>NC_064756.1:10408816-11608816 GCF_011397635.1 Epinephelus fuscoguttatus | reverse complement strand
TCCTTTAGTGCTGGGAAACAAAAAAACAAAAAAAAACAACAGTTGTGGTGCAGTTGCGAGTTTTGCTTTACTCATTCTGCTTCATATCTGTCAGCTGTCCTTCAGATTGATTCAAGATCAGCCATGCGCCATTAATTAGTGTTAAACAAAAGCACTTTGTCTCTTCCCCCTCATCTCTGCAGCAGAGTTATATGAGATGTTTTCAGGGATGTCTCACCGTCAGATCTATTATTCATCTGGGGTTTTTTTTCCCTTTCCTAATGACATGATAAGGCTCCAGTGAAATAGAAAAATGCTCATTAAACTATCATCAATGGAAAATAGATCACACCTTAAAGAGATGGCTGGAAAGAAAGTGCAGTGGGAGTGAGAGTGATGTTGAGCAAGGGAGATGGGAGTGACTGGGTGGGAGGTGAGACTGTGTGTGTGTGTGTGTGTGTGCGTGTATGTGCATATGTATATGAGGTTACCTTAAGGGACACATTTCAGACTAAAGACCAGTTAATTGGGGACAGCTTGTCCAAACTGGGGACAAAAGCTGTGTCCCCAATTTCAAAACAGTTGATTTTCATGTCAGTGGTCAGGGTTAGGTCAAGGTTGGGATTAAGGCCTAGTCCACACGGACCCGTGTACTTCTGAAACTGTGTATTATTCTATGCGATTTGGCTGTTTGGCCACATGCAACCACACTTTTTCACCCCCAAAACCGTGTTTCTTTGAAAATGGAGTCCAGGGTGAAGTTTTTGGAAGACTCCGGTGCCAGCTGTTGCATGTAGATAGGATAACCGCAGTATTTTATTACCTGTCTCCATTGTTTGACGTCAGAGCAACGGTAAATAGCTTGTGAAATAGCAGACCAAATAAACATGCTGGTGCTAACTTTATTTGTGAGCGTGCTATCTGCTCTCTTTGGATGGCATATCCAGCTACTCGACCTAATTCAGCAGCAGAGGTGCCTGAACGACCAATGAAGGAGGTTGCTCCCGTTGCTAGCTACCCCAACTACACTACTTTTGAGGATCAGGTTGTTTTTATTTTCTGCACTTCCCTATTCCAGTATTGACTTTGACTTCTGATTGGTTAAAATGGCCTTTCCGTTAGAAGTTACATCGCCACCTACTGCATTGGCATGTGTACTACATCACTTGGTAGTAGGTTTTGCAGTTTTTTGTGGATATCTGTTTTTTGTTTTTTTTTTTATCACACCACTCGTGTGGACAAATTTTTTTTGGAAACCGGAGCCCAGAAAACTAGAAGTACATGGGTCTGTGTGGACTAGGCCTAAGTCAAGGTTAGGGTTATGTTCAAGATTAGGCAAGTGGCTGTTAGATTTAGTGGTTAGAGTTAAGCTGTTCTCTCATATAAACTCCAGACAATGTCTGGTATATCAGGTCTGGACATTGTCCGAAGTTTCCCTTTCACACATGTGGCAAACAACAGGAGATTGTCTGTGTCCAAAGCGTTCTCACCTACTGGAAATATATTGGTTTAGAGGAGAGTTGGCATGTGAGTAAAGCTTGCAAGGGGGAGGACATAATGTGATTTATGCCGTGGCCATGTAGCAGGTTGGTAACTTAATCATAAACACCAGAGAGTCTTGCTGTTCCTTAAATTTATCTGACAATTTTGGATTTGGCCCATAATGAGTGCCTGAATCTCGTTATCTCTACAGTTAGACATTTTTGTTGCTGTAAAGGACCCTTCTTCTTCACCCTTGGCTCTGTGTTTACTTCCGTTTTTTTGCCAACCACATGATAGAAACATTATCAACACGCCCACTCCCTTGCTGTGAATTCTCCAAACAATGACCTGCTTTATTTACAAATGAGCTCATTCAGCCGTTATATAGACTTTGTACTAGGGAGCTGGCTGGTAAAGTCCGTCTAATGTCCCATCCAACTGATTCAGACATTTGGGTTCTCACATACAGCTCCACTGGGTAAAGTGTAGATAATTTCAGGTTTGCAGTGCATGTGGGAAAGGGGCTTTTTAGTGTCCAGGAAATGACTGTAAGTCCATGCAATTTCCCCAAAAGTGACCTAAGATAATGTGTGTGTGAAAAAAGCACCTTGTGACTGTGTTTCAAGGAGGAAAAGACATTTCAGGACAGCGAGAAGGAAGAGATATGTGCGAAACAAGACAGAATTACCAGTCGTTTAGGCACTGGTCATAAAACTTGAAGCTGGAATTAAAAGGCACAGCTTTGGAGATTACTGTTCAGTTTCTGCCATACTTCCCTTAATTAATTAGAACCCCTAAAAGCAGGAATAAGGGATTAACAATGATGCACATATGCTTGGACTGGCTTTCCTTCTTCTTCATCTTAGCTTTTCATGCATCTAATCCTTGACGTCAGAATTTGCGGATCAGTCTAAATTAACTCTTTGACTCATGAATGATTCATTCTTCTTCAAGGGTTTGTCAACAGGAAATATCTCATCAATCCCCAGTGCTCATTTTCTATTCATGTTTTCAGGCTTTCCCCAGTTTCTAACCTTAATGTTATATTAAATGATGGGTTGGAGCACATTTTCAATTTTGCAAATAGCATATGTAGAAAATCTATAAGATGAATTGAGCACGCTGGACTTGCAAGTTTGCAGCTCAAGGTCAGACAAATTGCTGACTGGTGACTGAAATTAATGACAAGTAATTTGCGGAGTCTGACATCAGATCTCTTGGAAGCTCGGAGGGATATGTTTGGAATGAGAATGTGAATGAAAGAAATGGACTGATTCCTTTCCTGTAGTGCATGGGATGAAGGGTAAAAATAAGTTGGGCTTGTATTTTTCATTTCCTCTCACACAGCCATTCCTTTCTCCTCTAGTATTTCTTGAGGTGCAGGGATTTAACGAGTAGAAGCCTGGAAAGCTGTGGATCAGTGTTGGCTAAATAGATGAGTCGGCTTTACAGTATCCGAATGGCAGCTAGCCATGTGTTGGCCCTACCTCTACCCTGGTGAGCTGTCTTCTCACACATCTGCACACCACTAAATAGCAAGATTGATAGCTAGAATGTAAGGACGTTCAGGCCTGCATAGTAGGTCCCCCTCAATCATCAAAAGAGGTAGTATATCATCACAGCAAATTCCAACCTGCTGCACGACAAAGTCATGGATCTTACCTGGAAAACAGGCATTCAGGGATTTAGGTTTCATTTAAAAATGGGGGGTTAGGGTCCTCTGCCAGAAATTACCTGCAATTTGGCGAAGTTTATCAAATATTGAGGAGGGTGCGTGGCCTGTGATCCCCCCAGAAATCTACACCTAAGAAGGCATTACATTTGTCCAGGTTAATGGTCCAAGAGAGATTAAAAAGATGCTCCTATAAAAGTGTTTGTTGTTTGTCCTCCCATGTCAGTAGAAAGGCGAAAGACACACAGTGAAAGACACTTCCCACTCTGCTTACTCCGAAGGGGGAGGGCATTTGATGCAACACAAGAACCCATCATCATGCTACTAACTCAACTTCACTGATAACCTGGGGACACAGGAAGGATTTGTTTTTGTTTGTTTGTTCGTTTTTTGCTTGTTTGTTTTGTTTTGTCTTTAACTGGCTTACTGACTTGGCAAAGGTCCTGCCTCATCAATGTGGAGGACTAGGGGAATAGTAAAGGTGCTCAACTCTGCTACAGAGGGTCATCCTTGCTGTTGTACCACTCATGGAATCAGCACCTACCAGATAGTTTGAAAAACAGACAGCCACTTCAAGCAAGCAGGCTGCAACTCATCCTGGACTCTCGAATCTACGTGATTGGTGCGAGGAATATAGAGCACTGCCACTGTGGGTCGATCATGGCAACTAATCTGGGCAAGGAAGATATAGATTTGCGGTCTCATGATAAAGCCATCCTTGGCTAACTTGTCTACCGCTGTCACTGAGGAAATGTGTTTGAGAAATGGATTGAGCGCCGGCCTTATAGTGACAGTGCCAACTGGGTTAAATAGGGTAAGCAAATTTACAGTGTGTGCATTTGTAAAGACGTGTGGTCAAGCCTATAAAGCTCTGTGTGGACGTAAAGCCTGTGTGAAATAGAACCTCTAATAATGCAGGGAGGTTTACTGAGCATGGATGAGCATACAGAAATGCCCTGCTCCACTTTCATATTGTTGTGAAGCCTGCGACTGCTCAGTGCATCCGCAGTCTTCTAGTGTTGGCTGCTGAGCAACCCCACTGCAACAGCTGAGAGATAAGTGCCTTACTTAGGAGCGCCTCATATTACCGATTCATTCCACGAGCCAAGACTTTCCTGTTCTGTTTTGGTTATTTAAATTAGCAATGTTATCTATCTTAACTAATGTTTGTTTTTATTTTCTCATACAAGTCTTGGTCAGCCTGCTTTTGTAAAGCATGAGTTATTCTTATTTTGCCCTCAGTACAGATCCACTTCACAAAGCATACTTGTACCCCAAGAGCTTAGAGCAAATCAGGCTCCCAAACTGCCAACTGTTGTATCCAACACAGAGCCTGAGCTGTCACCCACAATCACATGTGCCACGGGACACCTGCCATAGAGAGATTGAGAGACAATGAACTGAAAGCTGTATAACCCAGGCACTATCTTTATGCAAAACGAGACTTGGAATGAAATTCTGTTTGACCTTTGAAATTAACAGGCCAGTCAGGACTCAAAAATAGTTAATTTCGCAGTCATTCCAAAATAAAATCATCAACTCAATATGAGTCTATGGTAAATTACAGATAAAATGAGAATACCATCATATAACCATTCTGCAACAGAGAAGTATAGAATTGAAGGGATGCTGTAAAGACGATGGAGAAATGTCTTCCCATTTTTGAGGGGGAGAATTTGTAAGGTGTGGAAAGTCAGATAAGCAATCGAGGTGCTTTCCGTTTTGAGGATGACTGAAACCCGAGGAACGGGAGAAGAGAGTAGGTTTATCAGAAAATAGAATAACTTTCAGTCCCTCAGTGCTGCTGGACTCAGTCAAAGATTGTGCTAAAAGTTATCTCGTCTTTCCCCCCCCGGAGCATTGATTTTCAACAAGTTTGTTTCAGTAAGTTACTCATCAATGTAATTGCTGCAATCTGTGAACAAGGAAATATTGCCAGATGGAGTCTTGTAGACCTGACAGCAAAAGCGGTAATCACGAATTTTTTGTTTTGCACACCTTGTTTCTTGTACAAAAAGAACGCTCACTTTACTTTTGTTTTTTTGTTTTTTTTGCCTCAACTAAGCTGTCTTTGTTCCCCCTGTTTGTCTTCAGAATACAGTTACTGACACATAATCCTATCTGCAAGGGGGATGTTTGCCTGAAAAGCCAAAAGTCACTGTAAGAATTGTCATTCATGTTAAGGCCTAGACACACCAAACTGGCATCAAAGAATTGGCGGCGACAAAGGCCGACTGTTGCATCGCCAGTGCCTAGGCCAAAATGTTACTTAAGCACTCTGCAAACAGCCAAGGGCAAACTAGGACATAAGTTCTGCTCCTCCGTGAGATGAAATAATGATATTGTAACTCTCATTCTACTAGCACTGGACTCTATGTGATAATTCTCCTCTAATCATAAGATCGCATTCACACACTGAGAAAAGCATAAAGGCAGCAGGCCAATAAGGACGAGCCTCCCCAAATTTGTGCGGATCTCTCAGTATACAGGGTAGTCAGAAATCCTACCCCAGCTCAGTCCTTGACAGCCCTCTATCCATCAAACACTGCAAAATGGAAAGGATAGAGCCAACTGCACATGACAGGGAATCTAGCCTCCTTTCCTCCACTTTGCCTTGTAGCAGGCAGTGATGGACCTGGCACTCGCTGTCTGGAAGGTCTGCTCAACCTGCACAGACAGTCCAGCCCACAGCAGCCTGTCCCTCTCAGGAGCCAAGCCAGGAGAAGTTGACCCATAGTGGGGAATACGGCTACCAAACCTGCTTCCTGAGAAAGAGCCCCTCAGAACTGGGGGGTGGTCCAGGGCTGGGCCACCTCCATTTGAGTCATTTCTGCATGCCACCAGGCAGAGCAACAACTACAGAGACACCAGTGCCCACGGCACTTGATGAAGTAGTCATGATGGTCTGTGCTGGCGATGAGGCTGGGATATGACGGGCACCCTGAGATAATCCACCATTTACACAGCTGACGCTCTGGTTTTTCCCACTGGTGAGTGACCACTCCCTCAGGCAGTTGGAGCAGGGGTGTCGACGTCATCAATCTGGAGCTCCTGCTCACTGTCATGGCTTGAAGTGTTTTAAGTGATCCCACTGCTAAACTTGGGAAGAGCCAGGCAGGCCTCATGGCTGGTGGCTGCTGGGCAATGCCCTCTGCTTGGTCTGTACCAAGGCACTGATGAGGTTCTTGAAGCAGCGACGCCATCCGTGGAGGAAGCGGCTCAGTGTGCAATTTGCTCGCTGAAGAGAAAAGGATGTCTGACGGTGGATATCTGCCTCCCAATATGCTGTGGTACCCACATGTATTCAGAAGGGCTCATCCTCATTGGTTGAGTATGTTTATGCTTTTTTCAGTGTACAAACATGTGCTCATGATTACAGGGGCATAATTCCATAGAGTCCAGTAGAGGGTGGAGCCTATGTGAGACAGAACACCCCATGCCAGCAGACCTCAATGGCTAAAAAAGTGATCTTACCTACAAACGTCTTATATTAGTTAAGATCACTCTGACTCATTTACTGTCTTCACTTCTGTTTATCTTCTCGTGCACTGAGCTGAGCTGCCAGTCAAAATGATTTCTCTAACTGATGGGTTCTGCCGTCTCTGAAGCCAATTCAGCATGCTGAATTGGTCGAATAACAGCCAACAATGGTCAACTAGTGCCAACAGTGAGGGCAAACCACAAAAATTAAGTCGACAGACACTCACAGATGGCCCAACATTGACCGAAGGCAGACAGTGTCTTTAATGATTTGTAGCTTTCTGACATTAAATTATCTGAAAACAATCAAGTAACCATGGTGCTCGCTGAAGGTTATTGCTTGCTGCTGCCAGGAGAGAGTCTATTTTACTTTGATTAGTTGCTGTAAATGTGCACAACATCAATGTTATTATTTATTTTATTCTATTCTTTTTACAAAGTGCAGTTGAGTTTTGCTATTTCTTTCTTTTTGTTCTATTCTTTGGAAGAGTTAGGGGGTGTAGATGATCAATGGTTGCCCCAGTGGGACCTGTGTCTCCATGGATCTGGCCCGTGCTTGCCAAGCCTATAACCCAGTCCCATTGTAATGGTACAGTAGTGTGGGCTGCAGTAATTTCTTAGAGAGCATGCTACAGTAGAATCAAAGCAATTACTCAAAAAAGCCCACCATTCAAGCAAAGTGTCATACACTACGAGGCTCTGATACAGCTGCACTTTCAGAACAGTGAGAAGAAACAATAGAGGTTCTTGACGCAAAAAAAAAAGTCATGATGAGAAGGAAAAAGAAAAGTTTTCAGACTCCTTTTCCACAAATTCACCCCAGCACACTTTGCCCTCACATTTCCGAGCATGTAATGTGGTGGATCAGGCCACACATTTATAATATTCCCCTCAATTGCAGCAGGGCTGAACACGATTAAATTGAAAGCTAATAAGACATGATTCAGTGTGCAGTCATTACATTTCCACCTATTCATTGTCAAGTCAATTTGGCATCTGCAGTTTGTGTGGCAATTTCTGTCTCACATCCATCACAGGCTCATCCCAATCCAAGGCAACCATCAAGGGACAATTCTAATTCGCTGGTCTAATTAAAAGATAATGCATGTCAGCATTTACAGATGTCAATGGAGTTCATGTGCACACCTTAATCACAAGATGACTACTTTGATGCAGTGGGAGACATTGACAGAGCTACTTATAGTTTTGTTGAACAGTGGAGCTTCATGTCAAGGACGAAAACATGGACTCCGCTCACTCGACTGATTGATTGGTGTTATGTTGAAAACACACAGAGAGAAAAAAGACTGAACAGTGGTGGTAAGTATACGATAGCGCGGTAAACAACATCAACCTTTCCGGTGTGCCAAAGGTCATAAACAGCTCGTTTACCATGGCAACAGTTAGCCATCACAGTCTGATGTAGAGAAGTTTGTGCACACTTTGTTCTCTGAACAGTGGATTAACTTATTCAGCTGCCTGCCTCCCACATATTTGCTCTGCTTGACTGAGCTGCCAATCATCATGACCAACTTACTTAAAAAAAACACCACTAAATTATTTCACTCTTCAATCAGTGTCAACAAGACTAATACATACCTGTTAATTGCCAAAACCCTTTACTTCACACGGATGAGCAATGCAGAATTAACAGCCTGCCTGCAAAAGAGGAGAGGGAGGTTCTGCCACTTTATTCATCTGCTTTATTTCCAGCACACTGAATTGTGCTTGACTTCATTTTGATGATGACCAAGAGAGGTGACCATTAGCCTAAGGCTGCCTCTCTGATTTGTATTGTGTTGCATGAACTTTGCCCAACAACAGGAAATTGCTTGGAAATGTCACCTGTTCTGTGGTACAGTGTCTCGGACAGAAAAGTTGGACAAAGGCTGTATGCCATTTCAGGCATGTCACGGACATCAAGCCTCACCTCCAGCAGCCTTTTAATAAGCGATCACGCTGTTTCTCCAGGCAGGTGTTTTTTTCCCCCTCTTTCTTTTCTGTTTCTTTGATAACTCTGTCAGTCATTCAGTCAGCACAAGGTGAGATGATTTTCCGCATGCTTTTCCCCTTCGGGTCAAATGGAAGGGTCAGTCAACACTTTATACAGGTTTGAGAAAAGGAAATGCACCACATTAAAAACATTACACTGGTGGGACATAGGCAGACTTTAACCAAAATGACCTTCAGTGTGATAAATGATTAAAAAGTGCACATGTATGTGTGTATAATCATGCAAGGATTCCCAACAAAAAATGATGATCATTACAACCCATACTGCTTGGTTTTGAAGACCTCATGCTTGTTGGAGAAAGTGTGTGTCATGCGATATTACAGCAGGGAAATATGAGGTACAGCATCTGCTTGTAAAAGGCTTATAAAACACATTCACCTTCACACATGGACCCATTACTTGGATTGAATACAATATTTTACTCATTCATCTTTCTGTAATTCAATAACACTGACTCGCTGCTTGTTTATGCAGGTCTTTTTTCAATACACTGAAAACCGAAGCACAATTAATGAACTGATTATTATCCTGCCAATGATCTACATTACATTTGAATTTCACCTCTACAGCAAAACGAAAACAATTTTCACCTCCATGAGGATGTCACCAAAGCTTTTCATCTTAATTTTAGGTGTGACGGCTTCCACTTTGAGTCTTTTGTGCCACGGTGTTGTGAAACTTCATGAGCTAAGAGTTTCATTTCAAGCTCTCTGTCTACTTTGTTATACAGCATGTCTTATTCATTTAAAAGGCTTAAAAACAAACAAACAAATCAAAACTATAAAGTTAAACTATGAAATACGATAGAAATATGAGAGCTAAGAGATACAACAATTCCCTTCTCCCACCCATATTTACATTAGGATGGAGCCATTTCCAAAGCTGCATTATGATGTAATCCTTAGCGTCAGTGATCCGAGGACCCCGATGGTCACTCCCTCTGAAATTAGCCGGTGGAATGAATCTTGCACTCATTAATGAACAGTCTTATCGCGAGCGAGCAGATCAAGATTAATGAGTTGTAATAATGATGCATACCTGTAAAATGACATTCACTTCAAGGATATTTAATCAAGCTCCGTCCTTCTCTGTTCCCCGCCAGATTCATAACGGAACGCAGATTGTCAGGGATTGTTCCTCATAAAGTACCTCATGTGTTTTATAAAAGGAATCATATACGCTAATAACAGTGCACCAGCAGTAAATATTAATGTGATTTGCATTAATCTCCATTAAATTAGTGGGTAAATGATAAGAGGGTTTATATCAGACAAAATGCCACCCATTAAATCCAAAGGCCATTATGTATTGTATTTGGTTAATGTGATATTTGACTGGAATATTGTTATGCTCTTATAGTGAATAACTGCCCTTAATTATGTAGAAATACATATCTGAGTTATGAAGCAAAATTTTATCTTGAAAAATGTGTACCATGACAGCTGAGCTCTTGAACATCACCCAAGCACTATGAAGGCAATTAACAGGCAGCAATACTGATGCTATATATATATATATATATATATATATATATATATATATATATATGTATTTATATATACATATATATATATATATATATATATATATATATATATATATATATATATATATATATATATATATATATATATATATATATATATATATATACACATATGCAGATGAATGCAGATGAACTGTCAGTCTAATTAAACTGTAACACTAAAACTGAAATGTGGTGGGCTACAGCATGTCAAAGGGGCTGCCTGATTGAGAGCTGTAAGTGAGCATTCAATAATGCATTAAATAATGCATTATTAGCAGAGGCAAATCAAAGGCTAAGGTTTCCACAATACTTGGCTTTACAGGGAAACTCTAGGAAAAAGGGATAGGAGCTGGTTCTAACTGACTTCGAAATATCTACGATTCTCCAGTCTTTTATAATGCCAGACACTATGATAATTACTATAATAATAGAATGTATTATTTATAATCAAGCAACTAAGGACAAAAGGAAAGCAAAACATGGAGCAAATACAGGCTACTGAGACCTAAAAGAGAAACATACCAGGGAACAAGAACCGGACAATTTAGGGTGGGACAAATGCCACTTTGGAAAAGATGGGTCTTCACTTGTTTTTAAAAGTTTCTAAAGAGACTGCAGACCGTAAGCCTAATGGAACAGAGTTAGGCCTCTAGTTTTGCAGACCGGGCGAGGCGGAGGCACAGCACAACTGCGCTTCGCCAACTGGGTGTGGCCAGATGGATTTTGTAAGTTTGGCACACCGTGCACCCTGGCGCAGCTACTCCTCTTTCCCACCTCTGTCCCTCCTACCTGCGGAAGTCGGAAAGAGGGAAGAGAGAAGGCATGCAGTGGGTTTTACACACATCACACCAATCAAATGAGCCCCTCTCCTCGCCCTTAAATGCACCGCGCAAAAGCGTAATGAGAGTTTACTCAGTTCGCCATGGCAGAAGAGAGCAGCAGCATCAGACAGCCAAACTCCTCCCAGGAGGAAACTTATGTTTTGGTCCGGGAGGTCCAAGCTCACAGTGTCCGAATATACAGAACTGCGAGCAGACCTCCACGGGCTGATGATGCAAAGGTAGCCTGGGAGGAGGTCACCACAATTGTAAATCAATGTTGCGTTTCTCTCGTGCGTGCACGCTCTCTCTTTCTCTCTCGCAGTCTCACTCTGTTTCTTTTCTTTTGACTTTTCTAAGATGACAGATGCTGAATATATACTCCCTATCTGATGCTGTGGCTGTTTGTGGTTGGCTGAGAGGGATGTGAACTCATTAGTTTGCAGCTGTGTTAATTAAATCAGGTTGGGTTTCCATTACGCGTGCCAAATGTGCCAAAAGTGCCAAAAGTGCCAGTCCCCTTTGATCTGACATGTGACGGGACAGTCGATATAAAGATACATTTATGTGCTGATTGCAGATAGTTGCATTGAATAGTGGTTTTTGTGGGTATTTATTGCATCGTTAATGTGCCTGACATTCTGGAAACCTGCCTGTGAGGTTTTGGTGACGTGTGCGCACTGTCCGCTGGTCAGCCAAACTTCCACTACACCTAGACCTGGTTTCGGCTGGCGAGCTTTTAGCGCACCTTCGGCGAAGCCTTTTGGCACAAAATTGTCACTGCGCCAAGCTGGATCTGTCGACACCTCCCCCTGCTGCGCTGCCACACCCATCTCAGCGCACCTCGGTCTGCCTAACTACCAAACTGAGCGCGCCTTGGGTTGCGCTGCTTGAAACTAGCTCTGCACGGGGTTCGCCACCCTGCGCTGCGCTGGGAAACTAGAGGCCTATAGTGTTGGAGCCACTACTTAGCCACTAAAAGGCACAGTCACCTTTTGTTTGGAGTCTGGAGCTTGGGCCAGAAGGTCCTGTCCTGAAGACCTAAGGGACCTACTGACAATAGATATGAATGGTGGAGATCGCTAATGTATTCAGGTGCCTGGCAGTGGAGGGCTCTATAAGTGAGAACAAGTATTTTGAAGTGAATCTGGAACCTGATGGGAGGCCGGCGTAAAGAAACTAAAATGAGAGTGATGTGGGTTGACCTGTTGGACCTGGTTAACAGCCTAGCAGCAGTGTTTTGGATTATTTAAAGACGATTCAGAAAAGATTTGTTTCGACAAGTAAAAGAAAAGAGAATTACAGTAGTCTAATCTGAACACAAAAGCATAGAAATCATCTCTAGCTCAGGTCGAAACACCACAGACCACCACACATTCCTGAAATTTGACCGTATAGCTGACAAAAGGGACCCAATACTCTTGGCAACCTTTGAAGCTATACCATCTGAAGCAATTATCAGAACCTCCGTCTTGTCTGTGTTACATTGTAAGTAACTTTTTGACATCCAGTCATTAGCCCCTTTTACACTGCCAGATTTTCCGCGAATGTTGGGCCGTTTTGCCGGCAAGCTGTGAGCATTTAGACACACAGAGCCAGATTGGCGAGTTGATCCGATGTGCCCAATTTTCCGCCTCGTAGGGTAGTCATATTGGCGGAACCCTTTTAGTTTAAACAGACCGAGGTGGCCTGCCGCCATGGGAGGGGCTGTTGATGACTTGTGGGAGGAGCTGTTGATGACGCCGCACATGCAACCCACTGGCGGTGGATAAACAGGAAACAGCTGATAGCAGGAATTAGCGAGCAGCTAGTAGCAAGAGGGAAACACAAACCTGACAGACACTGTAAAGATGAGCAACTGGGGAGACAAGGAATTGCACGCCCTCCTTGTCCTCGCAAACGAAGAGGCCATTAACCTTCAGATAACGGGGACGGTGAAGAACCGGTCGACTTACGAGAGAATTGTCGAAGGACTGACCAGCCGTGGCTTCCCTCCCACGTCACTGTTTATGTCACGTGCTGAGCTACACACTTTGTTACTTGCTCACGCCCCCCATTGCCCTGAAAAAGGCGCATTCTGTATAAACAAAGTAGGTAGACGACATTTTGCTGCACTCCCTGATTTTGTTTTCATACTGCCAATGCTGAAAGAAGACTGATTGGGCTTTCCTGCAAATTTGCACAATTCCTGTTTAAAAAGGGCTAGTGATTGCTATCGAACAGTTGTGAAGAACAAGTTTGTCTGTGTTATCTATTTGTATTATCTATCTATTTGTCTGTGCTACTATAAGAGCATTCAGGCTAAGCTGCATTTCTACAGCAAGGTTGGAAAAACCTGTGGACTGTATGGTTGCAAAGCATACAGCATCTAGGAGAAGCTGATAGAATCACTGCTCATTTTGTCATTTGGCTATAAAAATTACTTATCATCATCCTTCTGTTTACTGTAGTTTAGTAGGAATTAAGAGATGATGAGGGGTGCTAATTGCAGCATCAATAATAGATGTGGGAAGGGGCATTCAGAAATAACTGGCAGATCACACCTACATGTTTTACATAAATGGGTACCAATGGATCTAAGATCTTATGGCACTGGTAACCACAAAAGACTTGAGCTTGTGTGTAAAATAAATAGACGAGAGAGCGGTTTACCCAAATTCATCAGTTCGGTCTTCATTCACAACACAAACAAAGGACGCCGAGTAAGATATACACCTACACGCTCAGTTCTAACACTCATTCAGAGCTTGAGGATGCATTTGCAGCCATATTATTTGATCTACATTGATCACATTTAAATCAAGGTGCTTAGGATTCTGTGTTCATTGCACATGTGAACACAGTTTAAAAACATTTCAAAATGATTTCTTGAAGTTCATATGTCAGTTTTCCTATACATCGCATAACAGCTGAAACTTTGTTGGTATGACATTATCTAAAAAAAATTGGCATAATGGTACAGTTACCTAATAGGATAAAAAAAGTGTGAAAGCCCCTGCAGCTATTCTTCTCACCCTACCACTTCAGTCCATGTAGACTTAATTCAAATTGCACAGTTCACACCCCAGATTGCCCTTTTTGTTCTTGGTATGCTACTTTATATGTATTTGTATTTTCTTTCCAATTATCATAAGAATTTTATTTCCAGTACATCATCAAATTGGGCTTTATGCCTGAAAATAATTTCCTAACACTTTCCTACTACATATTGTAGAAGTGGTGGTGAAGAGAAAACGCTTAGCCATCACTTTCATCCATCAGTACAGACTGAGGTTTGGGATTACTGTTTTGCTGTTGACACAGTTAGTGAAAGAAAGCATTTTTGACCATGAGCAATGCACAAAAGCCAATGACCAAGCAAGAGGTTAAAATAAATATCAATAGTTCATGTTGTTTCAGGGCAATAAAAGTTGACTGCATGTGGCTGCACAGTTAGAGCACGACCGTCCTGCAGCATGTTAAAAGGGTTTGAAGATCTCGGTTGGAGAAATGTTGGAAACAGCTGTTTTCAAAGACTGCCAGACATTTTACAAAACAAATGTACACAAATTAACCTCTTCAAATTACTTATATTTTTTCGGCACTGGCTGTCTTGCATTGTCTGAAAATGAATTTGGATCTATTCCAAGGTAATTAGTTTATTTGGATGATTGACTTTGGAGGGAGTTTCTTTGGGATTGCCTGTGAAAATCTGTCTTGCTTTGCAGCGGGCTTTACTTCAATACTGTTTTATGAATACCACATGCACTCCAGGGAGACCACCTGCACTATAATAAATCTCTTCATTGGCATTTTTTAAGATGTATCAGACAGGATACAGATTTTTCTTTCTTCTATTTTGTTTCTTTAAACCTTTTGTTCATAAATTGGACTGTTGACCTGCAGTTGTCTTCCCATGATAACTTTAATGCTCGTGTTGCTGACTGTTCAGTGTTAGTTAAGTATTAGGAAACATGCAACATACAACATACATAATGCACTCCATAACCATGCAAGAAATTAACCTTTTTTTAAAAAAAATTGTGTTATCAATTTACTAGTAATTTTTGAGACCATTGTTATAAAGATGATTCTGTCATTTTGAACACCCCCCGCTATGAATTGAGCATCTGGCAGCCACTATCAGCCACATCTCAATGTCCAATTGCAAAGATATTGCGCTAAAAGTATTGAAGTGCAAATATACCCATAACGTTTTGCAGCTGAGTGCAAAGGGGACCAAATGTATGAGGGGTTTCCCCCAGAAAAAAAAGTCCTTATTTCCTACCAGATTATATTATTTATCATCGGCAAGTACATCTATACAGTTTACTATACAAATATACAAATATGCAATAAATTAAAGCTACTTCTTTATCAATGGAGGGAGGCATGTTTGACTGTTGGGCTATTATAGCCTATTATAATTACTGCCTTGTGGCAAAGTATAAATGCTGTTTAACTGTTTGAAATGTTCAAACCACGAGCCATAGATCCTGACTGATGAAGTGCAGACATTCCTCAAAACCTCAAAAAAAAAAACTAATAGTTTCAGTGTAATTGTGTATGGCTGTTCATGCTGATCTTTGCGAATTGGACAGTTTTTTTAACACCGAGGCTCATTTCCATAGAAAGGGTCCAATTCTGCACTAAATATATGCATGTCACCTTATTTAAATACATGAAAATAGCACAGGAACACGGAGATGCTATTTGCTTGGCAGCACAGTTTGGTGTGCATTTCACCCTTTACAGGTGTTATGAAAATTGCAGTTTCTTTTGTCTTATTTGTTCAGGTTTGGCGGCCACAAAAGCCACACAATCCTTTTTGTGAGTTTGTCCGTCAGTTTCTGTTCAGTGGGAGGTAAGATTGTCTGTCAGTCAACCAGAGGGCAATAGCCTCTGGCTGTTATGTCTTAGGTAGAGCTATACTCAGTTTAATAATCATATTTTATATTTCACTTCTGAAAATCTGATGAATTCTTCCACCACTCCAAGGACCTACTAGACCAGCGCCAACCTTTTACTGATATCAGGTAGAGACAGAACATGATTATGTCTTCTAGAAGCTGATTTTAAATTCAACATTGGGAGAGCAGAGTTCTTCAACCAAACTAGGTCCCCGATAATGATTGTACCTGCTTATGCAACAGCCCACATGAGTCAGATCCTCATCTATTGAACCAGAGGAGAGAACACAGCTTTTCTAAACAGGAGCTCTAAGCATTTTAGATGTGTTCCACTCTGGTTTCCCATCTCTATACTGTGGGAGTTTAATCTCATTCCAACTGACATATCCCCAGGCACGGTTTTTCAGAAAAAAAAAAATAAAAAAATGGAAACAAAAAAATTAGGACAGATTGAAGAAGATTTTTTTTCCTCGTTCAAGAGCACTAGGGTATTTGGGTATCTCTCTCCCTCTCTATTTGTCAGTCTGTCTCGCTGTCTCTCGGTCCATTTTTACAGAGATTATTTTATCTTATTTGCTGGGGTTCTGGCCGTTCTGGCCATGGGGCTGAGGGGGCTTTTATGGACTAATCCCCCACAAAGCCAGTAATAACCTGTCAGTTCATCCCCAGCCAACCCTCTTACCCCCACCCCTCCTACTACCCACCATCCAAGTCCCGCTAACCATCCACAAAGATACCAGAATGCGGAAGAAAGGCAGGGGGCCAAAAGAGAGAGCCGTATGGGGGTAATGCCAGGCTTGAGGCACAGGGCCATGCATCCTAACTGAACCGTGAACCTTTTTTCTTTTTTTTAAACACAGGAAATGGACAGATATCTTTCCACAATGAACTGTGACGGCAGAGAGCAGGTCTTCAAACAAGGAATCCGTCTGATGTTCGTTTTCTGCCCACAGTCTGGTGAGATGATAAGAACTCATGGGAGAGAGAGAAAAGGCTGAGGCGGAGTGGCGCCGAGAGTGTTTGGGTCCTCTGAAAAAAAACCCCAACTTTAACGTGGGACCATAAACGCAATCAGGATTAACACGTATAAAAGATAGGTGTAACGGAAAGCAGGAAAAAAACGTGGCTTTCAAAACACAATCTATTTTACAATTTAGAGAATTTTCTACTTTATCAGATTCAGCCGATGTCTTGACTGATCTCAACAGCAAACATTGACTTTCCTATCATGAATAATAAACCAACGGCGTATGTGTGTGTGTGGGGGGGCTTCAGTTACATCTGATATGAATGATTTACTATTCTTTTTTAATAGCAACCAAGAATTCAGTATTTTATTTCTGCGACAATTTCAGCTGACAAAAACGCCTTGAAAGGCAATAATTTAACCACCAACAAAGACGTCCATAATGATGAGACTGTCTTTGATCCCTCTAAAAATGACAGATTAGATATTAATCCTGGTTGCTTTATGAAAATGCCATTCACATGTCCATCCAGCATGATGATAGTGCCTGAGCTGACTGAAAATAAGAAATATGAGCTGTAGAAAAGTCAAATGTCTAGCACTACTGGTTCAATGGATTAACAAGTGGATTAGTATTTACTACACATTTCTTGTATATTTTTCAAATAGGCTTAACTGTCGGGATTATGTTTTCATTTGAACCTTATTCTGTCAGAAAAACAAAACAAATCAATAAAGCTTGTTTGCCCATCCGAGGCTGTTGTACAGTTCTGCCTCAATGGCAGCCTACCACTGTGCGTGCAGGCTTTCATCTCATCCCTGCCTTGTCTTTCTGCCATACCTTCCCTGTTGGTTATTTTTAACCTCCCTTCCCTTGGTCTCATTTGGGCCAGATGGAGTCTGCCCTGAAGCATGTGTTTGGGGCGAAGCTGCACTCCTGGTTAGCCTCTCTCACTAGTGGAATGAGGCCTGTCAGAAGGCATCAGGGTGACTCATCTCAGGAGGATGTGCTAACACATCATTGCCCTAGACTTTTCTGCGAGGGTTGATCGTCCATGAACAATGCAGTTCCCGTCGCAAGCTCACACTTGGCCAATTCATCATCTAGCCTTCAACGTGGGGCAGGGACAGTGAGGAATAAGTTTTAATTCATGAATAGAGAAATGTTTTCTTTGTGTTTGCCCCCATAGGGATTGACAGCAGCACTCAGTTTGAACTGAGTCATATTCTATTTGTTGCGACAATCCTGCATGACCTTTCAGCCTATAGCTCATATATTTAGTTTTTACTTACCCGTGGGAGTGGGTATGCACGCATCCTGTTCTTCAGCGAGGCCCTGTTTTACATACAAACTAAAGGCTCAGCGATGCTTCATATGGCCTCAGTGGGACTTGTGCACTTTTGTCGGGGCACCTGTGTCGTTTGCGATGAATTTTATGCCACTTTCTGGGTTATCTTGTCCCCAACCTGTAACGCTGATGAGATTGTGTGATTTGCCCAGTCTTTGTGTCCCCGCAGAGTTTCAATTTGGAGCTGGTGCATGGAGGCCAGAGCGGGCCCCTGACGGAGCCACGGCAAAGCTCCGCGCTCTCTGCTCAGACCATCCACACTGCGCACACTGCAGATGCAGGTGTAATGCATAAAATAAGGTTAAGTCATATTCTGAAGCAGTTCCACTGAGTCTCTCCTACACAAAAATAAATATCTTTGTTTCATGCATTACATATACATACAGTATGAGCTTTCTTATACAATAAGAAAGTATCAACATGTACCTTACTCAGTACTGCAGTAATTAATGCTAAAATTAACATTCACATCCTGCAAAATAAGGCTCATGTAAATAGAAAGTGTCAAAAACGAGATTAAAATGCAACATGAGGAAGGGTGGAACAGATTAAATTATGCCTCTAACAGATCAAGAGTTTTGGAACAGCAATAAAAAAAAATGCATGACAAAACCAAGCAAATGCAAAGAGTCTTGTTTACAGCAGTATAGGTTAGTAAAAGATTATGCGTGTGTTGCTATTCCTTGAAGACAATTGCTTGCATATGTTGTGTTTGGATTGTTTTTTTTCCCTACATACATTTGCTGTTTCCTCCCAGGGTGCAGGAGGGACATTTTTTTCTGTAATGCACCGTGCATAACAGAAAAAAATGCCCCTCTTGTGCAGTTTGAATCGTATTTCTGCAGTGTATCTCTCTCGGGAATGATAAAAATATGTTGAGACAATGCTCATGCCAGGCCTATAAAGTGAATAGGTGCTGTAAATACATATCATTTAGGTTCAAGTACCAGAGATGCTCATAAGAAGCACACACTTGGGTTATGCTAATATTATCAGAATGTTACCGGTATTGTATAATTAGTTAAATCCTTGTAAAACTGCCTTTGTTCGGTTATTTACTGTCTTTAATCAGTTCTTCGCAGGGGCTGAAAAATGATTAGTGAAACAACGTCTTCTAGTCGTGCTATAACACAAACCCCACAATAATACGGGTTTGAAATTGTTGTGGGCATTTCCTCTGTTAGCACTATCATTTAGATAACTTTTATTTTCAGTGCTGCAGAGGAAATTCATATTTTACCCCAGATGAAACAACTATTGCTTTGAGAACAATATATTTATTTGAGGAAGCACACACTACACACACTATGCCTTGGAGACATGTTCATGTAATGGAGTGATTATTCCAAAATAATCAGCAGTGAGGCTTGCATATGAAATCCATTGCCTCGGGCCATCAATGAAAAATGTACATCTCAACATTTTTACAAATGTACGTCCGCACCAAGTCAGGAACGTAACACGGGCTTGCCAAGAGGAGCAACTGAAGGGTGGGTTTTAAAATCATCCAGTGATACATCCCTGTGTGTCAGAAAGTGATATTGCTTCATAAGAAACAGACAAATTCACACATTGGAGTTGTGCAGAACTCACTGGAGGTCCATGTGCACACACACACAGACGGAGACATTATGTCCCTGAGCAGGCAAGAGGACGGCACTATGTGTCTCTAGGGCAGGATGATTCAGTGTAGATGCACTTAGAGCAAGATGCGGTTCAACTTTCATTCCCATTTGCATTGTTAACTCCTTCCTTAGAGAAGAGACACTGAGTATTCTGCGGCTGTGCTTCTTATCACTGTAAAAACTCATAACCTCTCTTTACATTACACGCCAGACAGAGGCAGAAGGGGGTAAACAGGGTAGTGTAATATTAACACTGCACGACAGAATTTCAAATATACTGCTTAAAAGTTTAAAATGCTTCACCTTTATTTTATGCCAGAATATGCAGTTTTGAAAGTTAGTGAGTATGTGTATCTAGGTCTGTTGCAGTCCTACAGCACTGATATTGATTGCTTTTTTAAAGCTATGTAAACTGCTATGGAGTTTCAAAACATAGGTGGTGAGCTGGAGGAAATTTGAAGGGATGCTGTTGAGTGCTACAAGGCTACCTTAAAGGTACAAATTACCGCGGTACTTTTCACATTTGAGAAGATAACCTTCAGCTGTGTAGGGATGCTGGGGGCTTTGTGCCTGGAACATGAGTAACACATTTCCCCATTAGTATGAAGTACAAAGTAGCTTGCACAGAATGCAAAGATTTACTTCGCTGTCTTCCAAATGCAGTTGGGAACATACATTTTTAATGGTCAGTATTCCCGGGCAGTGAGCAATAGATTGTACTTGTTATCTTTTATGTTTTCGATGCATACATCTTGAAAATCAGTAAACACGATGCATCTGCTGTCTGTATCCACTCTACACACCAGTGAGTCTCATGTTTGTGGTTATTCATCAAATAGGAAGGTACATAGATAGATAGATAGATAGATAGATAGATAGATAGATAAGCTCCTTTCCTATTACCGACAAACCTGGAAAAATACAATTATTCTCCTAATATTGTTCAGTTGAGCCCATGTTGAATAGAGCTGGTAATTGCTCGGAGAATTCACAAAACTAACATCCAAGGGTGAGGAAGAATGCAAAAAAATGTCTGACAGGAGAGATGATGAGATGCAAGAACTTCTGTTGGTAAGGGCCAAAGCTGAAACCATAAGAAAAATTCAAGGAACAGCAAGAGACTCGGTAGTTTAGGACCAAATTATGGACTGGCTATATGATTTCAGTGTAATCCTCATCATGTTCTGCCTCCTGCACGCTCTACCCAGATGTCACCTCTCGCCTAAACCAAACAGAGTATTACCAGTTGGCGCAAACATGTATGAAAGTCAATTTCCTGTTGCGTGCTACATGAGTGAAAGGGACACTGTGGACAAGGTCCAGACATAATTCTCCAGACAGTGTCCTGAGTTCATATGAGAAAGCAGCTATAGATACTGTATCATTCTAAGAGCTGACAGATAAGCAGGAAATGAAGTAACTGTAGGATTTTTATAAGTATCGCTGTCACATGTGGCCCTGCATTAATTGTATTGCACACCACAGAGGGTGTGTTTGTTGTTCTGTTTTCCCCTCTTGCTTTTTTCTCTTCCTCTCATACGCTCCTGTCTACTTGTCTCTCTCTTCCTGCAGGAACACAGCACCTGAGAGTAACTGAGAAGGAGAGAATAATGCAGGATTTGTACTCCCGAGTCGAATACCATACATATGGCACAGGCTCTGCATCGACATAGAGCCTACACTGCACCCTGACATACACCTGTAACTACGAGTTGCGGCGACGCACACCTCCCGTCTATTTTTGGATGCTGAAACCATTTCCCTCAGTTGAAACAAAGCCTTTATTTACTCTAACTTCACAGATAAGTAACAATAAATTGTGAAGACAATAAAGCCTTCACAAAAATAGCATTTAAAGTTGTGCGTGTGATTTATCCTGGCGTCATATGAGAAGAGGAAATTTGTGCTCTTCGCTAGGCAAATTTATACAATGGAAAATGCCATAGGCTTGTGCTAATAACGCTGGCATGTTACATTTGTTTGGAAAACGTTTTTAGTATAAGACAGTTGTTTTGTCAGTGAACCTTGTGAGTTGTAATGGAGCTAAATTTTGTAACGTTACCTTTGTTAAATGTTGCTGTTGTCCCTGGCCTCATATGAGTACAGGAAAAGTCTGCCAGCTGCTAGGCTAATTTATTCAATGTAAAATGCCATGGACTTGTGTTAAAAACATTAGCATGTTGTATTTTTGGGGAAAGTGTGTCCAGCAAGACAAATACTTTGTCTGTGAATGCTGCAAGTTATAGTACTTACTCATTTTTGCTATTAAGCCATGTTTAATATGTGTTTTGAATCGACTAAAGTTTACAGCACTTCACAGAAACCCTGCCGCCTACTGGTGTTTTGGAGGTGTAGCCTATGGCGTAGGCTCTACAGAGAGCTGACGAACAAGTATAAATCCCGCTTAAAAGGGAGCTGAGGGGTGGAGTATGAAACATACACGCCCGAACCACCGTAGCAGTCGTCTTGGGGGAGTGTTTCTCTTCATTCCTCATTCCCCAGCATGATTTAGCGTGTTGGGTTTTGTTATTTTAGTTTGGTTGGAGATCGCCGGTAGTTAAGTTCTCACATTTTTTTTTTTTCCAGTGCAGGCAGTTTGGGGGGATGAGTTGTTGCAACGGCCCACTGAGTGACTGGCCCAGCAACTTCCCCATTTTCTGTTGCTGTTGGCTGGGATCAACCCCGTTTGTTTCCTTCTTTAAGTTCTAATAATTTCATATTTGCTTTAAAATAAAACATGTTTTTCTGCTGCAAACTGTCTAGGCCGTCCTTTAAATGTTCAGTCCCTTGTAGGTTCTGGGTTTGGGGATACATCTGTAAGTTGGTGAAGAAGGGAAGGAAATAAATAACATAGAGCATTAAATAATCGGTGACACAATAAACCTTCTAAGATGAAAATATATACAAACAACAGGCTGCTACACATGGCTGGAGCCTCAGTCTCATCTGTGTGTTGCCATCACTCTCCACAGAGTAAAATATGAGAAGTGCCACAAAGCATTTTTTTAACCCACAGCATTGCGAGCACTTGACATGTGTCTTCACTCACCAAGCAACTGATTTATAAAGTAGCCTAACCAGCCTGAAGGAACAATATCCTGCACTGCCCCTCACTTCTGTCTCCCTCATTAAAGCCATGATTGGCTTGGACATCCCTGGAGATAGCCATATTAGGGACCAAAATACCAATGGTCCCCTGTCTCAGAGATGACAGCCAGTTGTCAGAGTTTATAATCTAGCAGTGATTTCAACCAATCTAATGAATCAAATCACCGCCATTCACCGTTCTCTAAGTCCATCCCTTATGGCATACTCTGTCTGCTCTGCCCTCAAGCTCAGGGAAATGAAGGGAGAAGGGCAGGCATAGAGATTTTGTTTTTGAGAGGACAGTAAGACAGAGAAAGGAACAGATAGACAGTGGAAGTACTCTTCCTTCCATTTTAGGAAGGATGGTGAGAGAGAGGGAGACAGCCTTGCTCCCGTTTCATTTATCACTGGCTCTGATGCAAATCTGTCAGTCCAGAGACTCTTTATCCACATTAAAATGTGGGACCTGCCACAAAGGCCTCTCGCCACATACGAAAATTAAAAGTCAGATTGCTGGATCTCGTAGAACATGATCTGTGTTTTGACAAGCGGGGCCAGCTGTACGCAGATGTGTGTTGAAGCATGCAGGGTAATTGGAAAGTCTGTATTCCATAAAGGACCTATTAGTTCGAGTGATGCTGATTGGCTGTGGTGTGCAGCGACTCCCCCGTCGCTCTCGCTGACCCATATCCAAAGGTCAGATATTGACTCTAATATGCCTCCATTATCCCACTCATTAACCTCATGATGGCCCACTGAGACTTTTAGAATGTGACTGTTGGCAGAGGGGGACACACACGCCACGGAGAAAGCTGCTGTCATTGGGTGGACAGTGGCACAGGGGGCCGAGGGAACCAGCCAGCCAGTCTGCTATTGATCTATGTGGATTAGGAGGCCCTTGTCTGTGGGGGCATCTCCCTCAGATGACAGATTATTACAGGCTTTGCTGGGATTTGGGCCTTGAAAAGACTCCCAGCACAATAACTTTGTATGGCAGAGACATATCTAATAAGATACCAATAAGCTCAGAGAGAGAGAGAAAGGGAAGCGAGGGAAAGAAAAGGTTTTTGGAAAGCTTCCGGCAATGGGAGGCAATCTCATTTCTTTCTTCCCCTTCTTGTTTTTCTTCCTTCATTCCTTCACTCTAATTCTCCTTTAATTCTGGAATTGCACAAGTGGGATTTACAAAACAGATTGACTCCTTTATTAGTTCAGTGTGTCATTATACATGCATAGGCTTTGAAGCTGCTCTTAGTTTTTCTACTGTGTATGGATATATGCACTGTGCTGGGACTGCAGACAGGCATTACAATGACCTCAGATTTCTCTCATCAGGGCTGATGAGAGAGACAAACCATCAAGGGCCAAGTCCAAACTGCACCCACACTGCATCCAATCCTCAATCTGCACGCAGAGCACACGGTGTCGGCCAAATACAGCAGAAGGAGATGAGAATTCTGTGCCAGGCATGACTTAGTACGTAATTAAGGCCCTGGCTCAGGAATGGCAAATCAACTTGCTTCATTTCCCAAAGGAGTTATGAGAAGTTAGGAAGGATAAAGGCAACCAAGGTACTCATTTTCAGGCACTGTCTGCAAGCGCGCCATGGTAAGGTTTTACGAAACACAAAAACATGCTGTACATGAGCAAAAGAGTTGTCAGAAAGTTTGGTGGCACAAGTTACTTTGCAATCGATGGCAGAATGGGTATGATGGGGGACCAAGGAGCTGTAGCCTTTGAGCTATGGTTCATCAAATCAAAACACTGTGATCAAAACATGGATGCCTTTTTGGAAATGCTGTGCCTTTTCTGGTACACTGTGTAAAGAATTCTGTCTTTCATTTTCTCTCTCTCTCTCTCCCTCTCTCTCTCTCTCTCTCTCTCTCCTCACCCTCTCTTTTTCCTCATCAGACTTCAGCCTCCACTGATGATGCCCTGAAGGAGAGCCTGTGTGGGTTGCATACCAAGCAGTATAAGGCTGCTTTAAAAGCAAGCGGCCAAAGAAGTCGAGAGGGGTATCAAACACGCTGCTGAATATGCATATATAAATGACCTGTTCAGTAATCATGAACAACCACACAGCAGCTTTTCTGGGGGCTGTTTTGACACAGCTGGGCCGAAGCCCCATTAGTCCCACAAATATGTCTTTCAAATCAGTGGTTTGGAGGCATTTTGTGCACATGCAGAGTAAACTCAGATTGTGTTCCGTGAGCAAAATGCTTTAACTCCTGCATAGGCATGAGGTAAAGTTGTTTTTTTTTCTTTTTCAAAGGGTCACCAACTCTGATTACAACTTAATATTCTCTCTGCCTGAGCAGTAGTTCAGTGCCTATAGCATTTAGCATTCTAGGTTTGATTGGATGCCTGGTTGTTGGTTCGGCAATGAGGTTGAAAAAAAAAATGTGTTTCTCTATGATAATGGTGTTGTTCTTTTTCAGCTGTGCATAATGAAACTCTTTAGAGAATATGGTTTATTCAATATGAATTTAATGTATGCAAATATATCACAAAAAATATACCTGCATTCCAATTGTGGCCAATGGGGAGACTGTGTTGTTTTTTGTGCTGTGCGGCTAACAAATAATTTAGTGTTCACAATTTTAATGACTGCGAGGATGCTATGATGTGCTGTACGTGTTCATGATACATCAGTGACACGAATAACTTTGTTCAAATGGAGATCATTCCAAGAAAGATTGACATTTTTTGTCTTTGTAGTTTTACACCAAATCTGCAAATCTCATGATGAACTTGGGGGTTTACACAAACTGCCAATCCGACTGTAGCCCCCACACTAAAATGTTAATCTTAAGTAAAGTGCCTTTCTAGTCTTTTAACCACTCAGTGGCCTTAGGGTGTTTTTACACCTGCCCTGTTTGGTTCGGTTCAGTCAAACTCAAGTTTGTTTGTCCCATAAGTGTGGTTCATGTAGGCAGGTATGATCAAAGCGATTGTGTGGTATCTGAAGTTCTACTGTGACGCTCTAGGTCAGATGACCAGTTAGGGGCCCAGGGTCAAGAAGGTATATATGGCCCAGGTCAAGGTTTGGTGAAGTCCAACTAGGGTGTCTCTCTGTTATCTGTTTCATTTTGTCTCACATTTCATAAAAACAACCAACCTATATAAGCAGGGTATTTGGGGCTGTTATTCAGAGCAGTTCATATTGGCTTCGAACCCTCTCTCAGGCAATTCTAGGTGCTTGATTTGATGCTGTACTTCTTGTAATAAACCTTTTCTGTATACAAGCAAGACGGTGCCAGCGGAGTCTCCTTCATCACCTTCACATCATCGCTATTTCATAAACAACAATTTCACTGGGATGCGCACCAAAAACTATCCAACAGAGACCTTCTTGAAAAGGTGGTCTTGGTCCGGTTACAAACAAGTGGTGGGAACATGTCCTAAACTTGATCCGAACCAACTGCAGTCACATTATGCATTGTTTGGGTTAAACATGAGCATGTTACAGTCCTGGAGGATTATTAATGTGCGCCTCCTCCTGTACTGCCTTAATATGCACATTTGGCGCATCCAATGCATCAAAACATTGTTTTCTAGTTGGAGCCGCGCCTCGTTCACTAAAATGAACAATGACAGCAATATAGTCCACGATGAGCAGCGCTAAAATCAACCTGCGTAGTTGTCCCTCCATTGTGACATTAGAAAGTGTCACATTTATCTTGCAAGTGTACTTTACTTCACGTTTTGTTTACTTCCTGGATTTTTTTCGCATGGAAATTCTGACCAATCAAGAGCAGCTTTCTCACACAAGGCATTTTATCTGGTCCACTTGCAAAATTTGGTCCACTTATAAATGCTGCCTTGAGAACATGAACCAACTCTAGTCCCTTATTCAGACCAAAGCAAGCAAATTCTAGGTCTGGAAACACCCTTAAACACAACATATTACATTCACCCATTTACAGTGGTGGGCAAGGCTACCAAACAGAGTGCCACCTGCTCCTCAGTTAAACACAAACACTCACACACCGATGGCAGTCTTGATTATAGTGTCTCGCCCAAATATACTTCAACATGCGGACTGGAGGAACCAGGGATCGCACCGGCTATCATCCGATTAGTGGAGCGCTTTACCTCCTGAGCGAACAGCTGGCCAAAAAGCTGCTCATTCGTAGCAGTGATCATGGGGCTTCAGCCAGTACATTGGTTTACGAAATGTGAAAAATCAGCTCAAAGGCACTTTGCTTTTTTTTAATTGACATTTTACACTTTTCCTCCATTTTCTTTCATATTTATTTATTTATTTATTTATTCCCAGTGTGGGGTTTTACTATCAACTCAATATCTCCTCTGCTGATTTCTGCTGAGATAAGAGTCCTCCAAATTCTCCTCATATTAAACCAGAGATACAAAGCTCAGGGCCAAAGTGGACTTGGAAAACTGTTGAAAAATAATTGCAGGGCATTGTGAATATTGGTGATTTTTTAATATTCAGGCCTTTAATATCTTTGCCTCAAAATCATTGATGATATTATCTGCGGGTGATGAGTCACAGAGGGTGTGAAAAATTAAAGATGGGAGAGATGAACAGTTTATTAAGTATGAAAATATCCATCCACTACACTTAACTTTTTTTTTTTTTTTTTTTTTTTCCCTCAGCTGCTGTCTCCTGTCAAGGGCACACAGGGCAGTGTTTTCTTATTTCGGGTGTCCATAATTGAAATGTCATGCACAAACCTAGACACACACACACACACGTGATACACACACTTCCTCATTGGCAGTTGCTGATGGCCACTTCAAACAGCAGACCTGGAGGGACAACACAGCACCTTGTCTGCTCGCTAGCTCAGTCCAAGATGAGGCCCCAGCACTCCTGTCACACAGATAATACCTATTTTGCTCGGTTTAAGGAGAAAAAGAAAGACGCAAGCTCTTGTGGGGTCACAGTGGGAGGTGAGTGCAGTCTTAATCTCCACTGTCGAGCCGTGTAAAACTCTCTCCTTCACTTGACCATAGACCCTTCTGCCTTTCAAGATGACACACCAGTGCTCTCCAAGTGCCCTGTTCTGTGGGAGACTCTGTCAGCATCTTCACACGCTCTCACTTTCACCCACTCCCCAGGTGGCCGATGCTGCTCTGCCAGTGCTGACAGTCAGGCCCATGCACTGGAAGACCCTTGCAGAGTGCTCTCTCCGTAGGCAGGCTGTTTTGACGCTGATAGATTCTTTTCTCGCTCCCTCTCCCTGTGTCTTGCTCTCTCTCTCTCTCTCTCTCTGGATTTCGCTGTATTTAAAACCCAGCAATCTGTTTACTGTAGGATTACTGCTATTGTATGTTTCAAATTTGACAGCTGCTTCATTCAACTCCCCAGTGTGGAGGCTGCACGATAAGGCCGATATGGGTTTCTAATCTTTTCCCTGCCTAAATCCTTTCCAAATCTTCTATTTCTTTCTCCCTCCCCATCATTCCTTGCTGTAAGATTAGAGCATTTTCCAGCACAACTATTGGCTTTTGGCGCAGAGCTGCTGGAACACTCTGGTAGGACTGCTAATGAAGGGAGCTGCTCCTTTGACAGCTGTTGCATCTGACGCAAAGGTTCCTGTATAAAGGCCGCAATCAAACACCCTCCACAACCCCAGCTCTGTGTACGTGGGTGTGTGTAGCACGCATTGACAGCGTGCTAAAAATAATTGGGTGACTGGTAAATATCACTCATAGAGGCAGAGTTTGATCTCTTTGGGAAACTGTTTTATGGAGGGTTTTTTGGAGGATATGTTTTATTGAGATATAGCCAAGGCACTAAAATGTACTGACAAAAAAGAAATGTAATGTTTCTTAATGGGCTTTTTCTGCTTGGGGCCCCTCCTAACCAAAATGAATGTTCATTCACAGATTGTACCGGCTGATTAATTCAGTGTAGAACCCGCAGCTTGCCTGTTGTGATTCCTCTGAGGGCCCTCAAAGCCTTGCACTGCATAACACACAATCTCCTGACTAGAATTCCTATTTCGGCGAGGCTTCAGGGAAACTGATGGATTAATATTGGTACAGTGGCGGCATTTAGCAAACACACATCCATCACAACTTTTACAAAGTATGACTAATGTCTGATTGTGTAGGGCATTAGCCACTGCACCAGCTTAGCTTTTGAAGTATTATTTTTTTTTTGCTGTGAACAGCCAGCTTCAAATTATGCATAAATCAGCAGGAATGACAGTTATCACCACAATGGATTGCTGATGGCAGCTGTGTTGTCCTTCTTACCTTTCGCTACCTGCAGATGATAAAAAGTGAAACATAATAAATGACAGCCTGGCATGTTTGATTGATTTATTGCAGGTCTTGTCTCTCCATATGCGTGGGAACTCTTCAATTCCATAACAGCTACATATTGTTATGTAGCTGATAGAATAATGGTTTTGCTTCTTCTTTGCTTACTGTCACCCGTCTAGTGTTTGCTCAGGTTTGAGGAGTCTAATCTCCCACATACAGGTATGCTCTTTGTGTGATTTGTCAACACATCCTGTGGCAGCGTTGCTGAAGCTCTTCAACCCTTTTGAGACAGCTTCAAAACACAGAGAATGAACTCCTTCACAAAAGGAAAATAGACTTTGCCGAATGCGAGCCTCTAACGAGTGTCAGACATCCCTGCGCAAGTGTCATTTGGGTGATTTACAAGCATAACCCAAGGCTAAAGGCTCCTTTGATGTAGAATAGAGAAATCTATAGATATCAGAGGAAAGCTGCACTTTCTGTCTAGGAATTACGGGGACCAGCGCTGCCTCTCTTATTGTGGGATTTGTTCAAAAAAAGGCAACTCTGCATATTTCATGGTAAAAATAACACTTTGTATGAATATCAATGGGCATTTTTTTTTTTTGTCCGCCAAACATATTTCTTGTTAATTAGCTAGCTAGCTAGTGAATAGCACACTGCTCATTGTTAGTGGAGGATTATGAAGCATTGCAGTTACCGACAACACTTGAAGGTTTAAAGAGTAAACACTGGCAGCTTCAAAATGGCCATGAATAAAAGGATCCTCGGATGAGAGAATTTTATGATCACTCAATTCTAGAATTGGATTTGGTTTGATACTGTCACTCTGGGGCTATGGCCATTTTTTAAATCATTACCGCATTATTTGTGCCTATTTCTATAAAGATAAACACAAAGAGGAAGCACTTTATTTATGGGGGTGATAAAAAGAAAGAGAAAGCGAGACACAGAGGAGTAGAAAAGAAAAATAGAAAGCAATTCTTTTCTACAATCAATTTCATCTGTATGACCACAGATAATGGGCTCAGGCTGAAAGGGCTCTCTAGAAAAGAGAGGAGCAGTTAGATCCACTGTGGTCGATACCTCTACATTCCATAGGAAGCATTGTAGTGGTTGCATTTTACATGAAAAATGTGGTACAAAGTGGACCACTAAATCTTTTCTGTGTACACACACGATCCAAGCATGACAGCGCCAAGCAGATTTACACTTCGCGATGACAATCCATAAAATATTGAGCCTCTTAATCAGCAAAATGGAGCAGCTCTTGACTGCCAATTCAGGACTTTTGGACAACAGATGCGTATTTACCACTGTAATATCCTCAAACCTGTCTATCCTGGATGCAGCTCCCCTCACCATTTGTCTTCTGGCGCAACTCAGTGCAAGTGGGGGAACTCTCGAAGCAGGCATGCTGAGAATTAATGCTGTGGTGTGGAACTACTTTTTCTCCTTTCCCTGTCCTCTAAAAATCTGTTGTGGATTAAAGTAGACTTTTTCAGAATTTATTTATTTTTAAATTTCCTTCAGAAAACTGTACTTTTATCGCACACATCTAATCATCTTAAGAAATAGAAACTATACTGTGATGTTTGACAGTGTTTGAGCAACTGGCTTTGTTGTTATTTTTGTCACTTCTTAGCTCTATATTGAATATATAACTCTGTGATGTATATTATGGTACCTATTGCATATACTGAATATGGAACTTGCTCATTTTGTGTGGTCAACTGGGAAATAAGACCATGGCTCCCCCAACCTAATAATGGAAATAATTTATATAGCAAAAGTTTAGATAACCATATTATGCATACACATTCATGCAACAAATTGCATCAAAAGTTTTTTGCCAGTGGACAATTCTTATATCAAACACAGAGACCTTGGAGAACCCTCAGAAGCTTTCATAATGAGAATAAAGCACGTGTACAGTATATGTCCTGGTCACAGTGGTATAGCCCTTTTTTAGCTACATGCACACAGAGAAATGACAGCCTGCTCAACTGTCAGTGTCAAATTGACTTCAGAGTCAATTCCCATTTGCTCAAACTTCATCTCGCTCTGCCTTTACAGATCAATTTCAGTAAAGATGAGGCAGCAGTAGTCTGGGATTACAGTGTCACATCAGCACTGTCACTTTTCTTAGTGATGAAAATTAATTATAACCAAGGCTATTAAGAGGGTTGGCACTATCATCGTCTGAAAGGAACGCTTTGAAGTCATAACATATCACTTTATCAAATTAGCATCTATTATTTTTAATCATTCATTCACAAACCTTTACGACGGTGCCCAAATTTGCAACAGCTAATGAAAAGTTTTGTATCGTGTCATATTGCTAATTTGAATGTGTATACTGGAGATACACAAGGGAGGGGGGGCACGGAACAGGAACATTGGCATAACCTCATGCAAACCGGTAAAATAGCTCTGCAGTTATTATCACCATAAAGCTTAAGGTCATGCTGAAATTTCAATTATTCACACTTTTTATGTAAGGAAATGTGAATTATAACAGTACTTCAGCTATTGCATATTTTTCCACTTTCTAAAAAAAAAAAAAAAAAAAAAAAAAGAAAGGATAGACTTTTTCTGCAAGTATTTCTAGGCACAGTGACCAAGCTCCAAGCTCCTCTGGCTGGGCATTTCTCATAGCATCATAGCAGTGTTTGAATGACATTTAAGAGCCAGTGTTAGTAGGAGACTCTCGGTCCACTTTTGTGGTATGCTACTGACTGTTCTAATGATTCAACATTTGGCAGGATGGATGTGTTGTTTGGCTTGTATTAAACATGAAAAGAAGCGATGACATTGTTAACTGTTTGCATGGCTCTTGAGATTTGAAGTGATATTGGAAATTATTGTAGTTCCAACCCACACAGATATGGGACCAATTGAATTAGAGTAGCGACTGTCAGTCTGAACCAACAATTCTTACTCCCTGGAGGAAACCAATGCAAGGAGTGCTATTAATTAATTTCTACTTCATTAAGTACCACTGCTAAATTGATATTTTGTTTAACATGGTTTTCTCACGTAAAAAGTCACAGAAAAAACTCTGAAAAGAGACACTGAGGAATTCTGGATCTTGCTTCTGCCCAGCACATTACCACTGCTTGGGATAGTTTTTGTTTTCTGCTACATTGGAGAAATTCAGCCATTTGAGCCACAGTCAGACCCAGATTTTTTTTATGTTGTTTGGTAGCTTGTAAGCTAATAGGCTGGCACTGTTAATGGTTGTGAAACATACAATGTCTGCTACACTGCTTTGTTTTTGGTAGATAACGGAAGGAAGTTTGAGGATCACTCTACCATGTTTGCTTTCAAAACTTTCAGTATCCTTATCCCAACTCTGCTTTCTGTACTGACAGGTCAGTTCTGAGGTCAAGGTTTCAGGTTTCTTTACTGGGGTGTGTTGAAGTAGGTTTCCCGGTCAACATGTATTTCCCCTTATTAGCCAACGATTGGCTTTCGTGTTTGTGAAGTACCCAATCTTCCTTGGTTACATTTAAGGCTCAGATTTTAGGGAAATGCACAGACATCACACCCTTCAACAAAGGAATGGGAAAACACCTCTCTAGTGACAAACTTTGCACAGATATTTTTAAAGACAGATACAAATACAGTTTTTGATCATTGTACTTTTACTAGACTTTCAGTACATATATCTAAATTACATAATTTATATGTATATATATACACACACAAAAAAAATTCTGGGTCAATTTATTAAACCAATTTAAGGGTACAGGTATGTATGTGGGTTTTGGGTCATTCTCTTGGTTTATTTTCTGATGAGGAATGAATAATGGTCCCAACACTGGTTCATACAGCTGACCTGTTGACCCAGTACACATGTTACTGGTTTGTTTTGACCACCATTGGGTCATTTTTCCCATAGCTACTCTGCCCTTTTTTTCCTTTAATACGCCACTGCATTAGCTGGACTGTGGAGGAGTGAGAGGAACTGTGTGCTGAAGATACGCTTTATATTAAATTTACATTATTTAGTGATTAAAATTAATGTTTGGCTGGCTTTAATAAACTCCTTTGAATCTACCAGTGTTACTTAAAGTCAGCTAAGAGTTAAAGTCAGACACTTGAGCATTGGATTCCATCAGTGTTATCTATGTTAAACACTCTTAGATATTTGCGTGAGTGAAACTGATGCTTTGTTTAACATTATTTCAACACCTGTGCAAAAGCATACCACATGACTAAAATTAGTGTCAAATTATATATATAGATAGATAGATAGATAGATAGATAGATAGATAGATAGATAGATAGATAGATAGATAGATATGGCGATAAAGATATATTTGTATTGTTATGTTGGAAAACATTATATCGGAATGTGGTGGTATCTGGTCAGATATTATCTCAGTCTCGTCTACTCTTTCCTTCTCCCTCTCATCTGCAGCTGTATCCTTCTCAAGCTGCGAAACAAACTGCCCACTTTATCATGTTTTAAAGTCTCCAGAGCCATAAAGGTGATTCACTCATTGACAGTGCAATTTTAATGCAATTTTTAAGAAAATCCACTGCATTGGAAACAAGTATAATCATTTCACCCCACTGGCACTTTTTCATTAGTTTTTAAAGACAACAAGTTAGATTTAAGTGCTGACTGCACATTTTTTTTGCAGTGTATATACTCTCTCTTCTGTTTCACCCACTTGTCTCCTTTCCACACTCTATCACTTTTACTCCCTGCCAATCTTGCCTCTCTCATCACCGCCACCACCACCACCACCACCACCACCACCACCGCCACCTTCATCGCCTGCCTGCCCACCCCCCTCTGCGCTCACCCTCCTACTGCGCTGCGCCGCTTTCTCCCTGCAACATTTGTCTCTCATTTGGAATGAAGAGGAAATGCCTCCCTGTGGGCTCACAAGTGGCCCATCCTGAGGGCTGGCTGAGATTGATGCCTGTGATCCAGCTGTGCTGATTTACTCCCCGCACCCACAGGGGAGTGGGAGATTACACTGTGCTCTGCTGGAAAGGACGAGAGGCAGACAGACAAAACGAGCGAGAGGGAGAGGCAGAGTTAAAGAGAGAGAGAGAGACGGATGTCATGTGGTAGATGAAGCCCTGTGGGTCCTCTATTAGTACTCCATCTTCTTGTCCCGGACCACGCCTTTCATTACCTCTCAATCTAATTGTTCTGCAAGAGCTCCGTTTGATGATCACCATTTACTTTCCTGTAATCGTTGCTGGGATGGCACATACTCTGACACAGACATATTCCTGATACACAGAGTTTGCAGTGTAAAATAACACGAAGTCCTTCTCAGTGTTCCAAATTGAGAGAATAAGGAGGAAACAAAACTGTGTACTGACATTCAATAAGGCATCGACATGTTTCGGCTGACCATCTCCCCTGTGGAGCAGAAATAATCTATAGCTGTTATCTAAACATCGATTCCAACATTATCCTCTTGAGGTCATCTGTATTCACCCAACAGGGACGGGTGTCCTTAATTTACCTTTCTCTTGTTGTCGGCTCATTGGCCCCTCCCCAGCCATCAGCCTCAAATTGAATGTGGTGATTGATCACAGGTCACAGACGAATGGTAACACTCTATCACTGCAGCCGCTGACATCATATTGCACGTAATCTATTACAGTGTGGCTCATGACACTGAAATCCATTGTAGAACTATTGTAGATTAAAAGTCCCAATATGTTCTTGAAAGCAAGAGGCGTTTCTATATTTAAAGGTTTCTATATTGTTTTGGTGTCGGATTGAAAAAAGAAAAAGTTTTACTTGTATGTTTTTGATTTTATTGCAAAACTTGACATCGCAAGCTGTGGCTTCCCAGTCCCAGGAGGAAACTTGCCGAAGCTGAATGAGTTATTTACTGTGAATTACTTCAAATAAAGTGTGTTTTTGCTGTCAAATTTATTTATTGTTTACTTTGCAATGCTAGCATGAATGTTAAATGTAGATTAATCTTTCCATTTTGGTAGTAAAAAATAGGAAAGCAAGGCTTTGTTTTGAACATTTATTGACACTTTAAATCTAGCTGTCTGCCAGAGCATAATCTCGCTGGCTGCAAAGAAAATGTACTTTTCCCTTTGAGAGTTTTACTCCAGTGAGTTTTATGCACCGAATTTATGGTTTTAGAAAAATGAGCTGACAGCACACTGCCTGCTCTGCCCATTTCACCTTTAACAAGATAGATGCTGGCACTGATATAGTTCCTTGGAGGCAAGGTTGCACACAAATACTCAGTTGTGTGCTTACATGTTTACTCTATGTGCGTGTGTGTGCACTGCATGTCCATCTGCATGTGTGACTATTATGAATTTAGAGACTAGCACTTCCACAGCGAAGAGATGCCTCTGCTCTTTAATTCAGTAAACACCGAGATCTGTAATGGCTTTCATGACCTTTTAGGAGGAACCCATTGGTTTATCTGTGGCTGAGGGGGCATTGATTAGGTGGCAGAAGGAACAAATGACTTGCTGGAACTTGCTGTGTGCGATCCTTACACAAGGCAAACACTCAACCTCCCACTTCCTCAGGCCTACAGTTGGCGGCAACTCTGCAATGTCCCCTGTGCATCTTGGAAGGATTTAGTGCCAAGGTCTGATGAGATGAAGCCGTATTGAACTGTTTGCACAAGGCTGTGTCCCAGAATACAGCACAATGGACAACATTTTGGACAATATCAGGGTTTTGGTGTTTTACCTCTGACATGATCATGATGTGTGCAGCAGTGTCCAACAGATAAAGCCCCATTAAGCTCATAAGTAGATACACAAACAGACACATAGTGCATGGATAGTAAAAGCCCAGAAGCCCCCCACCTGTTGTCTGCAGCGTCTTCCAACTTCCAAATGTCCCATTGACATCCAGAGCATTACCAGATATTTTAATCCCCTTCAAAGAAGTGACAGAGTCAAGATATTATTTACTTGCACACAGTAAGCACAGTTATAGTAAAGAAAGATAAATGCAACGCCATAATGGGCTCTGAGAAAATACTATTTGCTGGGTCTCTAAAAGACAGCAGATTGAATTGTTTTACCAGGCTGGCTTTGCTACTATAAACAATTTCCCAATTTCCAAACTAAATTGCACAGGCCAGACCAAGAAACAGAAAATGACACACATAAACAGTACATCCACACCATTGGTGTTTGCTTTAGATTATAAACCACTGAGAATGACATACAGAATAAATTGCTTTTTACATTTGGTTTGGTACAGACAAGTAAGAAGGCAGTTGTCTGTTTGAGACGCAGCCAGTTCTCAGTCCCAGGGCGTCAAATACGCAGCGGTGGGTAGAATACTGAAAATCTAGTAAAAGTACAATTACTCCCACAAAAAAATGACTCAAGTAAAAGAGAGAATTACAGTTTTAGAAACCTACTCAAGTAAAAGTAAAAAAGTACCTGATTAATCAACACATTCTAACCTCGTCTCATATTGACGTTTGGTCATGGACAGGTACCCTGGGACACTGTGTCACGTTCTGCCTGTTACATGCATTGTCTTCTTTGAAAATACACTTACATATTCAAAGGAAATTTAATGTTTACATACAGTCTCTTTCAAAATAAATGCGCTACGTTGATACAACACTGCAAATTGACTTTTTTTTCCTTCAACAACAAAGGCATATGTTTAGGCAAAAAGAACAATGTTTGGCTTTATAATCTTCCAGGACACAAACACCACTCGTTTGTTGGACCCATCCACCACCGCTCCTACCCACCCCACTTGGACTTTTGCCACCTTAATTTTCGTTCTTGTCCCGCCGTGTATAGCCCTGGCGCCATCGGGTGCTGTTGAACTATTACGGTGACTGGCTGCGTAATATTTTTAAGGTATGCTAAACAAAACAAAAGGCATGATTATGGCTACACATTAAATGCATGCATCATTTTCAGTTTTTTATTAACAGAAATTAGGCTGATGTTTGTATTACTAGAAAACAAATACGTTCTATGTCAAATCAAGATGTTCAGCAGCAGTGAGCACCCCCATATAGTCAGAATGGTACGGTCTTGTTTCATAACCACATTTTGCGACAATTCGACGCCGAGACTGGCAGTCGAATCAGACTTCTCATTCTCTGAATGATATCATATCAAATAAAATAAATTCATCAATTGGATGTAAGGTTTTGGCGTTGTATTATTAATATAGAATAATTAAATAGAATACAAAAAATATAACAACATGTACTACATATACAGTATTAAATTGTATATCATTTTTTGGTATATTACTCTATACTTTATTATGTGACATAATTTTTCAAATAATATTATATAGATAATATAAATAATACATATTATCCTTTATACTTAGTTGATGAATATGAAATAATATAATGTAATATATGTGTAAAAAAGTTCCTCAGTAACTACTCATGAGTTCCTCATTAGTTCCTCAGTAACTACTCTAATTTTGTGTACCTTATTGTAAAGTGTTACCAATAATCCTAACCCCTTTGGATGAGGTTTAATGAATTCAAAAGGCCAACAGATAAGTTGATGTCATCATCATAACATAAAAGATTAATGTTACACATGAAATATTGACAGACCCATAGCTAACATTAGCTTGCTAATGACATATTACCTCTCTGCAACCTCAATGTGCTTGTAGGGTGTGAACTTAAAGTGAAGATCTCAGTATTTTTCTCAGGAAGGCACAGCAAGCCCTTGGTTATGTAACTGCTGCCTTTTTTAGAATCTGGTATAAAAAGCATGGCCAGATGTGAATGAGGATTGCAGGGTTTCTTCCTTAGGCCAGGTGGCAAATATCTCTTGGTGGGGCTGCCAATCTGGCAAGGTCTTTTTTGGCAGGGGCCAGCTATGAGACACACTGAGATTTAAATAACTCAGATGTAAACCCTTCAGCAGAAATAATGTGGTATAAAGAGCAAGAAACCGGGATCAAGAGATGTGGATCGGTCAAGCAAACACAGGACTTTACCAAGGAGACTGCTGTTTGTGTCTTTTGCGAAACCAAAAATCAGTATTATTATTATTATTTTTCATATTAGTTAACTTACAAAGTAAACTGACACAACAAGCATGCTTACTTTAACCCAAACCATGATCATTACTTTAAAATCCAAAACAAGTACTCTGGTTGCCTAAACCTAAAGTAGTTTTGGTGATGAAACCTGTGAACAAAGAAGTTTATTTTGAAAAGACACTAGGCATTTAAAGAGGAGAAATTGACACACCGTCCCTGAGCGGCCAAAACTGAATTTAGAAGGGTGCCTAGAGCGTCTAAGTGTGAAGTGTAATGCCACTGACCAAGCTGGAGTATTTGAGAAGTTGGGAGTAAGAACATTTTGTCATTTGTCACCCAGAAGTTGGAGTCTGCACACATAGTCTGTGGTTGATTAAAAAAAGGTAATAAGTTGTTGCCTTTCAAAACACTTTACATTAATTAAATTAATTTTACACATTGTACTATTTCAAAAAGACTATTAGTAAAGCCATTTAATATTTTTTTCATTTTTCTGTCTTTAGACAACTTCATAAATTAATTTCCTAATGAATTTGCAAGTGCAGTTAAAAACATACATTATGCAGCTATTTCTGTTACAAACTATCTGACAAATGATTTGTCTTCCGCTGTATTCACAGTTACAGAGGTGAAATATTTCAATTAGCTGATTATAATTAACCAGTGGAGGTGAATAATTATTCCTGCATGTGTCAAGCTCCAAACTCCATCAAAGATTGAAGGTGATCCAAAGTTTTTGGCGTTTATCACAGCTGCATGAAGTGGTTGTTCTTCATCTGGATGTGAAGGGATCAGCACCAGTGTGACAGTTGCAGCACCAGTAGAGGGCATTAGCTGGTCAGTGGGAGCAGAGACTGGATGCAGCTGGATGGTTGACTTAGACATTGTGGACACAAATGAAGGGTTTGATGTTTATCCTGTCTTGGTCTCAATAGACTCTGGTCTTGGTCATGATTTGGTCTTGGTTTCAGTGGTTGTGACTCTGACACTGCTTTTCCTGCCAAGACTGTTTCTGCACTGCAACACTAACCACTTTAATTCTGCAAGTGTTTTGTTAAATTATGTAAAATAAATACTTTTATTAGTTTTACTTATTCATATACTACTGTTTTTTATTAAAACCACTGCAGTAGCTGGAAACATATGAATAACGTAATTCAAAGTTGCATCCAGTTTGTAAATCCAGCCGATTTTAAAAATATATGCATATAGCAGTAATATTGGTCGGAGGCTTTTCCATTCACCCAGCATGCCATTTCATGTAATTACAAAACAAACGTCCTCTGTGACAGTGCAATCATAATAGAAGATGCAGACAAGAAGGCAGGGATATCATGTGGAGTTAAAATGGGTTTAAAACAGAGATCCATTAGGAGGGCTGTAAACATGTCCTGTAGTTATGGATTCATTCATATCCACACATATAACCCTCCCCCAACCTCCTTTCCTGGCCATTAATGGACTTCTTGACATGTGGTTTAGGCTGCTTAGCCACTCTTTAATCTGCTTCTGCCGCCCCCAGTTTATGGGGTAAGGAAAATCAAATAAACAGATGTTAATCTGACTAAATTAGAGCACCGGCGCCTCTTCCAAGCACTAAGTACCGCATTATCTATCACATGTTTGAGTCTGTTTTCCCTCATGCTTCTCATTTATTTATTTATATTTTAGAAGAGAAGCCCTTGTTTATGTTGTTTACAGTTACTGCAGTTATATTTCTGCTTAATGTGTAATCTGGAATAATGCTGTGGAATAAATTTTAAGGTTGTGTGATAAACATTACACAGCATTTGCATCATACAAGCACCTGACTTGAACGTGAATGTTCATTAAAATGTGTTGATTTTGCTTTGAGTCACAACATTATATGTCTGTCTGTGTCTGTGTGGTATCCACGTATTCCTGTCTGTGTCCGTGTGACAGTCGGTGGAAGTTTGCTGTTATTTTTGCCCGCGTTCAGAGCAAATATCAGCACATCCCAGCTGAGAAGGCATTACAGGCTGTTGATTTGAGCGGCTCTCGGGACTCACTACCATAATCTGCGTCTGTTCTTAGGTGTGTTGTACAGGTGGCTGTTCAGGAGAGGAAGGCTGGGGAATTTGGTTAATTAAGCAGGGTAAACAGCAGATAACTGCAAGCCATCCTGATGGGACCACAAAAGCATCAGACCTCAGACATCATACAACTTACCTCAGTCTTTTTTTTTTTTTTTTTTTAATTTTCGCTTACATTTATTGGCATCAATATCATTGGCTGAAAATGTATTTACAGATTGCTGCTTTTGGGGTTAACGGAGAGCTGAGCAAATGAGCTGTCATCCATGACCAGATTCCATTCTTGGAGAGGAGGTGGTTGTTTTGTTAAAGATAATGATAATGGATGCCACACAGATGGCACAAATTATTTAGTGCAACAAGAAGGTGGTATTAATTGTGCAAAAGACAGCTAGAATTGAAAGAAAAACAAAGTGTGCCTGTGTGTATTTGCATGCATGCTGTTGGGGCTGAAATCACAATTAATTGCTCCTTTTTTCAATGACAAAGTGATTTTTTGATTCATTGTCTTTTGGAGTCCATCTGTCTGTCTGTCTGTCTGTCCATTTTCTCAACAACCATTAATCCGATCTACTTTACTCTTGTACTTTTGATGACATCATCTTCTTGGATTTTTGAAGCCAAAGTGACCATATTTGGAGGAGAGGGTGGAGCTGTGGAGGAGTGAGGATTGGATGTCACTTGCAGACTGTGGTGACGCCTTAGACAGCTTTGTAGGGCTGCCCCCTAACAGCTGACCAAACATTGATCGACCAGAAAGGTCATTAGTCAGCAAGATTTCATTTGGTCACTTAGACGCAGAACGAAAAAACAAAAATCAAAGCAAACATGAATCTCTATTAGGAGCTGTGCCTTATCTAGATAAATCAAAACCTATACCACTGGACCATGTGGGAATTTAATTTGAAAGGACAGACAGGAACTGAGCATGCTCAGCAGTCAGACTGGAGTCACTTAACAAACCAATCACTGCTGACAGATATCTTTCTCTTCTTCTGTAAATATTCAGTCTGAGAAATACAGAAAACTTGATCATGTTAGTGCAGGGCTACCCAGAGCTTTACATCAGTCCTACAGACGATAGGCCTACACCCTTAAAAATAGCGCCTGGAAGAAGATCAGCTCTGCTCTCAGGATTTCAGGTTAATAGGCTATATGGTGCTTGTTAAGGTTGCTTAGCAACTTCAGATGCAACCTGCTGCCGCGCTCTTGAAAGCTGGCACAAAAAAGGGACAAGAGTAGCGCCCAACACTGGACCTCGCATTTTCCAGGCGGTGTACAGCCCCTAATTTCCAGGGCTGGTAGCTGCGGTTATTCCACAGGCTAGTTATTAATATGTCGGGCAGGAAATCCAAAGTGTTGCATCATTTTGAGAAGGTGAAGCACAAACCCAAGGTGATATGTAAACTCATCTTCATTGGTCGACTACAAACGTGACATATCATCTGAAACATGGAAGTAGCTACATGCCCATTAGCCACTTAGCACAATCATTACTGCTTTGCCCACAGTGTCATTAACAGGCGGCTCACTCAGTGTGTGACGTGCACTTGTAGATAAAATATAGGCCTATATTAATGAAGGTTCATTAGTACGGTTTTGTATTTCTCTGTAATGTAGCACAGTGTTAACAATGTTACTGATACTATTCTGTCTTACACCTTCAACTCAAACCATTGTGTTGCCCCGCCCAAAATATATCATTTGATAATTAAATTAATATCGTCAACATGTGAGCAACAGGTCGACTAATGACCCAAAATGACGGGGATTGGTCTAAATTTTTAGGGGGCAGCCCTACATATTAGTAGTACATTAAATACACATCTTATTGTACTGTGTGTAGGATATTAACTGTTACACCACCAAACAGCATGCTGGGTACCGGTCCCTCTCTGTCACTTGCCATGGTACATTCAAGAAGAGATGAAGAAAGAGGGATCAAAGAGGTGACATTATAACCAAAGCAAACATTTCAAACAACATCAGTGTGACTTTTGGAATAAATACATTTGTTATCAATAGAAGCCTGGTCCCAAATAGCTAGTGTTAGCAAATAAAACATACTCTAGCATCACTGGAGCAACTATTTCATGGCAGGTGTTTTGTTTAGGACCCAATGGAGCGCAGTGTTGGGTGTGGAGTTGTTTTGATGAGCACTTCTCGAGAGTTGCAAGTAGTTATACCGGAGGCCAAGCGTTCGTCCCGTTCTGAACAGGCATATTTTGAACGGGCACTGCACTAGTTATTATTCAGATGAAGAATAGGAAATCTTTGGGGAAATATCAGAAATGGTCCTTTACTCTCCGCCTCTGAGTGGATGTGTCAGTGTCTGTGTTTGATTGGCAGCAGGCCAGCAGGGGCATGGAGAGACGCAGTAAACAAACATGTGCTGTAGCTTACAAGCCAAGGACAGACACTGTTTTGTTTGCAGTGGTTATGAAGAATAAGGACCACAACAGCATGTAAACTGGCCATTGTTGACATTTGCACATGGGTTTTTAAGATGTACAGTGTCCCACAGCTGACTAGCTAATTAGCTATCCAGCCTGCAATCTGATGTTAGCAGTTCATTTTTCCCTGGTGAATGTTTGTTTGGTAACTTGCTCAGCAAGCCCAGGCTGCAGGGCAAGACATGTGTCTTTGTTTAAAAAAAAAAAAAAAACTCTCTGGAAAGTTAATGTGGGTTGCTGTTGTTCAAAGTAATGATTCTCGTGCTGTGTGGCAGGCTGGTGTTTGGCTGTTAGTCAGTGTGACCGTCTGCCTGAACTTCACGTTACTGTTTTGCACATAGCTTAAGATAAAATGATTTAATTGGCTCTGTACAAAGAGGTTTTCCAAAGTAAATAAACCTGTGATTTACACTGAGTGTGATAAAAAATAACAACATTTTAAAGCAATTCTAATGGTGTGATTCTTACTTGTCTTTTCCTATTTTCATTTATTTATTTTGTAATTCAGATGGTTTGAAATAAAGTGATTTAATTGGATCTGTGCAAAGCAGTTTGCCATTTGGTAAATAAATTAATATGTAATTTATGCATTGTGAAGCAAAATTGATTGCATTTTCTATTTCCATTTCTTATCGTTGTTTTCTGAATCTGATGCATTCTAAATATTTTTCACACAATGCAACTGTGCTGTTGTGGTATATGATGTACAGCATGTCAACCACTGTGCAGTTAAAAAAAAAATATGTGTATTAATATAAATCTCCATAAAATGAAAATAGCCTTCTGTTGGGCCAGTGTTTCTGTGCTATTACTTTCATTTCTATTGATGGCTCCTGTACCGCTGCACTGAGATCTAATCTGGCTATCACTGTAGAAATGTAACACTGTGCTTTGTTCTATGGTATTTAAAGTACAGTGCATTATCTCCAATGGCAACAGGCCCTGCACTGTGTCCTTTGATGGCTTGATTTGTCATATCTTTAACAACAGTCTGCTCTGTTTTAGAAATACATAATGCATTTCAGGGAGACAGAGCATATCATAAAATCTTGGACTATATTGAAAAAGCCCAGCTTTGTATACAAGTAATAACCTGCCTGCAAGAGGATTCTGGACAATCTTTATGTTTATCAAATTAACCTTTTTGTCTCAATACTTGGTCAAATATTGTTTATATTTTATTGAATTTAAATGTGTGCCAATGTGAACCAAGAGAGTCAGAGTCTATTATTTCAACCACAAACAATACCAGATAACCTCACCTGTCTAAATGGAAAATGGAATCAAGTTCCTACCATCACTCATGCAACTGTTAAACCACTGGAGACCAAATAGTATATATAAATCCCCCTCTCAGTTTGCCATGGGGGAGGTGGTGTGTCTTCCTCAAGCTTGGGTCCTCTATCAGAGGCCTGGGAGTTTGAGGGTCCTCCGCAGTATCTTAGCTGTTCCTAGGGCTGCACTCTTCTGGATAGAGACCTAATGGGGTGATCACACAGAAATGAGACGCTAGAGACGCGGACGCTTCAAAGACACTCGAAACGCTGGAAGCGCTTATTCAATGAGCACTAGCTACTGGCGTCTGACGCTCAAAAAAGTTGAAAATATTTTAACTTTTCAGCATCTATGCGCGTCTAAAAACGCATGTCTAAAAAGAAGCGTATACAAAAACATGTATCTAAAAAGACGCTTGAATGCCAGTCAGACACGCCATATCATAGGAAAACAATGGTTTTACTGCCGTCGCGTTTCTATCGTTTCATCTCGGTGTGATCGCTCCCTTAGATGTCGTACCTGGAATCTGCTGGACCCACTCTCCCAGTTTGGGGGTCACTGCTCTGAGTGCTCCGATTTCCACTGGCACCACTGTTGCCTTTACTCCCCACATCTTTTCTACTTCCTCTTTCCGCCCTTGGTATTTTTCGAGCTTCTTGTGTTCCTTCTTCCTGATGTTGCTGTTGCTCGGGATTGCTACGTCTGTCACCACTGCCCTCTTCTGTTGTTTGTCAATCAGCCATCACCAGTTTGTCAGTCTGGATCTGGAAGTCCAACAGGATCTTAGCTCGGTCATTCTCAACCACCTTAGGAGCTGTCTTCCATTGTGACCTTGGGACTTCAAGCCCATACTGCAGATGTTCCTGTACACGATGCCAGCCACTTGGTTATAGCTTTCCATGTACGCTCTTCCTGCCTGCATCTTACATTATGTGCTGAACTATCTCAGGAGCATCTTTGCACAGCCTGCACCTGGAGTCCTGTCTGGTGTGGTAGACCCTTGCTTCTATTGATCTTGTACTAAGTGCCTGCTCTTATGCGGCCATAATTCGTGCTTCTGTACTGTCTTTCAGTCCAGCCTTTTCCAGCCACTGATGGGATTTCTTGATGTCGGCCACTTCTTCAATGTGTCGGTGGTACATGCTGTGCAGGGGCTTATCCTTCCATGATGGTTCATCCTCCACTTCTGCGTTATCAGGTTTCTGCTGCCTGAGGTATTCACTTAGCAGCTCATCTTTGGGGGCTGTCTTCCTGATGTATTCCTGGATCTTGGTTGTTTGGTCCTGGACAGTGGCTCTGACACTCACCAGTCCTCAGCCCCCGTCATTCCGTTTAGTGTACAGTCTCAGGGTCTGGACTGGACGTGGGATGAAACCCTCCATGAATTGTGAGAAGCTTCGGCCATCTTATTATACTAGTGGAATATCATGACTAGCAGGTCATACGTATGTATATTCAGCACAATACAGTCTGATCAAATTTACTGTAGTAGTATCTATGCAATCAGTAACTCACTCATTATCCATTAACAAGCAATTACCAGACTATGGCGACTGTTACAACTTTTACAGCACATTATAGTGGTCAATGGCTTCGACCAGATGATGGTCACCATCTTATCAGGTGCCCAGGGTGAAGCTGACCCCTTTCGCTCTCTCTTCCCATCCTTATCAAGACCACAGTGAATGTGCTCACTAGGCTGTGAAATGAAAATCATTGATGGCTCCTCTCTAAGCATCGGAGTACAGCCTTCCCTTTCCCCTCTGTGCCCCATTCATAGGCATATTGAAAGCCATAAAATATGACAATTCCGCTATATCATCCAGGTTAAACTTCCCCATAATTGCATTAAACCAATCATACTTCTTTTTACTTGGTCTGTTCTTTTTCCCCCATGGTGTACATATGGACAGTGATGCATTAGCTCATATCACGGCGGTAATGAGAGGACCTTGGTCTCCTCTGAGGTGACACAGTGACCCAAATTAACAGATATAGGGAGAGTGAGGTGTGTGTGTGTGTGTGTGTGTGTGTGTGTGTGTGTGTGTGTGTGTGTGTGGAGGTGATGGCAGTGTAGCATCTCTGAATAGCTCTTTTTCAGCTAGACTTTAGAAGTGGATACAGAAGTGCAGGCTGGTCAAACCTTAATAGAGAATGTATTTTTAATTTGTCACAATTCTAACCATAGAATCAAACCTTACTGGAAAAAGTCACATTTGTAAACACAGTAAGATTAAGCCATAAGCAACAAAAGACAACAAAAACTAAAATACTAAGACTAAGGTGCAACAACAGTTTGACTTAATTTTGGTTGTGTTGTGTGCTTGTGGACGTGTGTGGTGGATCTACAGAGATCTGAGTTTTGTTTTTTCTGGCACAGCAAAGAAAGTGGCAGACTTCCAGCGTAATGTGGCCAGGGTTGATAACTGCAACACGGCCCAGGTTACGCTCTGACTGCGCGGTCAGACTGTGAGATTTGGTGGGATTACCAGTGAGGAAATTTTGCTGTGGGGACAGTGGAAGGAGAGCAGGGCAGGCCCTGTAAAACATGCAGCAGGAGTTTCATATAGATTAGACATACATGACCACTGTCAGCAGTGCCAAAGCATTTATGGACATTTTGAAAGAGGATTAGAAAGTGAATCCCTTTGCTCAGTTTCTGGCGAAGGATTTCTCAGGGAAATTACTTTTCATTCATTTTCTGCTGAACATTACAATGTTGTTCGGGGAACATGAAACTTGTAAACAGGCTTATAAATGGCTTAGGCTGCGCTACTGTTTATTCCATGGTGTTTAATTCTAGATATAGAGGATTTTACTGCTGTGATAGTATGAGATTATCTCCATCACATTCACTTGCAGTGTGGAACTCCTTATTTTTCTTTTTTTTAAGTATATTTTTTTGTATGTATCATGGTTTGGAGCTGTGTAAATTATGATCATTTGTCCAATGTAATGTTTCAATGCTCTGTGCTTTTTTTAAAAAAAATATTTTCAGTTGTAAACACATGCATTTTTTAACAATAAGAGAAACATGTTGTTTTTTTGTTCACTTAAAAAGATTCTGCAACAAATTTATACTTCAATGAGATTTTTTTTAAGCATCATGTAAATGGATTTAAAGAGGTTAAATTGCCTCCCACCTGCTCCCGCACCTCCTTTTACTCCTCACCCCACATCTTTTATATTTTGATCTCACCTGGGAGGTTGTTACCGCATGTCTTACGAGCACAGAAATCTCACCAAGTGGCTGGATCTGCTCTACGTCCTGAGTCTTATTGCCTCTACATAATGAGGAAACTTACACAGAAAAGTTTGTGTGTACAGTATGTGACAACACGTGGGAGACAAACTGCAGATTCCCCAGTTCAACAGTGGCCATGTAATGCCAACACATCATGCAGATTTTCGATCGCTGTTGAGCTGAAAGCCTCAGTCACACATGATGCCAAATTGGACTCCAGAGTGATACATAATGGTTTCATAGGCCTTGATTTTATTTCCCAAAGATAGTAGATGTTATTTTATCTTGTATTTTCCTCCATTTCTACCAATGAAAAGTTGAACAAAGTGTTGTTTTTATGACAGAACCTCTTAAAGGCACCACATTGTTTTTAACAATAGGCTGAACGTAATGAAAGCCTCACACAGAGACATTCCTATAGCACTGTTACCTTGACTAATGCGCTGAAGTGAATCATATTTTTAATAAGAAAGACTTTTTTGTTATGGCATTTGAATGCCCCTGTTAGTTAATTACTAAGCCCTGCATACTTATTTCTTCAACAAGGTCAAGGAGATATAAAATCTGAATAAGGTAGAGGTCACATCTTGCCAAGGGTGTGCAGTAATCACCATATTTTGAATACATTTGTAAAAATATATCCCCTATCGACATTAACTGCTATGGTATAATAAAGCTGTAATAGGAAAATTAAATACTTGGAAGAACAATGTACCCAGGTATAATGATGCTTTATAAAAAGGGAGAGAGTTCTGTGAAGGATATATATACATTAAACCAGACAAGAAATTTGATTGTCAGTGTTCCCAAATTGGAAGTTGTTTCACAATCAGCATGTGCCAACTAAAGTGTGATTAAGGATTGGGAAATGCAAACCAACTGGATAAAGTTATGGGAAAAAATGTAAAAATAAATGAGAGTGGTGCAAAGTGCTTCAGCTCTGGTCCTTAACAGCATTGGTGGTTTGATTGAACAAATAAATTGACTCACTGAAACAAACTGAAATACAAAGTAGCATAAAAAAAACAACATAAAAAAGTCACATCAGTGTCTCACTTTCTGTTTCTATAACAGTTAGCATTGGTTTATTCTAACCATGACCACATTCTTTCCCATTTATATACTGACCCAGGCTGGAGTAACAGATAGGCCTACTTGCTGCTGCGCTTCAGGCTCCAGTGGGTCATCTCTGCAAGGTCGCCACGTGACTTGCGCTGGCTCTGAGGTAATCTGGGGCCATTAGTGGCCGTTTTGGTAAGGAACCAGAACCAGGGCGAGTGAGACAGGATCTGGAATTCGATGGATGCGCCTTTCCGTCAAAATAAAAGCACCAAGCTAATAAAAATGCGGTGAAACTTTAATTTAAAGAATATAATTTACAAGAAAAGCCCCAAGCCATTAAGTAAATCGATTTTCTTACACCCATCATCACCCCAAATCGATGGTGTGCCAGAATTTAAAGTTTTACTTTGGTGAACACTTTTACTTTAGTGAATTTGGTGAATTCCACATCCGCTCTCTAGACCGGAACCAGAATCCAGACAAAATTCAGAGTGAACAGAAACCAGGCTCTTCACTTTATGTGAAGAACCTGGTGATGCGAGGCTAGCTCTGAGGTTTCACTCTGTTGTTCTCTGCCGTAGGCCTCTGTGTAGTGTCCCACTGCTTGCCTTGCCCGTTGATATGTGACATGGTTGGGGTGAGAATGTGTTGATTTGAAGCAACCAAACTGAGTCTTTTTTTGAACAAGAGTTCGGGACATGTCCAACCATATTTAAAACCAGCAGACTGGATATCTTTTATTGAGACCTCGGGGCATGTTCAGCTGTGTTTGTAAGGACAGATGAGAGTATTTTCACATAAGAGTTAGGAACATATATAGCCACACTTGTAGCGACCAAATTGAGTCTTTTTTAACAAGAGTTCAGGACATGTCTAGACATGTTTGTAGCTAAAAAAAAATTTTTCCTTAAAAATTAGAATTCTGGGGCGTCGGTGGCTTGGTGGTAGAGCAGGCGCCCCATGTACAAGGCTGTTGCCGCAGCGGCCCGGGTTCGACTCCAGCCTGTGGCCCCTTGCTGCATGTCACTCCCTCTTTCTCTCCCCTTTCACACTTGTCTGTCCTATCGAATAAAGGCTAAAAATGCCCAAAAAATATCTTAAAAAAAAAAAAAAAAAAAATTAGAATTCTATGCAGCCACATTTGTAGCAACCAAAACAGTTATTTTTGGCCAAAACATGATATTTACTAGCCCTAAGTGTTTTTTGTTTTTTTTTTTTGCCTAAATCTAACCACATGTTAACCACAGCATGGTCACGAAATAGAACTGAAAATTTAAATGCAAAATTTCAACATATCTCTTACATATAAAATGTAGAAATGCAACATATCATAGTGTGCAGAAACTTGCTAACATTTATTCTGACAACTGGATTTCATTGAAGCCCAAATTGCTCCTATTGGTCCAAAGTAGTTAGCTGCCATCTGTGTGTGTGTGTGCGTGCGTGCGAACTTTGGATAAAAGCATTATCCATCAGCCATTTGCCAAGTAGGTTTAGTTGCCTTAATTAAACCAAACTTTAACCATATTGGTGGCAGATCAGGCAGATCTTTTGGGGGTAAAAGACAAACAACCTTTTTTGTCATTTATATTGGAGGAATTGTAAACCATCCTTGACCCCAACCTCAAACATTTATTTTCCTTTGCTGTATAGTGAAAAAATGTCAAAGTACTTACTGCAAAGTCATAACACAAAGAAAAAGAACGAAATACACAGGAGAGAGTGTTAAATCCATATGCAGTTTTAGAATTTTATACTATATAAAGCCAGAAATGTCACAGCATATCATAAATATTCTGCTCATTTTATGACAAGGAGCATTTTTATTTTATTTCTATTTATCAAGGACATCACACTGGGGGACTGAGGTCACTGACCACCCCGCAAAAGTGAGAGATGCCTGCAGGAATCCTTGAGTTTATACGTTTTCACAATTTTATTCCGCACTGCTTTGGTTTGGTTGAAATTAGGCCACAAAACTGCAATACAGCTTTATCACAGAGAGCAACACCATTTTCTTGTTTCTGGATAGAAAGTACAGCAAAACAAGTTAGCAAGACTGAAACAAATTACCAGAAAACCCAATTACCCAGACTTTTTCTTTTTTATTTATGATTGTTTACTTATTAATGTGCATTATACTCTCATGCCACGCAGTTGCATAGTTTTTCTTTGCTTCATTACAGATTCCATACACAAAATGAGGAACATCATTAGAGTACATGCAAATGTGGAGGCAGCAGCTGCTAACAATGCCTGCATTTCCAGATGCTGAGAAAGATAGGTCAGCTGTGAATATTTCTCCCCTCTTAAAAAGGAGTGCATCAAGCTGAACACATCTGTGCATCTTGGACCATTCATATTCGTGGTACCTTTCAATACAATATGTTAATAGCAACACCTATAGACACGCCAGCTACGTGTTGACACCTCCTACAGAAGAGCATTCATTATGCAGACGCACAAACCATCAATGACGGGATGCAAGAGGGATGCGAAGGCAACATGGGCTGTGGGTCCCCACTGTAATCTCACACAGAATGGCAGCGGTGACAGAATGAGTTTTCTCCCCATTGAATAGCGCGACGGCTCTTTGTGTCTTTTTGATTTTCCCTCTTTTCAGATGATGTGTGGGGAAGGAAGGATCCCCTTTGTGTCAAGCCACAAGACTTAAAAGCAAAGTTGGATCTGGATGCATTTGGGTTGTGTGAGACAGAGTGAGAGAAAGAGGGATGAGTACACAATGCACAAACTGCCTGGGTCCATGTTTTTCTATGATACCCCGCACAAACAATGTTTCTTGCGAAAAAGAGCGTCATCGCAGCTAAGTTTGTTGACAGTTTGTTGAAAATATTGAAGACTGAACAAGAAAATGACAAGATTATTTTTCCCTCTTACTGAGTTTCTTCTGTAGTGCACACTCATTTGCCCGTACATAAACAGCAACTGCTGCTTTCAAAAGGCTGCTGAATGTACAATTTATCATTTAGCTCCATGAAATTGCAGGAGTGGAAGCAAGTAAATTCATTATACCTCAAAGGGCAAACTTTTGCCCTCATTTAATTTTAGTTTCTCAATTACTGAGTCCATTGTTTTAATCTCTTCAGGGACAGGTGCTAGATTAAGAGGAGGAGAAGATAAAAGGATTGCATTTCACACTACCACTCATTTACCTACAATAGCACTCCACTTAGCTTAACTAGAGTACACATCTGCCTATTCACCTTGACTTTCTTCTCATTTAATTCAGCTTCCCATGATAGACAGTAAAATGACCAATTACTATAGCAATGAGCAAGATCTGGCAAAACTGTATTCACCTGTTAATTAGAATGACAGTGTATGTGTGTGTGTCATTATTTCAATGCAAAGTACTTGTATTAACACATAAAGAAGCCTTTTAAAGCTGCATTGAGTGATTTTTGACCCTGAGGAGCAGAAAGAACTGAGAGATGGATCGCTTTATTAAGTTGTTATGGCTGCTGTGATTAATTGCCCACTTAACCAGCAGACACAATGCAACATAAACATCTCACTGGAGTTGTGTTTCTGGCACCTGGACGAATGTTAGTCATGTCAAATATTCCGTCTCACTTTTGTTGGCATAAATGTTTTTGTGCTGGACAGACACCAAATACTGCGCTGTGCAGCATGGACTCACACGTACAATCTGGGAATGTGCCAAAGAACAATGAGCAAAAAGTGACCAAAAGGAGTGTTGGGCCACAGAGTTGGTCTCTCTATTCAGGCTGCTCCAGTAGTGTTACCAATTACTCATAACATTTCAGCAATAATATTACAGTTACCCCAAAACCAAACAACTCATTATGTCACTTTTGTTATCACATCACCACTGACTTGAAACACAACATCACATCAGCGTACTCATTTTCATAATCGTCTCACTGCACAGGCACACCTTAAAGCAGCAAGCTACTTTAGAAGATGGAAACGCTTCCCCTAGCGGCTGGAAATCTTCCCATTACTTTGATTCTGTTGGGATGAAAGATGACAAGAACACTGTTGCTGCACAAAGTCGGACTAAAACTCTTTCCACTGTGAAAAACACGTCCTCAAACTTCATGTCTCAAACACATACCACGACTGAGAGCACAACAACGTGAAGCTCCAGGAAATACACCCCACCAAAGGTGAGCCCTTCTCGGCCACGGAGGTTGGCTGTAGAGTTGGCTGAACAACCTAAACTGGATTTTACTCGTGGGCTGCTGCAGCTACAAAGTAGTAATGAAGCTTGTGGCCGAAAATGTGGTGGTTGAAATGTAGCTCCACGGATGACTCTGTCTTCTAGGCAGGCCTTGGGAAAATACCACTCACAGGCAACTGAAGACCCCCAGTATACAATAATAATAATAATAATAATAATAATAATAATTTGCACAGTGATTACCCTGACATTCACACAGAGGCACACATCTGAATTTTGAGGAAGATATGTAATTACCAACTTTATGGGGTGTAAGGAAAAGTAATATAAGGAAGTTTAAGGAATTACTGATGGCAGGGAGTAATAAGTAACACTACAAAAAGCACTGCACCCAAATTCATACATATCCCACGTATTTTGAAAGGCTGCAAACGTGTATACAAGGGTAACAAGAGTGCACAAGGAAGCAGTCCCAAGAGGTCTTGTATGGAGACAGGCTGGGGTGCTGGATGGCTCACAAAAACACAGACTTTCCCCAGGACTTTCCCCTGGAGTTGACTGTTCAGAACTGTGTGAATTCTGTGTGAAGTTTTAGTAATTTTAAGGTATGTCCTCGCGTTGTTTCTATTCCTAAACTTAACCTCAGTAACTTTATTTACCTAAACCTGACTTCCATAAATTTATGTTAATTACGTAACTGTACGTTAAGGACATAACGTCATTAGTTGGGCGCTAATACGTAGGATATCATATGAACTGTTATGCATGCGTTTTTAATAGAATATCACACAAAACATTCTATAAAAATATGTTTGATTTTATGTCATCAAAACAAGACTAACAGCCCACTGAGGCTGTATTTTGACTCAGCCGGGCTTTCAGCTAAATGCTCGGCAATGCTAACATGCTAATGTTAAGCAGGTTTGATGTTTACAATTTTCACAATCATAGTTTATCACGTTAGCATGCTAAGATTTAGTAAGTAACACTTAACACACTGCTTATGCTGATGAAAATGTCAATTGATGTAGAGTAACCAAAGTATCTGACCAGGTGATATTTTGATGGCACTGAGATGATCACCAAAGTTATTGAAATTAATCGTGAGGGGTCATACATGTCTGCACCGAATTTAATGGCAATTCGTACAGTAATTGTTGAGACATCTGATTTGAAACCACAAATGTTGACGCAAATTATAGTGGTGCTTGAGGAAAAGTCAGTGGCTCGTCATCCCTACAGCCAAATGCCAATATTGTGATTAAAATTCTATTTATTCAGGTTTGTTGACAGCTGTCCAACCATAAAAAAATGGCAAGGCATTTTTTATTTTATTTTCTACACTATCATATGACTTGCTGATGAACCAAGCAAAACAATACAAAGTAGAGGAAAAGATATTCCAGCCCAAATATTTATTTACAGTATGAAATATATTTCCGCTATGTTCACACTGCCATTCTGTTGTTTACTTGTAAAACTATGTAGACATTGTGTTGTGACATACCCATTATAATTGGTCCAATATGCATAGTTGTGATTAATTTGCTTTACACATTATGTCATATCCCTTTGGTTTAACTGATCCAAGGAAATATAATTTTCTGTTGTCAAGAACCATAAGCAGCAGCATGTTTCATTGAGGACATTTTTAATCTTGCTGTCACAACTGTTTATTTTTCTTATTCTTTTTCTGACGTATAATTGAAACTACTTTAAATGGGACATGTTTGAAAGTCATGATATTTGAAAGTGCCGAGGGGAAACAGTGTCTCTCAGGCAAGTCTTGCCGCAATTATTTTCCCAAAGATCAATGTATCATTTATTCCCTGGCATGTTTACTGTACACATGTGCAGGTGCTCTTATGCAAGGAAATGTTTTCAAATGTTATATTTTCAAAACACATGTGAAAATGTGGTTAATGATAAAGATTCAGACATGTTTGCAACAATAATTGGCCTCCATTTTCAATTGGGTTGGCTATCACTATCATTATGTTCACTTACATATGAGGCAAATATCACATAATGCATGTGTACAAATGATATAACCTCAATATTTGTGTAGTTCCCCTCTGAAAACTTTTGAATGGCAATCACTCAGGTCCAATAAATAAGTCCCAGGCTCGCTTAGTGGGATGTGTTAACCTCAAAAACACAGCAGTGAATCTGAGAAGTTGCTAAATTTGCCAAGTTTCATGTAAATGAACTCCCGAGGGAATTTCCCTTGAGTATGCATGCAGAACAGAGGATGATTATATTTAACAATGGGAAAATTTCCTCTGTGTAAGCCAGTCGTCACATTCTCTGTGCGCACCCTGTCTGCTATTGTTCTCCTCTGCCGCATTTGTTTTATACCTGTTATTGCCTGCCATCCACTCCATCACTGAACCGGGACTTCAGATGCCTGCAAGTCCCTGTTTGTTCCTTCTCAGAGGCAAGGAACTGAGAGGAAAGAAAGATGCAGTGGTGCAATGGAGGTAATTGATACCCCAGCTTAGCATGCCAGTGACTGTGGCTTTCAGGACATTAAGGAAATGAAAATGCAAGTCTTTGTTCACATTAACAAATAGGCAACCGAAATAGAACCACAAGAGCACTGCTGTTCTTAAAGAAGGCTTGTTTATGTCTAGCAACTTCGGATGTGGAGATGTACGGTTGTTTCTTTGCAGAGATAAGGGGTAACAGAAGGTGCAAGTATTATTATTAAGTGCAGGTTTCATATCCACCACAGATATACAAGAAGTGTTCACAGTACAAATCATGACATCTTTTCTCATGTCTGCCAAACGTGAGCACCATTATTATTCGACCCCAAACCAATTTATCATTTCACCTGAGGATGATGCCATCATTTCCAGCATTATCACAATTTGGTTGCTGTGATGATCAAACCTGTGACCTTTCATTCACCCTCTGTAACTAATAGATTTCCTTGCTAGCTATCTCAGATTACTCACTCTAATACAGTTAGCAATTCATTTAGTCAGGAGCAATGTTTATCTTACACATCCTGCTTTTACACTTAGAATAGGACACCTCAAGGAAGCCCTGTAGGTTTACCTCTAAGTAGAGGGGTAGTGTCACGGGGTGTGATTGTACCCAAATGCAGCACACTGAAGCAGGCAGACAGTTGGCAATGACTTTTATTGTTTACACAGATATGCAAAAGTTCAGGGGTCTTTAAGTTTAGCTTGATTGAAGTTCCAGCAGTGAGAGAATGTAGCAAGAGCAGGCAGGCAATACTTGAGAGCGGTCTGAGAGTTGAGACCACACCGTAGTGCAGAGGGGTCTCTCCTGAGGCTGGTAGTGGGGTGAATTCAGACGTAGCTAGCACAACCAGGAGAACTGAGGGATGCAGGACTGGTGTTGCACCATGCAGCCACAGAGTCACAGACAGAAGGCTGAGGTAATTACCAGGGCAGAGATGACACAGGTAGGTCAGGAACAAGCGGGGTCGGTACCAGGGAGTCAAACCAAGGGTGAGTGCTGGAATGGCTTGCATGGAGTTTGAAGGATAATCTGGCACTGAGGGAGAGGCAGCAGCTGCTTATATGCAGGGAGTGCTGATGAGGAGCAGCTGTGTGCACAGGTGAGTGGAGTTGTCTCGATGAGGGGGGCGTGGCTGGCAGGTAGAGTGGAAAAACACAGGGAGAGCAGGGGAGCAGAATGCAGGCTGTGACAGGTAGGTCACTGGGGACAAAATCAAACAAACAAACAAAAGAAAAGAAAAAAAATTGTTGCTTTATTTACATTCTATATGATCATCTAATTACTAGTGTTTGTTGTCGAGTTTGACCTGCTTTTAGGTACAGTGTTATCAAGCTCTAATAATAGTCCCTCCAGGAGGCTGTGATGTTGGTATCAATTTACAATTTACGCAAATTCAGTCAATGCCCATACATTCTATGCAGCCTTGCAATTTTGTCTACTCACAGCAGCTTTACCACAAATTTGATTATTCAAAACAGGTTTGATCTTGTTACATTGTAAAGCTGCGTGCAGCATATTGAGTTGCTGAGCCCCTCCTTGCGCCTCTAGTCTCAAAAGTGGGCGTTCTGTGCCTGGGACAGAGTCACACACACACACACAACTGTTAGCATCACACGGCTAACAGTACCTAACAGCAGTGTTGGGGGTGATGCGTTAGAAAATGCATTACAGTAATATATATTATGTTTTAGCAGTAACAAAGAAATATAACGCATTACCAACATAATTTCAGGTTATATTATTACATGTACATTATCACATAACACGTTACCACCCGAAATACACTGTTTATTGTTTTTATGTGTCATTCATTCACACCACTCCACTTCTGCCAGTGCGCCACCAGAAAAATTATTTTCCTGAGGGAGTTGTTGTGTGTTGTTAGGGTGCCGGTGATCAGCGCATTTGCGTCATGCGTCAATACGACGTACAGCAAATGCCATTCTGCTTTTATGTCCTAAGGTTGCCTGAAAGCAGCAGGGATAAAGAGCTGCCTCCCATTCATTTTTCCTCATCCCATTAATCGTCACATCTGGCCTGGGTTATGTTGGCATATGTTGGATGTGTTCTCATTAACATTCCCTTCAACTGCAGAGCAACATCGGCACATCTTCACGTTCTTAGCTAAATGGCACACCAGGAACCTTCGGGTGGTTCTTCCAGCTCCGGTGTTTCAATTTGCGGTCATCAAAGTAACTGACTCGCATGACAATCCATTTGTTGCGCTAACCTCAACATTTGTTTATCGTGTTTCATATCATAGGACCACAAATATTCATTCATATCTCATAATTATTAGACTCCTCTACCTGACCTTCCCTGTGTCCAAAGCTATTCATTTAGTCTACGCTATTTAATTGTTCTTCATCTTTGTTCTTTTTTTTTTTAATACAACGTGATAGCTGCTGTATGTGAATACAATAATGGGTCAGACCTGCACAGCACTGGATTTGAATCATCATGACCGTCATCCATTTATAATGCCCATTTGTTTTCTGAGGTCACTTTGGTGAAAGTAACACAAAAGTAGTGTAACTCAATTGTTTGGTGTTGCTGTGTTAGCTCATGCTACCCAGGAAGAGACAGCAGGAGATGAGTGGGTCACGCAGAAGGCCCTTCTGTTGAACAGCAGCAACAGCTGATCAGCGGTGACAAGCTTTCAACCGCCTCCCCACCCTCTACGCTCACCATCACAAACAGATTCTACTGTAATTCTGTGGGAAACACTGATGCTCATAATAACAGGCTCAGAATCTGAGACAGCATCACAATAATTTTTGCAATTTCCACTTGGCCCTGCAATTTCATTGCAAAAAAACAAAACAAAAAAATGCTCATAAACATTGTAACATGCATAGCAGTCTTTTAGAAAAGCTGTGGTGGAATCAGACATCTCGGACTGGAGGAACGTTAGCATGCCGTGTTGTTTCTCCTGAAATGTCCCTTTTGTGCAAATCAAAGATAACGTAAAATCTACTGTTGGACCTTTTAAACTGTCACTGGTAACTCACAGATCATCTTTCAGTTGCCTCTTGTCTATGCACTTAATGTCTTTATGTAACTGTGCAGCTGTAATCATTGCTGCTACTGGTATTGTTAATCATTACCAGTATTGTTTAATGATATTCTTCTCTGTCTTCAATTTGTTTTTCTTTTTTATCCTCTTCTTCTTGTGGAGTGACCTTTATGCACTCCTCACGAGATGACTCAGGACTGCTGAGGTGCTGCCATCTGGGAGTCTCCTCAGGGTCCTGTGAGTAACACAGCATCTCTGTAAGAATTTGGTTATTTGCAAATGCGAGCAGCCTCCCACTGAAAATTGTGAACCTCGCCTCTCATATTTTCAAAGATAATTTAGTGTTTTATCAGTTGTTGTCAGACTCTTAGGGGGGAGACAAAAAATGTTTCAGGGGTTAATGTTAGGTTTCTTATTCTTTTTCTTCCCCACTCCTGCCCACCTCTCTCCTGCTTGGAAACTCCAGAGGAGCAGATGGCTTGGCATCACCCTGACAGCCCAGTGTCAGCCTGTCTCTTTGGTTTGTCATCCAATCCAAGACTATCTGTTAGCCTTGAATAAACATAGAACGTGGCACACAAAAATTAGGCATGAACAATTTGAGGGCACTATTGAACTGGAATATGAAAACCCACCAAGATACGCCTCAATCAAAAGACAGGTTTGCACAGCAGGACTCCCCCTCAAGGGACAAAGACCATTAAAATGTGACAGAATAAACAAACACATTTACTTTGCACAGTTGGTGTGAAATGCCTTTATTTATTTTATATCAGCTCTAGGTGAGCTCAGGATGTGCAGAGTTTTCTCTGTGATAATTTCAATTTTCCTCCTAGAGAATGCAGAGAGAGAAGCAGCAGGCTGGTGATAAGACTGCAGGTACCAAGAGCACCGAGACAGCATCAACCAGACTAGAGCAGTTTATATAAATATATATATATTGTAATTAATTTATATAAACTACAATAACCTACCAACATTTAGCAAGTCTAAAAAACAAACAAACAAACAAACAAAAATCATATTTGTTGAAAAAAATAACTTTACCCACAGTTGCACTTCTCTCTAATGACTACATTTCCCCCTAAAGAACATCATAATAACCTCAAACTGTTTTCCCTCAAAACAGATTTGGCAAACATTGCTTTAGCATCTATGTCCTTCAGCCTAGAGAAAAGCTGCATGAGGCTCTGACAGAGACACTTATGTTCTAGCATATGCTGTGTGCACAGACAGTAGCCATTATCTCTCCCCTGTGCCTCCCAACAGGGTTGCCAGATTCTCACTTAGGTACATTCACATGAATTGGCGCTCTAAGTCATGCGCATGTGAAAAAATGAATAATTTCATTCATTTATCTAAGATCACTACGAAATGAAGGGATAGGAAAAATAGGCAACCCTTTGCATTACAGTGTTAAGACTTAATGCTGAAAATGCCTATGATGTGTCTCCAACAAGCACCATGGTATAACCCTCTCTGTCAGTCTCTATGTCCATCTGGTCCATCCTTGTTCTTGAGCCTCTGTTTTGTATTTGTGTACTGTTAAGCAAGCAAGAAATACAAAAGTCATTCCAGGTGAATTTATACTGTATGTCATCTGCATAATAAATGTTCACCGATTTTGTATTATCTGACCTAATGCAGGCATACAAAGTTATCCCAAAGGGGCCCAGGACTGAGCCTTGTGGAACTCCAAAATCATGTTGGGTCACTCTTATGTTTAGTTGCCAAATGAGTAAAATTGTTTCCTGTCCTGGCTATAGGCCTTAAAGCACTTGAAGACTGTTTCATAAAGTCCAACCCAGTTCCCTGGTCTGTAGTATTAAATGGTATTAAATAACATGTCAAAGGCAGCACTAATTATATTTCAGAACATCAGTGAGGATAGTCTTAATACTCAATAATGGCTTTATCAACTATTTTCACAAGGAAAGTTTCATTTGGGTCTGCTGTTGCTGATCACAGATAGATCTGGGCCACTGTCTTCTTAAAAAAATGACTGAAAGACTGCAGTCTAGTAAAAAAAGAAATGTAATAGAGAGCTAGAAAAAGAGAGAAACGACTGGTGGCTCTATATATACAAACGTAGATCAAAACCTTGTGCTAGTGGAAAACGGGAAACAACAGGATTGACAGGAAGGCAACCCAGGCAATCGAAAAATATATAGAATGAAGACCTGCAGTGGTCGAAACATGTTGGCTCTTTTAATGATTTAGCCACTACAGTAAAGACTTCTTAATATTTCTTTCCAAATTTTTCTATATTTTTCACAGTGCCTGGATTGCCTTCCAGTTGATCCTATAATAGAGAGCCATGGACGATTTGTCTTCGGTCTATCTTCAAACTGCAAAAACACGAATGTTGTCAGAGAGCATCAAGGCAGCTTTTTTGACAGTTCTGTAGAAAAGAACAATTAGCTTTTGACTGTATTCCATTTTTTTGACATACCATATTTTGACATAATCTAAAGTCCATAAGTAGATGTAAGATCAGGCAATCGTGCTGTTGTTTGTCTTTTTTACCAGTAATCACCAGTTACTATCATACGTCAGTGTCTTCTACAGTGTTTGCATTCTAAGTGTGTGCTCCTACAGTGTGTTATTGCATGTCAGTCAAGACTGTTATGAATTAAAACAATGTGTAGCAGAAAAGCATGTAATGAAAATAAGGGAAATGTATTATTAGCATTTCAGCATTTTTAAACTGGTTTATTAACAGCACATACTATTGAATAAGGCAAAAATGAATGGAAAATGTAACAAACAGGAATATCTGGATCTGGGAGCTCAACATACACAACTTAGAGCTTTAAATATACTGTAGTAATGGCTTTTACTGCCCTGGAAAATCAGTCATCACCTTTTCAAACACTGTCTTGCCCCTCTCAGTTGCATATGACAAATGCAAAGTTCGAGGTGAAGCCACCAATTACTGTGCCTTCTTTGGTTATTCTGGTATTATTCTGAGACATTTACACTTTTGTGATCATCCTATCCTCCCATCAGTTTCTAGATCAACCCAGACAAGTCTGTATTCATTAACATAAACGATTCTACAACACTGACTTACATATTCAAATATACAATTGATACAGTTTCTTCAGGGAATTTCTAAAGAATAACACACATCCCTGTAAACGTCTACAGACGGACTAATTGAACGTGTCTTTTCTTGGAAGATTCTTCAAAACAACATTTGGTTCATCTCCACTTACTAAGTGACACACCTGTTTTCATGAAGCTTTTGGTTTTTTTTTCTATTTGGCTTTCATTTGTCTTTGATGGACAAATGCTGTGAAAATCAACCCAGTAATTAAGTGTTCTCAGTTTTACAGAAACAAACAATAGAAAAAAAGCAGCAGTGTTCTTATTTTCTGTTGCAATCCTCCCATATTTACCTACTTTAATTAATTCCACATCTATATATTTTTTCTGTATTGTCTTTATTTGTGTTCTAGCCAATAATTAAGGAAAACTCCTATTTCAATCAGGAGAGACAGATTAATGAAGTAAAGAGAGGGTATGCTATGAGGGTACAGATTAACAAATGATTTGTGCTGATTAAGATTTAACAGAAGTCTTTGGTGTGTGGACACCAGAGGGAGATTTTCTTGTGATAAAACAACACATTCTCATACAAAATCCCCCATGAAGTCCAGACACTGGTGGAAGTGGTGGTGGCTGATAATGATTTTGAGGCTGATGGCTGATGAGGTGGATGAGGATGACAAATCTAAGAAGGCGGTGATGTTTGTTGGACCCATCTACCAAGCCGCCCCACTCAGACTTTCGACGCCTTAACTTTTATTCTTGTCCCACCACGTTTTCCCCTGATGCCACCGGGTGCCACGTAGAGATAGTGAGTGAGCAGTGAATGGCAGGGTGAGAAAGAAAAATAGAGCCTAAGCATTTAAAGTATTGTCATCCTGACTGAACTTTCGCCAGAGCTTTATTGGACAAGTGGACTGTCTGACATGGGTGAAGTTTAGCATCCAGTCTAAAGTAGTATTAATATTAAGGCGAACAGCTTGTGTTGAATATTCCGATGTTGCCAATGACATGAACTTACAACCTGAAAATCATCGGCTTTATAAAATAGCTTAAATTATTCTGAAGCAAGGAGCACACCTCCTGAAAAAGGAATGTAATTAGCACTTCTGATTAATGTTCTTTACAGATGCACCTTGTGATTGCAAGTGCCCTATGGTTGATTTAGTATATGAATATGTCTGCTTTTATGATGAAATAATCAGAGTGGTATAAAGAAAAAAACATGCCAGCATTGCCAGAGTACTTTTAATAGACATCAGAAACACTGCATTTTTCTATGAAGAAATCGTGAGTTATGATTAGAATGGACTGATTCCTTATTAATGATCTTTTGATCTTGTGTCTTGTGCCATGTACTTCCAGTTTTTTCTGCTCAAAACTGAAAACAAGTCACTGCAAAGATTGCAAGAACGAAGCAGCGTTGGTACAGTATGCCTGTGTGATTCTGTGTGAGAGACAAAGTGCAATGTGGGAAACAGAGATTACAGAGAGAAAGAAAGAAAATGAAAGACAGAGGAGACAGAGAGGGAGGAAGGGAGCCATAGAACAATCATATTTGGGAATTAGGGTGTATCAGTGCTGTTACGTGAAATGAGGTGCCCCACTACAGGTTGGTTCCAGGCAGTGAAATGATAGATGAAAAGGAGAAACAACAGTAGTCAATTACAGCAGTGCATGATTAACCTAAACTAATTAAGACCTCTGGGTAATGGAAGGAAAGGAAACACTAGCCGTCCCTTTCCTTTTACAGTGTGAACTCCCAGTGCAGAATCTGTTCTGAGGCTGCCTTTGTTCTCTGTGTCCCAGTCCTCAGCCCAGCTGAACGACTGCCATCTCTACTGTAACTTTCCCTCTCTGTCTCTCTCTCTCTAACTTACAGTATGTTTGAGTCTATATGTTTGTGTGCATCACCTTTCATGTATAGTATTGTTACCTCAGTTAGCCAGAAATTCTGCTGACTGAACTTCTGCACAAAAGGAAAGGACATCATTAATCAGGCATAATGTTGCAACAATTAAGTTCTAAGGAGAGAAAAAGCCAAGCATGGATTTTAGTCTGATAAACTGACACAGGAATGTATTAACAGTGATATTGTGTTTTTTATGAATGCTTGTACACTCCTGCAGACCATTCGTTAAAAAAAAAATAAAAAAATAATAATTGGATGGACATCAATTACAGCAGATTTCTGCCTGGGATATTATTTGTTTGACCAAAGAAATCCTTTGTTCCAACTGATGTCATACCTCAAAGTCATAGCTAGCTCGCTGCCAAAATGAGGGAAGATCTTATCAATTTAATTCCTCCATTCCTAATACTGTACGATAAACACTTCAGAGACTACCTCAAAATAAAGGACAATATATGGCTTGATATCGCCCAGCAGCTGGGATACCACGAAGATGATAATGTACCTGATACGCACTTGCTAATATTATAGGTTGGTTGTGGACTCAGACTAGCTACAAGGTTTAAATTTGGCTAGTTTATGTATAGTGCAGTTAGCATTATTCCCTATAGACATTCTCTGTTTGCATAGATTCTTGTTGTTTTTTGACAAAAATGAAACACAACAATGTGGGGAACTTGTACCACACCCAGTGTGCATGATTATCGAGCAGATTTTCCATATTGCTGCACAGCATTTTTGCATTGCATTGGTTTGAAATGGTATAAAATGTAGCATTAGCAGACTTTCCAAAGGACAAATCCAGATTTCACTCCACTCTAATAGAGGCCATGATTTTGCAGCTGTACTCCGTAAACCTTGAAGGAATAGTCTGACTTTTTGGGATATACATTTATTTCATTTTTTGTGGGGAGTTCAATGTGTTTACCTGGCTTCAATCTTCCCACCTACCTCTTGACAAAAACTCAAATAAGGATATTTTTCCAAAAGTCAAACTCTAAAATCAGTGGCAACATTATTGTACAGTAGATTGATCATTATGGCCTGTAGATCCCTAACTTTGGACAACCAGATACCGCCCCAGCAAATTCGAATTTGCACTGCACGGGGATCTGGCCCCGATGAGCAGAGCCCGTTGAATCGCCTATTGGACCAATCAGATCAGTCTATCTGACAGAGGCGGGCTTTGGGCGGGCGTAACAAGATGAAGACAGTGCTGCGCCATAGGAGTCTAAAAGTAAACAGCCAAGATGGCAGCTGCCGAAGGACCATGTCCATTCAGTTTAGCTTTGGAAGAAACGCTAAGCCAACTACACTTATCTTTTTCCTTGAGAGAGGAACAGAAGACTGCCCTTGAAGCCTTCACTTCCAGGAAGGATGTTTTTGCCATTTTGCCGACGGGATACAGCAAAAGCATTATATATCAGTTAGCCCCACTGGTCAGCAAACCAATGGTGGGGTTTTAGCCTATTCCAGGTGACATTAGGGGGTTAGCGTGGTACACCCTGGACAGGTCACCAGAGACTGACAACCATTTAGAGTCACCAATTAACCTGCATGTCTTTGGACTGTGGGAGGAAGCCAGAGTACCCGGAGAAAACCACGCTGGCACGGGGAGAACATGCAAACTCCGCACAGAAGGGCTCCTCCAACTGAGTGGCATGGTGCTGGGGTAGTTAGCCTTGTCGCCTCACAGCAAGAGGGTTGCTGGTATTATTACTGTAATAGTATCATGAGTATAAGTATTATTATTTTAATCACTTTTAGGATATTGTTACTTGTGTAGTCGACATTCTCAACATTAATATATAGAGAGACATTTTTGGTGATGATCCTCTAACAATATCTTACCAACTATCACTTTAGCAATATCAGTCCTGACATCTGGAAGAAGAAATCAAATAAATCAAATATTGCCATCCATTTTGCCACTCTGGTCTTTCTACATTTTCCCCTGCATTTTCTTCATCATGGCTACACTACAACACACAGGCATGTTGTGTTTATTTTTTTAATTGGACTGCTGGTGAAAGAGACAGATGAAGTGGGAACTGCTCTTAAAATTTCTGTCATACTTAGACTGACTACTCTATAAAGCTGGGGAATAAAGCAGCCTGTTATGTTAATTGCACTGCTGCACTTCATGCAACTTCACCTTGATGACAACTCCTCCCGCTGTGGAAGAATGTCAGTTGTCCGAACACAAGGGCTTGTTTAAAAGCCTGATGAGGGAAAAAATAAATAAATAAAACCCTGCATGCCTCTTGGTCCACTGCTTACTCGATGGATCATGGGACATTAGGAGCCAGACAAGTATCACAACAGACAAATATATTTGCATCAACTATGCAAAATCAGAAAATGAGGACCGTGTTGCCTGGGCTTTGCAAATTTGGAAAACAAAGTGTTGCCTAATTATATTAGCTCTCCTAGAATATCCAATCTAGGAGTAGTCAGTTAATGCTAATGGGTGATTGGTTGTTTTTGTTTCTGAGCGATAAATTCCTGAACAATGCGCCGGCGGGGAATGATTGACTGTGTGGATGTGGATCAATGCCGGTTGCTCTTTAATCAGGACACATTAATGCATAAACTGTTTCACAGGTGACCTGGATCCACTCAGCTTTGAAGTTGTCAGTGATCTTCACTAGTCATCAATTTGCAAGAGCTCATCATTTAGAAAACCCCCTTGCTCCGTCTCTTTGCATCCTGGGAATTGAAAGAGGCTTTTTCCCCCTCTCTGCTTTGGGTATGCACCGTGCTGCTTAAGAGCCTGCAGGAGGCAAAATGCTGACATCAGGCAAAGTATTTGGAATTTCTTAATCTGTTTTCTCAGAGTATATACACCCTACATAGTATATATACACTCCAGCTTATCTTAATTAGCCAATGCCTCCCAGTTGTTGTTGCTGTCTTGATCATTCTCAGTGTCGCAAGTCAATCGAATAGAATATCCAACATTTTAATTTACAGATAAAGTTATACTTCAGCCCCTTGAAACCAAGGCATATAAAGACTTTTATGGAAAATACTTCCATCTATGACTGAGTGAAATCAGATCCCTCCTCGAACACAACTTTTGTCACACTGAAACACTGTTTCTGTCACTCAAACTACGGTGGGAAGTAAAGCCGAGACAGGAAATCACCACATCTCCACTAATGATAGGGATTCTCTGACATTACATTATCTGAGCTGATTCTATTTCCCCCCAAAAGCCTGTCTCGCGCAGAGCCTCTTCTTTGACTTTCCTAATGAACTAACTTTCTATTCAGGTTGAGTCTGCTCCAAATGCCACCTTTCCTGCCATGTAATGTCACATTTCCATGTTCAAACGTCAATGTTTAGAGTTCAGTTTTTACATTGTAATAGTCTGTGAGGACTAATTAAAGTGAGGCCAGATGTCACAATGTATTGTTATGCATCAACTGGTCCAACCCTTGATATTAGAATTAGTGAGAATGAGATCAGAATTTAAATAATAAATTTGACCTTAGCTCAGCAGTGATGTTATTATTGAACAAAAGTTTGTATAATTTAGATTTTTTCCCTTTTTTGATACTACTCCTGCAGGCACCAAAGATGGAATTTGTTTTAATTTTTAAACGGGGCCATTCATGTTAACAATTTTATGTTATCAAATTAAAAAGAAAAATGTGTTTTCTACAAGGTATCTTGTTTAACATCATTTCAATATAATTTGCCTATTTGCTCAAATTTTTGAAAAGTCCCATAAAAAAACAAATTCCATATAAATGTGCAAAATGTAAATAAATAAAAAGGACTGATTTTGCCTCATTGGTTTTGACGTGATTATCTGTATCTCATTATTATATTTGCATATCAGGCCAGTAAGTTTTGACTAGAATATTGTTTATCCATCCATCCATTCATTTTCTTCCGCTTATCCAGGGCCGGGTCACGGTGGCAGCAGGCTGAGCAAAGCACCCCAGACGTCCCTCTCCCCAGTAACACTCTCCAGCTCCTCCTGGGGGGCCCCAAGGCGTTCCCAGGCCAGACGAGATATGTAATCCCTCCAGCGTGTTCTGGGTCTGCCCCGGAGCCTCCTACCAGTGGGACATGCCCGGAACACCTCCAGCAGGAGGTGCCCAGGAGGCATCCTGATCAGATGCCTGAACCACCTTAACTGACCCCTTTCGACACCAAGGAGCAGCGACTTTACTCCGAACTCCCTCCGGATGTCCGAGCTCCTCATCTGAGGCCAACCACCCCACAGAGGAAACTCATTTCCACCACTTGTATCTGTGATCTCATTCTTTCGGTCACTACCCAGAGCTCATGACCATAGGTGAGGGTTGGGACGTAGATGGACCAGTAAATCGAAAGTTTCACCTTCCGGCTCAGCTGCCTCTTTACCACGACGGACCGGCGCAGCGCCCGCATCACTGCAGAAGCCGAGCCAACCCGCCGATTCATCTCACGCTCCGTTCTACCCTCACTCATGAACAAGACTCCAAGAACAAGAAGATACTTGAACTGCCTCGCTTGAAGCAGTAACTCTCCCCCAACCCGGAGAGGGCAATCCACCGGTTTCCGGCAGAGAGCCATGGCCTCAGACTCGGAGGTGCTGATTCTGACACTGACACTGCTTCACACTCGGCTGCAAAATGCCCCAGTGCATGCTGGAGATCATGGTGTGATGAAGCCAACAGAACCACATCATCTGCGAAAAAGCAGAGATGCAATTCTGAGATCCCCAAACTGGACCCCTTCCTCCCCACGGCTGCTCCTCGAGATCCTGTGAAATAATCCAGCGCCAGTGCCATTTTGAATTCTTCTGACCCTGATAGATGTCTGTCTAATTGTTACAATCTACTTGTATGTGTCCTCATACACGTACTGGGGGATATGAGTAGATGACAAGTTTTCATTTAATGTACATATTGCTACTGTAGTAAAGAAGCTTAAAGTGAAGATTGGCTTTTATTTTAGAAATAAGTCCTGTTTTACTTCAGTACTAAGAAAAGCTTGCGGAAGCTACTTTTCTGTGTGTGACTGATTACAGTGACATATTGTATATGCATGCAACCTCCTCCATTTTATGTAGCCTTGATTCAGTGTACCATGCATCTCTACGTTTTATTACAAATGCAAAGTCCCTTAGTCATCATTGCATTCCTTATGATTTGGTGGGTTGGACATCACTGACCACTCACAGTCAACAGCACTGGTTTATTTTTATCTATAAAGCAATATTGGGCAAACTGTGTGTTAGCTGTGGAAGCTACTCTCCTCCAAGTGGTTGCTTTTTAATGTGCACCATGGACATGAAACAATCTTTAAAAAGATCTAAAATTAGAAACACTCATATCCTTTGATGAATTTAAGGGCATCGTGAAGAATATAATGATAGAGACATGCGCTTGTTTTTCTTGAGAGGCCACTCTCTGCTGTTGGCTGCTACCTTGGCCAGTTCTTTCTTGTAAAAGAGATTTTCAATCTCAACGGGACATCATGGTTAAATAACTAAAAGAAATTTCTTACTGAAAATATCCGGCCAGCCTTCTCGGAAACATCTCAAATGGTACACAACATTGAGTGGAAACATAATACAGGATATCATCAACCATTAAATTTGACCTTAAGAAGTTTTTTGAGGGTCTTTGTCAAAGAAAAAATGAGTTTGCTTGGGAGTGAGCCTGTATTTATTGATGTTTGGATCTTTTGAATAATTAGCTTTGCAAATATATGTTGAAATCAGGACCCATATGCTGCTGGGAAAAAAAGAGTTTCTTTCTCTTTTATTCTCATTCAGTGCTTCATTAATTATCCGTGTGTCTAACTAACATGAGTCTGATCCTCAAGATGAGGCAGAAAGATGACAAAAAGTCAAGCGAACAAGGTATAGCCAGCAGATCAAAGCAAGGCTCCTTTTTACACAGTTACAGTATGTGTTGCTGCATTTTTTCTTTCATTAATTTATTCATTGATTTTCATTTGTCTAGTTGTTGTTGGAGTCATAGCTGCCTCTGGGTGAGACCTCCACTAATGTATTTTTTAGAGGCACAGTGTGGGACAATGCTGAACAATAAATATTCCAGGGGCTGTATAGACCAAATCTGGCAACCAGAAGCTCCTGTCATGACCAATTAGAAATGCTTTGTGACTCAAAAAGTCGCTCACAGGCATGAGGCAGCTGTACCTGTGGCCATTGTCAGTCAACGGACAAAACTGCACCGGTTAACCCTGTGTGAAAAAAGGGAGAGTTGCAGCCTTGAGTACAACAGCGGTTCTAAAGATGAATTCAATGAATATTTTACAATGCCTTCATTATGGGTGCATGTAATTACTGCCTCTCCTATAATGCTTGACTAAGCCTCAACGAGTAGAAGTGAAGTGGGGAGCATGGAAGGTTTGAATTTGTTTTTCCCCCTCAACAAAAACAAATTACTGTAATGGTTTAAAACTCATTTAAGTACTTTGATCACTAAGTGATGCATGTGCTGATACTTTCTAATTCACTTCTGAGTGAACACTGCTGCTTTATTAAGCCTCTCGAAAACTCGACCCAGTGAAGTGGTACTGCTGCTCCTTCAAAGCCATGTGGAATTTGATTTTTCAGATTCTGTTTTTCTTCGCACTTCAATGAGCTCCTAGTTTGCCTGTGGTGACGCGACTACAAGGAAGACTTGGGGATTATTTTCTGTGCCTGGGTTGAACCCAAAGAAAGTTTATGGACTTAAGAAGAGATAAACAACTCATCATAAAATGTCTGAGGTCCACTTTCATGTCAATGTTTCCTTCACTTATCTCATCGTCAGTGCCACAGTTTCTATGCAAACACATTTAGTGAGATATCACCACCAAACTGAACTGTTCTGTGTGTTTTTCGGATTGCTGACAGATAATATTTATCATCTAACTTTTGCTAAATCCCTCAAAGTAATTGGGTTTCTATCCACATCTACTGGTGACTTAAGATGTGTCCAAAGTTTTATTTTATGCTGTTTTTGAAACAGAATTTTTTAAAATGTATATACTTAATTAAAACACTGTGTGATGGAAACTCATTTGTTAAAGAAAATTCCGCTCAATTCACTCTGTTGACCTTACAGCCATGCTTTTTATAGCACATAGCAGCACAGCACCAACAACAACACCACGCAGCCACAGTGAGAAATGTATTGCACACCATTCAGTACACGTAACGCCACAAAATATAAGTTTTCTGTGCATTCATCTGACACTTCCTGTATGGTACACACTGAATGTCCAATTAAGAAATATCTAATTATGGCACATAACACAGATGCACAACAACACCACAGCCTCAATATCGCAGTGAAAAGGAAGTGTGATTTTTATATTGTGGAGCAGCAGGTGCTGAATGATCTGGAGGATTAATGCAGGGAGTTCTGTGTCTTTATTGCAGTGAGTGAAAAGGCTGCCTTCACAGTGGTTTGTCTTTGTGGCGAGTGATTTGTACCGTGCCGCCTCCCCAATAGTACCAAAAAAGAAAAAGGAATAAGAAGCACAGAATGTCACAGCAGCTTCAGTATTCTCTCAAGGATGCGTTATTTTCAACAGTATATTTGATATGAGATCATGTTGTGCTCTCATGTTTCGCTCTCTTTATAGAAGCAATATTGGTGCATCAGAAACTAAGTATGTCTTTTGCCTCTTCAGATGCCATCATTAGCTGACACTGCATTACCATGACAGGCTGTCCCATTCAAATATCAAAGGATTTTTTTTTTTTGCGTGTGTGTCACTTTTTTTTCTTTTAATTTGTTTATTTAAATGGACCTGATTGGCACATTTTATTTATCACTATTTTTTAGCTCTTTTATGAGTGTAATTTGCCTGACAGGTAGATTGGCACTGCTATTACCACCTCATAGTCAAATTAAAGTGGGGCCACATTTGGGTGTCTGGCATTTAAATTAGGTGTTTGCTACCAAGTAAATGGCCTGTAGAAGATCAAACCTGCCAGAATCCTCCCATCATATCATTTTAAGAAGGAAGCCTGCAATGTGCTTCCAGTAGAAATATTTGGCATGGTTAGTTTTTGAATTGGCAATAAGCATGTTCCTCTGATCTTCTCTGATGGTTTAAAGAGTTTTTAAAAATGTACACAAACATTGCTCTTTAGTATATTCTGAGGAGCATCGAGCCTGTGAAAAGTTTCATGGTTTATTGGGTTTCACCATCGAATGGTGTACATTGTATGTCATTATCGAAGCAAACTGTATGCGATATTTGCACTCCTGATCGGAGCGCTGATCTCTGACCTGTGTCTTTCTAAAGAGCTTTGTAAAGGAGCCTATTAGCAGTATCTTGACACGAGGCGGCCACGTGTTCTGTTGAAGCAGCGCATAATAGCTTCATGCACCAGATCAATAGATCAATCAGGCTTTCATTGCTAATTTGCAGGTTTCTTTCCTGCAGCGCAGCATATTAAAAAGAGAAGGCAGCACTCTTACAGTACAGCACGCTCGCTGCAGACCTACAGTCACCTCACCAAATTACATCTGCCTACATGTTGTGCCTCATTCTATTGCTATGCAGCCTAATATAGCAATTGCACCTTGAGCAAAAATCAAGAGTTGCTCTCAGTCTTACAAGGTTAATCGGATAATTTATAACAAGCCTGTTGCAAAGCCACCTCTGCTGCACGGCAGTTCAGCTGAGGCAGCAGTGGATGTACAACTATGCAAGCACACACACACACACACACACACACACACACACACACACACACACACTCATGCAGCCGTTTGCTGAGTACACACAACACAAGTTTGGCATGACCCTTATCAGAGTCTGGCAGTCTAATTACAGCTCAGGCAGTGGGAATCCATTGATTTGAAGATAAATGTTAGCACACCTGTGTGCTGAATCCATTACAATCTTTATCTTAATGGCTCTGGGAAAATGCTTCATTAAGGCTCATTACAATAATGTGAGGCATTAAGCATTAATTAGTTTACCATTGTGGTTTGTCAGATTTACTTTCCGACAAAAACAAAATGCTGTGTAGTTCAGGAGGCGGGAACAGAGCAGAGCTACTGTCCATATAAAACACCTTGTTTCATACAATATTCAAGGGTAATTTTGGGAGCTTATTATATTCCACATGGAGCACCAGATGTGTGGCACACCAGAGCAATTCAAATATTGTCAACCACAGCAAAATACAATAAATTAACTTCTAACTAGTGGAGTTTCAAATATTTTCCTATGATTGTTTTAACATTTGGACAGATGGCAGAGAAGAGCTAAGAATGATTTGCAAATACCGTATGACCCAGATCTGCCAGGTAATGCATATCTAGTACCACCGCTGACACCATCTGAAGGGAATGGTCCTTGGACTATAATGAGCTGTGAAATTACGCTATGAATAGAGAATCCAGGGCTCCAGTCTGCCCAGTTCCTCCTGTTAACTTGGGGAAACTGAGCAGAGGACACCGAGGATGAGGACAACTTACCTAACTTAAATTCTGATGACTGAGTAGAGGGATGTGGTGCAGGAGGCTCTCAGAGATTTGAACGCTGAGAGCGACATAATCATGACGGCTGGAATGGTGAATATCATGGAGCACAGTTATTTCAGGAGTGGGAGCACTGGAAGAGAGGTAATGGCAGGGAATGATTGACATCTCGCAGGGCGCACTCGGGCTCCTTTGGAAAGAAAGATTTTTGGTCGGTGAAAAATTGGCTTGGATTTACATCACCTTCATTATTTTACCCAGCAAGGAGAAGTTACAAGCAATATAACAAGTTTGTAACTGTTGCAGCACCATTTCTGTCAGCAGATGGCATGTATCGAACAAGAAGACGTAGGAAAAACCTTCTCTGAAATGAGGATTTGTCTGCACGCACATTGGAAAGACCATCAGTGACCTCAGCTGATGGGGTGCAGCGTATTTCTGTCAAACTCACTTTTTTATGTTTTATTTACTTTTTTTCTACCCCTTAAAGCTGCTCCCACATAAGAGAGAAATGAGAAACATAAATAAGAAAATTCTCGGATCAAGGAATCTGAAGCAGCGTGCACTCCCACTTCCCAGAAACATTAATTGATTATTACTGCATCCACTGCAAACTGCATATTTAGTGAACTTTTAAGAAAAAATATTCATTTGAAATGGAACATAATAAACAAAGGCAAAGGACAGAGGGGACTAGGTCTGAGCATAACAACTAGATGAGTGTATTGTAGTCACAATGGGAGTATATTGTGTCAGCTGTGCCCTGGACTATATGAGTTCATCTGGCTGAATACACACAACATATCCTCATACAACAGTTCATATGACATCTAACAAACCAGCATCCCACAAATGACCTTATGTACCTAAGGTGAAATCCAAGCTCATCATATATCGTCACTTGGTCAGTGCCAGTCACGTCTACATAATATTATCTGCTAGGTATCCTCCTGCTGATGTTCCGGGATGATGTGCAACATAACCACATGGTTAGGTTTAGGCAACAAAAGCACGTGGTAAGGTTTAGAAAACAACATCATGCCACTCCATTAATATGGGAAGAGAACACTGACCTCCCGGGTGAAAGTCCGGGATGGTGTTCCAGGACGGTGTTACAATTTACGCCATGCAACTTAAGTATGTGTCAACACATTCTTTCTCCAACCTCATCACATATCAACGTTTTGTCATGGACTTTTCACGTCCAAATATAACATGAAAGGTACCCTGGATGTGTTGGTTGTTGACATTCTGGGACACTGTGTCAAGTTCTGCCTGTTACATGCATTGTCTCCTTTCAAAATACACTTCAGTTTTCACAGGAAATTAACCATTTACGTACAGTCAAAATTTACACATTAAGTCAATAAAACAACATAAATTGATGTATTTTTTTTTCTGAACATACGTGGTTGGGTTTAGAAAAAAAAGAACAGGTTTGGCTTTATAATCTTACGGGATGTGAACACCACTCTCCTGAGTGAAAGTCCGGGGTTTGTTGGTCTCATCCACTGCCTGACCCACTCACCCTTAAGGGACTTTCCAGCCTCCTATTTCATGTCATTACTGGCAGTGTTTCAAAGGGAAGTGTATCATACCGCCACGACAGGTGCCGTTTGTCCATGTTATTAACTGACGTCCCCAATCTGCATGTCTACACTTAGCTGGTGGGGACGTATCATAACACCACGAAAGACTGTCCTTTTGGCATCAGTGTCTGATACCAAAATTATCGACAAAGCAGCGGTATTTAATGACTTTGGAATAAGAACAGGCAAGTTATGTTTAGGCAAATAAAGTTACTTTGGTTGGATTAAGGAAAAGAAATATGGTTGGGCATCTTTAGTTTTAGGCAAGTTAAGTAACATGGGGTATGTTTCGGAAAAGAAACATGGTGATGACGTACCTTACAGTAAACTCAGAGTTGACTTGGTTTCATGCAGTGCCGAACGCCAGCCTCCTGAGGGAAAGTCCTGTGCTGTTTAGGAGATCCACCACTTTGACCTGCCTCTTTGCATGGACTTTCATTCTTTATACTATTTCTTTCTTTACTCCCACCAGCGCATTGGTCATGTGATTACAGCCTTCCCAATTACTACGTAGGATACACAAAAATGATTGGCTCATGATAACATGAGTCATATATAAAGGACGGTGTGTTTCTTTTTGTAGATAAACCTTTGAACAGCCTGATACAGAACAAGGAACAAACTGAGATTAAAGATGAAAAACTAACCAGTTTTTGAGATCAGTTTTACATTATCATATAGCCATAGGCTATGTGAGGTAGAACTGTAAAACCCTGTCTTAAAATGTTGATTAGTTTATGTTGTAATTGCAGTTACCATCCACTAATATACACTAAAACCAACCTGCACTGGGTTTATATCACTGAGTGGTATATTTTTGTTTGTTGTGTGTGAGTATGAGTGTCAATGGGTGAATGAGAGGACAAACTGTAAAGCACTTTGGATAAAAGCACTATATAAATACAGCCAAAAAGAGACAATGTTAGAAAATGCCAAATCTGTAGCAAAAGTTGAAAACCAGTTTTAATATTTTTGTAGCGTGTTTAGCTCATTGTCCTTTATTCAACACTTAATGGCGTTGCAATTGAATTTACGTCTGCTGTTTTTTTTCTTCTCTCATTTTCTCTTTTTTTTTTACACCTTAAAAGCCACTGTCAACATCCCGGCAGGACTGCAATAACAATATATCAAAAAGCACAGGGACGTCAGGGAGTAAATACCAAACATTGTTTTGCTCAGGCAATGAAAAGAAAAGAAAAAGAGACAGGAACTTCTTTCACACTCAATTGATTTCCTCCTAAAGATAAGACATAGCGGTGATGTTGTTTTCTGATACTGTTGGTGAAAAAAAGGAAAAAATCCTACATTCATTCTCCTGCCAAAGCCAAAGTAAATAGCTCAGCCAGCCGTCCACTAACTACTGAACCAGGCTCTGACCGAGAACAGGTGGAACCCACTGAGGCAGAACACATCTCCCCTGATTCAGGTCATTCCTCGGTTATCCCATACATTTATATACAGTACGTATTTATTTATTTTTTTTATCCCCTCCTTCTCTGCGCTGGCAGTCACACTCGACCCTCCTTTTAACAACTGTAGCATCCCTCCTCCCTCCACCTCTCTCTTTGCCTTAGGCCCGTGGGTGGTTCAAATAATTTGCTTAATTTGTTGCCATTCACTCTCAGGACATGGATCAAAGAACTGTTAAATTGCACTGACGTGGCAGCATCTCAGAGTGACTGAGAGTGGAAGGAGAGAGGGAGACAGAGAGACAGAGAGAGAGGTAAGCCCTCCAGCTAAAGGAGGAGACTTCCAACATCCTCACTGCCACCACTGTGTATGTGTGTGTGTGGGCGTGTGTGAGTGTGTGTGTGTGTGTGTATGTACGTTTGTGCCAGGGGAAGATGAGGATGGAGACACCTACTCTCTCCAATAGCAGGCCAAGTCCTGTTGCTGTGTGGATGCTGCTGATAATGGCTCCAGCCAAGTGAGATATTATGTCAATAGACATCGCAGCACTACTAAACTCGGCTGTTTACTGGTGATGAACACAGAATGAGTGGTTATTTATACTGGGAATGTTATGGGATTAAAATAAAAGGGTTAGCCAGGAATGATGTAAACTTTTTGGATCCGAGCCTCATTTCCTGATCCCCTCGCGGTCCCAATACCCTAACCAAGACAATTGCAATTTCTACACTCAAACTACTGATCAGCACTTTCTCTTCACTTTTCTGTCCTATTCTCGCTAATTCTAATTAATAAGCCGCATGAAACGTCAACTTACCACAGAGTATGATCATGAAAAAGACCATTAGAATGATGCAATTAGCCAGAGGACTCCGATGAGAGATACATGCAATCAAAGTGTGAAAAGAGGAAGGGAGGCTATGTAGCAGTGGGCTGGGGGGAGGAGAAAAAAGCAGATGCTGCAAAAAAAAAAAAAAAAAAAGATCTTCAAAGAGAGGGATGGGGTTGAAAACCCAGGAGAGGGAGCTGCGGGAGCACTTGTCTTCTTAGGCATAAATGTGACAGAGCTCCTCCCGGACCAGGGAAGACATAGAGAGCCAATGAGCAGCAGGGGATAGTCTCTCTTTCTTCATTTATCTCTTCCTTTTTTTTAACTCCTCTTTACTTTTTGTGTTAAAATTTGCAACTGGAGGAGACACGAAGCATCTGTTGTAATTAAAAGTGACAGTCAGCCTCGACGTACAGACAACAACTCATGTTTGAATAAGACAACTTCTGCTGACTGCACTTTGTTGACGAGTCTATAATGCTTTATATTAGAGAGCTAGATAGTTAATCCATGCTTGTTATGTATAATATTGCATCATATTAGTTTTCCCAAAGGAGACAGTGTCAATCCACAGCTGTCAGGTCTGATGAGTTATGTGCCCTGCAGTTACAATACTCCCAGACACAGCAATGTGTGCATTTACCACATGATGCAACTGTACAAACAGCGGTAAAGTCCTGTTTGCTAAGGCTGTCTCCACTTGGACTTCAGCACTATGGACAGAGACATTTTTATCAAATAGAAAAAGAGCAGCTGTTTTGAACTGAACTTGCTGCATGAGCTTGCACTGCATATTGTACACTCAAGCAATGATTCAGCAGGTGATTAAAAACACACTTTTCAGCTTGAAATAAAATGACAGTACCTTTGATTGAAATTTATTTATGATAAACCATTTTCCATTGTGAACAGTGCTTCTTTCTTTCTTTCTTTCTTTCTTTCTTTCTTTCTTTTTTTTGTCCTAGCCTGTCACTCTCAGTTATTACCTTGTCAGTGACACGGTCCCCGGTACTGACAGGCTGCATTAACTTTGCCTAATGTCACTTTAAGATGAAATTTAAAGCAGGATTTATGCTTGTGTGTCAGCTCCATGCAGAGCCTACGCAGAGGCCTATGCACATGGCCCACGCTGCTGTGAGCATTTATACTGCTGTGGTGTGTCTGTGTCATGCAACACTAGTCAGCAGCAGGGTTTCTATGAAGTGTTGTAAAGTTTGGTTGATACAAAACTCACATTTAACACACATTAAACATGGCTTGATAGAGACAATTTCAAACACAAGTACACAAATTGGCTTCACTATAACTCGCATCATTCACAGACATAAAAATTGTCTTTTGCTGGACACGTTTTATCCACAAATCCAAAATATTAGCACATGCTCATGGCATTTTACATTATATAAATTAGTCTGACAGCTAACTTGACTTTACTCATATGAAGCCAGGAGCAACAGCAACATTTAACAAAGGTAAGTTTGGTTTCATTACAACTCACAAGGTTCACCGACAAAACAACTGTCTTATACCAAACACACTTTCCAAACAAATATAACATGCTAACATTATTAGCACAAGCTTATGGCATTTTACACTGTATAAATTAGCTTCGCGATGATTTCCTCTGCTCCTATGAAGCCAGGATGAACCCCGAAGTATAAATCCCTAGAGGATAAATCACACACAACACTTAAAATGCTTTTTGGTGGAGGCTTTATTGCCTTCACAATTTACTGTTTCTTATCTGTGGAAATAAGACCAAATTAAAGTTTCGTTTCCACTGAGGGAAGTAGTTTCATCTTACAAAAAAAAACAGGAGGTCTGCGTCGCCACGACCTGAATTTACATTTCTGGGGAGGTGCACGTCAGGCTACAGTGCAGGGTACAGCGTCGATACAACGCAGAGGTATAAATCCTGCATAGGTCAGCTTTTAAAAAGGTTGCATTGCACAGTCTGCCTAAAGGGCACAAACACAGCTTCAGACCAATGGCTTTACATGCATTCATACTAAAGCTATGACCAGGGAGGGAACACCAAAGACACTGAAGGATAGATGAAGATGTTAAATATGTTTCTTAGTTTTAATAGTGGAGTCACTTAGTGGCATTCAGGTTTATTCTGTTTTTGCTCTGTTATTTTGACATTAGAAATTCAAGCTTAACAAAAGAACAGTGGATTAGGTACACATAAAGTACTATAATGTGAAATGCCTGAAACTAACTAATGTTAGGTAACTGGTACCAAACATAGGACAGGGCTATTCTTATACATCTCTGCATCCTCCGTGACATCTTTTATATAGTATTCAAGCTTGATTGCAAAACAAAAGATTGCAAGGATATCGAAACAGGACTGCAAGTCAAAGATGCAGCTGCCTGATGTTTGAAGATGATAAAACAGACTCTCATTATTGATTAATTCTCTTGCCCACGGACAGACCTGGCAGGAACTATGTTTACATGCTTGCTACTATTCCCTCAATATTTCAGGCTCAAGTATAATATGTATGAGCCGCTGCATGTAAATGCCAAATCCCATTTTCAATAACAGGGATAAGCTATAAATATCCCAACAATAAAAGGCATCTTAATGGTTGTTTTTGAGTCAGTGTAGTTGCCACTGACTGTATGTCTAAATATGTCCATACATGATGCATTTCTTTTGTGAGCATCTGTCGAGGAGACTGTGTGTGACAATGGTGATCTATTGTAGGAGGTGGACGAAAACTTCTGAGGGCGGTGTGACTTCCTCATTTATCTCTGTAAGTCTAGCAGCCATTCTCCTCCGTTCCTATTCACATACTTTATTTGCTGCCTGATGAGTCACCTTGGCAAGTTTTGTGTTTGTTGCTGTTAATTGCAGTGCTTTGATTTTTAAGATGACTTTATATGTGACTCATGTGTCTTTGCAAAGTGCGTTGCGAAGTGCGCATGCATGCCAGCCTATGTACCCATGCCTTCGTTTTAATAAAAGACTGTTTAAATATGGAAAGTACGATTACAAAGGAAAGAAAATAAAGGAAAAACTGACTCAATCATTTTATTTTTGTTTTATTGTCTTCGTTTTTATGCTGTTACTGGCTACTTTGATGTCTTTTACTTTCTGTCTTTACTTTTACTTGCTATCCTTCAATGTAGGAACTGTAAAATAATTCAATCATGAAGTACTGTTCAAATGGATCTGTGTAAATACACCAATCTGTGTGCATTAAAGTACAGTATGTTTACTTGTGTTGCTTAAAACTATATCCTAAGGCACTATTTTCTAGCTCAGTGTAGTACTTGGTTTCTAGCTTCCCCAAGCTGGCCACACATATAAACATCCTATTTCAAATAAAACCTTCACTGGGTTATAAGTCAATACCAAGAATACTGTGTGGAGGTAAAAAGACCTACTATTTCCTCAGAGTCAGTGATTCTACCTGAAAACACTTCAGTGAAGCCTGTGCAATCAGAGGCTGAGCTGGGATTGCTGAATGATGATCCTGGAGCTTGAACTGTAGATAAATTGATCACTTGGAACAGCTTGGGGAAAGTGCAGAAAATATAAACTATATTTTACTGTACAATCGAACGGCTAGATGAGAAGGGTAATGGCCCACTTTGATGTCTGTTTGCCCAGACATCAAACTGGTCTGACTGGTCTAATCAATGCAGATACCCCAAATCCCACAGCTGTCCCTAAAGAAGAAACTTTAGAAGCCTGTAGGTTTGGAGTTTTATTTTTACTTTTTTCATGAAAACTTCAGATTTCCTTTCCACTTGTGGTTCTTCTTGGTTACATTTTTTATTGAAAGGTTAACCATGCTTCAGTCAGATTTTTGTACAAAGATGTGCGTTCTTTCATCAATATGTACAGATGTTTAAATAGTTTTTTTGCAATCCTGTACGAGACAGAGGAAAAGAATCTTGCATGCTGTCAGTCAGCTGTATTCATAACATTTCAGCTAAGACATTGTTACTAAGGTGATTCTGTTAAATCTTGCCTTGTCTGGAAGGTCTAACAGCTATGCAGTCTATTTTCTGGCAATATGGCTATGACAAAGGAGCATTTCAAACTAAATGAAAGACAAGGTTATTGATAAGTACAACTTTGGAAAAGGAAACAAGTTCTGAGACACTCAACATTTGTTGGAGCACAGTGTAAGGTCAATAAAAAGGAAACAATAAAGCTCAGTTGTAAATCTGCCTCAAATGGGAAGAGTTCCTTGCCTGAGAAGGAGACACTTCGCAAAAAGCAACTATTTATGTGATTTACGAGTCACGGCTCAGCTGTTGCAACCAACTTGCATGACAACCAGGCTAGTGTTTGCTGGTCCACACTTTGGAGGGCCTCTGCCTACCCAACCTACCAACCCTTCCTCTCTACCGAACTCCATTACCTGCCTACCATGCCCATCTACTTACCCTATTACCTATCTACCCTATCCACCTACTAAACGATCTACCTGCCCTAACTTATCACTTACCTACCTACCTACCTACCTACCCAACCTACCTACCTACCCTTCCTCCCTACCGTACCCTATCACCTACCTAACAACCCTTCCCTATCACCAGTCTACCCTACCAATCTACCTACTCTACCCTCTCACCTATCTATCTACCTACATACCTACCCACTTACCTACCTACCTTTCTACCCTAACCTACCTGCCTTACCCTATATTGTTCTAGCCTACCCGTGTTTATTTACATATTTACAGCTGTAACAAGAAACTTGCATGACATCTGGGCTAGCATTTACATGTGAGAGGGAGGGACTACCTACCTAACCACTCCATATCTACCTATTCTACCCAATCATCTACCTACCTACCTACCTACCTACACCATCAACTACCTACCTACCTACCTACCTACCTACCTACTTATCTAATTTAACTGCCCTACCCACGCTTCTTTACAGATTTATGTCTGTCAGAGGAAACTTGCATGACATCTGGGCTAGCATTTACATGTGAGAAGGAGGGACTACCTACCTACCTACCTACCTACCTAGCTACATATCCACCTACCTACCCACCCCATCATATCTACCAACCCTACCTTATCATATATATTCCCTACCTACCTATGTTACCCATCACCTCCCTCCCTCCCTACCTACCTACCTACCTACCTACACCATCAACTACCTTCCTACCTACCTACTTATCTACCTGTCTACCCTAATTTAACTGCCCTGCCCTACCCACATTTCTTTACAGATTTATGTCTGTCAGAGGAAACTTGTATGACATCTGGGCTAGCATTTACATATAAAAGGGAGAGACTACCTACCCACCCCATCATATCTACCTACCCTATCTTATCACATATATTCCCTACCTACCTATCCTACCCATCACCTACCTCCCTCCCTACCTACCTATTCTACCCAATCATCTACCTTCCTACCTACTTATCTACCTATCTACCCTAATTTAACTGCCCTACCCTACCCACATTTCTTTACAGATTTATGTCTGTCAGAGGAAACTTGCATGACATCTGGGCTAGTGTAAATCACACCTACCTACCTACCTACCTACCTACCTACCCTACCCAATCCTCCCTCCCTACCTAATAAGAAGATATGAAATATTCAACACACCTCACCTGAAACAACACATTATATTTGAGTACGATTGTTTCAGGGTGTGAAAATATATCATCCATGTATTCCTTTGATATTTCCACATATAGTCGCAGAACAGCAGAGAGAATATAAAATAGTGTTTACAGACTCTCTTTCATGATACAGCTTCATCCTGGCTGTCTGGACAAGGCTCTACTACCTTAAATACAAAATGAGACATCATCACAGAGGGGAGTGTGCACAGTCTGCTGCTAAAGAAGACAGCTTTATGTATGCTCTGTATTAGACAGATATGAGTATAGTTACCAAGGAGGAACAAATCAGGAATTACCAGGTAATTAATGCATTGTTAATAAGTAGTTTCTGACTAACTCCAAATCAGGGACTACAGTGTTAGGAGATTATGGCTTGTTACAGCAAACAGACTCGGAGATACTACATTGAAGAGTAATTCAGTAATGATTAGTTCAGAAATATATGTGAATAGAGACACTGACAACTGTCCTCATGAGTCGTTACTGATAAAGCATGAATCAGCCACTGAGCACCACAAAACTAGTAACTCATTTATTATTCATAAATTAATCATTACCTTCTCTTTTTGTGTCCTGTCAAGTCAAAGGATGCATCATACTGAGTTGTGCCTTGTCCTTCATTACTTCATAATTGTGACAAAGCGCAACTGAGTTTTACTCGAGAATTCCAATTAATTATTTGACTTAATTATTCATACAATAACAAGCAACCAGGCTGCGATATAACAAAGTACTGTAGATGTCTTCATTTTTTGAAGAAACTCACAAAAGTTGACATTCTAAATGATTTGATTCATTGATCTGAGCGTGCATGTCGCAGAGAAAGTTGTGGCTATTCAGAAGGTTAATGTCTCGGTAAGGGGCTGATTGGACCCCCCCCCCCCCCCCCCACCTCCACCCCCGTAACTGAATTCCTTTAAGTAACCAGTATCATGTTCAATTTTGCACGTTTATAACCAAACCAAATTTCATGAAAATGGTCCAGAATTAGGTGAGTTACAACAAGCGATTCCGCTCCTCCACTCTTTTCTAATCTAACAAGAAGCTAATGTTCTGTCTCTGTCTGTCTGTGTGCCTGTGTGCCTGTGCCAGTGTGTCTGTCTGTCTGCTCACCTCTTTTACGCTCTGTTCCGTTTAGAAGCAATGTAATTTATAACAACAAACAAAAAACCCCGATCTTAAAAACCCCGATCTTAAACAGCAGTGGATTGGCAGATATTGAAATTTCTTCGTATGAGAGGGAGAAATCGGGGGAATTCAGACAGGAAAGGCCCAGCAACCATGGGATGCATATTTTAACATTCCTCAGAATCAAATCGTTTATATTACATATAATATATCCTTTATATTCTATGTAATAGATTATTAGTGTGTTTTCTTGTGAGACTTGCAGATCACAGGGAAACCAGACATTGTAGCATATCGCAAGCCAGATAGGAGCTCCATACCAATACATGTGAACAACTCAACTGGTTAACATTGGTACTAAAAGGAAACTTTGTGACGCTTCAACCTCAACCATACACCGCACCATGAAAAGTGCGATGAGAAAGCAACAAAGAAAGTCACAAAGATTATGTGGCCCCCATAGTAGTAGTGGCCCTAAACAACTCCATAGAACAATATGTTCTCAGTCCAACCAAGTCTCATATTGTTTGGTTATGGACTTTCCACGTTGACATATGACGTGCGAGGGACCCTGGGTGCATTGCCTGTTGACGTCCTGGGATGCTGTGTCTGATTTCATAATACACTTCTGTTTTCACAGGAAATGTGCAGTTTTCATACAGTGTCTTTCAAAATAAAATGCACTACGTTGGTACAACACCGCAAAGTTACTTTTTTCCCTTCAACAAGAAACGCACGTGGTTACGTTTGGCCAACAAAAGCACATGGTTGTATTTAGGAAAAAGAGCCTTCCTTGTTGGCCCCATCCACCACCACCTACTTTCACACACCCTACTCTGACTTCCACCCTCTCAGTTTAAGCTGTTTTCCCACTGCGTTTCCCCATGACGCTGCCAGGCGCCACTAAACAATAACAGTGACCAGCTGCATTTCATGCCGACTTGAAAGGACAGCTTTCTTAGTCAGTGTCTGACACTGGAAGTCACTGAGTGAGCCGGGTTGCATAGAGTGTTTATGCCAGTGGCCAGCTGTTGAGATTTCACACTTAGTTACTTCATCATAGCAAACAACAGACAGCAGAAACCAAGTCATACAGAAATCCTCATGGTGAAGTTCTGTTTTACTTGGTCCTGATAACATTTATGCAAAGTCCTTAAAGTGTACACTCTAAAATACATTATTTTCTAATCCACTGTTATAGTTAGTCAGAGTGAGTCGTGGATCCAAAGCTTTGCAGACTATGCACAGTTAAATAGCTATCATGTACAGTAGCATTCCTCTGTGAGCTCACTCAAGGCCAAATAAATACTAATTTCACCAGGATAGGTTACAGCAGAGCTGATTGCTGCTGCTGACCACACAGCTGGCTAACTATTGGGCAGCTGACATGCCAGGATGTGTCTGTCAATCACCCACTACTGACACACAGAATTTGTCAATCATTTGCTTGCAGTCTTTTCAAGGTGACTCCTGATGACTGAAGTGTTACTCCAGCTCCTTAATTGTTGCTGAATGCTAACAACAGCTGGTAAGTAAATTGTGGCCCAGCATATGTGGTAAGCCTTTGATATTTAACATGTCTGCCAACAGCAATATTCTAACCATGACCTATATGATTATGACAGATTATTAGAGATGGTTGATGGTAGAAGAGATGGTCTGGAGGGAAGGGGTAGGTATGTGTTTTTAAGGATCCCACTGTGATTAACTAGAGTGTTGTTTACTGTTAAAGTAGCATCTATCTGTATAATGTATGACATGTGAATCTGAATTATGTACCCTGTATACTTTTTTCAATCAGAAGCTTCTCACATTCATCCGTTGGTTCATCTACTCTGGTATCTCAGGTGAAATAGTTTTGTTTAGCATTTTCAGTGTGCTCTGCATGCCCTTGGCATCTGCTCAAAGATTTTTACGGTGCTTAAAGCGAGTGCATTTGAAAAATCAAACAAGCAAAGAAAGTCTGCAGATCCTTTTAAAATCCAACCTTGTATACAGTACTTCTGTGTATATAGAAAGGGCATTTCTGCATCAGTCAGAGCTGTTTTGATATAGAAACACACGCGTGAATATTGATTTCATTTTTCCCCTCCTTTCTCTGCTGCCAATTACACAGCACCAGATAATTGCCTGTAGGTTGAAAGGCAGAGTGCATCTATTTTGGAGATACTTTAATATCATCTGAGGAAAAAAAAATATTCTGGGTACCACTGAGCTCACTCAGTACCTATCCATTCTTGTGAGTGCTCCTTTGGAAGATATTACTGGTAAACACACAAGAGGAGCAAACACAGAAGAAGAGCAATAAACAAGCTGGCAGAGTCAGAGATGGCATGAATCATGATTGAGATATGATTGCTGCTGGACAGTTTTTCCTCCTCAACATTGTTTTTAGCTCTGTGAATAATGTATTTGGAATGTAATAAACAGGAGAAGGAGAGACACAGAGAGAGTGCAGGTGGGATACAACACATTTACACTCTGTTTTAGATTACTCTGTTTTGCTCTGTTGCTCTTCACTGCCGGGCAGATCACTCCATCTGTGGGTACCTCTCAATCTGGAATAGACCAGACACTCTCCCACTTCAATGACTGGCTGTTCAGGAGCTGAAACCCAGCATCTCTGCATTACATACCAAATTCCTCTTCAAAAGATGTACAAAATCACAGGCAAATGTTTCGCACTGCATGACAAGATAAAGATGCACTGCTGTCAGCAAGTATTAGGGCAGTAATATGTTGTCATTGTTTTGGCTCTGTACTCCAGCATATAGGATTTTGAAATGGAACAATGAGTATAAGCTTACAGTGCAACCCTCAGCTCCGAGGATGTCTGAGGGTTATTGAGTAAACAGTGGAGAAGGGTAATCCTAAAACATGGGTCATAACTCATCAGGCTGTTCTAAATAATCCACATAATCATGAGTCAGTAATTTGTGTGTAATGTAAGGTCACGTGCTGACAGGAGTGAAGGAGGAAGTAGTCCATGTAAGGACACAGGTCAGCGTGGTGAATGGGTCACAAAAGAAACAGGACTTTTCCCAGGAGATCAGTGTTTGTAGCCATGTGAAACCAAGTGAACTTTAAGTTATTTTAAGATAAGTCATTGCTATGTTTCTTTTCCTGAAACTAAACAGATAAACTTTACTTGCCTAAACCTAACCTACGTAATGTTATGTGAAATATGTAACATCATTCAGAGGTGCTTATCTGTTTGATATCATACAAACCCTTGTACGTGTATTTGCACAAGACATTATATGAACGGGGCTGGGTCACGGGGGCAGCAGGCCGAACAAAGCACCCCAGACGTCCCTCTCCCCAGCAAAACTTTCTAGCTCCTCCTGGGGGTCCCAAGGCGTCCCCATGCTAGATGATATATTTAATCCCTCCTGTGTGTTCTGGGTCTAACCCAGGCCTCCTACCTGTGGGACATGCCCAGAACACCTCTAACGGGAGGCGCCCAGGAGACATCCTGATCAGATGCCCAAACTACCTCAACTGACCCCTTTCGACGTGAAGGAGCAGTGGCTCTACTGTGAGCTTCCTCCGAAAGTCCGAGCTCCTCACCCAGTCTCTGAGGCTGAGCCCAACCACCCCATGGAGGGAACTCATTTCAATACCTTGTATCCACAACCTTATTTTTTTGGTCACTACCCAGAGCTCATGACCATAGGTGAGGGTTGGGACATAGATGGACCAGTAAATCTAAAGCATTGCCTTCTGGCTCAGCTCAATCTTCACTACGATGGCACACTGCAGATGCTGCACCAAACCACTGACCCATCTCAGGCTCCATTCTATCCTCACTTGTGGACGAGACCCCGAGATATTTGAATTCCCTCTCTTGAGGCAGTAACTCTATTCCTGCACTACTACTAGTGCACTACTAGTACACACAACACATTAACACTGACAGCCTATTTCAGTTGTTTTCCTAACCTTATCCGTTATCGCAGAGCAACACGTCTGTAGTGACTAAAGCATAACTGGATAGTACCATCAATGGATTTGCACTTACGGCCACTCAAAGCACTTTTACGCTACAGAGCCACATTCACCCATTCACGCCCCAGTGGCTGAGGCTACCATCCAAGATGCCACCTACCAGTCAGATAAACATTCATACACAATCACATCGCAATTTGGGGTTCAGTATCTTGCTCAAGGATACTTCAACATGTGATCTTCCGATGACTCACTCTACCTCTGAGCTACAGCCACCACTAATTAAATTTTTTAATGGTTATGCTTGGGCAGTCAAAGCACTTGGTTGAATATTATGGTCATGATTAAATATAAAAAAAGGTCAACAGTAACTTGGAGCACAAGACAGTGCATGTTTACTTTATTAAAAATTAACCCAACCAAGGTCTCTTTTCAGTCTTAACTAATGTGCTTTTGTTTCCTAACCAGATATGGGATTTGGGGAACAAACTAGATAACTTATGATTTGCGTGTGAAAAGAAAAAGTAAAACTTTATTTAATGTCTTGGGGAAAATTCCAGAACAAATTAATTTATATAAATATATTTTCTAAGATTATATAAATATATCTAGGGGTGGGTCACGGGTATTTTACAAGGGTCCTCATTCTGGAGCCATCCTAGGCATTTCCTGCTGGGAGGGCTGATGGCCAGTAGTTTGCTTCGGCTGATCAGCCTTAATATTTACCTCACCTGCCAGCTCACTATTTGTAGATGAATCCAGTGGCTGATTTATGCGATGCTTTCAAGTGCTGTCATCATTACAGCATTGGCAGATTTTAACTGTCTGTGTGAATGTGGAAGTTATTCAGTCACCAAAGTAGTCTGGAAGTGGTTATGACTCAGGCTTTGGGACTCAGTGCAGATGTAAAAGCGCATTGTCGGGTAGCTGTTTACACCCAGCAGGAATCACTTGTTATCTTATGATTTAAATCATCTACAGGATTTACTGAACAGATTTCTTAACAAAAGTGCTTAGAATATAAAATTGTTTACATACATTACAGTGTTGTTCTGTTCACAGGTTTATAAGAAAGGTGCCACCTGAATTTGCTTGCCATCTATTGCTCCAGATCTTGGTTGCTGAGTCTTTGAGAGGCAAAGACCAGACTGCTTCGACTCGACTATTTAGTTATTTTGCTAGTTTGATGCCTTTTGTCCGTGGCCAGTTCTGCCGGCCCATTTTGGCAGTATACTCTTGGTTTTGTGTTGGCTTGAGCATAGAAAAGAAATGTTGAGTTTGTCAACCAAGAATCACACATGGTGCATTTGTTGCACTTGTGTTCTGTTCAGCAACACTACAGAAACAGGGTTAAAACTGTGGGAATAATAATAAACAGCACTTTAATTTCTGTACTATTCATGGAATATGGATGCAAAGACCTTTTAACTAAAGCCAAGTCTGCAATTAAAAAGTTTTCGTGTCAGTTAAAATGTGTTAGTTGTCCAACACAAATAAAAAAAAAAATGAAAAATACTTTATTTTATTTGATAGTTTAAAACTTCTGACACTTATTATCCTCATGTGTTACAAAAAGAGAAGGACTTATTTACAGATTTTATTTACCCTTTTTTTGTGCTTTCCTTTTTTTTTTTTTTTTTTTTTTTTTACCTCTGATATGCATACTCATATCTTTATTCAAACCTGTGCCTGTTTGGTTTTTGACTACTTTCATAAAAGTGCCATTCATCAAGCCTCAATGGCATCAGTGCTAGCTGCAGATGACAACGGCTGTCAGGAATCTGACACCGCCATCTCAGCGAGTGGGCCAAGTGGGAGCGGCTTTAGATAACATAAAGCAGAGATGTTTGACGTGAGGAGAGCGACCGGTAGTTAGACACTCAATCAGGAGGGGACAGAAGGGCTTGCCAATCTCTAAGGGTCACAACGCAGCTCCATCTGTCACTCTGAAGCCCACAGCTCTCCAATACTCTTCCACATGCAGACAGAGAGACACTGGGACCCACTAAAGGGAGAGGTACCACGCAGAGCCAACATAGCAGGAGGAGAGTGACTGCTAATGAGGAGAGTTACGCTCTTTACAGGCTAGTCACAGTCAAATATAGACCTTAAAAGACAGTCAAGAAGCCAAAAGGGGATGAGAGAAGCCGACATTATTATTTTGATATCAAGCCAAAGAGGAAAAAGGTTTCCTTAACCAACTCAGTACCGTACTAATCAACCAGAAACACTTGAATCAACAACCTTAGGAATGCAAAGGGAGTCACACTAGTATATAGAGACTGTGAGCAATTAAAGATAATGGGAATTTATGTAGCATTTTTATCTATATGCTAAGGATAACAGCACCTCACACAGTATACACACACATCTACACTTTCCAGTATCTTTTATTTTTGTGAACTCAAGCAGTTAAATTGAGCCCTCTTTCATGCTTTATTCTCTTTAGGGGTTTGATACATTCTTCAGCATATGGTATATAGACATTGCCCTCATCTATGCAGCTTATACACTAATGTGGAGGGAAAGGCCCGTCTTCCACGAGAAAGCAAAGTGTACATAATTTACTGCTCTCGAGTCAGCAAACTTATGAAATAATGATGTGGCATCTGTTTACGCGAAGGGTCCGTTTTATTATTCTGGCACAAATAAGAGAGAAGAAAGCAATCAGCCTGTGTAAGTGGTACATTTAAACAATTTTGTTTGCTTGTCTGCTGTCATTCAAATGGGGCTATTTAAGATAAAGGGGCTTTCAGAAAATTCCCTTGAGCTGAAGTCGCTGAACATGAGGACTTGGAGTAGAAGCCCCAGACTGCACTGTTTACACAGAACACACAGAACATTAAATTAGGATGTGTTTAGAAACTCGATGTGCATATTTGATCTCCGATATTTGCCTACAACAATATTTTTTGTCTATTCCAACGCATCTGCAATTTGTATTGCTAAACACAAATTGTGCTCCCCCCCACACACACACACACACACACCTACACACACACACACACACACACACACAGAGTTTTGTTTCTCTCCCATATTTTTTTGTTTTAGATTCCCTTTCGTATTGGATCAGCTAAATCAGCCGTTAACTCCAAATCAGTTGAGTGTCTGTTGTATCAGTTGCCACAGTTTTAATTATGAATATCTCAATGTAGCATATCCCAGATGTGCTCACGACAGAGCATCCAAACAGGCAGCAGAAAGGGCCAAAGACTGACAGGCGGTGTGGCTGGCAGTGCCGCCACAAAGGCACGTGGGGCACAATCTTGTTGTGAAAACGCTGATATGCCTTGAGACACCACATTAGGAGGCCATCCTCGCTTGTCATCAGAGCTTTAATTGCCACGGCCAGGTGCAAACAGCATGTAATCTTGTTTGTCAGCCGCACAGTTTTATTTTCTAATTTCGTCCTTTTGACAAGCAATTTGGGAATAGAGAGGGATTTGGGGAGAGCAGGCGGCCGTGAGCTAGTGGGGTGGAGTCGGATTTGGCGAAGCTGTGAGAGGAGAAAATAGGGGTGTCGAATGTGTACATTTGTGTGTGCGTGTGGGGGCGGGGAGGGGGGTGGGTTGGTGGTTGTGCAAGTGCAAGTGCACGCGCACGGTCCCCTCATCACTCCTGTTCAACCTTGTAATCTATGTGTCTCCCCAGTCCCTTTGTCCTGAGGAATGCCTGGCTCAGTGAGTACAGAAAATTACCCTCCTGCTCTGTTCCTCAGCCTCATGAATATCACACACGCACACACACACACACACACACACACACACACACACTCACACACAGTACCCTAAGCTCATCTAGTTAAAATTCTAAGGGATGTGTAATGGGATCATCTGTTTCCAGTTTTTTTTTTTTTTTTTTTTTTTTTTTAACGGCCACCCGCTCTACACTTTGTCCCCAAACCCACTGCAGACAATACGCATGGAGTTAAGACAAAACCTAACCTATTGCATCAGCAGCGTTTTCAGTACACTACCTCTTCGTTTCATTAAGGACTGAACGTATCAAGTGCCTTACTCTGCTGTCTCAAGTACTGTAGTTGAACCCAGATGCTAAATGAACAAGTGCAGTGACAGTGGGTGCTGTAGAATATCACCCTTTTCTCAAATTCATTGTTTGTGTGTGCAACTTAACCCTTGTGTCCTTGAGCGTGCGTCCGTCTGTGTTTATGCCAGGGCAACTGTGACTAATAAGGCCAAGTGTGTATGTGAGTCATCATGTGTGTATCCATGTTTGTATGTGTGCGCACAGGCTGCCCTCAGTCCGACCTCCCCATTACATTTCTATTTTTTTTTTTTTTACAGGCAGAGAGCTTGTTTGCTCAGCCTCTCAGGTGCATGTCCCTCTAGTGCTGCTTCATACCGTGTCCTATGGGAGCTCTGTGACCCACGAGCAATCTCTATTCATGTCTTTGTCAAATTGTTTAGCATAGAGAAGAGCCCTTTTGTGTGGCTGAGGACCCTGGGATGAGTTTTGTTATGACAGGGTGTACCAAGTGAGGAGAGGGGTTTTTCTGCATGGAGTGCTTAGGCCATTGTGCTGCCTCTGTCTTGATATTCAAATGTGGGGCACAGCCTTGGACTGTGCATGTCAGGTAGGTAGAGGTCAGATGCAATAAAAGGCTTTTTTTTTTCTCAGAGACTATGCTGATGCGGTTTTTACTCCATAAAAGATGAGGACTGGGTCTGCGCAAGTGTGAGTGAGGGCATGTGAAGGTGTGGGGAAGAAAAGAGCAGCGTGACACCTGCCACCGAGGTGTTCCTTTCCTGCTTGTCCTCTCTTGACAAGACTGAGCAGCTTTCTCTAGTGGATCCCCGTCTGCACCAGAGGAGAGCGGAAATGAATTTCTCAATTTCTCCATTTGAAAAAAAAAAAAGTGAGAAAGTGAATCAGACTAAAAAATAAAAACTTAGCCGGGATTTAAATATATAATTGTGATAATGAATGCAAAAGTTCACACACACACACACACACACACACACACACCCACTCTGGATCCACAGAGGTGGCACATGAATACCGGCTGAAGGAAAGTGTGTGTCAGTTTGTGTGTAAGAATGAGAGGAAGAAAGAAGAGAAGAGACAGAGAGAGGAGGAAAAAAAATCTGCCATTTTCATTTGAAAACTCAGAAACTCTGAAAACCGAAGTATAATGAGTTTTTTAATTAAGTCCCCCACTTTATCGTGTTTTACATAGGACACGCCACCATTAATACCCTGGTAATTAATTGTTTTGGAAACTTTTCACAGTGTCTGGTGATAAAGTTTTAATCGAGCAATGTGGTGTTCTTGCCAAGCCATGTCACCCAGATATTTAATTATTTAGAGTTTGGTACTGGTTAATGCATTTTGGCAGTCGAATAGCTGTGAGAGTACAGCTGACTCTTGTAGTACTTGTAGCAGCCAAAGCAGACATCATGCTATATTCCTGATGCATGGGAAGCAGGAGGATGCTGGGATGTCTCACCTTAGGGTAACATGCTACTTTCGCCTGACTGGATACCTGCTGAGACCTGCAATGACGAAGGAGAGCAGAAGAGCGCAATGCTAGACAATAAGAAAAGGAGGGCGGGTTGTTGAGGGTAAATATATATTTTCCATGTCAGGACAAAAAGAAAATGCATTTCTCATTTTTGACAAAACCTCAGGTGCATTTTACAGTGAAGCCCTAAATCCAAAGTCAGTTTTTTATTAAAGGCACTGTGCAACATTCAGACCTGTCGCTCCGTCTTTGCCTGAGGTTTGGGTAACTTCACTGTGTATTCTGAATGAAAGTGGTCTGGATTTTTCTTTTCGACACCTAGAGAAAGCAAATGATTGAAGTTTAGAAAAACTGGGCTTTGAGAGAGAGGATTGCTGTTTTTTCCCATATTTATGCTCTTACAATTACACAGCTGGCACTTCCCCAGTCCACCTACAGTACTTCTTTGTACTCCCAACAAATTGCAATGATTATGCCACTGCCTATTTCAGTGCCCCTCTCCTGCTGATCCTTTGGCTTGTTGTAGGTCTGGGGTGACTCCTGCTTACTCAGTGTGGATGTTCATGGATGTCTTTTTCGTGTCTCTGCACGCACTTTGATGGTTAATGAGTGCTAAGATTAGCTCACTTATTGAATGTCAGTTTCAACTCCTCTCATGTGATAAATGGGAAGATAGACATGTTAATGACTGGGCAGCTTGTTGCTGACACTAGTATAACTCTTAATTGCAGTGGGTTTCAGTTGCCCTCTAGCAAACATTTCTTACAGAGAATGTGTGAGAGCACTGTATTTATATCACAATATAATCTGTACGAGGCAGAGTAAGATTGCATTCATACTTTATACATTCCTCTGTTAAATTCCCTTAAAAAAATCTATTTACAGTGTGCATTTAATTTTTGTGAACCAGGTACCCCACAATGGAGTTTGGGCTTTTCAGCCAATATCTCCCTTCAGGGATATACTGTGAGTTTAGGTTTAGAATAAAAATGTATTTCACTGAAGCCAGCTCAGGCCTTCGAGACAACATGTTAAACAGTTTCTATTGATGTTTACTGCGACTGGCAAGATTCACATTTATTTGCAATATTGCTTTGATTATTGTATTTCCCCAAGTTCGCGTCAATACAATTCAAACTCTAGTTTCAGGGAAGGTCAACAGGTGATTTCAATTTTTGTGCTTGAGCTCTGCAATGGTGTCAATACTGTCTCAATTTCTATCTCAATTCTAACCATAATTGTAGGATATCATAGTACATATATATATATATATATATATATGTATATATATTCTCACACACACACACAAGCAGACACAACTTTGCCTTTCATCTCACAGTCAGCTTAGTAATTATAGTGTATTCACTTTGGTTAACAGAGAAAAACTTTTCCTGGACTCTGCACATTTGGCCTAAAGGCAGTGTGCATCCTCTTGCAGAGCTTTTTTTTTTTTTTTTCAGCCAGAAAACAGCAAAATCTTACGACTACTGCGCCCAGACATACACACATGGTCATACACACATATAAACAGAGGCACAAATCCCTCTGGCCTCCCAGCTTGCCTTCTTCCCCTGCTGCGCTTGATCAGGCGTCCTTTCTTCATCTGCAGAACACAGAGAAATGGCTGCGGTCCCATGTAGCCTTGTTTTCACCCTGCCTTTTCCATTTTAAGCCCCAGAACACCAGTGAAAAGGCAGCTTCATTTTGACAAACTCTTTTAGGTGTCCATCTACTTACTTGTTAGCCTGCCTGGCCGGCCGCCTGCGGGTCTAGCAGCAATCCCATCAGCGACTTCTGTCTCTTGTCAGATTCAAGGCTTCACCCTGGGAAGTCATATTGATGGGGAACAACCGGCCCTTTGGTTTTGATGGTGGAGAGAGAAACTGTTGGAAGGTTTCTAATAAGAAGAGAAAGGACTGAAACTGGTGTTTTTTATGGGTTTCAAATATAAGGAAGAGAACAAACCAAAGGACGAGATGAAATGATTGATGGAGGAATTAATGGATATGTTGACGTAAAACCTGCTTTGCCTTTGTAGTAGGACCCTGTTTAAAATCCAGCTCAAGCCCCATGAATCAGGAGCTTTTGTAACCCTGTAAGCGTAACACCATCTGAATCTGGCAAATAATTTCACTTTCCTCTGAGGAGCCGGTTTGAGCGCACAGTCAGTGACCACTGATTGTACAGGATGAAAGCTCAAACAGTTGCGTGGGTGTGTTTGCTGTTTGTTAACTGGATCAGGTGAAGTATAACTGACAAAAACAAACTTTAAAAACATGTTGCTTTCGCGTACTTTGCAACAAAGGTGGTGAGATCAGTGGGAGATGTGCTGGTATGTCTGGGTATCTGTGATGGACAGAAGCGGATGTCTGCAGCAATTTAATTTGTTTGAACTGTGCGGGCTCCAATACTGACCAAATTAAGCATACAGGGTTTAAGCCTGACATAACAGAGCCACAATATTACAGTTTTTTCTGTCACAATCATTTTTATTTATACAGTCTGACAGAGGTTAGGTCAAAATCATGAGTGCAGATAACAGTATAAACTTAACTTTTAAAAAAATTAAGGATCAATTTCATGCTCAAAGACAATTTACCACAACACATAACTGTTCACTCCCCGCTCACTTTCAAACACCAGAACGTCTCCTTAATTATGAAACCTCGAAGCAGCATTGATGACTCTGATTTTTATGAGCACACTGACCGGGGGGCAAACAACAAACTTAACTTTCCACTCAGCTGATTCTCGCTTTCCATGCCCTTCCAGGCTGTTTCTTTCCTACCTGCACAGCCCACTGTAGTCCCAAGGCTAAGAGATTATCGTGTTGATCTCAAAGTGTGAATCAATTAAGCTCTCACCACATTTGCAATCAATAAACAGCAAAGCCACTGACAGGCTTTCGCCTCAATCCTTCTCCCATTGTCAAAATGTCCTCTAAAGCACCTAAGCCCAAACTCCTGTAGAGACAGCCAAACAAAATGACTATTCCAAGCATGTCTATATCGACAGATACTAAGCAAGGGGACTTGGGGGAACCAGAGGTAACAATAGAAAGGGGGTTTTCAAGAATCAGAGATGGATTTGTGTCATGATTGTCAATGATCTATTCTCTTGCCCTCTCAGTCAGACAGTGAAGCCCAATTTGTATTCTTGTTTCTTTTTTGTAACTGTCAGGGAGACAGACGTGTGTCCATGTCTGCTGCTGGGGCAGTCAATGAGCCATTGATTTGTAGAACCATCCTGATGTCTGAGATGCCTATGTGATGGATGGGCCCCATCTTAAACAGCTAGGGTAAAAAAAAACTGTAATAACAAAACAAGTAAAAGTATGATACATAGTAGTTTTCAAACTTTATAAATTGTCCACACAGCTATTTCATAGTAAGTGCTTCCATGCCCACGTTTTCCTTTGATGGTCCTTTGTGTTTTTATCTGTCTTTATCTAATACACTGAAATTATTGCAGAATCCCTTTCCCTTTTTCAACAATGAAAAGGTCTGAAACCATTTTTGCTGATTTCAAACATATTTCACATCAAAGGTGGCCATTTGAGCACAGAAAGTGACAGAATGCGTATGTGTTTGTGCTGTATGTCTGCAGATATGTTGCGCAAATACCATCTAATGATCTATTGTTATGTCCTTTGATTATTGCCTGGCATTGGAAAGCTGTCACTTGACAAGCCCTCTTTAATTTACTTCTTTTCCTGCACCAATATGTGCAACAAAATATAATAACACTGTCCCCATAAGACTATGGTATCATCAAAGACAAAATGTCTACCTTTTATATGCATGTTTTTATACTGTACTGTGTATATCATTGTGTGTGCATGTGTGCTCATATATAAACTATGCACACATGCAGGCAGCTGATAGCTAGTTTTCTCAGTTTTTGTTTGCTCAAGGGTGTATTTTAGTCAGTGTTTCAGAAAATGTCAGTATAAGAAGGGTGGAACACAAGGCAAAATTAAGCCTGTTGACGCACACCCAGCATAAAAATATGACTCGTTAGTTCAATAGAGGGCGCGAGCAAACCCTCATTATAATGTTCTATCATTGTGTATTCTGTCAGAAAAAAACAGATCCAGCAATGTTAGTTGAAAAATGAACAAATGATCTGTTCTGCAAAGAATAGGCTTACTGTGCCAGCTGTGTTTCTGTGGCGGGCCAGTCTGATTGGAGTCGACCTGCGTAAGAGAAGCTGATGAAGCACTAACACAGATGTATGTAAATACCCAAATGCACATACAACATACACAGAAAAAGTACATGTTACACATTTTAGTTAGTCGGTGTAGCAAGTAAAATGTGTGTGTGTGTGTGTGTGTGTGTGTGTGTGTGTGTGTGTGTACATGTGTCTGATTCTCCCTCACAGATATCTCAAAAGACAAAAGAGATTGAATGAGATGGTTCCCCAAGAAGATAGGAGAGTTGAGACCCATTTTGGATCTCCGCATCTTGATGCTTTGCCTGCAAGATGTTCCATATGCTAACCATCAAGTAGTTGCAGAAACTGGTTCAGTCAGGCAAACGGTTCACCACCATTAACTTAAAGGACGCATACTTTCATGTCAAGGTGGCTTGGACCACCTTTCTTAGCTTTGTCAGAACACAGAAGGACCTGCAGCAAGCAGTTTGCAAACTGCAGCTTGCTGCAATGGTGACGTGGTTGACCGTCATGCAGGTACATGCAGGACCTGCAGCAGTGGTGTGCCATTTCCCCCTCGGTATGGGACAACCTGAGATCCTGGGGGTCCCCCAAACACCTGTTGCAGGGAACACTGCTGGGACAAGTGACCTCCTATGTCACGGTGTTGACGGATGCATCTCTGACAGGGTGGTGAAGGACCTGCCTGGGGAGACCAGTACGTGGTGTGTGGCCTCAGAGCACTTCTTGTCTCTGAAGGCTCTTCACGTTCCAAGACTGGAAAACAGGGGTGCTAACCTCATGTCGAGGGGTGGGCCCCTACGAGACGAGTGAAGTGTTCACCACAAGTTGGTGAGACAGATCTGGACTCAGTTAAGGAAAGCTATGGTTCTCCCTGGCGCCACAAGACAATGCGGTGTGCAGGGTGTCTGTTGCTTGCCTTTTCACACCTGTAAGGTTAGGCCAAAGCTCAACCCAGACTGCATACCACCTGGGTTGGCTGGGGCCCCCTTCTTCTTCGCTGGAGCAGCATGGGTTATAAAGAAGTAGGCGGGCTACGGCGTCAATGGGTCGATGTTATGACACAACAGGACTTTCATTCAACAGGTTCCAACCCCTGAAACCATTGAGTCAAGTAGTGTTGTAACCCTAGTTCTATTAGCATAGATGGAGGCCTCTGCCTATAGGCCCTTTTGCTCCTACGCTGCTTGCTGAAGAGGGTGAAGGATGTCTGACAGTGATTATCTGCCTCTTTGTATACTGTGGGGTCTGCACGAATTAGAGTAGGCACACCCTGACTGGCTGGTTACGTTTATGCTTTGCTCAGTGTGCTTGTGATTAGTGGAGTATTACCCAAGGAGTCCAGTGGAGGACTCCGCCAGCACTAATAGTATAGAGTTACAATATCGTTACCTTTGTTTCTACTTGTTAGATGCATACAGTCTTTAAAAGCAAATTAACAATGTAGGTTAAATACTTCATTTTTATGTTTACTGCCCTATGTTTGAGGAACAAAATTCTGGGATTAGGTTTAGAAGTAACATCATGATTTGGCTTAAAATAAGTGTGGTTGTTACCAACATGACATTTACTTAGCATGCTACACATTCTAGTACACCAAGTTGTTATTAAAATAATTTATTTGGCTTGTTGTTGTTGCCCACTGGGTCAGAAACAGGTGTCGCCCATTGTGTATTACATCACCACAAAGGGTGGCCCTGTGCATCAGTGTCTGAGCCCAAGGTCCACTGACGAGGCATAGTATTTGACAAGTTGGGAGTGAGCTCAGGCTGTGTATTTACTGACTCACTGCAGGTTTCTGTTAATGTGAAGGACAAACAACAATAGTTGGGACTGGATCGGCTTTGCTGGACAAGTACATACTGCCTCACTGTAAGAGATAAGAATACACAACATGCTTCCTATAGCCTGTAGCAATGTTTATTGCCTGGTGTTGTTTTCACATAATCATAACAGGTTTTGGTACCACTTGCTTTCATCTATAAATAAGAGACAGCTTTCTGTAGCCACCTCATTTGTTGAACTAGCTATTTGTGAAGGACATGTGACCCTTATCTTTCAAGTCAGTTAGGACCAACAAGGACAAGCAATTACACCATTGTATTCTCCACCATTTATCATTTATTCTCTTTTCTACCTCAATAGGAAAAAGACATAGCTGCCAATCCAAAAATGCTACTGGTCTGACTCACTGTCTTTCAGTGTTCAGCAATCAAGGCCAAAAGCCCCTTTGAACCCCAGCTGAATACAGGTTAATTATAGAGCTAGTTGTGAACGCTGCTATTTGATAGAATGATCCCTAAATGTGCTGTAATGATGTAAAAGGATGGGTTAACACTCCCAATCCCCCCTCATCACCCTGCACCATCCACATTAGTCTAAGTGCCTTGATCATCCATGTGCGAACCCTCTGGGAGAATAGGGTGGGAAGTGTTGGTGGTGAAGGTGTGGTGGCACATTCCTCCTTGCATCATATGAAACCCCCATTTCATGGCTGACTAACCTGGTGGAAAGTAATAGGGGGGCTGGGGAAATGATGAAGTGACATGGCCAATAACTTTCATTATGTGTCTGTAACCTTGTCCCATTCACTAATTAATTTTCCACTGGCAGTCATATGCCATTATGTGTTGGACCACACAGGAACATCCCAGGTAATCTGTCCTCGATGGCTTCGGCATGGCATGGGTGGTATTGCTTCCAAGGAGCCGCATTGCAAATATTGCTGATACTCCGGCCTTAGGTGAGGTTTAGTGGTGGAGACCAATATATCTGTTTGCTTTTGCAGAGTCAGATTTGTCTATCCCTTCCTCAGCTCCTTTTTATAGATCATAGGCTCTTGCCAGATGCAATCTGTCTTTCTTTCCCTCTCCCACATAGCTGTGAGCTGAGAGATGTTTTCTTTCTGAAGTTCAGCATCCCTTAGTTTTACCATGTTGTGTAGGATCAGTGTATAAAATAATAGGTACACCTTCCAACTATTGATCTCATTCTATTTTTGCCACATCAATATCTCAATACTGGGCTTGAAATGCTTATCTAGCTTGCTTCCTGTTGTCTGTGACTGAAACCATGTTAATATAGGGAAAGAACTATGAAGGATCATGTAAAAAGCTGAGGTGCTTAATATTTTTGTACTGGTGAACAGCAAAGTGTGCTACAGTAAAACTAATCAATTAGCTTATTTTATTTAATGATGCTGTGGGTTTATGCAAACCACTTGCAATGAGAAGAATCAGCAGAATGAATAATAGATCACAAGACTAAATCTGAACACAGGCTACTAGTGCAGAAAGCTCCCTATCAGTTCTTATCTTCATACCGCTGGTACCAAGCAGTGGGCTGCTAAGTGTTTAAACTGGAATTTCTGGAGCCCATTATAGCTTTATTGTATTTCCTTTGTCATTATAGCTGTTTTTTTCTTCAAAACACAATTAAACCTGGAACAGTTACTCTTGCTTGGTGCCTGCCAAACTCCTTCAACAACAACACAGTCAGCCCCATTTAAAGGAAGCCCATGGGGGTCGATGGAACAGGGAGGAGGACAGGATTTCAGCACCACCTAGTGGCAGCCTCTGAAACATGGCATTGTGTGTGGAAGGGGTTTAAACTGCATCCCATAAAGATGTCTTCATATTTATGCAAAACAAGGGAGCCCGGTCCAAGCACCTATTCCCTGCCGTCGTCTTAGAATTTGCACACAGAGGTAATACTGCTTTTACTGTAGAGATCATCATCAGAAACAGTAAGGGGAATCTGACAGAGTTGGAGGAGAGAGGAATATCTCCTTTGCCATTACCGTTTGTTACTTTCAGCGGCATTAGGGAAACAGCACAATGGCTCATAAGCCAAATGGTGTGGTATGAAACTGTCATTAGAGAAATGATAGCAAGAAAAGCCAATGGGCAATGGAAATGATAACAGAAGACAATATCGTATCATAGTTGCTTGATGTGAATTGTATTCCTCCAGGGTGTATCATCAAACCAGGAATCTGGCATCCTAATAATGTCTTATTTTTCTTTCAATTATATTTTATACATCCTTAATGATGATTTGAAAGCAAACAACACTAATCCAGTGCCATTACTAATGGTTCTCACTTTATACAGTACAAGTCCATTGTTATCAGATCAGTTCTAATGGAGTGTCATTTCACATATGCACGCACACACAAACACAGACAATTCTTTCACCCCTTGCTTTTATGTGTTTTCTTCTTGTTAATGCGTTTTGGATTTCTTTGCTATAAATCCAGCTATGTAATGACATTGTGTGAAGCAGCATCTCATCCATTCCACTTCTACTGTATCTTATGTTTTTTCTAAGAAACAGATGCAAAGGGCTAAGGGAACCACATCCAAAACACCACCTATCCCTGGACAGTGCCTGTTACCAAAAGACAGTGGCAGAAAGAAAGAGACTCCTTAACTATGGAGTTTCATTTTGGCATTGGGGCTCAGCATACCACAGAGACCAGGGAACACATTGATGATGAAAAAGAATGTCCTAGATTTTCAGAGAAGAAGGGGGCTGGGCACGGAGAAAAGAGATTAAAGGATATGTTTTGACAGCAGTAGCCTGTTCCAGACAAAGTCCTGCACCCCATTCTGGGTCTATACTCTTTCTTGCTTTTGCCAATTCAGATTTAGTTACGATACGGCTCGGGGTCGGGGTCATATTCTCTACAATTTCCAAAGTTTTGCAGTTGCTAGTTACACTAGGCAAATGTGATACAGGGAAAGTTGGCCAGGGACCACAAGATGAGGCATTGCTCTTTATATATATGAGATATTTTAAATTATACCTGTCCACCCAACACACCAGTCATCCCTCATTTCCTCACTTCCTCACTCGTTCCCTCCTTTTGTTCATTCGATCGGGAGGGGGCAAGCGAGCACACATACTGCCCCCTCATAAATCCTCTATATCAACCTCCCCTCTGCCCTCTATCTCGGTATCCTCCCACGCCTATCTTCAACTAACTGCCTCCCCTCCTTCCCCCACCTCACCCAAGGGTAGCCTTCCTCTTTTGTCTGGCTCCCTCCTCTGTCAGTGAGGTATGCCTCTCGCTCCCTGTAATAATAAGGCTTTCAAAGGCTAGTGGTACCACTCTGGCTATTCATTATGGCCAGCCCATGGTTCCAGAAAGATCACTTGTTGATGCCCATTATGAGGTTAGACAGAGTGAGGGAGAGAATATGGTGAGATAGGTAGCGGTGGGTGGGTGGGTCTCGGCTAGGCAAACAAAGCCTTGGCTATTTCAAGGTTGTCATGCGTCATGCCGCCCATGGACATGTCCACACACGGCTGTCTCTTCTCAAACCTGTCCATGTTATGAATGGCTATCGTGGACCCCAACTGTCGATCAAAGCAATATAAACAGACACCGACTCAAGGCTGGGGTGAGTGTAAGCACTGAGAGAGCATTTCATTCTGTAACAAGCTCATCATTAGCAACCAATCATGACTGTCCCTTTTACATTACATCTTTCTCTCCTCCTCCCTTTTTTCTGTTTTTTAATTTCATTGCCACTCCCTGATTCTTTCTCATTATCTTCCTTCTTTTGTTGACTTTTGTGCTTATTGTCCCTGAGGAGGAGGTGGAAATGTGACCGTGCCTCAGGCCAGGAAGAAGGTCAGAGACAACAGCAGCGAGGATCCTGTATAATTGTATGTCTGATGTGCTCACATTTTCCATTCAGGTGTTAGAAATGGACCGCTTTCATCACCTTGTGAAAGGCCAAGTTCTTTTTAGAGGGGGAGCTGCATTATAATGTTTGACTTTTTGTCTTTTTTTTTTTTTGTTCTTCTTAATATCAGTGCACAACAGCATTCAATTAAATGTTGAATTGACATAGACTGAAGACAAGCCTACATAAACCACATTAAAAATAAATCGAAAATGAGTATTGGAACAAGATTATATTGATAAAATGAAACATTAAGATATTACATAAGTTAATTATTACCATTATTATTATTACTACTACCATATGAATGACTAGGTCTTTATCCGTTTTTGTTTTTTTGTGTTAGTTGATGCTCATATTTCATTATTGGTTCAACTGAGGAAAGATCTCTTAGCAGGCAGCTGGAGATGGATCACTTGTGTGCAATTTCTGTCCACAATGTTTAAATAGGTGGGCAGAGCTAAGTGGCATGCAAGTAGTCATTTGCAGCGTGCTGTGTGTACAAGTGTCATTGTCTAGGAATCCCATTTTGTGTATTTTGTATTGAGCTGTACTCTGCGCTAAATTTATCATGGATGAATTGTATTCTGGCATTACAGAACCTAGGGAAAGTGTTTGTACAAACGTCCTTTCAAGGCTGATAAAAGCACCATTTCCGCTCTCTTTCTGGGGAAGAAGACATTAGTGAATCCTCAAATTTGTTGGCTGTTCTCATGCGCTGTTCATACATATACTTACAAAAGTAATGTGACAAAATTTGCATATATCCCATGTAATCATGAGCCAGTAATTTGTGTATAACCACACATTTTGGAAGGCTGCAATCTATATAATTGGCAAAAGGCTGTGTAAATTTAACCTCCCGTCAAACCTTGATGTCAAGAACTCCACCGCCTGCTTGTTGCAGTTGAGGCTACCATGAATATACTGCTTGCTGAAAATAAATGTCACTGACACATCTTCTTATGGCGATCATGAGAGGAAAAAATGGTGGAAAACAGATACTGATTACCTGAACCTCAACCGTGCCCTTCACAGTCTCAAAATCCATAAGTTATTGGTCTGATGACAGTAACAGTCAGTATTTTGGGAGATTCGTTTAAATAAGTGAAAATCCAGGCTAAGACTTCCTCATCCATGGATTCATTACGGCTAGAAGGCTAAAAGGAAATCTGCATATGACTGTAGACAATTTTTTTTTAAAAGCTAATATAATGCTAAATTTTCATCAGACGATAGCTGATGGGTTCCAAGATTGTATTTTAGCCAGTGTGATCCACACAGACTGTTCACCTGATGCTGCAATGTGATTAGTCAAGAACACTTGCTGTCAACAGATTCTGCATGTATATATGCAGAATTTGAATGTAGTGATTATTTCCTTTTAGAATAGATAGATCAATGTTGTCCCACAAGCAACTCTTACGTCTAATGTAACTGAGCTGTTTCAGGAAGTAGTGTCAGTGTGCTCCAAATTTCTGCCTAAATTTGCAACGTCAGTGGCCCACACCCTGTCTGAGTTAGTAACAAAGACCAGTTTTTAGTAAGTTAAGGTTGTTCTTGTGGATAGTCCTGCATTTGCCTGGGTTTCTCTCTAATACCATGAATCTGCTGCTCACTGTCTTTCTCTTTTTATATTTTTAAGTTGAATTCCAGTTTTTCCTGTATCTGATTTTGAGTTTGCTCTGTGGGGGAGTAGGGTGCATTCGTGCTGTTCTTTTTTCAGCGTGTGAATTATGGAATAAGACATCAGCATCAGTATCAGAACAAGGTTTATTGCCAAGTAGGTTTTCACTTACAGGGAATTTGCCTTGGTGTTTGGTGCATACACCTGAGAACTCACTGAGAACTACCTTTACTGCTTCCAATAGCAGAAATGGTGATATTTCTGGAGAGTAATCTTTTTTCAATAAAGAATTGCTTCCGTCTGGAAAATAAATTGTCTGACTCTTTGGCTGTTAAAAGTGTGTGGTGGGATTGTGTCAATAATGTGTATTAAATTGAGGCCTATTGGTCTGGGGTCTGCAGTGATAATTGGATGGCTATGGAGTTTAGAGTTATTACTTTTGGCTACCGCAGTTTCTGACTGAGACATAAGTTTGAGCTTTTATAGAGATGATGAATAACATGTAGAGTCGTTGTTTTGTTGGTTCACTAAAAATCACTCACAACAAGATCTTTCATTTACGGTCTCACCATGAATGCCATCATCTGTGTTTGAGCACTCTAATTTTTAATACAGAATTGTATTAAAAACAGTGTGGGTTGCAGTCATTAGGCCCACCAATATTGGCAATTAGTAACTTAATCTTTAAACTGTTTTAGCAGAAATAAGCCGTGATTAAGGCATTAAAGTGCTGCTGTACACGACTAGAAATCAACATTTTCTTCTGACTGCAGACTGAATGAAAGATTTTGACATCCGAGGTGACCTTTGTTGTGAGCAGGTGTCTGAAGGTAATTTGGTCTATATCAGAATGCTGAACTATGAGTGTGTGTTGGTTGCCATGTCGGGAGCACTGTGTGGTGCAGACCAGCACGTTCCCTTCAGCTATGGCGCTAATTGAATCAACTCAGCGCACTCTTGGGGTATCTGATGAGAACGAACAGGGAGCTGAAAGGTTGAGCCAGTAGCAGAGGCTGGAAGGTGCGAGGGGCAAGGAAGGTACTTGACAAACACCTCAAAACACACATTAATACACATATGTTCGCCACAATCATCCTTTGATTCTGCTACCCCATGCCTGCCGTCACCACTGCTCAAACCCTGAGGCGGTACCTGGGGCTAAAGACTTTACAGGGCTCTGACTCTGAAGCACTAAGAGTGGGCGGGGGAGCGGAACTGAAGATTAGGAAGGTGCACTGTGTGTGCATGTGTGTGCGTTTGCCTATTTTTTGTATATATATATATATATGTATATATATGTGTGTGTGTGTGTGTGTGTGTGTGTGTGTGTGTGTGTATGGGAAAGAAAGCAAAAGAAAGGAAGACAAACACATGCTGTCATCAGCCTCTCTTAGGGTGCTCCAGGGATATCACAGATGCCATTAGACCGGGCCACATTCAGCAGAGCAGACGATATGCGGAGAGACTGCAGAGCATCAACAGACAACGGCACAGACCTGAGTCAAACAGATCTGGCAGGTTTTAGGATTTCTTTCACGTTCCCTGGTGTTCAAAATATGCGGGACTTCACTGTCTTGCTAAAGTCTTTAAAATGTCAGGTAAGCTGTCTATCACCACAACGTACATATATTGACTCGGCTTTGTCGATGGGGGTGAAGAAAATAATTTGAACGCTTAATGGAAAAAAAACTTTTATGTTGCCTGACTGAAATTATAAACACAGCTAAAGGTAGGTAATATAACATTAAAAGCCAATTAGTAGTCCGCTGCAAAATAAGGCTGACAAATAGCCCATTAAAGTCACTTTTTTTAAAAAGAAAACATTAGACAGCTGATGGGGATTTAAAGAGGACAAATCGTCTGCGCCAAAATTACAGGTGCATTTGCCAAAAGTGGAATTATTAGAAGCTGTTCTGTGTCAATACAAGTCTTTTATACAGAGAAGCAGAAAACTGCATTGGCACAAAGGTGTCCAAAAAGTTAAGACTAACTAACACAACGAGAGAAATAATGAAACATTGCCTATTTATCATGTTACTTTATATAACCTGTGCCAGTATATAGGTCATAGCTAATGCAAACATTCAGTATGTAGCAGGGGTAACACCTCTAGTCCTGGCAATACAGTTCAATCTATTGTGTTCTCCAGTGAGAGTGAGTCAGAACATGCGAGAGCACTGATGGGTATGGTGGAGTGGCGTGTAGGTGGAGAGCATTAGAGACAGAGGTGTTTATTTGTGTTGATTTCACGCTTGTACTTGTTTGTAATAAATAAATAAAGATAATAATGAGAAGTAGAAGAAGAAGAGGAATACTTTAGCAGTAGAAGTAGTGTTTTCAGTAATGATAGAGTTAATCTTGATGTCACTGACTCCTTCATTACATATTTATGTTACTTTTTTTCTACCTTTGCATATGGCAAGCACTATACTTAAAGTATTCCGATCAATTGAAATTCAATTTAAAGTCATTCCCCTCACTCACAAAGTCCTCCATAACCAAGCCTCCTCTTTACCTCACTGACCTGCTCCACCACCACACTCCATCCCGCAGCCTCCGCTCCTCTGGTGCCAACCTCCTGTCTCCACCACTCAGGACCAAGCACCAGACCCGGGGCGACAGAGCCTTCTCCATGGCCGCCCCCACCCGCTGGAACTCTCTCCTCAAACACATTTGAGACTGCACCAGTCTGTCCCTGTTCAAAGTCACTAATCAAAACTCACCTCGTCAGAGCTGCTTTTAATGTGTGATTAATTCTGAGGTGTTTTATATTTGTTTTATATTTTGTATGTTTCAACAAAGGTATCAAACATTAAGAATTGGCATAATTTCCAGTGTTTGTTTGTTGTAGGCAGCTCACTGTATACATACAGGCAAACCATATTGCAATATTCCCAGAAACCTGGGAAAGTGTACACACTCAGTATACAGGAATGTATGTCAGTATTTACATTTGCATTGAACGCAAATATTGTTCCAGCTTTACTGTTGACTTACAAGGAAGAGAGAAAGAAAGTCCACACAACATGAGAAGCAGGCAGGACGTGCGTGATGAAAGCAGCCACACAAAGGAAATGTCACATAAAGTGTTCCTAAAATAAAAAAAGAACTGAACTAATTATGCTCTGTTGTTGTTTATAAGACGCTAGTGCCTCCATCTTTTATTCATCAAGACGCTAGGCAGCTGGAGGTTCTCTGTCTTTCTCTCTCATGCTCACTCTCTCAAATCTCATTTCAAGCAGAACCCATTGAGCCGTGGAACTGCATTCCGAATCACAATGAACTTGTTTCTCCACAGTAAAGGAAAAGGACGGAGGAGGAAGAAAAAATGGCAAGAGTGAAGCTTTAGCATGGCAAACAGATAGAGAGGACGGCAAGAGAGGAGGGGAGACAATTGGGGGGGTGGGGGTGGGGGTGGGGGGGGGGGGTTGAGGTGCGTTCTAAATGTTACCTGACAATCACCGCTGCACTAGAGGCAAATACGTGGATTCACAAAACAGGAAATAGATGACTTGTTTTGGTATCGAGGGCAGGCCACCGGTTCAGAGTCAGTCAGCCTCAACCCTATGTGCGCTGATGCACTCATTTCTGATACCCACAAAAACAGACACGCATGGTGACAACATGGACGGGAGGAATGGGCATTTTGACACATACCATAAAACAAGTCCTTGATTTGGAAAGAAAGTTTCAGGGGGACTGTGAATTAATTGAGTTAGTCATCCCTACTACAGACACTTTGCCTCAGGAGGGCCTCTTAATGTGAGATTCACATTATTTAATGGGGAATTTCACGCTCATCTCCCGAACTGACCAAAGTGTATAGTCTGGCTATGCCTCATTAGGAAAACTGCAGGGTTTTTTCCCTGTGGACATATCGTACCTGCTTCTCTTCTTTTAGGATCCGCAGACATGTAACATTTCTTATTCTACAGCCACAAGTTCCCTTTGGGGAATAAATAGTGTCGCCAGGGAATTTGAAGTCTGCGTGTTAACAAGACCCATCACAGTTTGACAGCCTTTAGTGAGGGTACACAACAGAATTCATATTGTAACAAGTGTGTAATGAAAAGAGATGTCCAAAAGCGACACAAAACACTTCCATTCCTTGGATTGCTTTTGGCACACTAAGCTAGATAAGATGAAAAATGGCCAAGAATGTTGTCTGAACAAAGTTTTTTAGCACTTTAATATTACAGATGAATGACAGCAACATTAGATATAAGAATATTTGGTTTCTCTGATCTTTCCTGAGCTGATACGAAATGGTAATTTAAGTAACAAGTCCCACACTGGGTTTGTAGGTGAAATGGTAAAGTGCAAGTTATTTTTGAGATGCCCAGAAAAAAAAAAAAAAAAAACAGTCTGGGACTCCAGGAGACCTTCAGAGTTGATATGATCCATCTCTGCGCCGCCATCTGGCCTCAGATTCTGTTAATAGAGGGTTTTGCTCTGAGCTAGCCAACACGTGGCTAGAGACAGACAGGGAGGGAGAGGGGAAGAGAGAGAAAGAAGCATAGAGAGGGGAAGCAGGAGGCGGGAGAGAGAAACTTAAAGGTGAGAGCAGGGACGAGAAGCAGAGGAGAGAGATGCAGAAGCAGAGCAAGAGAGACAGCCGGGTATACGGGGAGAAGACAAGTGAAATTAAGTGAGAGAAATATGGGTAGGAACAGAGAGAATGAAGTAAAAAAAAAAAGAAAAGGTAAAAGATTGAGCAAGAGAGACAGGAGCAGGAGAGAGTGCAGTGCACTCTAGGGGGGAACATGTACTTAGAATAAGGAGTAAAGCGGAGAAGTGGAGCTTTGGAGTACATGTGCCCCAGGGAGGATAGTGTGAAGTACCTTTTGTCTTCCCACCATCAGGAGCTTCTTTTGAATAAACCTAGCCAAGCATTTCCTTTTTGTAAATCTCACTTTGAAGAAGGGCAAAGCTAAAGCTTCTCCCACAGTGGCGATCGAGTATAGTTGTACCTCGGCCCACGCAAATCCCTTCCTCAATAGCTGTGGGTGTGTAACAGTTTCATTTCCATTTTAGAGCACAGGGAGATTGCTCACCGCCGAGACACGAAACAGCAGCTTCACCTTGGTTGTGAGCCTGCATATGTTGTCCACAGTGATTGGCAAGGCTGTGTGACCAATTTGATTTAAAGCTTTATGCCTGCTTTCTTTATCCCCGGGACTTGTCAAAAAATGACACGTGGCATCATAGCAAGACAGGCATGCTTCTGCTGCCGCCACCGCTGCTCCTTTTTGCTCTGCCACCAAATCCCACTGGGAAATAACAAACTCCAAAGCTGAATTCATCACCAGTGATCATCGCGATCACTCTCTAATTGTTGTTTTTATGCACGCAGGTGTGCTCCACCAGAGGCCCCACAGGGGAGGGGAGTGTGAATGCAAGAGAAACAGGAGCGCTGCTCCTGCTGCAACCAGATTGAGAAGTTAGTGCAGGATTGCGTTCGAAGGAGAGAGTGTTGCATGTTACTGGAGGGAGATGGTAATTAAGCCCGGGGCAAAGTGGTAATGGATCAGCCCAGAACTGTCATCCACAACTCTCCGGTGCATTGCCTCTGATGAGCGAGCGGTTTTCTGTCAAGCCACAGAAATCAAAGAGGATAAAATTAATGTGGACTCCAACTATTAGTTTGGCGTGGGTCAAATGGCATTCGGTGTGGTGCAAAATCATAATAAGGGGGGGAGCATGCATGTGTGTCAAGAAACATCTGTACAGTAGAGACTTTTTGTTCTTTCTTTTCTTGCTTTCAGCCTATGGATATCTGGTTATTAGTGTCGGAGAACAGAAACAACAAATGACATGTTGAATGAGGGGATTTATTCTAATGAGCTCCATACACTAAAGCAGAAGTGAAAAAGAAGAAGAAGAAGAAGAAGAAGAAGAAGAAGAAGAAGAATGCCTAAAGGCTCAGTCAAATGCAAACACCCACCCACCCACTCACACACACACACACACACGCACGCACATTTCACACTAATGAAAAACTAAATTGGTATAAACTAGAAATTTGCATTCTAAAGCACTGAAAAGCCTTTCTTTGCCTTATCAGCTGTACTATTTTCAGGATGCTGGCTGTGCACTTTTCAACTCTTCATTGTGAGTAACAATAATTGAGGGAGTCCTTGGTCCATAAGGAATCAATTTTTTTTTGCTTGTTACACTTTCTTGTAGGCGTTGCTATTGAAAAGATGCAATAATAGCTTCATACATATTGACCTACAATCATCAAGTCATTTAACAAGTTCTTCACTCTGTCTGCTTTGACTAATGAATAATATCTGTGAAACACATCAAACAATAAAAGTGCTAGATTAAAGTTAATACATTAATGAATGTCATTATCTCCTGTGCATTCACTTACATTTAATTAAAAGTGATAAGAAATTATGAAAAGTTTTTAATCACACTTTATCACACTGTATTTGTCTTCTCCATGCAGAGGAAACAAACAAATGATGTAAACATACTTGTCAGCATGCAAGTGCAACACCACACACACACACACACACACACACACACACACACACACACACACACACACACACACACGACCTGATTGCAATAGTTATAAAGAGGCATAAGATCATACAAATGTGTAGTTTCCTCACTTGCCCCAGGACTGTTGGTATTGCACTACAAAATTGAGTGTCTCTTTGTATCGCAAAGTTCTCATTAAAAAAGCTTGTTTTCTCCGTATCACTCACGAACGAATAAAACCTGAGGCTAATCATCCAACTGTTTATTGTAATGATTTTGCTATAAAATGATATGATAATAATTTATCAACCCAGACAAATAAGGACAATGCAGCTGGTAGCTTCAGAATGGGTGAGAGCTGACTGAACGAGTAACTTTGTTCCTTTGAAGCCTGGGAAGATACAAATAATGTTGTGTGTTTAAACGCCACTCGCGGTTACACTGTTGCACATCAAAAAATGAGACAGCTGGCAAGACGAGCAGGCATCAGCTGTATGCCATGCTGCTCAAATCTGCTGAGTTCTTGTCAGTCTTAAACACTGAATCATACATTCAGCACTTATCATGCACACCCACTGTTATTCAGTCTGCTGACTGCTGCACATAGATTGTGCAAAATACCGGCGGCACATGAAAAACACTGATGAGGTGAGTCCAGTCAGAGGCTTTAATGCCATTTTTTCCCCTGAGACCTCAACTTTTGTTTGATACGCATTTTTAATTTCTCATAAGTATTTGAGGTCAGTAAGACCCGATAAGTATGAAAAAACTAAACACTTTCAATGATAATCAAGTCCCGATGTCCTCCCATGAGACAATAATACAGTCCCAATGTCCTCAAACAGGACAACAATAAAGTCTTAATGTCTTCAAATGAGGGCTTCCTAATTAACAACATCTTAGCTCATTACTGTTGCTAAAATTGGTCAAATTTGTTGCCATATCAAACTACAAACTATTCTATTTATCATAAATAAACAAGTTTCAACCATGAATTGTGATCAGGTTTCGAACCTTGTCTGCACTTTTGTGTCAGGATCGGCTGCAGACTGACTTGGCAGAGATGGCTGCCATCTTGTTTTCACATGGATTAGTGTATTGCGCTCTTACTACCACTAGTTGACATAAAAAAGTGTCCGTGAACGAGGACAACAGGTCTAAGGACCGTTTCATAGTCGACGCAAAGACACACAGACGCGAACGCATTGGGAGACATCGAGATGCATTGGCCGCCATGATGCGTGCTTGCGTATCAAAATGTGTTGTCCATGTTTTTGATACGTGATGCAGCAACGCATGTAATACCATGCATTACCAGCAGGGGTGATAATGCAAGCGATGTACTTGAAATTAACCACTTTTTGTTATTCACAAAAGAAGCAGGTATGAAATATGGCAGGTGAGGAGGAAAAACTTTGCAAACTCGAACGGGCACACATTTATATGACAGTTCTAGTGCCCTGCACTCTAATAAAATAGCAGTACTAGCTAGCTACAGCAGTACTAGATAGCGGGAATGTACCGGTGACTCTGCTACCCCCTATTGCGCAAGTGATGTATTGCATTTTAAGTGTCGCCCGCGTCGATTGCGTTCAATGTGTTGACTATGAAAGGGTTGCTTGTGAGCTAACCCTAACCCTCAAGTTGCGTGCATCGACTATGAAACGGCCCTAAGTTAAGTAGAATGAAGTATAAGGTCATCTAAATCCAGAATGTGATGTCCTCATATGAGGACACAGGGTCTCAGGAGGACATACTGAATAATAATGCAATATAGTCAAATGTATGTTTTGCCCTATATAACCTTTATTTAATTAGATACTGCAAGTCCCATTGGAAAATAATATTTTCAAGGGAGACCTGGCTGCATTAATTTTAGCACAAGATACTGAAGAACAACAGAGTGTCCCAGGAATGAGTGAGCATTTTTGCACTCCCGGTTTCCTCATCTTGAAGTCAGTGGGTTTTTGGTTAGATCCCTGAAATAAGATCAGTGGTTAACACAAGCTTAAGAGACTTTCAAGTTTTGTTCTACAACATAAAATATGTCAGTAAATACCCCACTCGTAAATTTTGAAGCTTTAACGTGTCTTTAAAAAGGCAGTTGCTAACAATCACGCCAAACACAGCTTTACAGCCGTGCTGTGGTGGCGACATTGAGTCATGCGACCGTGGTGTAGTTCCTTTATAGCCTAAGGTTAGCTTGTTACTGCTGGCAACTGCATTTAAGCTTCAAAAATCATAAAGGCTGTTCATTTGGGAAGATTATCTTGTTGAACAAAATGTGTAAGTGTGATAAACATTTGTTTACCACAGAGCTTGCAATGATCCAAAATTAAAATGGAAAAACCCAACAGGCTTTTTGACTAGAGAACCAGGGTGACGCTAACTTTCACATTTGCCTATAGAAAAACATCATCCCTGGAGCCCTGTATAACATACATTAGAATTAAAATAGAAACATGATGAGAGTATAATGAGTGTATCACTGTCTGGTGCAATGCCAAGGTAATTTCCAGAATTTCTCTCACATGGATTTTTTCCACATTTCTTAAGGAAATACATATATATCTATATAATTTATGTATAACCACAATTATACCCCTGACATTACACTTGCCTTTTCCTCAGCGAGCCGGTCTAAGCTACAAACTGTTATCTTCCCTCTCATTTCTCTCTCTCAAGCACACATAAACACCCACACACACATGCAGTACTCAAACTCATCATCCAATAAGAGAGCAATATGTCCCAATTCAGGAGCTGCCAATCAACCATCAGCAAGCCCGACAAGTCTGTCAGGACCACAGTGATTAATATGTATGTGTGTACTCTTCCCAGTACACTGCGTGAGGGGGATAGTGTGGGCATTTCCTCTCGCAGGCATGGATATAGCATGACAGACACGGCATGCAATCATGGTCTTAACATGTGGAGGAAATCCACTAAGGCATACTGATGTGTTCCATGAAAGGATTGCTCAGAATAAAGAATTACATGCTTTTTTCTTTTAACCTTATGGGGTGAAATCAGTAGTCATGTTCAAGACAATCAAATGTTTGACTTAGTAAAAGCACAAAGTGGTGTAATTTTAGTACAGAATGGCATTTGCCTCAAACTAACTGAATCTGTGTGAGACATGTATTTCCATTTAAGCGTACTGTGCATCTCAAGGACTCCCGTAGGGAGAATAACAGAGTCTCCACATGACATTGTGGTATGACTATGCAAACCAAGCACCGTACTAGTCTTGCAACATGAAGTACAGTAGGAGCCAGCAGCCGCAGCTTCAAGGTTTCATAGCTGGGGTTTGTAAAGGAAGATGTTCTGGAATAATTGTACAGTGAACGTTAATAGATCCTTTTCTATTTTGAATGTGTAGGCTGCTTCGGACAAAGAGCATGCACAGAGCGCTCTGCAAAACCTTCCGCTAGTGGAAGATGAAAGAAAATTAGAATAGAAAAGGGGCTGAGATACAATGTATGGTGAGCCAGTGGGAATTATAAAGTTAGATGAATATTGCAGCGCTTTATGGAATCTAGCAAAAGCAGATAGCAATCACTTCTGTTCAGAGGAAGAAGAAAAACAACAGCAATGACAACAATAACAAAAATGTATTGTTGTGCTGGGATTCAAAGCTGTATCAATTCTCCCCTTGTTATTTCAGATTTAAGACATGAATAAATATGTGTCCCCCTTTTCACAGATGGACTGCTTTGAAATTAAGACACCACGCTACATACTATAGGTGCCAGACATGATATTACATGGGGACTTGTTCTTTGCAAAATAGGAACAAAGGTTTGGTTCCAATGCTCCACCTAACACTGTTTCTCCACCTCATGTATTTTGATTAATGCATATCTTTCCAAGTCACTTTGGTGAATCCAATTCTCACCTTAGATTCGAATCCATGAATTGCTTAAGAAATGAAACGAGGTTCCAAAATAGCAAAGTGGCTGCGCCCATGGGTGAATACACCTTGTACGTGCAAATGAAACACTAAATAAACAAAATGTGACACTGAAATGTATCAACTGTTGCTAATTTTTATCCCATAAAATTTGCATCATAAATTGGTGTGGGAAAAGCAGCAGCAATGCAGATATTAAAGCAAGTGTGAGAAAAAGATAATTGTTTTCTATAGTACAGTGGTAGACTTAGCACCGCATTGATGGATGTTGCTGATAAAATCATTTAAGCTTCCAGAAGTTTCCACCAAGGTTAAAACACAGAAAAGAAAGAAAAACGCTTTTTCACCTAAGACTTTATAACACTGAGAAAACTGCTGTGTAGTTATTTTTAAATGATGTAGCAAAGCAAGATGTCCAAGCACAGAGAGAAGTTGTTCTTGGAAATTGATCTGAAGTTGCTTGAACTGCTGGCGAAGGAGCTGCACAAAGATAGAAAGTGTTGCAGGCAAACATTATGAAGACATTAAGAGCAAAACTTTACAGTAAAACACATCATAGAGACGATTCCTCGCAGAGACGAGCCACAGATGCTTCTGTGCTGTAGCTAAGTGATACACTTGACATTTCACATGACACGAGACAGGTGCAGTGCCATTTTCTCAATCATCTGCCACTGACGTGAAAGCGGAGGTTCAGTCCACACACAAGGCAACATGGAAACCGTGCACAGCTTCTGCCGTCGTTGGTGTAATGGGCAGTGCAACAACACAGCTCAGAGGCAGAGACTCCACTGTGCTTCTGTCAAAGGTTTCCAGAAAGACTTCTGAATAAATAGACATGTTGGTGTGACGAATTCAAAAGACACTTTGAGCTTTATTAGCCATGGACACCAGACTGAAAGCAGTCTAAGGAAATTATATCCTGCAAAGGAAATTGTGGAGGCAGTCGCATGTGCTTTGAGCACTGGATTGAACCTGATGAGCTATTTAGAGTGAAAAACACAACCCTCACATGTTACTATTAGAGCAATATTAAAGTTATGCAGAAAAGATGCCATGGCACTAGTATGTCAGTAATTGACAAGAAAGTAGGTCAGTTAAAATGAACATTTTTAGAAGGGAAGGGGAGGCGGGGGGTTACATTAATACTACTGTTTAATTAAAGAACATTTTAGGGCAACAGAAAAAATTATATTAAATGTTAACTTTCACATTATGGGACCAACATCAGCAACATGACCCCGCATTGCCAAACCAACGATAAACTCCATTTCTATAGATGGCACTTGTTCAGCCTGGAACGAAAAGAGTACTCAAGATAAAGTACTGTCACGTTAATGAAATGTTACACATTTAGTGTACAAATTAAAGTGCACTGGCGTGTCAGCACATACACATCACACCACAGAGCCGTTCTTTCTATCTCAGTAAAACCAGTCCACTCAGCCTCTGTCCCAGTAGATCTTTCAAATATGTTGATCTGAACAACAATGAAACAATAGAAAGGTCTCCAACACCTCACTGAAGGTAATAGTTTCAGAGTAAATGGAGAGGTAACCACTGGAGGTTCCAGTAAGCATTTTAGCATTAGCTTCACCACACCCAGCATGCACCTGTGCATGCATTATAAGACAATTAGCCCATAGGCACAGATATGCAAAGGGCCCCACCCAGTGCTTAATTTGTAAAATTAGAAGTAGGGGAACACTTTGGGCCTCTGAGAGAGCAGTGTTCCCCCACTTCCAAAAGTGGGGGAACCCTTTTTTAAGCGGCACCCAAGCCGCCTCACTGCGCAACTCCGAATGGAATGGTTGTGACATCTAGTGTTGTCACGGTACCAAAACTGGGACCCACAGTATGATACCAGTGAAAGTATCACGGTCCTGAGTAGTATCACGATACCACAGCAAAAATGAGGCAGATGTGCCTTTTGTCATTTATAAAAAGTTAAATCACTTTTCTATAATACATCAATGATATTTCAATGGAATAAATTACTCATTGACTTATTCATACTTCAAAAACAGCATCAGTAAGTGATTAACATTGGTGGGGGATCGAAATAAAATAAAAATCAACCAGCCACCCTCCTCCCCTGACAAGTAAAGAACAGTCCCTAAAGTGCGGTGAGGTTTGTGGGCCGTTACCTGCCACAAAGAGAGAAATGTGAACGGCTCATTTCTCCTCTGACACGCCACATACCTGTGTGCCGCCACGGCTTGGTTGTCCAGGTACTACTGGGCAGTCATGACGCCAACGAAAGAGAAAATTAGGCTACTGGACCTGGAGTTGGACTTCTCTGTCGCCGGTAAGCCATTATCTTGTGCCGCAGAGCCGCCATAGGCTATTTGACCGCTGTATTCCTGTCTGTGACCCCCGTTCAACCCACAACCGGCATGATTCGCCTTTAGTTTCTGCTGCTGGTTGAAATCTGTACTGGCACAGTGTGCTGAATGATTTATTTTGCTCGCAGAAAACTATTTTTAGTCGCAAATGCGAGTAAAATGCTCGCACGTAGAGCTCTGTGGAAAACAAATCACTGCCAACAAGTATAAAGAAATAAATAATAACTTTCACTGCTCAAAGATACTCACATGTCTGGAAAACAAACCATTACAGCAGCATATTGAGTGCCAGGTAGCCAGCGCGTGCTGTTATTGACCAGCGCGTGCCGTTATTGGACGGTGCTTGGACACTCACCCTCTTGCAACTGGACTTTGAACTTATTCCACAGTAGTGGTACGTGAGGCACCATAGTCCTACGGTACTCCACCCTGCAACACTAGTGACATCAGCCAATACTGTATGTAGTTTTTAGATGTGAAAAGTTCTAGACCCATGCAAATTAGTTCCAGAACGCACCAGGGCCTTTTCTGAAAAGATCCTGGTATGCGTTCCAGTACGTTCCGGCTCAAATTAAGCACTGGCCCCACCACAAGACACACAGATTTTCTGTTGGTTTTGAATCTCTTGTGGTCATTCTGGGGCTCCTTTTGTTTGGTTTGTGTCTTTGGGGTTTCTTTGAGGTAATTTTGTGTCTTATTTGGTGGTTTTCTGTGTTTTTGTAGGCATTTGTGTCTTTTTGTAGTTCCTTTGCATCTGTTTGTAGTCTTTTTGTGTCATTTTGAATCTCTTAATCGTCAGTTCTAATTTGAGTTGCAATTTTCAGCTGAAGACCAGGAGGGCCCCGACACTTTGGGCTCCTGGGCCTGTGCCCAGTAGGCCTGTTCAGAAATCCATCCATGATCCTGAGCACATTTGATTTAAATCACTTAGCACGCTTACTGGAAGGTGCATACAGCAAGACACTGTACACACTTCACTCTCTCTGTGGTTTCACAGCAGATTCCCGACTAAACCATTCCCCACTTAACAATGATTGGTGGAAACTAAAATTATTCTTAGGCTGAGTTAAACCTTAATAAGTTTCTTTTTTGGGGGCCGATAATCAAACCAGATTAGATTGAGCAAAAAAAAAAAAACAACTCACAACTATGGTTTGAGTGTCACATTAATTGGGATGTGTTTTAAATGAACCAAAATACAGTTTTCACAGTTTTTTATATTCAAGTTATATTATGTTGTTTTTTTGTTTTTGTTTTTGTTTTTTTTAAGGTGTTGAGGTGTGCTTAAACCAAGGAGACGGAGAAAGGAAAAGCATAGGAGTTAAAAAGAAAAATACTCACACAACTATGGCTTGAGTTGTGTCACATTAATTAGGATGTTTTGTACATTTACCTTAATGCAGTTTTCATATTTTTTTTTAAATTCCAGTGATATTCTTGTCTGTTTTTTTTCTTGTTTTTGTTTTTTTTTTTGTTTTTTTTTTGAGGCGTTGAGGTGTGCTTAAACCAAGGAGACGGAGAAGGAAAAAGCGTAGGAGTTAAAGAAAAAAAAGTAATGGGAAAGGAACATTGTTTCATATGGAAAAGGCTGACATATGTGACAAGAGGCTTCAGGTTCCTTGAGGATGCGTGAGTGGAAACCATCTCTTCAGTAACACGACACCCATCAGCTGCCACTTTCTGATCCCCTGTCTGTCTTCAGCTTATCCTTAAACATGCTTCACCGAAGAAATAAACATTTCAGCTCAAGCCCCTTGAATGTTGTCCATGATAAGGTCCATGTTAATAAAAACAAAATCCTGATTTAAAGCACAGTCTTATTTTAGTATGCTTTATTCTGATTGTTTGATGACATGATTGAGACTTATACTGAACAATAACACACAGTTATATTCAATTTCATGTGCAGAAATGTCCTGTAATTTGCAGGATATGGATAGATTTATCACCAGATAACTCATCCTCCCCGTAATCCTCCAATTTGATTCCACTTACACAAGGACAGATAGAATAAGTAGTGAGGCAAGAAGGGAAAAAAAAGAGCATTTAATGGAGTCTGTTTCAAACAGGCATGGATTACTACTAAACATGTGCTTCCTTCTATGACAGCTAAAAACAGTCATTACAATTGAGAAACCATAGCTTCTGGGTAGAGCTACTCTCACACACCCGTGGTTTCCTGAGCAGACTGGAATATGAATGTCAAAATAAAAAAAGAAGATTTGAGGGGTTTTGTTAGATCCCAGTGATTTCTGAATCTCATTCATTCAGACCCTTTTTGTTGTATCTATTACAGCTCCACGCTGTCTTTTCTGCAGCCTTCTCTGTCATGCATGTTTAAATCTACATTACGTACTTACCTCGGCTGAAAGGGGGGATTTTTCAGCCCATTCCTTTTTGGAGCTTTTGTCTGATAAACCTAATCAGTCTCAGCCTTCATTCTTGGATTATCAGACAGTGGTATCAGGATGCTGGGTGGAATAGAAATGTACCAAACATTGATTTAGATTTCCTTTTTAAATCAAGGCCAGTTGATAATCAATTGTGCCAGATATATTTAGAAAAACTCCCAGTTTGTAACTGTAAATCAAGAACAAGGTAATTAGGCCCAGCAGTGTTGACTGTAGCTAATATCTTGGTATTATGCATGAGAAAAGAAATGCATTGGGAAAAACAGTATCTTTTTACAAGAACCTACGCAAGACCAAAATGACCTTTTCTTTATTAATGGCCTGGTCAGGCTTTATAAATGAAGTCTGCATGACAAAGAAGCAAAGAAGGACTTGAGGACTACTGACAGAATGCACATGGTGACAGGTAATGCATCACACTTGAAGAGAGAAAAGCAGCATGTTTTGTAATTGTCCTCAGCGATATAAATTACACCTGTTTATTTAGCTGAGCAGTGACTTTGATTTATGTAATGCTGACGAAGGTGGCACTGCAGTAAAAAATAAAAATACGGGATTATTTCTGTGTTTTGAGTATTTACTTGTGAACATTTGTTACATCTGTGGTTGTCTTCAGTCATGCAGCGGGGTGTATGGCCTCTATTGCTCTGGCCCTTTCTGCGAACTGTAAGTATCCCACTAGACTGTCAGGAAGAGCAGGGTAGCCCCTCCCGCTGCCCCTCCATCTCCCAGGAGAAACTTCTAGACCGAGTCATCCAGCATGCTGAACTCATCTACCGTGTCTCAGAAGAATCATGCTCTTTGTTTGTGAGTAACACCGTGCACTTCACCAAAATGAATCTTTGCACTTGTGCGCCGTATGGGGGGGAAAAAGAAAAAATGTTTGTCAGATCTGTTGCATCCACAGGCTCTCACAGTATAGCATAAAAGGCATAGATTTAGCATGTGTATAGCCTCAGGAGAAACTGAATCACTCTTCACACTGAGGATCACATGACAAGAGAAAATTATTTCCACTGTGCCTAGAAAGAGAGGGTTGAACCGAAAGGCAATCTAAGAAAATCCATTACCTATAGGGGGAATATTCTCATCCGCTAATGTTGGGCATGAGTTAGTTTTTTTAAATATTTTTATGAAATGTGAAATCAGCATTTTGAAAAGCAGTGCTGTAGAAGCACAGCCTTAGGCAAAGGCTACAGTGACAGCAATGCAAAAAATTTGGGTTTAAGAAGCTGTATAATACCTTTTATTATATAAGTAGAAAGAACTTGTCATAAAATTTAGTCATCCAAAGAGCAATGAAATTCTGTTGTTTCCTTACATGTCAATGCTGAAGTGTAATTAAAAAGAAAATGGCTCATCAGTTATATTAGGAAGGAAGGGGCATATTTCCCAAGGTACAGTATGTGTTTTTCTTATCATTGAATCCAGCATGCAGTCTAGCAACACTTGGAATGAGTTCTACAATGAGAGCAAAAGGACTTTTTGTTGGCCTTTTTCACAATATGCTGGACCAAAAGCATTGACACTCTCTGTTAGATACTCTCTGTTATTTGCTTTTGATTCTGACATGATCATCGCCTCTCTGCCAGGCTTCAAAGTAATCTTCTATCTCTCTTCTGAGCCAAAGATATTTTATTGAAGAAGCAGGCCTGAAGTGGAGTAATACGAATGTGATAATGATATACTGCAGCAGTGAGAGCGCAGGTTTTGCAGCCTGTTGAATCCCCTTCGCTCCGCGGCTCGAGATCCAAAAAGGTCTTTGAAATGGGGGTGATGTAGGACTTGTTACTGAGAACACGCTGCATGAGGTCTACAGATGAGAACATGCTGCAGAACAAAATGAGTCTCTGCTGTGTCTCCAGTGGCTGGGATTGGTGGAGCTTTTGTCATTGTTTTCCTGATGTGTCTTTTTGCGTGTTCTTGTAATTCTGTACCTATGAGAATCGAAGGTTTTCAAATCACTTGGAAAAATACACTAAAGTGTTGCTCGCCTATTTTTTAAAAGGCTTTTTTAAAAGGTTAGGACTGAAGTGTAACCACTATAACACTGCCTAAAAGCAACAGGATTCCAAAAACAAATGCAGAGCGGAATACTGCTGCTTATGACCTTCAGTTTTGAATATGGAGAATAAACTTAACTAACAATAAAAGACTGTCTTTATTTTACATACTAAACTTTAAGGTTAAGTCACATCCATGCACTTCATGAGTCTGTTTTTTCTCATGATTGTAGGAGGAGATGTTTATACCGTTCCAATTGCAGCTCCAGAGGAACCAAGCTGGCTATGCATGTATCACCAAAGCCTTACCCCTCCCCAGCTCCAAAAGTGAAATCCAACAGATATCTGTAAGTACATGGCTGCTGATCACCGCAGATTTTTCTTTCTCCTTTGTCAGGGTCTTTGATCTTAATCGTGTAATGTGTGTGTGTGCCTCTGCTTTTATGTGCCAGTGCATATAATTATTCTTGTGCATACACGTTTGTGGTTGTGTGTGGGTGCCAGCTTTGGGGTAGTGTTATACATGTCTGTTTGCATGCACAGGTCTGCTCACAAATCAATGTGAAGCTGCAGTGGTGCTAAGAGCCCAAACTTTCTTCTTATAGTGTGCAAGTGAACCTCCCCTCTTATGTGTCTCTGTCAGGTGTGAAATGATCAGTCGTTTGCTCTAATTACAGTGAAAGGTCCTCAGATATCACAAATATACTTGCCTGTGTAACATTTCAGAATACTTTTCCCTGTGCTGTCTGGGGTTCTGACCACTGTCCAACTGGACATAGCCTTTCAGGCCAAATGTCAGCTTGATCAGCAGTGTGGAAACTAGATTGAGCTACTTAGCAAAAGGGCATGTGAAGGGTGATTTGGCTGATGTGCACTGTAATCTGGTTCATGTGAAGTTCTTAAATAATCCTCCTTCAACCAACAAAGGCCAAGTATTTATGGCAAAAGCAATGTGTTCAAGGACTGAAATTTCGCTATATTGAAACTGCTGGTTAAAAGTTATGTCATTGCTGTAATGGTAAATGGGATCTTTGAAAGTGCATATACTGCAAGGCTCTTCTTTATGTTAATAATTTATCCTCTGCCCTTTCTGCTGAAATATTGCCTGCTCTGCGGTTTAATGGCCATTTGTATGGTGGTCATTTGCACTTGCTTTAGAGTCTGCTCCGCTACAGGGAATTTACCCATGACACTTCAACCCACTGTTGTTGCTCAGTGTTTCGTAGCTAGCGAGCCCTTGATCAAAAGTCATGTTTTTATTGAGTTAAGTTTTTTTGATCACTTCTGTTCATTGCTGTCTGATATTAATTTTGAAGGGCAACAAGGCTGCTGTTCATAAAAGACATAAATGTTCCCAGTGACATATAAACGTTCAAGGGTCAGCTTATATCTAGTGGGGGTGTATGCAAAGCAAGCTATATTTTCAATCCATTCAAGATACTAGAATGCCTTAAAATCGGAACATTATTTTGGAAAAACATGTTAGTTGCTGAGGAAAAAATGAATCCTGTAGAGCCTTCCTCACATATTGCATCAAATCTTTCTCCAACTGTCTTCATCATACACAAACCACGGTATGACAAATACTGAGTTAGACTTATTTTCACTCCTGCTACCAAAAAAGAGGCAAATCTGGCTTATGTTGCTATTTTTAAGTTACGCAACATAGGTAGGGTATGACTTTGGCATAAAAAGCATTACTAATCTTAAAACCTATTTTTGTTACACTACGCTTCGGCGGAGTTCACAGAGTGAATGTTTAGCTGACAAATCTGCTATGTTTGAATCCATGCCATAATAATCTGGGCTGCTCTAACTGCAACTCAAGCATCTCCAACAATGCTGAGTAAATGTGGTCTTCAGTACTATGAACTGAATGTTAGTTTAACAGAAGATCATTGGTAAATAAAAATAACATGGGCATAAACTATTATCTGAATGACAAAGATCAAAACATTTTATAACAAGGAGCTTGGGTCAGGTTGAGGTAGTCAAGTTTTAAAAGGGGCCGATGTGTACAGTACAGTAGTCAAAACAACTGACCAGTGTATCAAGTGCATGTCCACAAACAGGGAGAAAAATCCAGCAGTATACTAGGAGCCACATTTGTGACTTATTCATGCAGATTAATCCACTAAATCCACCAGGTGTTGACTGTAGAACACCTTAGCTTCGTGAAACCTGTGCCCGTCGCCCTGGTACGTTAGTGAAAGGACAGCTGGATGGCGGAGCTTGAACTTAACACCTTTCTTGTAAATCTTGGATTTGACTGTGGTGAATGCAGCGTGCTTCTTGGCAAGTTCGCTGCTCATGTCTGGAAAAATAAAACTCTTTTGTCCCTGTTAGACAAGCTGTTCCCGTTTCCTCGCGAGGGCAAGTACCTGCTCTCTCTGTTTGTAGCATAGAAAATGAACCATCATGGGTCAGGGATGTTCTCCTTCTCCTGGTTAAGGTTTCGTTTCATCTTGCAATATGTCAATAAAACAGTGAGACATATAATCTGTAGCCAAACGTCCCTCGCAGCCCTCTGATAGGCCAGCTACTCCTACTCCTACAATTTTGGAGGTCTTTTGTCTTGAGTTTAAGAAGACCGTTTTCAGTGTGGAGCTGTTTCACCTGTAGCTCAAAGCTAGTTAGCCTGACACTTGGGTCAGAGAGAGGTGTCCGTTGCAACCGAAATCCTCCACCTTGATGCACACTACATTTTAAGTTGTTTGAATCAGACACAGTGAGGCTTGTATTTTGGCCAAAATTGCTGCTCCATAATTCTCCAGCTCCGCTTTTAGGTCAGAGATGGTCAGAGAGTTAGCTTCTCCAGCTATAGCAACCATTGTTTTATTCATTCATTCTGTTCTTCCCGCTCTTCACCTGTGTGCCCTGCAGGACAAGTGGTTGCTCCACTCTGTGCTGATGCTGGTTCAGTCGTGGATCGAGCCTTTGGTCTACCTGCAGACCTCACTTGATCGCTACGATGCTGCTCCTGACATGCTACTCAACAAGACCAAGTGGGTGTCTGAGAAATTGATCAGTCTGGAGCAGGGAGTGGTGGTCCTCATCAAGAAGGTGGGTCAAATCCCATTTCTGGATTGTTATAAACTCACACATGTATAAGATAATTTAATTTTATTATAAAACACATAAGAATACTGCATACTAGAGCTTTACTCCTTCCCTTTTTGTCTCTGTTTCTTAATATTTCTGTTATGTTTCCAACCTTTCTCCTGCAGATGTTGGATGAGGGAATGCTGACCGCAAACCACAGTGAACAAGGCCTATTTCAGTATGATGTGCAGCCAGAGATGTTGGACTCTGTCATGAGAGACTACACCTTATTCAGCTGCTTCAAGAAAGACGCCCATAAGATGGAGGCTTTCCTAAAGCTACTCAAGTGTCGACAAACTGACAAATACAACTGTGCATAAGACATGAAGTGCAGCTTTTAAATAATACAGCTTTAAATGAATTCCTGAGGTCGGTAGCTGTGCACTTAAAGATATGACCATGCCTTAGGCGATTCAGCCTTGCTTGCAATGCAGTACATTCTTTATTGATTGTTTTGGAACACCTTCATACAAAACTAAGTAGGTGTAATGCTGTGCCCTTTCTACAACATACCGCATTTTATATTTTCCTGCTCAGTTGTTATTTTAACCTGGCAAAGGCAACAGAGGGCAAACTCCCAAAAGATTATTTGCGTGTCGAGCTGTCAAAAAAATCTGCATATCCTGCCATTGATTTCCATTTTCTTTGTTCTTAACTGGAGTTTGTATTCCTCGCTGGCTCTCGCAGTGTTTTGATTATTCCCACGGCCCCCAGAGTATTCAGTGAGACGGTTTCACTTCTGCATTAGTGAAATGAAACACTTTCACCGGAGACGGGAGTCAAACAGAGAGCAATCACTACTTTAAAAAAGACACACATTTTGATTGGTGCAAGAAAGTGTGAGCGAGGCAGAGAGAGAGAACAAATAACAGCTAAAATGAGAGGCAGGCAAGACTTATCTTGAGTTTTTGGTTAGATGCAGGTTTAGATTTGCCGAGTGCTCATGAAAGAATCAGGAATATTTCTGCCCCTAAACATGCCTAATTTAACACGAATGTAATAGAGGAAGCTTGTTATTCACTTTGAATGATCAGGAGTGGAACTGTTCACATTTTGTTTGTTAGATGTAGTGAATATGTAATGCAGAATACAAATATATTTTTGTAATCTCATGTGTAAATACAAGAAGCCCAATGTATTGTGAAAACCTTTTGAGTGAACTGCTAATTTAAGGCGCTAATAAAGCAAACTGTAGAAAGATAAGACACTTTTGTTTTGAAATGTTCTTTTGTGAGTGAGCTAGCGAGTGTGATCAACATCTTTATCCTGTTTTTGATTCCATAAATGAGGGAAAACTTTCTCCAAAGTCAAGATTAAATCAATGAAGTTTCTGTTCTCAGTTCTGCCCTTTCCACCCCCAAACACAAGAGGGCAGTAGTGCTCTTTCACCAAGGTAATGTTAATCACTTTATTGCCATGCCTTTTATGACATGTTGTATTTCCAAATGCTAAGCTTAAATGCACTGGATCAGTTCAGAGAGAATCATTTTTAATTTGGGGAGCGGGGCGACCAGCATTTATATATTTTTTACTTAAGTAATGTAAATTAATATATTATTTTAGATATTTATTTATTTACTTTAGATATTTATGAAACAAAATGCGTGATAATGGAGTGCATGAACCATAAATAAATCCTCATAGAAAATATTTCGTATGCATAACACCATACTGTCATAGATCTCTTGATCTATGTGATCCCAGCAGCCAAAACATAGCACCTGCAGCAGTTATCCCACTTACACTTAATAGGCTTGAAATTGGCAGGCTGCATTGCTTGTTCCTGTTTACGTCTGCCACCACACCATGAGACAGGGAAACAATAAAAAAGCAGCCGCCATGAGCATTTTTCCTTCTTATCCCCCCCCTTTCACTGATCTCAGGTTTCTTCTTGATTTTTTTTTTCACTCTCTTGAGTGTCCTCCATCCTCTGCTCCTCCATCCTCTGTGACCATATCAGAAGATGTAAATCAAGTCTTGTGGTTGCCCCGGTGAGTCGGGTGTCAGCGTGGAGAGGTGGTGTCGTGTGGTGTGGGTGGATGTTGGGGCAGGATGTGGTAGGGGGGCCTAGTGTCAGCAATGTCAGGTTCAGCTTCCTGTGGCCTAATCACTTCAGTATGAGGGCTCGGAGGAGATTGGGTAGCCTCTGTTCTGCTCTGCAGGGCTGCAGCACCACAACCTCAACCTTGTAGTGCAACCCTCACCTCACCTCGTTTGGTTCCTGACAACACGCAAGTAATCATAGGCGAGGTAAAACCCCGTGCCCCCACCCACTTCTCCAGCTTTGAGGCCATAAATATTAAAGATTGGCTATAAGTAGTGAGAGGAGGGAGGGGATCAGAAGCGGGAGAGAAAGATGTTAGGGAGTGGAAGGGGAAAGAAGGACACAGGGATGAAGGGAGGGGTGTGGGGCCCGGGTGATTTCACAGTCTAACTATTATAACCTGAGGAAAGGAAATCTAGACTGCTGGGATGCATAAGTGGAGCAGAGGAGACAGACAGAAAGGAGAGGGAGAGGAAAGGAGCAGGAAATGTAAAGAAAATGGACTGAGAGACGGAGGCAAAGAGAGGTAAAGAGGGCAGTTGTTTCTTTTTTTTTTCTTCCCTCAGCGGTGATGTGAAATTTGTCAATCAAATAGAGAGAGAGAAAAAAATAGCGCATAAAAATGAGAAAGGGAGAGATAGAGGTAAAAATGATTGGGAAAGAGTCTGAGCACAGCTCTGAGCAGTGTGACATGCAGGGAAGTAGGTTGGATCTAGAGAGAAAATGGATGGCTGGAAGGCAGGTACACAGCTAGAGGAGTTAGGTTGGGAAGTGGTGTTGGCTTGATATGAAACCAAGACTCAAAGTACGAAGTCCTTAAGCCTCCACTGGCTCGGCTGGCTCCCACACTGTTGTTTTGCTTTCATTTATGGCTCAAAACGACAGCTTGGAAAGACCTAAAACGGTCTCACAGCCCCTGTATGATCTCCCACACTGAAAACCATGTAGCTCTGTGCCTCTCCTTCCTCCTCGTTTTCTGTGCTTTAATGACATATTTAGGCTGTAGCAAAGAACGTGTCACTTAAAGGGTTTGTATATGTTTGCTTATGTAGAAGTAGAAAAGGGAGGACGAGCAGAGGTGAGAGTAGGAAGGCGGTCTTTCCTTCACATCTAACTTCTGACAACCCGGGCTGCTGCTTTTGCGATACAGCCGTTTCTATCATACCACTGCAAACAAGAGGGAATTGGTTTGGGCCATCAAAGAATGGCATAAGGTCTCAAATAGAGCCAACCAACCAATCCTGAGCACAGTACACCTGGGGCTACATCATGCACAGCTGTCAGCGTGTGCATATGTGTGTGTGTGTGTGCGTATGTTAATCTTTAAGTCCAGCATGTCTGTTGGACCAGTGACACGTCTAAACCTCTGGATGTCCAACCTCACTTCACCCTGTGCATCTCCTTTGGCTCCCCAGACGAGACATCTCTTCAAGACTGTGTGGAGACGTAGAGAGGGTCAAGAGGTCACAGGGATCAAGGGCATCCTAACTGTTCCAATATGGGAAAAGATGTCATGTTGTAACAGCAGCTAGCTCAGGTTTCACCCAGGACAGACACTGTTTTAGTGGGCAAAAGAGAACACAATGACAGCTAAAGACAGCTGCTAACATCCCACATGGGTAACCATTCCCATAGATTTTCCTATACACATAACAGAATGACATAATATATATAAATATGCAGCAGATCATTAATATTTCCTTTGACATTAATGATTGCATTACACCTTCAGAGAGAGCTAAGAGGAAAGCAAGTTCCCCTTAAGTGAAACAACTATTTGGTTTTGCTGTTGTTTACCCAGCTGTTAAATCAATGCATATCTTACAGTGTTTTTCACTGTTGTTGCCATTATGTAACCTGCATGTGGTACGGACACTAAAAGAGATAATACCTCAACATGCAGCTATGATTAATAGGGGAATACGGCGGTCGTGGTGAAACAAGCCCTATGGGGCATCTCTTGGTTTGTGGCAAGGAATTAGGTGATTACCTCAGAGACTGTGGGGAAACGGGCTGAAGCTATGTGAACTCAGCAGGGAAGAGGCCATCAATCGTCCTAACCTGAAGCTTTTCGCTGTAGCAGGGAATCACAGATTTGTTGTCCAGCACATTCCAGAGCTGTGAAGACATGGAGAAAACAGGGGAAACATCAGCGGGTTGTAAATAAAAGCTCCAGATGAGGAGCTAAAAATATGCACTTTTCAACTTAGCCTCGTCACAGCTTCTGTCCCGTGTTTCACAGACTTCCTACAGCTGCATTCACTGAAGACAAAGTTATATTTCTAGGTAATTTGAATTAGGGAATTACTAATATATATGAGGGGTTGGCTCATGTAACTAAGAGGGGGACGGCGGTTAGGTTTAGGCAAGAAAACTACTTGGTTCGCGTTCAGGAAAGATTATGGTCAGTCATCTCTAACAACTTACGTGACAAAATAACTCAGTGTTTATATGTGGTTTCACACTGGCCTCCTAGGTCAAATTCCTGTGGTTGTTGGACCCATCCACCTAAGAAGACTTTTGCAGTCTTTACACTATGTCCTTTGCTTTGAATGTCTTAAAATGACATGGATGAGATTTAGATGGAGGTTGTTGAAAGCTAGCTATGTCTCAAACAGATGCTAAAGGATGCATTGTGCGACTGTATATGACGTAGCGGGCCACTGACCAAGAACCATGTTTGATCCCCTGGGAGTGAGACCAAGCACATTAATACTTATCTATTCATTAAAAAACTTAGTTAGAATAATAACACAATATAATTGGAGGAGCCTGCTACAAAAATTGCTTACGGTGAGGTTGTGGTGTTGTTTTGTGCAGCGGTTACCATCTGGTCCAGCCACGGGGTCCAGATTTCTCCTCAGTCATTAGTTGAAGGTCCACACAGTTTAATACCCTCCGTGTTTGGCCATGTGGTCGAGCTAGTTTGCTGTCTCTGTCAAGTAGCTGTCCATTAGTCACTCACTCTACAGCAGGAAACAGCTCTTCAGAATAAAAGCTCTGTGCCGGAAATTCACTGTACTTCAAAATAAAGTATGTTTTTAACAAACATGACACGTTTGCACTTGTGGTCCATTCAGAATGGACCCACAACCCACTTTTGGACCACGACCCACCAGTTGGGAACCACTGATTTCGTTTATATAATGTTGCATATTGCCTATACGTATGTTGCTATGCATATTTCTCATCCTGTGTGCCAAAATCATCTTCCCTTTTTTAAATATCTGGTAGTTATACTGAAGTAGACCTTGTAAACATGCACAGCATTTTATTTGGATGATCGACCCAGGGCTTTTAAAAGTATTAAAATGTTCCAATTATCCTCCTTATGAATGCATTAAATGAAAGTGTGCAAACAACAAACAGTAACACTGTTCGCCTGAAACTATTTTGAATAGTTGAATTCCAACCTGAGAGTTTGACTACAGTACTCGTCCTTGGTCTTGGCTAAAATGATCACATGTTTTTTTTGTCAACTAAGCTTTCGATGTTTTCTTAACTAAAATGTTCTGGCTTTCATCGACTAAGACAAGCCTTAAATATTAATTTAGGTAATTAAAAAATCATAAGAAAGATAAGGATGACTAAATATGACTGAAACTCACATGAACTTTTGATCTCAGAGCTAAAAATAAATCTAGAAAGCTGAGAATTAACACTATTAGTTATCATTAATTCTATGGCTCATTTGTATGAGTTGACTCAATTCGTGTGATGTACTTCTTATGAACTGATTTAAAAATATATATTGCAGGTAGGTTTGCAGAAATGTATATAAAGTGCTCAGAACAGACTTTTAACATGTGGAGAAACATCTGTGGTGCAAAATGTGGAATGGATAGAGTATTATAACAGAGCACCTACTGCAAGATTCAGCTCTTTGTTAATGCTCTCAATCAGAAATGACATTCTGCAAGCCTTGAGTGGTATTCAGCCTTACACGGCATTGTACACACTCTTGTTTATTGTATGTCATTTTATGAATGAAAGCAGCAATTGTAAGTCTATTCTGGCTTCTCCACAAAAAAAGCTGATTGTAGATGAAGTTTATAGTTTCTGTTATAAAGCACTGAGATGCTGCCACTCACTTCCACTCATCAGCTTACTGTGGATATAATGAGAGACAAAGAAAAACATCTTAGATGACTGTATCTAAACCGGCGGCTGTGGAACAAACGCCTTCACTTTAGGAAAGAAAAACGAAGAAGGCGGACAGATGCCAAAAGAAGCTGAGCTTAAATCAATGCAATTTCCTCCCTTCATGTCTCTGGCCAGAAGGACCTTTTGGAGTTTTCCACCAGTTTTGCTTTTTTGTAAGAAATTCTTTCTGCTTGGAGATGTACTGTAAATCACAATGCACATGGACGGGCTGAGCTGGTAAGAGAAACGGAAGGTTGTGAAAGGGCATATATTTGTCTTTCTGCCAGTATGCGTCTGCTTATGTTTTTCTTAGATCAAGACACAGGCCTAAAAATCTCGTGCATTTCCTTCACTTCAGGAAGCACTTTCATAACTTCAAATATAATAATTTCCTTTTTGGAAAGACGCCGGGGATTATCCATGTGTATTTGGCTTTCATTTATCTGTTTTCTTCCCCTGAAAGAAAAGGATTTGAGAAAAAAGGGGGAGCTCACAGATAGTAAATGGTTGGACCTCTGGCCTCTGATCCTAAATGGGTTTTGATAGGTGTGGTGAATTCAGTTTCGGCTCAGGGATTATGATTTACCGCCTCTCTGGTTTGGCTCCAGGAAAGCAGCACTCACATCCTCTGCCTATTTTCCTGTTTGTTTTGCCTTCCCTTGGTGGTAGCAATACTGAACGTGAAAGGTATGCTCGAGGAATCCCTCCCTACTCCGACATAGGGTACTATAAAGAGGAAGGGCTGAGGGTGGACGAGTGCGTTTACGAGGCATTTTAAAATAAACTAAAGAAATTTATTTAGGAGATGTGAAACAATTACAAAACATTTGTGAACATGCAAAGAAAATGTTCAAATTTGAAATGTCCTTAATTAATTCCTCATTAATTTACAATGTATTTTACCAGTATGCGGCACCATTAAGACCATTAGAGGAGTAAATGTTGAAATGAGGCTGGGAAGTGGAAAATATTTATTTATTATGTGTATTGTGTTTGGATAATGATTCCACTACATGGGTAATGTCTCTCTCTCTCTCTCTCTCTCTCTCTCTCTCTCTCTCTCTCTCTCTCTCTTTTTTTTTCAATGTGTGATGTTCAATATTTGGATACTACTAAATTTGTACCCCTTTCAATTTAGATAAAGAGCCAACCTACTACTCCTACTCCAACACTACTCCTGCTTATGCACTGTTTGTATGTATACCTACAAAAAGTAATGCACCAAAATTTGTATATAGCCATTGTAATCCTGAGTGGGTAGTTTGTGTATAACCCACATAATTGGGAAGGCAGTGATAATGTGACCAATGCACTGAGTAGAGTAGCAAAAAGAAGTAGTATAAAGACTTAAAGACCATGTAAAGAGGCGGGTTTGGATGGTGGATTGGTCACTCAACACAGGACTTTCCCCCAGGAGACCGGTGTTTGGAACTATGTGAAGCCAAGTGACTTTAAGGTATACTGTCACCATGTTTGTTTTCCTAAAACTAACCAAAGTAACTTAATCTGCCTAAACCTAACCTGTGCATCTTTACTTACCTAAACATAACTTAACTTTATAAGTAACGTCATGGTGGGGTGCTAATTTATTAGATGTCATACAAAACGTTATACGAGGAAATGAAGAAACGCTGTATCAGACCATTATTGATTTAATCACAAAAAGAAATAATAAAAAAAAAAATGTAAAAAAATAATGATGAAACCAGCATTACTTTGCTGATAACCTGATTTCTCTTGTTTAAGGAAGATTTGTTTAAACTGTGCAGTTAGTTGAGGTCATTCTCATCCCCATCTCATCAAATACTTACCATACCAATACTTGGTCAGATACAGATGCACCGAGACACCCTTTACCATCTGTATGAGACAGGCCACATTATTATTACTGTAGATACTGTAGAGCGGGCGCCCCATGAACAAAGGCTATGTCCTTGTTGCAGCAGCTGCAAGATTGATTCAAACTGCGGCCCTTTCCTGCAGGTCATCCCCTCTCTCTCCTCATTTCACACTAGACTTTCCTATCTAACAAAGGCAACAATGCCAAGAAAATAATCTTTAAAAAAAAATAAATGAATAAAAAAAAAAAAATACTGTATATGCTTCAAGCAACTGATGTAGTATAAAGAGTGAGAAAATCTGAGTAAGGTGTGAGGGAGGGCTGATGAATTGATTAAAAAAACACATGACTTTGATCCAGGAGGCCGTTGTTCATGTCGCATGTGAAACCAAAGCTACACACTGAGTTATTTTCACTACATAATGTAATATGTTATATGATTTATGTCATGTATGCTATGATTTATGACATTACGTTCGTATCAAACACAAGTACCGAAACCTGACCAAGTAGTTTTGTTGCCTCAACCTAAAAACAAAGTAAACCTACATTGATGTATTTTAAAAACATGTACATTTCCTGTGGAAACAGAAGTCTATTTTACAAAAACACAATGAATGTAACAAGACACTGACTGATGCTGAAGGGGCACCTAAAGCATCATAGTCTGACGTGTAGGGCCACTGACCAAGCGTCAGTGTTTGACATGTTTGGATTTAGATGTGTTGGATTGTCAGACTTTGAAGCACATCCAAGATTTAATGGGATCTAAATGCAACATGTTGTATACATAAATCTGACCCATTCACTCTTGATCCAACCACCACAGATGATGCTTTAAATTACAATGTTTACTCGCTGTGGTCCCCCATACTCTACCCCCAAATTTGTGGCTTCCTCCCATGCCCTCCACAGCTGACCAACTGTTTATGTAGTTCTGAACTGCTTAAGGCAGACCATGAGGGCGGTTCGATTTTCATGTGGTATTTCGTGTAGACTGAGGTCAGATACTATTTGACAATCATAGAAGAAGAATGATATATATGGTCCGAAGGCAGCAGATTTAGGAATAGAGACATTTTGTTAGGTTATGTCATGGCAGCAAAAAGAAGTGAAGCAAAAGAGTGATTAGAGTCTTGTTGCTGAGGAGAGAGCTACAACACCTTAGCACAACAATTCACTGCAAGCCAGTCTTAACGCCAGATGAGTTTCTTCCTTAATCCCGCCTGAAATCTCCACAAAAAGGAGCATGACTGTGAAACAAGTTGGACAGCCATTACATGAACTCTTCAGTGACTGCTATTTGAGGCTTATCCTGCAGTGATGTATGCAAGATGGGATGCAGCAGAAACATAAACATCAATTACCATGATGGAGAATAGCAGCTCACCTGTGACCACCTCTTATTGTGCTCCTCAATCCAAGCATGTAAATAAACACGGACAGTATAGCGGTCTGTTTTGAAGACGCATCATTCAGGTGTCTTCGGCAGTTTGGCAGGTGCACATGCGCCAAGGCTTGAGCGTTGCTTAGTTTCAATGCTTCATCAACAATCTATTGCAAACGTCGCCAGTTCTTTGCGGTAGCAGGAGCCGAAGGGTAATTAAGCCGCCTGTAGTCATACATTATATACAGGAAATTCAAAAGCTGTTAATTAATTCATATCACACACACACACACACACACGCACACACATACACCTCATATATTACTGACATTAACTAAGCTACCTCTGTTTACCAGCTACACTTGTGGCTCATGGTGTGTGTCATATGGCACGTAAAGTACAAAACGCCTCTGACAGAACATGTGCCAGATGTTTCTTGCAGTATAAAATATCATAATTCATCTAAATCATTTAAAGCAACACTAAAAAGTACCTTGAAAGAATATTCAAACCAGGCCTGGCAACACTGTACGTGTGATTGGATTGTCAGTGTGAATGTACTGGATATTTGTGGCTTGGATGGCTGGAAAGAAAGGCGCAGAGAAAAAGGGTGAGGCTGCAGTAAGATGGAGGGTTATGATTGTGAAAGTGTTTTGTGTGCACATGTGGACAGGGTGTCAAAGAGGTACACCGCAGTGTGTTTGTGTACATGTGCCTGATTAACGTCTGACAGTAAATCAGACGGGGAGCGGAACTGGTGATGGCAGTTTGTGTAGCCACACTACATCTGAGCTCAGCAGCTGTAACGGACACACAGACAGACACACGCGCAAGGGGAGAACATTTTAAATGGCAGTCATGGTACTTATGTTGCATGTTATTTTATTTGTTGGCACATTCTCCCAACAATATAAGAACTGTGTAAAATTCACATGTGGAAATATCTGGTCCAATGTGGTCCCAGCAGAGCACTCTGAACATCAACAGTAGAGGTCAGAGGTCGATGTTAGTCCCTTATCATCAGTTAGTGAGGGTTTCTTTGGAAATCTGCCATTTCATGCCAACATTACACAAGAAAACAGTGCAGCCACATGACATGGTGATTTAAAGGAGTTTTCTCGTAACCGAAAAAAAAGTGATGTTGAAATTCAATGAAGGCATTTCCTCCCTCGTAAAATATTTGCAAAGCTGAAGTACTTTAACTCCAGCATTATTTTCCTCCATGTATACCAGTTTGCAGTCTTCTTCTTCCCTGTCTTTGTTGATGAGTTGCAGCATATTTTTTTCATATTACCGCCATCTGTGGATCAGTGCTATAACATATAAATCTTTAGCTGCTGATAGCGCAGATATATTCTGAGAGAAGTGGAAAATCATTGAAGAGTAAAACCAACATGTTGACAACCCAAGTTGTCAAATATCACCGCTTTGACTCTGGACATTCTCGTCTACATATGACACACCAGGTATCCTCCTATATCTATTGTTGACATTCAGGGAAGCCATGTCCATTTTCACTTGTTACACGTATTGTGTCTTTTTAAAATAAACTTCCTTTTTTTCACGGGAAATGTACAGTTTCTGCTCATCACATGCATGCAGTCTTTTTCAAGATAAACTTGTAACATCGGTAACACACTTTGTATTTACGTTTATTTCCATGTGCAACAAAAGCACGTGGTTAGGTTTAGAAAAAAAAACAAAACATCATGGTTTGGCTCAACATTCACACAGGGAAGCAAACAGCGGGCTCCCGAGTGAAAGTCCACGGTTTGTTGGACCCATCCATCACCCCTCTCGTCAAACCTACTGGGACTTTTCAGCTCTTTAAATTACATTCTTACAGTGTTACAAAATGCAGCTAGCTAGTGCGCTCTGTAATGCTGCAAAAGGTGCCTTTGTGCATCCATATCTTACATGGACGTCCATTGACATAGCGCCGGTACAGCATTTGACGACTTTGGTTGGTGGCCGTTATGTCAACATCTGCTGCCACCCGGTGCATGTTATACCCCTATGAAAGGCACGTTTATGCATCGGTATCTGACACCCAGATCACTGATAAAGTTGCGTATTTGACACGTTCAGAACGAGTGGGCTGGTATAGCTGTGGGACCAGGGGAAGCACATGCAACAAAAAAGTAAATCACAACACTAAATCACAAAATAAGGTGCATTAAACACACACTTTAGTTGTAAAGTTGCACTTAAATCTTTTAAAATACCAACAAAAACCAGACAGTCTAAACTGTATCTGTGGAGCAAATTTTGAGGATTTCCCTAATGACAATGGGGCCTTTAACAACACAAATCATAGAGCACAATGAAATGAGAGAGGAAAATTGTTGCTTTGAGTTGTGTTTAAACTATACTGGCTTAGTATCTACTTTTGGCAGGGCGAGGTTTTGATAGTCCCCCACTCATTTTTCTCTTTTACATTTTTTTCATTTTCATCCCAATTGCTTCCCCTCCCTGTCCTATTGTTCCAGCGACGTGGCGTGAACACAGCTTCCTGGATTCCCAGTCAGCGAGGCGAAGGACAGCACTCCAGCTCCCTGCCAAGACACCTTATCTGTGCCTGGCAGCCTGCAGACAGGATGGAGTGGGTGAGGGCGAGGTGGGGTGGGGGTAGTGGGAGGGCTGGAGAGGGTAAAGGCTACAGGAAGGGATGGGGAAATCACAAGAAAGGGCTTGATGGAAGATGTATCTTACAGGTGACGACGTGTTTAAGTACTGTACCCACGAGGTCAGAATTCAGTGAGTTGTTTGGTCTAGTTTATTGTCCTCTTTTTTTAAAAATATATTCATGAAAACATGCTAGATTTTGTCAGGGAGTCAAGCCCTGGACTTATTTTAATTTTGTCCCTTATGTTCACAAAATCCCCCAAAGTGGCGTACAATGAAAAAAAGAAATGAAAGCACTTTTTTGTGTTTATCTACCACAGTCCTTGGGAAGATGAATAGAAGCTTTATACTGCTGAGCAACATGTATTGACAACATGGCAAAAAGGACTGGATGGGAGAATGGACTGAGGGTCGGCGTGATGACCTGAGGGATGCACAGGCAAAAAGCAGTAGTTTTTTCTCTGACCGTTACAATATTGTAAATAGTTGGCTGTCCAAATATCCTTAGGGCTCTGCATTGTGTCCACTTTCTTTGACATAATAAATGAGTGAAAATCTCCTATATCTTCTCTCAGCAGTGGTGGACAGATCTAAGGGCATAATTTCTCTGTTTGTTTTTGTTTTGGCTGTTTCAAGGCCACATGGCTGCCAACTGGTGACTTTTAAAAGGCAAATGTCTAATTAAAGGTACAAAAACAAGGTCTTGTTTGGCAGAAAGATGATTCACTGGTTCCCTCTGTTTGAAACTGATAAGGGTGATTTATTTGACTTCCCAATTCTCTGCTGATGTCTTTCTGTTGTTTATTTTGGTTTGCTTTAGCACTGAAGCATAACTTGACATTGAATTGATTTTTAGGTGTGAGCGAGATTGAAAGTTCACCGTTTTGCTCCGGCTCAAACTTCGCATTGATTAGTTGTTTGTGTGCATCTGTGTGTTTGTGTGTGTACATGAGGGGAGATTTCTTCAAAACCCCAGAATGGGCTATGGGGAGGATTTTTTTTCTCTCTGTGTTTTTGGTACAAAAAGTCAAAATCACACAAAGCTGGCACAACTTGAGTCAGGACTAGCTATAGCCTGCAGCCTCCTGAGCCCCGGGGTTTAGGCTAAATGATGAAATATGGGAGCTTTTCTATAGGCTGGAGGCTTAAATGTGCCATGAATTTTTTTAGAGTTCTCAGTGGACTAAAATAGGGAGCCGGCTTCTTGCTTCAAATGAAATAATTCACATTCAATTTCCATGTTGTGCAATGCTGATTTCATAATTTCTCTTTGTTAGAAGAGCCTAAACCACCTGAAATTACCTGATGTGCTGCACTAAATTACCAATTTTGGTGTTGCTTTATTCTGTTTCGCAGGGTAATTTCTGGTTCCTGTGACATCAGATAAAAAATGTTTCTAGCAAAGCACTTCAGTACTGAAATATAGATACATATAATGAAACCTTCCTATTTGGGGACATAAGATCCTCATTCAGCAAACTGCATTAACATGGAAAATTGAATATCAACCTTCTGGGATGGGAAATATTGGAAAAGTAATAAATAGATGCAAATAAAAAAAACAATCTAGCTTCCACATTTAGGGTGAATAAACTCATATCAACACATCAAAATATAAAACAGAAAACATGATTACCTGCAATAACTTGACAGCATCAGCGAGCACATTACTCTAACTGCAACATGATAATGGACATTTGCTTCAGTTCGGACTGCAGGCATGATGTACAGCATGTTCTCTCGTTCCACTGTATGTTGCACACCATATGAAACGGTATGAGCACTAGTATTACTACAGTAAAGGATCCACAGGTTGGCTCACTGATGCAATTTGACTGAGCTTACTATAAAAGAACATCAATGACAGAAAGGCCATCAAAAGAGCTTCATGCTTCCACTGTGATCACCACACTGACATGGACCACATCCTTGGGAATTTTTTTTAGTAATAGTGAAACTGAAACAATATGAGTACCATTTTTTTATATGTTTTGTTTTCTTTGGAAAGAGACAAAAGAAACAGGCGAATAAACGGGGCTTTTCTATCAATGAGTCTGGGACACATAGTATCAATTCAGTATGAGATATTCCTTTTAAGATGTACCCTCTATTCTTTTTTTGTTACTCTATGATTACTTAGTACTTGTGAAAAGTCACTTGGACACTGGGATGGTGCATTGACCTTTTTTGTTTTTCTTTTTCTCCATGGTGAAATCCAAGAGTTGATGAATTGCGGCAGGCCCCGAATTATAATCAAAATGTATTAACCAAATTACATTTACAACTGCATGACTGCGGGAAGCATTAAGGAATGCACTAATAGGGATAGGAAAAGTCTCTGTGTATGTCAGAGAGAGAAAGAGTGGAATAAAAAACAGCGAGTGTGAGAGGAGAAAAATAAAACAGGTTTTAGAACCATTAAACAGCAGATTGTCACGGTGAGCGCTTAGCCCTCAAATCCAGCAGGTTTCACACCATCTGGTGTGCTAATGCACTGCAGCATCTCTCAACACGCAATGTGAATCCCAGGAAATGACAACTACCAACCACAACTATGCACCACATTTGCTGTGACATGCAGCTGCCAGACACGTCCACTAGATGTCAGCGACGCTCCAAAATGTTTTCTGTTTTACAGGAGAAATGGACATGGAGGATGAGCAGAGAAATGTCATTGAGACATTTGGGTAACACTATACCCTATTTCACTTTGGCGCTCTTCAATGTGATATGCAGATGGAGAGATGCACGGAGAGGTACGTTCCCTGCACATGGCTGTTCAATCACTTCAGCAGATGCTACTTTCATTCCATCTCTCACACTCATCCTCTCCCTGTCTGCCTCTGCCAGATTACAGCATTTGTGTCACGTTTCACTAAACAATATCAACTGCAATGTTCAAATATGAAAATGCGTGTGATGGGACATTTTGTGATCGTGAAGAGAGGAGGAAGGAGCGCTGTGGGAGAAGGAAGGACTACAGGGACTATAACAAACACGGTGTTACCCATGCTACCACCTGTCTGTGTTTGTGTCTGACATGCAGGAGTGTGTGAGATGGTTTGTGAATGTAGAAGAGAGAGAGTTAGACCAGCTAATGCACGTTTCTGGGACTCTCCAGTCGAACAGTGCTGCTGTTGAAATTAAAGTTCAAAGAATGCTTGTTTAATGGACTAATCGCAACATTAAAATGTGTAACAATTTACATTATTTGCTGCAGTAGGAGATTTGAGGGGCCACTGTGTCAGCAATTGTACTCCAAATATTAACCAAAATGTGTTACATTAAGTAATGACTGTCACTGAGCCATGATTGTAAGAAAAAGACCTTAAAAGTTGCAGCACAGCAGCCGCAAAGACGCATGACAGAGCCTGTTAGCCTTCTGGTTCAACAGCCAGTGATTGCTGATATATTCAAGCACTTCATTCAACATTCAAACTCAACAGAAGCAAAATATCAGTAAAACCACTAAAACATATAACAAATGAAGATATTTGTCCAGTAGTCCAACCATAGTCTCCAGCCGCTCAGCTGCAGCCTCAGACGCTTTCTGCTGTACTTCTTCAGGTGCCCTGCCTGAATATCTGAGTCAGCCAATACACTGTAAAATGTATTTTCCTCCATAATCCTCTGCACATATAATAAACTATTTTATTTTGGTGAGCATGCAGCAAGTTTACAATGCGAGACAAGAAGGAAGATTTGTGTTTGAAAGCATTTAATGCACACCCCCTGGATACCCTGAGGTGGAGACTAGAGCTACAAGCCAAAATAGCTTGTAGTTCTTTCAAGCACCACTGACGTCACCACCACAATGTTGAAAAACGACAAAATGATCCTTTAAGAGGTTTACATTTCCTGAAAGCCAAGACTTGTTTATTGGAAATCAGATAAAAACCACTGTCCTGGACTCTGCCTTGTTACTAATGATTAAGTATTTCATGAATAATTTCAAAAAGACATAGAGGGAGGGAAGGAGAGTGGCACTGAGTAGACTCAGAGTGGGGTTGACAGGTGTTCGCTGCTCACTTGTCATCATGCCTTTACAAGCTTTTAAAACTGTTTATCGTCTGAATTTAGCGATAAGAGTTTCATATTCTGAAAGCCAAGACTTTGTTTATGTAAAGTCAAACCAAACCCCAAAATGACCCAAAATCAATCAACATGTTGCGAGAGATCTACACCCAGCCAACATTTGTATGTGGGGCCCATGTGGGTAGTAAATGAGCTGAAAAATGGGCCTTATATGGGACTGTCCACATGCTCCATGTTGGCCCCATGTCAGTTGCCCACATGGGTGAGTTTGCCCAAGTGGACCCCATATGGGTCACTCTGGGGCTACCTGGGTACAAAGTGGGTATGAGTCCAAAATGGACATCTTGTCTGGGGCCCACTTAGGTAAACCCACCCATGTTGGCAACTGACATGGGGCATATATGGAGCCCATGGACAATCCCATATGGGGCCCATTTTTTGGCCCATTTACTACCCATAAGGACCCCACATACAAATGTTGGCTGGAAAATGGGCTGAAGAATGAAACCAGGGGGTGTTCAATAGAATAAATTGGGTCTGCTCCCTGTTAAAAATCAATGACTCGCCAGCTGACTTGTGGTATTACAGTGAAATCATCTGCCATTTTTGTGACAAAATAATGTTTCCTTATCAGGCAGAGTGTGTCAAAGATCAGATCGAGTGTGATAGACAGGGTCACTGTTGCATATTTGTCTCCCTTTGCTTCTTCCATGATATTTCCTTCCTTCCTTCCTTCCTTCCTTCCTTCCTTCCTTCCTTCCCTCCTTCTTTTCATCCTTCCTTCCTTCCTTCCTTCCTTCCTTCCTGCCTTCCTTCCTGCCTTTCACACTCTCTCTTACCCCTCCGCTCTCTCTCTCAGTGGGACCTCGTGCAGACTCTACCCAAACACTGCTCTTTTGTTTAGGGCTGGGCGAGCTCTCTGTCTGACCACTCCTTGGGCCTAATCGCCGCGGAGTTCTTTCCAAATTGCAATTACTGATAAACAGAGTTGGCTGATGGGGACAAGTGATTGCACAGGCCATGGCGGGCAGTATCTGGCATCAGCCTAATTGTCACAAACAATCTGCCTCATTTCTTTACCCTGGCTACCAGAGAGTGATTGCGCTGAGCACACTTGAGGGGCAAACCATTTACGAGTCTGCTCATTTGGGACCACTTTGAAGTGTTCTCTAGTGTTTCTCAAGAAAATGTTCCTCTCCTCTGCAGTCTGCGTTTTGGGATTGTCTCTAAACAGTTGTTTTAGTCTCTGGCGATAAACAGAGACCCATTTAGAGTTATTTTGATTCGTCATCACAGATTGAGGGGCGGGTATTTAGTGAGTATGACACACAAAATTTTATGTTTGATGTTCATTTCCCAGGAGGCTGTGAAAAAACATCCTTTTTTTCATCATTTACAATACATTACAACACATTATACACTACCTCTTGGACATTTTCTACATTCAAGGACTGTTGCAACACGTTGCTTCACATTCCTGCAGTTAATGAATGATTGCACATGTGTGAGCGTCCCAGTGAAACCGCAGCCTTCTAACATTCACCACTTACCCTCCTGGATCAGGTAAGTTCCTTGCTCAAGGATCCATTGCCATTACCCAAGAATTTTTTCCTGCTCCCAAGATAAACCAGCAACCTTCCTGTCACGAGCCTGTTTTTCAGCCCTTTACACCGCCATGATCCCCTATTTAGAATTATATGAGTCCCACAGTTTCACAAGGCCTTGCTCTGCCCAGATGTGAATTTGAGCAAATGTGAGACATGGGACTTGTATGTGGTTTTCAAAGTCACTACTGGTGCACAGATTATTCAACTGGATGTACAAAAAAAAGCAGCTTTCTACATGTCTGTCTACATGTATTGTGTGAGTTAGCGACAGGTTGAAGGCAATTACAGGGAGGAAGCTATGACCCTGTCCTCTCCTCATCCCTCCTAAGTGTCAGCCTTTAGCGAAGTCTCAATCCTCCCTGAGCTGAAAGAAAGAGGAAATGACCCAACTCAAACAGGAAGTGCTGCAAGGTGACCAGTAGCAGTCTGCAGGGAGACGGGGATGGTATGTGGATATGTGTGCATGTGTGAGGCAGACAGAGAGGCTATGGTTTGTGTTGGCCTACCTCTGGTCCTGCTAAAACCACTGTTATAGCAGTTTGGGGCAGGAAACAGCTGTGGAGAGTGAGGCAGAGGTTAAAGTCAGCACACAGCCGTTTGAGGGTTACAGTGCGCTGTTTGCCAAAATCAATCAAATTGCATGAAGCTGGGCTTTTACTGAGCTAGAAAACCACATCATGTTAGCACATTCGCACAGACACGGGCTCCAGCACGCTGTCAGTCATGCTGGATAATACGTGGCCACCGTGGTGGAGGTGGATCTTACGATAACAGATTCAGTCACGGGGTTCTCGAGGTATTTTCATCTCAAAGAGTGAAAATCTGGCGAGATGGCGACGTTTTATGGACTAATTTATGTGCGTTTTTCGAGATGAAAGTGGTCTGAAGGAGCAAAACAAAATATCAAGCAGATGAGGAGTCAGACTGAAATAAAGATGAATGGGGACTTGAGTGAAACGACGACAGAGTCACTGGAATATTTTGAGCTTCACGGCCTGCAATGACGACGTGTCACTTTCTGGGTAAATTAGTCACACCCCTCGCCCAACCGGCCACATCACCACAATCCACTGGGTGGCTTCGCTGTGGCTTTTCGCCCTTGACAGTTAACATGTCTTCCACTAATGAAAACCATAATGCTGCAAACTGAGGGACTGCAGTGTGTGTGAGCATATGAGCAAATGTTAACCTTTTGCACAATTTTCATTTGTATTTGCTTATATATTTACCTTCTGTTTGTATCTGAAAAATCCTACAGTAACCATTATATTTGCACTGTTTTTACCTTCTAATTACTTTTAATGGATTGTAATTTACAGACTATGTTATGTATAATCTGCATTCGTATTTGCTCATATATTTATCTTTAATTCTCTCTCATATTATCCATTGTAATCATTATTCGTGTGCTGTTTTTGTTTTTAATCACCTTACTTTTGCAATATCTGCACATCTACATCTTACATATGCGCTACCTCCATTAGCACATATTCTATTATAGTGATAGCTCTATTTATCTTCTGGTGGTAATCATTTCACTGCTGTGTTGTTTCTTTATTCCTGTGTATACAGGTGTTTTCTATGTGTGGTATCCATCTATGTGTCTAACTGTACATGATGTTGACTGGTATTTGTATAGAAAACAAAAAGCTGGACACAGTCACTCACCATTCACACCTGAAGCACTTCTACCAAAGCAGTAGCATTTTTGGCTAGGCATGTCCCAAGAGCCTGTTGTCAGCTCTGTCAGGTAAAGGTGAAATGTGACACTTGTATCAAGCCTGTGGGCAACTCCAGCATTCACATATGATGCAGTGACAATATAATCAAGACCGGTTCGGCTGACTTGGTCCAATATGAATTTGAGTTTGAATGGTAAGATGATTTGAGAGAGATATTAAGGGTCAAAGGATTAGTTTTGCACCAGTGAGAGGTTGGACAAAATATCTGGAACGCTGTTAAGTATGGGATAATATATTATTTTCCCCAAAGTGAGGCACAGTCTCAACAGCATTATGAACTCCATTCACAAAGGCCCTATTCACTGCCCTGTTATTGCACTGCATTGCATTATATTGTACAAGGATTGCTGTCACTTTGTCTGCCAGCTGTACTGTACACTGGTTTTCTGTGCGTGTTTGCATGTGAGACAAGCAGCAAAAAAGGTAAAACCTCGCAAAGTTATGTTCGACCCCAAAGGCCGGGAGACTGGCAGGCATTAGTAGGTAACAGGAGAAGCCCCCTTGGGACAAACGCAGGGAGCTGCTGGGGTAGAAGAGCAGTGAAAGATGCTGTCAGTCTACGCATCTATGACCTCCACATATTATTCCTTGTACAACTCCACATAAACTATTGCAACAAGAGAGACACCACGAAAACAAAAGCGGAGTCCTTGGCGGGGGGCCTTCGGACATAATCCATTTCTTGTCAGATCGGTTTAAGACACTCATACATTATCCCGGACCTCTTTCTGTCATCCTGTGCCCCCTGGTTAGTAATGACTGGTCTGTAATGAGAGAAGAGGACACTGTTGCTCAGTAGCTGATAACAAACGGTTAATCTGTAGCGCTTTTTAATAATCATCTGACATTAACTGGAAGCAGCTGGTAGCGGTATTTATAGAATGATCTGAAATTTCATTGTATCTGTTATCCAGCTGCCGTGAGTGCATCTGGCAAGCATCCTGCTATACCTTGGACGCCTGAGCCATTTTTTTTTCTCTCCCTCTCTTTCCCAGCTCTCTCTTTTGTTGTCTCACAAAAGCGTTTTCATTGAATATAAAATAGAAACAAGGTAATGTTTGGCAATGATTACGCCAGTAGCTATAAGATCACCCCGGATAAAGAGTGTCAGCTTTATGGACGAACAGAATCACAGTGCTGGAGTCCAGCCAGACATGACAATCAACTAGCAATTGTAATGCAGTAGAGCCAATCTAACTGCTGCGATAGATGCTTCGATACTTTGACGCTGATGATTCGGTGTAACCTTTGCAATTACATGCCTCAGCCCAATTTCACTGTAAACATTTCCCTGTCAAATGTCCTCTATATATGAATATGATCTGTTATTTGCTTCAGAAATCCGTATCTTCTCCAGTAAGAGGATGTTAAGTATATCTAGATCCTTGTATATGTCCTGTCATCAGAGCAGACACTCTAAAGAGAGCTATTTGCAGTAGTCTGTGTCAAAGTTGTAAAGTATATGGCTAGTTTGAGGGTTGGTTTGGAAGCTCTCTTATGGCTCACTAGCACATTTTTTATGGATTACAGTTCCTTCAAGTGAAATCCCATGCAAAAGTAGAATTCCCACATGTTTTAGCTGTGGTAGACAGTTTAACCTGGAATACTTGATATGAGAAAGTCTCTCTCAGACACAGACACAACGGAGCTGTAATTCTGAGACAGCCAGGGCTGGATTGAGACTTTTGGGTGTCCTTAACAGAATTTGGTTTTGAGGCCTCATCTATTGTAATGTGTTGCCACTTCACATGGCATTGAACCAACTTGTGTATTGTAACTATTAGTTTAACCACACATAACATGCAAATGCACATGCAAAGCGTTAAGTGGGACATCTTAGCAGCAACACTGTCTCTAAACAAGTTACAGTAAGTACAGTGTTTGTCTGAAACCCCCCTTAACCCTGTGAAAAGTCCTTCTCAGGGCCGTTTGCTTCATCTGGTTAAAGTTTGATGCATATTTTTTGTGGCCTAGTCTCATTGCAAATGTCTGAACTTCTCCCATCTCAATGTGTAAGATGTTAAAATGAAGGATATGACATGACCAAAAAAATACAATGCACAAGGCAGCTATATGGTGAAGAATACAGTCTACATTTACTACAAATATCTAAAAATACAGTGCCTAACAAAAGGGCAATTCCTAGTAACAGGTAAAATGTAAACATTTTAATAGTGTTAGTATTTGCAGTCTGTGTTATTACCGGCTGAGGTTTCCTTACATACATTTTCAAATTTGAAATACTATTCATTCTATGCCTTGGCTGAATGCCTGATGATTATTATTTACTGAGAGATGTGCATCCACTATGTCAAATATGCCCAGCTAATCAACATTTTAAATGCAATATTTAATCAGTGGTCAATGTCAATCCATTGCTTTCCATCCTGCAATAGTCCAGAGTTGTAACTGAGAGATTAGATAATTATTGCCTTGTTTTAACATTATGAGCGCCCATGAGGAGTGACATCATGCCCATATATTATCTGGACTGGTCCCCACAGAGGTTGCTGCGGCTGGTGGGCATGCATTTCATTTGCTGCACGCACATATAAACACATATTCAGGCGCGACGTGGTTATCTTTTCCGTTGGTGTTTAGCAAATGGAATAAATGGTTGTAGTTAAGTCTTTCACTCTTTTGTCAGGCACACAGTCACAGAAAACAGCCTGGAGATGCACTGTAAGCTAGAACATTATTGTTATTTATATTGCTGTTCTCTCAATTCACTCCTCTGATGTTTTGTTTTTGTGATCAGAGAGATAGTTCGTAGTTCTTGTTGTGTTATTAAGGTTGCAAATACTGACACACACTTTGACACCAGGGGGAGATGGTGCCCTAGCGTAACTTGAAGAGCCCTACACGACTTGTGTCGTGAGCGTAGGGCCACCCAGCTCTGCTTGTGCAACATTTCAAGTGCTCTTAGGGGCCCTCTGCTGGCCACAAGGGCCCTGAGCTGCCACGTAGTTCGCTTATGCTTCAGGCCGGCTCTGAAGCTAGTCATCAAATCATGCCTTGTATCATTTACATTAAAGAAATTTGATTAAATGTTTTTATTAAGAAGTAATTTTCGTAACTGTTTTGCTTGCTTCATCCAAAACAAAGTCTGAGGTCATCCACAGTACAACACCTCCTGGATCTGGTCTCTTTTAGCATTTTGTTCAAAGACCTCTCTGCAGGGTTGATGCTTGTTGTCATGGTTCCTTAAATCCCATGCTGTCTTTTACTGTAGATCACCTAGTTTATTAAGGACATCTTTTTTTTCTACCTTTGGAAGAAACCTTTTTTATAACCTTTCCTCATAGCTTTGATTGAACGTGATTTTTCTCATTCCTGTAAACAAGGTGAAGGTAAGACAAACAAACAACAAAAATGCCTCTGATGGGGTCGTATATTACACACTCACACATGCACAATTTAGTTCACAAATCCAAATAGAAAATCTGCTTTTGCATTCCACTTTACACAGCCATGCCTCTCCCTCCAACACACACACACACACACACACACACACACACACACACACACACACACACACACACTCGGATGCAAACATACCATACTTAATGGGTCTAATATTTACAGACTGTTTGTCTGGTGAATCTGGCCAAGGAGATTTATCTGAATCCTCCCAAAGCCACGCTACACCCAGATCTGTGGAATGCCACTCCCTTTGTGATGTGTCCCTCTGGATGAAGCAGATGGCCTGAGTGTGCCTCAGACAGCAACACATAAAAAGGCAACAATCTATTTGCACCTCAGAGGTGAAAACTAGTCATGTATAAACATCCTTCCATTTACTGTTATCAAGAAGACACCACAAAGTCACACTGGAATGGAAAAAAAAGTATCTGCATAAAATCTTCAATTCCCTCTGCGCTCATCACCCTGAGTAAACCTGTTAATATTGTCCTTGTTGATTGACCCTTCCTAAGCCCCACCCCTTTTTGGTGTGTGCTTAAACAGTTGAGCAATCTTGGAATGCAGCACAGCCTTTGTTAATCTTCCTCTTTCCTGTTGTGATTAGATATGCTATGTGCTAGGTTTGTCTATGCTGAAGAGAAAGCCAAATTTTGTGGCTAGGTCACTATACCAGTCTTCACAGACATTGTACATAGTCACATCTTAAGTTAGCTAATGCAAGCAAAACACCAGATAACTAGCTAACGTATAGCTACATAGAGAGTACTTTAGGCTGACCAAACGTCCTCTTTTGCCCGGACATGTCCCATCCGGGGCGTCCGGGGTTTTTTTATAAACTGATGATAATGTCCGGTTTTCTGTGTGTTTGTGTGTGTGTGTTAGAGTGCGGCACGGGCCACATATTTCTGTCCAAACCCGAACCGAGCCCAACATTATTTAATGACCAAAGCACTGAGTTTGTGTCACACAGTTGTTACGGTTACAGGCTATTTAACAGGCCGGGCGTGCTCAGCGGAGAGGAAGACCTCCGTGTTTGAGACGGGAGCGGGGGGCAGGAGGCCCGATGCTTTCAGCGAGAGGAGAGGGAGAAATAAAACAAAATAAGATTAAATAGGAAAAACCTGTCTCCCTCTTTTATTTTATTTTCAGCATTTAATCAAGGCGGAGGCGGGTGGCTGGAGGTCCAAGACTTCCAGAGAAGGGAGAGGTAGAAACAAACAGCCAATGTGTGTGTGTGTGTGTGTGTGTTATGTTCAGGTGTTGTCACGTAAATAACAGTGCCCAAGCAATAAACAGGACAGACAATAGGATTTTATTTATTTTTACACTACATTTTCACTGAAAGCTGACCGAATCCGACCCGAGCCCGAATACAATTTATAGCTACATTTTTGACCAAACCCGGCCCGACCCGTCGGGTACCGTCGGGCTCGGATCGCCACACTCTAGTGTGTGTATGTGTCCCCTATTGGGGCCTATCTGAATTTCTGTCTTTGAGAGATATTATTTTGTAATATAACTGAATTTTCTATCCATACATATAAATTTTAAATATATTAAAATGATAAGGCATCTTTGAGTAAACTGCGAGTATCATTTAAGTAGGTTATGTCGTGGCCGGCCGAATGTCCTCTTTTTTGGAAATCAGAATATGGTCACCCTAGAGTACTTAGCCTTATGTCAGATCAACAGTGCCAGACAGCTTTGTTTACTCCTTATTTTTCATATTTTTTGGAAGAGGACAGAAAGGTTGGTTGCTGACATGATTTTAAGATGACATGGATTATCCTTAGCCACATCAAGACAAACATCCCTTTGGCTACGTGCCGCCCTGAGGTAACTAATGTAACTATCTACGGTAAAGTGAGACTAATATTAGGTCAGCACTATGATCTATATTCAGTAAACAATACACAGAGTACTTTACTGATCCCCAGAAGGGCAAAGGGGACATATACACAGTCATGCAGGAGCAATGTTGACTAATAGTCTCATTATCCTCAGTCTCTACTTTTCCCTTTTTTGTTGAGACTGTAAACTTCATTCTGCATCGTTTTGCCTTGTTTATAACAGTTGTTAATACATCCTTCCATCGCATACTGTAGTCCTTTCTGTTATCATCTTGAAGCCATGCTGCCTTAGACCCAGAATCTTTGGTGAAAAGAGAGGTGGTTAAGGTAAGGGTAAGGGTCACACCTCAGTTCTTATGAAGTGAATCACGTCTTCATGTATGATGAATTATAAAGTGGATAGTTGCTACATTTGGCCCTATTTATATTACAACATTACAAGAGTTCAGATTACCATCGGATTGGTGGGCACGTCTTGTGCTAGTGCTGGGCGTGGTTTGTAGGGGACATGTCGTTAATGCTGCTAATGGAATACATGTCTCGACTAAGCAGGACCGGCATCCTCATGTTTGTTTTTGTCGAGCTTGTTTGACCCAGTGACGGTAAACTGTGGGTTTAATAGTTTTAGTCCTATTTTACGTGTGTGTGTGTGTGTGTGTGTGTGTCTGTGTGTATTCTTTTGAAATGTCTTTTAAATGTGCATTGTTAGATGTTGAGCATTCTCAAAACAGGATTTCTGTTGCTTTGTGTTCACTTGAGATCTATCCAAAATGCATTGGTAATATCTGTGTGATACAGGATATGTTGTAGCACACTACAGCTTTTGTTCGATATATTTATGTGCCATTCCAGCTGAGCAGGAAATATTTTTATCCACAGTATTAAACCAGTTTAAATTACCTTAATGTTGTTGAGAGCACCATCTATTGTTTATTAAAGGTCTGCATAGCTCAGTACGACCTGTTGTTGGTTGGGTTTTGTATGCTGTAATTTTAGTTTTAGCAACTGTTTTTTTTTTCTCTGTGCTTTTAGACGGTATATGGAAAAGATGGATTAAAATACATGGACTCATCTTATGCTGTCAACACTTTCCTTTAGTTAATTGGGCCTTTTTTTGTTTAACACATCTGATTCAGTGTGGACTCATCTGCAGAGGGCTGACTGAGCTTCTGAAGAATGTGTGTTAAGTTTTCGAACACGTGGCCCTGTCTGACTTAGTTTGGTGTCAGAGTGGCACGTTCCAGCGAGGTGCACATTAGGAACCTCGCTGGATCACAGTCTGTTTCTTTTGGAGCACTTGGCCACATATTTGAGCCACATGTGTGTTTGAGACAGAGAGCCCAAATGAAACACACATTGGGACCCATAAGTGCTGCGTCTGCAGTCGGATTCCTGGAAGCAGACTCACGGGCTGACAAAGAGGGGATAACTGTCACGGCTGAAATGGTATTCCGGGAATTATTTGACGGGCATCTCATTGTTATAGTTTTATTTCTTTTTGAATGCTTTGGAGGCTTTGCTACTGTGTCTGTTTTTCATGTCTGGCTTGCAGTGACTGTGATTTTGTGACAGAGGGCAGCAGAAAGCCATTGAAAAAACAAGCATGCACCGTTTTGGTGTCAGACCAGAGCCACATGCCAAAGACAAGCCATGAACTGAAGTTGATCACACTCTGCCTAATTTGTCCAATTTAAGCTTGTTTGATTCATTGGTTAAAAACTGTCTGTCTGAGGAGAGCCAAACCACCATTTGCTCCATCTCCAAAGCATATTTGAAAGGCTGCCAGCCATATTTGGGGTTGCATGCACATTACTGCACTGAAACAATATGTCAGCTTGGAGCATGGCTTAATTTGAGCAACAAGCAAATATGCTGGTTGAACTATCTTGATATTGTGCAACAAAGTGGATGACAAGGGGAGTAACAGGGGTTAAAAAGACACTATCAACCTCTTGTCATTACATTTTTTGTCTCTTTCAAATCTTTAGGATTGTTGTGTTGGCCCCTTGAGACCTTTTTATGACTGCAGTCTTCCATATAAGAGAATCTGATGGTCCTTTTGTGTCCCCTTCAGAGTTTACATCACTCACTGTGACAGGCTGTAAAGATAGTCACAGGTTCTGTGGCTTTCTTGTCTCGGCAGGTTTCTGACCAGCTCATTTCCATGTTAGATTCAAAGCGCTAATGCTGCCGTCAGTTAAAAAACCTTGTCACTCAAACTTGCACAGGTGTTTCATTGTGACTGGAAACAAAGGCAAGTGTGATAGGGTGTGAGGGTGTGTGCGTGAACTGTAACTGAACTCAACTGGATATTACCATGCATGGATGTTAGTTCTTCAGAGTTTCCTTGAAATCAGAGCTATGTGACAAATTAGTTGTATTTAAGTGAAATATAAAGCATCTTCTGCAGGATCACTTGCCTTTGTATGTAACGGTGCAGCCTGGTGGAAAACTGTTATCTATCAACATCTGAGTGCACGTCCACTGTTGAGTAGGACAGAGGGAGGGCAGAACATTAAAATAGTCAGAGAACTGACTGTACTTGTTGGCGTCCCCCAAGGCCCCGTCGCGAGCCCGTTCTCTTCATAGACAGAGGTTACTCGGGTACAAAGGGGGATTCATTCCTGCAAGAGTTCATGTACTTGAGCTTGGCATTTTTCATATTTACATTGCTTGATCGTCTCAGTAGATCTGTTTATGATATTTTCCCCCTCACTGTTTGTTTGTAGTTCTTTCTTCTCAACTAATGCTCTCCTCCAGCTCCCTCCCTCTCTCGCCCTTCTCTTTTTATCTCCCTCTCCTGTCAGTGCGATATCCTGCACGGTCGGTTTCTAAATTAATTCTCTAAAACATTTTCTTTCTTTTCTTTGTTATTCTTTGATATATTTCAGGATCTACATCAGGACATGTTTATATTTCAAATGTACAGAAAGGAGGTCTGTATAGAGAGATGATGGGCGACTGGTCTTGACAGCAGTTCAGATATTTGACAAAAACATAGCTGGCTGTCGTGACTATGAAGTGAATAGAGACAGGAACCAGACTATTTGTGATTGCAGCAGCAAATCTATTTCCCCTGGCAAACCTGTAAAAAAAAAAAAAAAAAGAAAGAAAGAGAAAAATAGGCCACAAAATTCTGAAGCAGATCCATTTCCACTGCACTCAGTTTACTTTTAACTGTTTCAACCCGTCTGTCCCACACCTGGTCGCTGAGCGTGGCACTGAACAGAGCACGCTCTGTTCTGCGCCCAGGCAAATCTGCCGAGCCATACGGAAAATAAATCAGCTCCACATTCATTAAACAAAAAAGCTGTGGGCAGATTTATTTCATTATTGGGTCTCTCTCATTTTTAGCATCCACTTAGCTTTTTCCCCCCTCTACCTTTTACTTTTTTTTTCTCCCCCTCATATACAGCAATTTAACTCTCTAAGTTAATCCTCCATCTCATTGCTTTTGGCTCCTTATGGAGCAAAGGGCCTCAGCCATGCTTCCCCAGTGGATCCTCTTCAAAGTGAACCAGTGTATTGGTTTTGTGTCTCAACCTCTTTGCTATCTCTTGTGCTGTGGTTTGTGAGGTGCTGTGAAAAACGTTGGCCCAGCCACCTAAATTGCTGCATAATGACCCAGTGAAATGTCCCCTACCAGGAGCGCCATGGCTCTCTGAAACAACATAGACAAACCTGCACAAATATGCTGCTCTGTTTATGGAGAGGCAAAGCCCTCATGGAAATAATCGGCCTATTAGGGTCAGATATTTCAAAGTGTGCTATCTGTTTTCCCTCTTTACCCTCACTTATGGTCTTTGATATAAATTCCCATGCCCTGTCTCCCAGCGGCAGCAGCTCTCTATGATAAAATCCACCCCTCGCTAATTCTCTCTTTCTTTCTTTCTCTCTCTGGCTCGCTGTCTTTCTGGCACACTGTGCAACGATTAAAGTGTTGATTTGTTATCATTCTAACTTAGCGATGCCGGTGCACATTGAGGTCACAGAGCACAGCAACTGTGAAACCACAGCGCCCAAATCTGACATTCTTGAGAAAATAAACATGGAGGTATGTCAGTTTCTTTAAAGCCTTGACAGATCATGTTGATTTTGATTTTCACTCCCTTTCCTTTTTGAAACTCTACTGCAGAACACTCATGATAAGTCATGAAAGCAACATTTTAGAAAAACAAAAGTGATCCTAGTTTGGCGTATTACTGTACAGGAACATGTCTGGGGCCTTTTAGAAGTATCACCTGTTTTACACAAGTCGAAATGGCCTTGTCTGTGCCCTCCCAGCTGCTGACAGTACAACTAACTTTTAGCTGCTATCAGCTTCATCCTCCCAGCATCCTCTGAGGAAGGAAGCAGAGCAGGCTGCATCAGTGCCCCGCAAGCTTTGCACCGCCATCTCCTGCGGGGATGCTGGTTATTTTTGGACTGAGGGCGGATCGCATTACGACTACGAGAAGACCCCTCAGACAGGAAATCACCCAGCACGCCACCCCAGCAGCTTGTGCATTCTTGGCCCTCAGCCGCACCGGCTGAATGCTGGTTGGTGATTCAGCCCCATGCGTGTAGATGGTGATCGGAGAGAGGAAAACCCAGCAGAACAAGAAAGCCATCTTCATTTCAACTCCGGGTGACCTCTTCCCCACTGAAATCTCGGCACACACAACCCATCAGCCCTGTGTGACACGAATATTGATCACCACACCCAGCAAGCTCAAGCAGTAGTTTGCAGTGTTTGTGCAAGATATGATGCATATATTTCCAAGTAGAGATTGTTGCAGTCAATATTGAGTTGAGGCCATGCTGATATAGTTTTCATAATTTGGGATTTTTGTGTACCCAAAATCACTTTATGTGTGTCTTGTTTTACTTCATATTTAATTTTGGTTAGTCTGTTTGGCAAAATATATGGATATACATGCAAATTTCTACCCATCAGGGCCCTGTTAGCCCATTCATACTTACATCTATGACTCAGTTAGCATCAATAAAGCTTTTTTTTTACAATTTCACATAATGAGGAGGCTAATGCTTACACAAACTATGGTTTAATTCCACAATGATCTACAGAGGTGAAAGCAAGATTAAAGCTTCTACAAGACTGAAATATTTCCTGGATCATTACCGTACGCCGGCAAGACACTGCATAATGTAGTCATGTGTTGTGCTATTTGTTTCATATGAACATTCCTGGGGTTAGCTGAAAAACCACACGGTTATTATGTGGGAAATATCAAAGCCTGTGCGGCCACCAGGGCTGAAGTGGAGAGCGTGGGAGGTTTGTGACATACCCCCGATTTCTCTCCATCTGCCCACCGAAAACATGCATGGACTGTGTTTGTGTGCGTGTGAGTGCCGCTCGTGAGCATTTCTGTGTGGCTGGGAGAGGGGAGCCATGCTGCGTCTAATGAGGTTGTTTGGCTGTTTTGCAGCGGACTTCCACCTCATTTCAATGAAGCATCATCACACCCTCAGCCAAACTCCTCCACCAGTCCATATGAAATGTGTTTCATAGATAAATAGTATTTGAAATTCTCATAATAAAAATAAACAATAATCAGGGCATTGTTAAATCAAACTCTGGAATGTGCCAAGTTAAATAAAATCTGGATAAGTTTGTGTGACTTCTCAAGGTCTGGGTTTTTTTGTTTGTATGTGCATCTCTGTGTTTTAGGGGAAAAGGAATGTGTGCCAGCGCCTGGTTTATTGGTGTTCACATCAGCCTGACCTCAGGGTGTAAAGGGCTGTTGCTTCACCGTTACTTCACCAGCTCAGGTTACACGCCACCCATCCACCCTCAGAGAAAGCAAAACGGAGGTGACCACTGCGTTAAAACAGTCCTGCTTTCTCACCTGAAAATATGTCAAATCTCCACAACACCACAAAGCATTTGGCATCCATTATAGACTGTTATGTATGGGCAAATAAGTTCAGATACAGCCTGAATGCACAAGACACTAGCAGTGGGGGAAAAAATCGATACAGCATGGTATTACAATATTTTGCGAGGCAAATCGATACACAGATACCAAGTATGAATTCTTAATATTACAAATACAAATTAAACTTTTGTAGCCTACTAGCATAATACAATCAATTGCTTTTTAAGTCCACTAGATACAATTTGCTGCAATATAAATAACTGAAGTGAAATGGACAGACTGAAAACATTATCTTCTCAGAGTTTTTCTTAGCGGATGTAAATAGCAGTTGAAAAATAATGAATTGCAATATGTATCATAATATTTGGTATCACAATATTGCAACACATCTTAAATCACGATATTGTATCGTGATTTAAGTATTGTGATACTGTATTGTGGGGCCTCCTCTATAGCTGCCTTTTAAAGTCATTGAGAGTCGTTTAATAGTGGTGACCATAGAAAAAAGAGATCAGGAACCGAGTTCGGTGGCTCATATTTGACCCCTGCCCTTTAACCACATCATGAAAATATGTGTAATCACCTCTAGGACACAGGGATACTCGACACCATAATAAATGCTCTAAATGAGCACGTCCTTGCGAATATGTGTGCAGTCCCCAAAAGTGCAGTTGTTAGAGAGATATCCTGTGGTGTGGGGTTTCAGCTCAATAATTGACATTGTTGGACTTTGTAGGTCTGTGAATACCACTGACACCTATATTACTGAGTTTTTATGGGTCGGGTTTCTGAGCTTCACCACGATGACCTCCTTGTCTGTTGAAATATGCGTCTCAAAAGAGTCCCGCAAGCTACTGAAGAACAGGGTGTACAATATACCCATTACTATGGCATTTAGTCTCCTTTTGCGCACATTAGCATCACAACTAAGGTGTATAGAGATGGGGACCTATGTGATAATGTATGACTCTAAAAGCGCCATTCATCTTGCTGTTTTTCTCCCTTTCAGAAGCAAATAGCCCCACATTTCATTTCTTATCTGCATTGAAGGACATGGTGGTATCCATCCTCTCTGTGCAAAGGGCAGCAGCCGAGGAAGCTAGAAAACAGAACAGAAGCTAACTATAAATACATGGATTAATGGTGAACTTCTCGCCCATATAGCCTTGGGTACAGTACAGTCATTGGTTGGAAGGTAAAGAGAGAGTGAGGAAGAAGGAGTCAACCGTCTCCCCCTCTTTCATCATTTCCCCACTCCCTCCACACTGCCGCTGCCCCAGAACCCACCTTCATTAAAACTCACTGGAGGGTTATGAATGGGCCTGTCTGGCCCGCCGCACGGCCTTGAGAGCCCAGCTGGTTCCTATTAAACACTCTCACCGTGTGCGTGCATTTGTGTGTGTGTGGGTGTGTGGGTGAGTGGGAGAGAGAGAGGGAGAGAGAGCCCAGTCATCTGACACTGAGGGGTAACAGGTTCTGGTTAATCCCTGGCAGGTAGCTCTGATGAGACCCAGAATTCAGGTGCTGCCAGAGCAGAACAGAGGTGGAGGGAGGGTGCGATTATAGGTAAAATGGAGGTGGAGAAAAGACATGTTACCTTTGTTTTCAAGCCTTATAGGGTGTCTATCTGAATCCCTGAGACCTTCATCTCCTTTTCTCCTCCCAATCCCATCCTCCACTTCATTATTTTTATTCTCATCTTCCTCTTTCGTCTCCCCTGCTTCTGATCACTCACCGCTTCCACTGCCTTTTCACTCTTCCTTTCTCACCTGCCTGCCATTTGTAATTTATAGTAATAAATTAAAAAAAAAGCTGTTGTCCTTCTTTTGGTCAGACATTATTTTCCTGGCTGCGATCCAAACACAAGGATGGGATATCGGGCCCCTAGCCAGACATTTTGGGCCCATTTTTATGAAAGTGTATAAATCTGAGTGAGCCACAGAGGGGAGGTATATATATGCTCAGTCCCATGGCCTTTTGTTCTTATGTTGGTCTCTTATTGCAGTGGCGGGGGGTTGAGGGCTGAAATAAAACCGTACAAATGAAGAGCCTATGGTACGGTAGCTTCATGTGTCATCCAAACAAGGGTAGACTTCATGCATGTCTGAGCCTTAGCGGTCGATTTGTTAAGGAGACTGATGGGAGTTACAAGATTACTATGATTATGGAGCATAATTACAACATTAATCCATGTTATCCCGTCATCTTTGAATTATATTCCCTCGTAGCCTTTAATGCTGTAGACCCACATGAGGAGAGCCCTCATTGTGCATTTACTCCACAAATGGAAAACCATGGTGACCGTTAATAAAGAAAGAAAACATGACAGCATGGCTGGTGTGGAGCTTTATTGGTGATATTTGAGCCATCTGCGTATTGACAAATAGGCTTTTTTGACTGTCAGATGCTAGATAGCGGTACATCACTGTGCTCATGGTGACACGGGAGAGAAAGACACGCAGAGAGGACATGTCTTTATTTATGATAGCACTTTGTTTGTTGGACAATATGGTTTAAATTGAGTCCACTCACACAATCCCCCCCCTCCCTCTCCCCACTTTGTATTCCCAGGCCTTAGTAAATCGCCTCACTTACGTCGAGGTTTACATTCTCATGCCCTTCCAACCACCAGACCCCCAGCTCCCACCCCCTGAAAACAGATTTTTTTCCCCCTCCTCTCTTTCTTTCTCCCATCAGTAACACCCTCATTCACAATAGCAACCTATACCCCCCGACCATCCTAAACTGCTGCACAGTGCAACACATGTGCTTCCAATTAGGCTTTCTTTTGTGAAGAAGTGAGGCTCCTCAGACCACCGCCTCCTTCTTGTATTCACACACCCCCACTTTAGTTCACATGGACACATGTGTGTACAAAACATTAGGAGCACCCTCTCAGTATTGAGTTACACACTTTGGCACAATGCAAATTCATGTCGTCAGTCATGTCGCTGCTTAAATGTCCTTTTTATTGCCTCCCTCCCATTTAATGTTTGAAAAGGATTTAGTGATAATGGGTGAAATGAATCAGTGAAGGTTTTTATGCATGTGGGTTGAATTGATCAGTGTATCTGTCAGGAGGTACTTTCAGATGAAGGTGCAGATGAGGGAAGGCGGAGGTGTACAATGTATACAAATGTCTTTTTTTTCTTTTACATAGCAACACAACTATCTCACATCACAGCAAATAGCGTAACTAGAAAATGAAAATAATTACTCTCTACATGATGTCCTCTTTAATCATGTATGTTATATTCATCTCTGAGTCATTAGAGTTTGTCTCTTGGGAGCTGTTTCTGTATTACAGCCCATAGAGAGTCACACTATAGATGTTAAGAAATCTCCCAACTGTGAGAAGTTCTGCTTGCGACCACTAGAGGAGCCCCTATGACACATGAACACCACAGCCTACTCAGTGACAAACAGTCAAACTAGTTGCTGGTGTTGAAGTCCATAGCAGGGGAGCTTTTTTTATTTGTCATCCCTCAGTGAAATCCTTGCAATCATCTTCCAACCACTAATGCTTAATGTGGTCTTGTCTTGCCCTCAAACAGCCGAGAAGTCTTGGAGGTCTTCCATCATGCTTCATTCAATATTAGATTGTACATCAACTTTAGTAAAATGGGAGAATACCAGCGTGCGGACACACACATGTTGGTGCATTGTTTACCAGTGACTCACATAGCAGCATTGTTTGTTTAAGTGTAGTTGTTTTCTAGGCCGCTGCTGCGGCGTGTGATTGAAATTACTGTTGCCAAGGAAACGCTCTAATTTGGCTTCATTGTAGACATTGTGGTTTGAGCAACAGGTGCCTGTTATTTTTGGTTGCTTTGTTGCAGGGTGCTGTGTGTTTAAGTACCTGTGTTCGTGTGTGTGCGTGCGTGTGTGCGTGTGTGAAAGTGTATAAGCACATGAGTGTGTGTGCTGATGTGTGTCCTAGCTGCTACCTTTGCATCTTCAGAGGGACAGAAATACACAGCCGCAAGCTGAAACAAGCAGGAGCAAATAAGGCTCTGCGGTTCGCCGAGCCCCACACCCATGGGATCTATAGCATTTGTTTACCAGCCCCCCTTGAAGGTGTGAGATTTAGAAAAAAAGAAAGAAAAGAAAGACAGAAAAAAAGAAAAAAAAAAGTTCTTAAAACCTCTGTTCGTTTCACACAAGCAAATCAGGCATGAGGGGGAAAAAATCAGGTTACCAAAGTTGTTGTGTGTTCTGAATCAACCGCCACTCAACTTGACCTTTCTGTTTTTTCCATTCCTCTGTTTTACCAAGCTGATGCATAAGGGTTTGAGGTGACATATAGCCTATGTAGATACACTCTGATTAGACCTCAGAAAAAGGCAAACCTCCATCTGTGATGTGAAACCGAGAGCAGTCCAGGCTTACCATCAATTTAAATTTGAGATGAACAGACGTCACACACCTTAAGACACAGTCTCTTCACAATCCAAAATCAACATATTGCAAAAATAAAGCTAATAATTTGACACTCCAGAGATCTTCAGACTAGATACTGAATGTTTGCCACCACAGAGGATGTTAAGCCTGCACAGAGCTACAGCAGTTTTCAATCAAGTGGGTCATATGGCAAATTTAGAACATAGGTGTGCTGGTGATTTCTGTGGCAAGAATAATGATGGTTCTGCAACTGTAGCAATAACTGAATATGTGTGTTTGTTTCCAAATCCGCTTATAATTTAGAAGGAAATAGAGTGATGGGAACACAAGCCCGTGGTCTTTGTGTATTTAGTGACAAATTGTATGCACAGTAAACACTTTTGTACATCTGACTTCTCATTTGTAAATCATAATCCTCATCAAATCATTATGTCTCTTTGGGAAGTACTGAGCATACGACTGGATAAATGAGACTTGGATTATATTGTAAGAGCTGTGTGAGAGTGTATAAAGAGATGTTTAGATATAATTTTGCTGTTTTGTAGTAAAGCGTGGTCACTGTGGCTTCAAATCATGCATTTTCTCCGTTTTTTGGATTCTTCATTCCCCAGAGGATATCCTTTCTCCCAGCGTAGCACAGATCTGCCAGTTAAGCCTGTCAAGGACACGCATAATCTTCAGTGTACATGGACTGTGGTCCTAATGGTCATTTGAAAGAGAGACTAATGCGTTTTGCACCACTCAACACTTCAGCAATCTGTACTTAAATGACTGCAGACAGTGCCTGAGCAGAATTTCCACCACATCACTGTCTACACGGTGCTGCACATTCTTAAAAGTGCTGAGGGCTTACTAAATCGTTCTGATATTAACATGGTCATACCAAATTCTTCAACCATCACACAGTAATTTAACCTTCTGCTAAAAGCTGCAAACTCAAACGCCAGAGGTGGCAGAGAGGCCCGTACAGTGATGCTTGGATCCAGAGAGCTGCTGTGGGTGTAATCCTGTCTGTGCACTTAAGTGTGAAACACAGATACACACTCACAGATGCACACTGGCATGCCCATGTACACTCACAAATATACCTCACTCTGGTTTGGTTACACATTCAAGGCATTTGGTGATTAATGCCCTGCAAATGGGGGGCTCTTTTGACCTTAGCCACTGTGTCCACCCACCACAGGCCCCAGGGAGTCCACCTCCCTCTGACCTCCTCCTCCCTGGCTGATCTATGTTGGAGAGAGAGACGGAGAGAGATGGAGGAGAGAAATTGAGAAAAAAAAAAGTTCTCTTACCCTGTGACCGCTCTCCAGGCCCCGAGCAGTGAGTGGGGTTGAGCCCACCACGCCACATGAGGCCCCACTGCATGGTGCTTTCCTCCACTGTTATTCCAACTCTCTGGTTACAGTCCAAAGCCCAAGAGGGTCTTTAAGGGGGGCCTTGGGATCACAGGCCTGACTGTTAACAGCTACAAGGTGAAAGGCCTCGGACGCTGCCTTAAGTTCTCCATGTTACATACTCCCCTGGCTTAGGAAACTCCTTGGAGACTTCAGGCTGCTCCTCAGGGTTCTCTTGTTGGTGTGCAGTGCCTTGTTTGTGCCTCGGGATACCATGGTATCATATTACTGCTTGCGCATGTTGCAAAACTAGCATTTATAATTTTTATGTCAACATATGATTTGCATATGCATTGATAATTCAGTATCTTTATGTCACTGGTAATTAACACAGGTTTGTCTGAAGGGAGTCATCGGCAGTGTTTACTTGATTTTGACGTGTCATGTAAGTCACCCGACCACCATTAATATTGTCCCCCCCTCACGAAATGATGGATTGCAGACGAGAAAGTGAACTTCTAATCATTCAAATATATGCAAGCTTGTCAACTAAGCATTCGGCTTTTGTTTCAGCCCTTTTCCTGACCCGACAATTTATCTTTTTGACAGTGTCAGCTCGGAGAAATTTCCCATTATCTCTCCAACCATTATCTGCTTATGTACCGCATTTAAACCTGTCAAAATTAATCCAAACGCAGTAATTGATGTGTGATCCGTTGCAAGCCTGAAGACCCCCTGCTCTTTTTGTCAAAATTACACTTGTCATTTTCTATCTGACGACATGCCTCTCAAGATAACAGTCGCTGTTTTCCCACAGGTGTGATTTGTCTCCTCTGTCACATCCATTTGACTCTCCCCTCCCCCCCGCTAATTATATTACATTTAAAGATTTGCTTTATATATTCAGAAACAATATATTGTTGGCAAACAATCTAGTTAAGTGTAATTTGATTCATGGTATCCTACCCAAGGTAAAAAGATTAAATACAATGCTGGAGCTCATGCTGTTGAAAATCACAGCATTTTAAGATGTCACTATGGCAACCACAGATTTGTTGTTTTGCTGCCTTGTTCATAACCACATCTTCCACATTTAAGTATGCCCTTGTTTATGTCCCAACTGTTACCACAAGTAACACACTTTTTTTTTTTTTTTTTTTTTAAACATGCACTCAGTTTGACTCAACCTGTGCAAATGGCATTGACAGATGGTACATTGTGATAATAATTACACTGTTGTGTCTGGCCTTGCAGAGGATTTCCTCTGGGAAGTGTCTGGCTGCAGTTGTGATGCTCCACTGAAACTGGGTGGAGGTCCATCGCTTTACAGCTTTACAGGCTGCTTTAGGTGAAGAGCAGAATGACCCTCTTTCCTCAAACATACATGTACAGATGGGTGCACACACACATGCAGAGCAAAGGCCAGTTGGATGAGTGATACTCATGTGTGTGTGTGTGTGTAGCTTCTATTCAAACATGCAAACGCAGAATATAGACTGTACAATTCACTAATGGGCTTTCTGACATGTTATACTAGTTCGTCATCTACCCATCGTTAACCACATCAGCTATGTTTTATATTTTTGTGGCATTTCTGATTTATCAGATAGGCCGTACTCCAACCTCAGCCACTGCAGTCTGACTCAGGACCAGGTCGCCAGAACCAAAAAAATATTCTAATTATAATGCAACAGACAATTGCTTTTAGATACAGTACTTCAACAACAACCTCACTCCTCTTACTGCCTGTTTATTCCCAACAATGGAGTCTTGAGTCATCATGCACTTCGGTCTTGTTTTGTGACTTGTTGCTTGTGTCTCCAATGACCCTTGACGTTCTACTATCTCAGTCACGCAGACACATCACACCTACGCTAGTCGGCCAGCGGCCTTGCTCCCCCATTGTCTCCCAGCCCTGCAGTCGTGACCCAGAACACCCCGCTGCAGGGGTCTGTTCCTATTTATAATGGGGGGGGGGGGGGGGGGGGTTTCCTCCTCTTGTATTTTTGCTGTTTGCCAGCACTTCCTCCTTTCATTCACTGACCTCTTCTCTACTTCCTGTTTGCGCAGCAGACCAGTGGTCATCCCAAGGGTAGTTTGGTAAATTCTCTTAATTACTCTGGGTAAAGAGGGTGTGGTTGAGGCAACTTAGAGTGGAGGAAATCACAGTCATGTCTGGATCCCCGGTGATGTGTCCTCATATGGTCATAATATCCGAAATGACCGAAGTAAAGTACTGTAAATGATTTACTTTCTTTATTTACTTACTCCTTACTCCTAACCTATTTTTTTTTAATAAAACATAAAAATATAGATAATTTTGTTACCTCTTCAACAAAATGTGTGTGTTAATATGTTGTGCTTTACTCTTAAACTCTTTTATAATAATGGATGTAGCTACCATGATGTCGTTTGTTGGTTTGTGGATTCCCATTTTGAGGCCTTGAGTGTGGCATTTTTTGGAGCCAGAAGTGACCTTATTTGGGCGAGAGGCTGGTGCTTTGGAGGAGCGAGGGGTGGTTCTGACTGAGAGGCCGATGGCATTAGTGATTGGCAGCTTGTCACCGAAAGCGGCTGCACGATTTAAGCCTTATGAAAATGTAAACAGGTGAGTTATATAAAAATTCAGCCCCCCTACATTTGTAATGAACTGTTTTTTGTACCAGACTGTAAACATGTTTCTTTGTTCGGTTATTTTGCTGTAAAATTGTGTATTTTGAAATTAGTGTTTATGGGGATTGACTCACCTCTGGAGCCAGCCTCAAGTGGCCATTTGAAGAACTGCAGTTTTTGTAACGTGTGTTCGCTTCATTTTTTAGCCCCCAAGGTTGAATCTACTCTTGGCCTCAAACATTCCTCCCTTGACTGACATTTTTATTGTGCCATTCCGAACGACAAATATAATCCACTGAGCTTGAGTGAAATCTGTTTCTACATTTGAAGGGCTAACATGTCCATTTCAGAAATGTTAAGTCTTCTCCTTTGAAACATTATTAGTGTTGTTTGGCAAAGTCAAAAACAGAGTCACAGAGTCACAGATACTGATGCTAACTTTTGAAAATCCTTGCTTATATTATCTATATGAAATTATCTTTGCACATTCTGACTCTGACTAACTTTTCTGTAACTTTTCCTGCCACCAAGGACCCATTATTTATCAATTTATGAAGATCCAGGCTGGTGGTGTGCAGTCGCCTCTGATTGCAGAACAATCTGTGAGTTCCACTTCAGATCTCATGTCCCAAGGGAGACCTTTTTATAGTTTAACAGGAACCAACCCTCCCTTGTGGCTTCTACTCATCTGTGCGAATGACATAGTTTTCTTCATAATTTATCTCTGTTATTTTCTGCTCTGTTTTATGTTCCTCACACAAAGTAATCAGCAGTCATAAGGGAGGAGTGACTATATACTTTTATTTTTTTTCTGTATTTTTGTGGCGATGGTGGGGCGAAGGGTTAAAAACTGGAACACAGTGATACTTTACAGCTTAAACTCTAAATTACAATCACATGTATGCACAGTTTTGCCAGTTTTGTGCCAGGCTTTTGTTTTCCACAGGCTATGGTCTCAAGTGTTTAGATGAGCAATTGAAAATAAACAATACAGTTGACACTGCAATTCAATATCAAACAATCTCCAGCACAACAATGAGCTGAAGTGTGGGCAATATGAGTGAATGGCTGACCATTGATGCATACTTCACTTTGTTGCCCAGCCGATGTTAAAACTATGGCAGGAAATGATGTAAATGGTGACCTGGAGAGGCAAAAACATTGTATAAAGGGAGTCTCATGAGAGTCTGGCTGACAATGGATCAAAATGAGACCAGGAACAATGGAACACAAGTTACTGACAACATTCACAGCCTCCACCAGATGCTAGTGTGAGAAAAAAAACCTGTAGTTTGATTATTTGGACCTTTGAGCTGCTGGAGCCAAGGCTACAGCCCACCTGGATGTTACAAAGCCTCATCATACAGAGATGGGAGGCTGAACTCCAACTCATGGCCTCTTATCTCATTCCGACATCTGTTTGCACTAGGTCTTCCAGATGTTTCCTGCTTGGCTTCTGCTGATTCTTAGCCGGGCCAAGGGCCTGCGCACTTGCCTGTCCTCCCAGCCCAGTGTTGGTGCTAGACCTTTGGGTCCCATCAAATGTGTTTACCTAAGGCCCCACACTGATAGTAACTTGGCGACAAGGCTAAATCATATTCCAAATGTCATCATCTGTGGGAGAGGCAAGTTATTTTTGATACAGGGCAAGTGCTTTGGCCTTCGAGAGGCGCAAATGGGAGGATTTTTTCACTGAGTACTTTGTTATCCAAAGGACGTTATGTAACTGTACTCTTTATATCTGCTGCGCTAAGGCACAGCTAAAATAGTCAATCAAATGTGATAATCAGCCAACTGCAGTTTAGTCAATCAGGCCTACGTGACTCCATTCACTCCTTATTTCAGTACCTAATAATGTCCTTTGTTTAGTTTAAGAGACAGTTTGGACGACAGCCAAGTCACCTTCCCCCGAAATACATTTCCAGACTGAAATGTGAACAATAACTCCATCATTACCTTAAATATCTGATGTAATATTTGACAAAGATTCAAGAGTCGAGACACGTACACAGCTCATGAGTCACTGCAGCATCATGTCCTCGGCATTTTTGCTAGATGAGTGTAGAAACTGGCCGTGGTCCACTGATTAAGAACCGTGAGAGGACAGTCATTATGTGATTATGTGAAGTTAGAGTTCAGCATCAACAGCCTGTCAAGAACTGTGATTATAAATATAAATGTATAAGGAGGTTTGTTAAAACAGGTAAAATCAATATTATTCATTGAAAATGAACCACATGAAGGCATGTATGTGAAAGCTGTCGTGTGTAATGATGAACTCACGGATAAGTATTACCCTACTCGGCGGTGGCTACGGATGAGTATCAAGGCAACATCAACATTATGTCCATGTTAACAGCTTGTTTCTGCTGCCCCTTGTGGCTAAAAATAAGTTATTGCATGCTAAGGCATGCTTTTTAATTAAGTTTGGCCCTACTGCGTTTCTGTCTACACTTCCCAGTGTGCAATCTGGCAATGTGGTTGTTAGTCTGTGTAGTGTCGTGCCAAGCCTCAGAAACAACATAGTGTAATATGAGCAAAATGTGATTACCATAAATAACTGTGTACATTGGATGCAGTTTATAACAACAAACGTTTAAACCGTAAACATTCATCTAGAGTTTGGCAAAAATCACAAGATATCTTGTAATTTATGACTAATGAAAAGCAGTCTAATCATGAGAGCTGAAAACAAATCTGGTTTGTGTTGTTAACATACTTTGACTTCTTTTGTTACTGAGACAGTATTCCAAGAATCTGAACCATAATTCACAAGAAATGGAATTGATAAGCAAGGTCATAATCTGGATTTGACAGCTCTGAATGACAAATAACCCTACTGTGAAGGCGGATGTTAGGTTGGCCCCGTGTCAAGTTTGAGCTCCAACAGATAGTATGTTTCACCCATATAATAGGTCTGTGGTTTCCTTATTGGTGCCTCACTTGGTAGTTTAGTGTTATATTTGCATTCATTCATCATTATTTCATATCCAGTGTTATGATGAGAGTCATGAACTGATAAGTTGTATTTCCACCCTAAAGCATTGAATCACTATTGTTGGTGATTTAGCTACTATTTAAAGTGTTCCCATAGACCAGCTTTGATCTTCTGCTTCTGTGGCGAAACTGAGATCTACAAGGTCTGTATCTGAGCGATGCAGGGATCAGTGTTTTACTGCAGCTTGATAATAGTTGGAGACAGTCTCTTATGAGATGCTGAGTTACTCTATCATCTCTGACAGCAGTGGAGACTGCTTGCCTATCTCCTGTCTCATCCTTTCCTTCCTGATATACTTCTTCTCCCAATCCTCCATCCAGCCCTCCTCCCTGCTAAACCACTTTTTATCTCAACCTAACCCTAACCCCATTCCTCCTGTACTTCCTACTTCCTTGCGTCCCTATTTTATCTGGCTTTCCTCATCCTCCTGTTACCTGAACCAACACTGGTGCAGCAAAGGAAACAAGCTACAATCAAGTTGGACAACTGACATAATTTATAATCATTTCTTACACAGAAACATGTATTTTATTTCCTATATTTGTAGCCAGTCAAAGTTTTATTATGATTTTATTGCCCGAGAGAGCAAACACATACAAGTCCTTTCACAAATCCCTACACCCCATTACGACACATTTAACTTGTTCTAAGTTCGGAAAATAACATCTGCTGGAATGTACGGCACAAGGTGTCTGTCACGCTAGACTGCAGCGCTGCAAGGCGAGGCGAAGTCTGAAGACGAGAAGCCGTAGCACATATTACATCTTGAAATGAGTGTCTGAAGCCTGCAGACAGATCGCAGAGACATTGTTTGATGGTTTGGCGAATGCGTAAGTGCCACTTCTCTTCACCCACACACACAAACAAACCCAGAACCCTGCATCACCTCAGAGACACAGCGGTTCATGAGGATTTTTTTTTTCTCACACTGCAGATCATAAAAACTTTTAGAAGAGACTGAGAAGAAGTAGAAGGCTCTTTGCTATTTTTTCCAGTAATACACTTGCCGGTGACCATCTTGGCACAGATTTGCTTCACTAAAATTTTTATAGTGTATTAATCAAATGGGGTTTACATTGTTTTTCTGTAAATAGCCTTGTGGTTTCTCACTGTGAAACTGTAGTTATGTTATTGCTCATTCTTTTGAAACCATTTCCAGAGAAAAGAGACAACAAAGTTTCACCACCTGGAAATGTACTGACAAACACAGTACATGTGACAAACAAAGAAGTATCCTGTAGGTACATGAGTGTCTGTCAGTTCAATGTGACTAAGATGTGAAACACACTGTATGGCTGTAGCAAAGGAAATTGTAGCCTGTCTTTAAAGCCCCTGTGTCAATCTGTTATCAATTTTGAGTTATTTCTAGTAAGCATCTATTCCTGGTGAGTTACTGTACTCACACCACTGGCACTGACTTACACTGGCTTTCAGGCAATGGGATCTATTTAATATCCTCCTACGTTTCATTTGAATTATAAGGATCAGAGCATATTTATAGGTTGTACTGCCAGAATGTGTGATTCTTTCCAGACCGTTTGGCACAAAGCTTTGCAGAGTGCCCTGCAGATGGTTCTTTTATTCACCTTATCTGCCTTTTTTCCCTCTCTTTTTCTCTCATTTTTCTTTCATAAAATGCTCCGGTTCAGTCTTTTTTGGAAAACGAAAGAGGAAATCCATCAGATCTGCAGTGGTGCACCGTACCTCTGGGCTCATAAATTGTACATGCCTCAAAGTAGCAGGAAGTACAGGCCTAATAGGGTGTATCCTCCAGGTTTCCTGTCAGGTTAACCCATTGGGTCTGGGGTGTTCTACCCTGCCATTGGATCATAAGATATGACCCCCTCTTGCCCCAACACTTAAACTGTATGGGCTCATAATGCAGTCAAGCTGCAAAGTCACCACTGAACTGTTTCTTTTTGCACTTTGCTTTTGACAGAAACATAAGCCACTAACCCCCCAAGCTGTTTTAACACTGTGCTTATTATTGTTGCCATTTGTCGGCAGAGGTTGATCTGCAAGGTGGATTGTGAGGCTCTTATTCCAAGCTGGCCATGTTGTAACAGATAATGCATTGTTTGCATTGTGAGGAATGATTGAGAAAACACACTTGTCAACAGTTATCTAATTTCCATAGCATTATACAGATCACAGCCGTTCAGATGCACACATGTAGGCACTATTTCACCGCTTGATTCAATTCCAAGCTCTTCCCTCAGTCTCTGGGGATGAAGTGTGACTGGCATTGAAAGGGTTAGATCTGAGCGTAGGAAACTCCAGCCCAGAGCAGAGAGAGAGAGAGAGAAAGACGGAGAGAAAGAGAGGTGATCAGGTGCCCCATCTGGATCCAATCCCACCTGGGCCCAGATAAAAATAGTGGCTTGGTGATGGGCCATAGGCACACCAGTCCTTATTCTTCTAAGGTGGTAGGGGGAGGAGTGCAGTGTGGGTCCATGTTTGTCCTTGATACTGACCTACAATCTCTTAATTTTCATTTTTTTTATTGTTTTATTTTACTTGATGGCTTAAATGAAAAAAAAGTTTAATGAGGCTGCAGGAATCCTTTTCTCTGTCTTCCCCTTGGTTTTCTCACACTTCGTCTCTGTCCTGTGGATGGGTTGCAGGTGTTGGGAGAGGAGCATTTTATTTCTCAGCAGCCCCTGCAGTTGGTTCGGCTGGTGAGAAGTTGGCCACGGTTTCATTGCTGAATTGAGTTAGGCCCTTGAACTGGGGGGGTCATCCCCCTGTGCCTCTTTTCACAGATAAAATGCTCAGATAGGACATGTTGAAAGGATATGTTTCCAATTTGGCTCGTGCCACCCTTATCCCTCTCAGCCCCCCTCCCATCATCTTTCTTCCTATCTCTCTCCCCCTGTCTGCCTCCCTGTCTGCCTCGGTGCATGTGTCAGACAACTGATTAATTCCCAGAGGACGGGGGGAGCCGGTGAGAGAGAGTGGGGACACAAGAGGTGAATTGATAAATCATCTCTTTATTCATCCACAGGTAAATAAAAAAAACATGTCCGTGCTCAGAAATACATAGATCTACTCTCTGACACCCACAGATGCTCTGCATTAATGTCTTCCTGGCCTCAATGTTGTAATTTATAAACTGCTTCTACATGCAGACCCCAGGGATGACTTTTATCTCTGCTGCACTCATATATGCATGTGTCTAGCTGCTCCCAGAGGGATTGTGTGCATTAAGAGTATCATCCAATTCTAACATGCATTTATAGTTGATATAAATAATTTGGTACATGGCCACAAGCCTATGGCAGTAAAGAACTCCAGTTAGACCTTGGTCAAATAATCAGATAATCGTTGCGTTTGTTTAAACCTGTTAGAAAAGCAGACACATGAGAATTATCAGAACATTTTTACATCACACATTTGTCTTTCATTTACATCCTCACTGTATAGCAAAGTTCTGTGTCAGCACTATCGTTGTATTGACATGCATATGTGACTAAGCCCATCTGATGTCATCTAATCATGATTAAAAACAAACTGTTGGAAGTATTTACAATTGCTCAAACAGGTTCAGACCCAGCTGTCTTTACACTCTCTTCAACACCCAAGCCCCCTTTTTTTTTACAACTGCTATCAACACAGTGATTATTATTCGCCACAGTTTTATAAACATTAACTCGTGGCTGAAATGAATGCATTGTGTGTGTATTTCTTCCCGTAAACGCTGTTTCAGTTATATTTTACAAGGTATGAAATATGCAACAATGTGAGAATTGTGTTGTGTCAGTTCACTGGAAAGCCTGAGATCGTTTTGGATTTTCCCTTCCTGCAATGCTTCTTATTTGCACAACCTGCTCTCTGTCTCACTTTATTTCTCCCTCCCTGGATTTTCCTTTCCCCTCTATCTCCCCTCACTACAGACACAAACACTAACACATGCACAATTCATGTCAACTGGGCATAGGCTTACTCATCTGACAAGCTGGTGAAGTCTTGTTTCCAGTGTTGGGCAGCAATGTGATTTTTTTTATTGACTAATAGGCAGTGTAAGAGAGTAGAAATTTCCGCTGAAACATGTCAAGGTATGTAACATCCTAACACGTCTGAGATAAAAGAACAACTAAAGTCATTATCAGAAACTGAAAACATAATGAACACCACTGAACTAAGTACTTACCAGAGATCAGATGTTCCAAAACTGACCATCTGACTCTCTAACTCTCTGAGTCTTTAAGTACAACCAAATGCTGAACAAGACTTTTTTAGGGGACCAAAATATTACAATAAATTACCATTAACTGAAAACACACTGGAATAGCAACAGCTTCGGCCACATGCATGCTTTGTGAATATGGGGTTAAAACATGGTTATGTTACCTAATAAATGTTTGCGCCGTGATGCAACTTGTCAACAGATGGCACCCACCTGTCACTCAAAGTGCCCACACCTTTAATTATGCATAACATTATGCCTTAATAACATTAAAGCTGTTGTTTGTAGCCTGCCAGGATGTAAACATGTTCACGAATTTGCCTACCAGGACAATAAAGTGCATCGTATCGCATCGTATCATATCGTATCGTATTGTATCATATTGTATCGTATCGCATCGCATTGTATCGTATCATTTCTTCTGTTAAGTTGGGCATTTTAACATGGGTTTTTATGGGGATTGATTCACTCTTGGAGTTGTTGAGACCACTATGTTGTCTCAGTTTTTTCCCCAGAGGTTCTCAACTGGCTAGCTAGCTGCCAAGCCTGTAATGCATTCAAAATTCAGCAGGGTGTGTGCATGACCTGCAGCTTCACTACAAGACGGCGTAAAGGACAATTATGGAGTGCTGCGTGCAGTCACCAGGGCTGAGCTTGCTGTTGAGGTTAATTTATCGCCAAAGCATATAGACTGGCTTCTTGGTAAAAGTGTGTTTATATTTGTAGCCTGGCGGAGTTGGATCAGCACAGGACACAGAAATATCTTTTGGGGGTCTTTATTCTGAACAAAAGAATGTGGTGTTCGGTTACAATAAAAATAAATAATAAGAGTTTCAAAATAAAATTAGCAGACTGTTCTCTACTGTATCTGCAGTCCCCATAGATAAACAAAAAACAGTAACCCCTAACACTCTGCTCTGTACCATATAACCCTTAAGACCTGCCTAAATGAATCTGTTACATTCACACAGTAGCGATACTGATAACCCTGAGCTACTGGTGCCTAACCCCTCTCCAGTGTGGACAACTGAAATCAGGATGCTAGTACACTAGTATGCAAAATGAGTCTTCAGTCTAGTGCAAAATTATACAAAAAAATATCTCTGCAGACTACTATCAAAAATACAACTGAATAGTTCAGGCTGGCAACAGAGTGCAAAAATAACCATAGTGTTTCTCTCCATCGTGTGCATCTGTTCCGGAGCACAAACAGTGTTAATGGTGGAACGTTAACTACATGACATCCAAAGGGTTTCTCTCAAGGCTATCATGAGACACAGCCTGTTTATCTGTCAGCATCTTCGAAAACAGTCCATAAACATCGGAAAACATAGCGTGTCCGCACCGCAGTAAACAAGATGGCGACTTCCGTTTTCCGGACCGCTCTCTAAAACAGTCCCCCACATGAGACAGTGCCCTCTGGTGGCGTTAGTAACCTGCTACTTTTTCCCACCCGGCTACATTTTACTACCTGCTCAGTGCAGGTAGTAGGCTACAAAAAAATTAATAAGTTGTTAGATACACAGAACCAGCTATTAACAGGCTATCAAATACACTCAATGCCTTGGTTGCCATGGTTGTCAACATGAGAACGGGAACAGTCTTTATAGCACCTACACACTACTGACTTTCAGAGCTGTCAGACTGCTCCCACTGATCACACTACACAACTTTCTGTCTTACAATGGGGTATCCTGAAGTTGTCATCATACAAGAGGCCAGCAGCATATACGTAGTCATTGCAAGACTTTTCACCAGGAGGAAACCCCGACAACTCTGTCTGGTGTTCCAATCTATGTTTTGTTAACAAAACACACACCATGTATTTTGCACTCTCATTGGCATTGGGTCTTAGCTGCTGCCATTGCTGGTCAAAACAATTTACACGCTACACATATTTACAGTACTAGATATCTCTCTGGCATCTGCAACAAACAAATTCACACATTACAAGAGTGAGTGCTGATTTGCCTCTCATTTGGGGCTTCTGACAGCGATCAACGAGTGGAAAATCAGGGCTAAAATCATGTAGTTTGAACTTACCATTACTCAAAACCCAGACGAGCGCCACAAACTCTCTGCCACGGCTCCATTTAGTGTCCTCCACTCAGCTGGGCAGAATCAGGCAGAATCTAAACCAAAATACTTTACACATGAGGGTTATCAGTCATTGTCCATCATGCATAGCAGCGGCTGTTACTGCTCTTTAGAGGTCTGTCGGTATAAAACAACTCCTTTTAGGAGTGAAGGGATGATTGTTTTGGGACATTACACAAGCAGTATACCAAGTTGAACTTTCATGCTGCACTGTTACATGCTTAATATCTGAGTTTCTGAATATCTGTGTATCTTTTTTTTTCCACAGAACAGCTGGTTAGAGGAGGATTGTGGTGCTGGGCCGTCACAGCGCTGATATTGTACTTCTAGCTAGTTGAAGGCAGTCAGCTTTGCGGGTGCAGCAAAAAATTTTCTTCTGGGGTGGAGTTTCTGATAAAGGTGGTTTCCTGTATTTGCTTCTTTTAGTGAGGGAGCATGTGTTTGTGTGTGTTAGAAAGAGAGAGAGAGAGAGAGAGCTATTGGGGCGAGCACTTCCAGCAAAACAGAAAGTGGAGAGGACTGTCAAATCAGCAATTGGTCATTCGGTGTGTGTATGTGTGTGTGTGTGTGTGTGTGTGTGTGTGTGTGTGTGTGTGTGTGTGTCTGTGTCTGTGTCTGTGTGTGTCTGTGCGTGCTGATATGCATGTGCGACCACTCCACTTCTAATGCACTGTGTTTACAACTGTAGAGCGAGTTGCTAATGGTTGCCTGGCCAATGACCCTCAAAACAGACCGCCTCTCTCCGTCTCCTCCTGCTCACCAGGCCTTATCTCTGCTGCCACTGCCGCCCACCCATTCTCATCTGCTGACAGGGAGGGGGGCCTGAGAGTGCAGAAACTAAAAGTGCTGTATCTGCTTTAGTTACTTTGCACACCCGGTGGTTTCTACCTAGGGAATTTCAAGAGTAATTCTGTACTCCTCCCAGTGGGAGTATTTCCTATTTAACTTGTGTTTGACAGTATTTTTAGCAGTTAGTCACATTACACCATCACTTCAGACAAACAACTGGCCTTTTGATCAGAACAGGAAATCACTCGCAGTGATCTATTCTCGAAATGCGGCAGGGTGATGTGGCCCTACTACCGTACAATACAGCCAATTCAGTTGATCTTTCTCCAGATGTAAGTCTACCTTCATGCACATGCTATCAGACTGACTATACCAATCATAATGAGGGCAACTCATACACGTAAGTGGTTTACTTATCTCCACCAGTTACAATCGTGCCCACAAACTGGTTTCATGATGGCAAACTGCTGAACGATTGCTGATGTGCATGCAAGCGAGAGTCAAACTGTACATGAAATGACAGAGGATATGTTTTCCTGTCCCATTTGCTTGTTTGTTAGTTTACTTTACAGTTGTATTATATATATATTGAGTTTAATTAATTGGTTTATGGAAATTTTGATTTTGCAGTTTTGCTACTGTGACCAACAAAACACATTTACATACATTCTGAAAATAAATACTTACATAATAATCATAATATATATTTGAAAGTATGGGCATACACTTTAAATAATTTAAGAAGTAACATATAGAGTCCCCCTACACTGCTTGCACTAAGTTTCACTTTCCGTTTTCCCTAGCTCACCTTGCATTAGGTTGACCAGTGTAACAGCGGTGCGCATCAAGATGGCGAGCAGTAGCATAAGAGGAAACATCAGAAGATTCAGCCATACATGTTTGAATCTCACTCAGACTCAGACTCAGATGAGGAGTCTGTTGTGCACCAAAACTGGAGACTAGCAAACATGTCAGACAGGTAAGTGTGTTGGCATGTTAGCTTGTGTGCTGACTGGCAGTGGCTGACACATCACTGACGGTTGTGAAATATACAGTGTCTGCTACGATGGAGATTTTGGTGGACAGCAGAGGGAAGCTCCAGGGTCTGCTTTATGTCCAAAAACAGCACACTCTACCATGTTTGCTGTCACTGTACCAATGCAAACTCTGCTCTCTCTGAACTTACAAGTCCACTCCGTGCTTGAGGTTTCAGGTTTCTTTGTCGCTGTTGCATCAAAGTCAATGTGTTTCCTGTATAAGGCAGCAATTGACTTTTGTAGTAGTGACACCCCCTCATCACTATTTGTGAAAACACCTCTCTGGTGACATTTTTTGTACAAATACAAGTCATAATAATCAAGGTCAGACATTTGAGGGGACAAAAATATAATAAAAAAAAAAATTTCAAGTGGAGGAGGACTTTAAATGTTGCACTCACACTGCACGTTAAAATGTCAGTAAGCATATTTACTTTCATTAACTGGGCCATAAGAAGATAAATGTTAGGAAACACTCAGATATTAATACATCTCAAGAGAGATCACAAGCACTGCCAGGTTAGGTTTAATTAGATCCAACGTTATTGTCACTGCACAAAGTAAGTGCCAGTAAAGCTAAACACAGTTTAGCGTCTAACCAGATAGTGCATATTAAGATAAATGTGAGTATATCGTGTACAATAAATCAATGGGTAGTAATAGTAGGACGAGACAAGGCATAGAAAACATGTACAGTACGATATATGGCAGCTATGATTTGTCAGTAATGGTAGCTATGATATTGACAGAAAATAATAAATAGTATAAATAGTGTAATTGATATGTTTTTTACAGTACTGTATAAACAGCAATCAGGTCTGTAACATGTAGTCTAAAAGAATACAGTTTGTACAGCTGAATATGGTTAGAGCTGAATACAATCAGCTGAATATAAAACAGGAAGTGCAAATACAGAAGGCAGTGAGCCCCAGTATCAGCAGCAGTGGCAGTGCAGCAACAGTCTGAGGTTATCAGTCTATTAAAGCGTATTTACTAGAATGGATTCAAATCTATTTATACCTCACAACACATCTTTACATGCTGTGACAGCCAATAACTGGAGTTTAATAAGCGGAACAAAATGAAGTGCGTTGAAAAAAATCACTTCTCTCCGGACACAGAATGCATGCGGAAATGTAAGCATGAGGTCCACATGTTGCGTAGGCACTCCGAGTTGTTAATGTTATGCAGTTGTCCGATGAGTCATTTGAAAAGGATGACTACAGTTTAGCTTTGGATATGGGAACAGACATAAACACAACTTCCACGACAGAAAAACATTGCTGTTAATCTAGTTTAGTTGCTATCGCTTCAAGATCACAATAAACATTTCAACCCCCCCCCACAAATTCAAGACTAGTGTCACTTTTGCCAGTCACTCTGCTCTGCTTTGTTTCAGTTAATCATCACCTGACAGCCAGCCCCCTCTCACAACACGTCAGCTGTGCTCTGACTCGGTACTTTGGGCTGATTCCCTGACCACAAGCTTGCCAAGGGTATCTCTTTCTCTCCCTGTGCATTTCTCCCTCACTCTCTCTGCTGGGTTTGTGACTACAGGGGGAGATGGTGAGAACAGTGGGCCGTAGCCTTTCCCAGCCACAGCCCAGAAGATTGCTGTGGAGCGAGGAGCCCACCTCTCGCCTCAGCCCCTGGCCCCCCGGCCCCCAGTGATGTGGGAAAAGCCGGGGAGGGTGTCCCACTGAGCGTGCTCAGGCAGTCGTCCCAAGCTCCAAACCTATCACTCCAGCCCTGTCAGCGGCAGCAGCAGCAGTCAGGCCTGGGCCAACGTTGTTAAAGTTAGCCTGCTTCACGAGTTGTTTTCTTTGCCGTGTTGTTTCACCTTGCCTCAGACCAAACAGAAAGTGCCACACAAGTTGCAGTGGGAGTCAGTGAGGGTGAAATGCACCAGTGAGTCGTGACTTCTTGTTACTACTTAAAAAGATCTGTGTAAACATCTGTTTGGCTTGCCTGGGACTGTCACGAGAGGGCCACTGATTGATGTAGCTTTGACAGCTCCAGCTTTAAATCTCAGGTTTCTGCTTTTTTCCCCCAACTCGTCACTATTATTTCATTTAGTGTTAGTTTTTTTTCTTTTTACTGCTTTTGCAACAAGCGACTGTTAAAACCGTAACAGCCACTTTAATGACTCTTATCCAGCTGCCTGGCTAAAATGTGAGAATTACACAACATCCATGCAGAGCGAGAGGGACTGCACGATGGCTTGGTGAGTAATCTCTGGCTAGTCCCCGTGTGTTAAACTGATAAAGAGCAGGGGGATCTGTGTAGTGTCAAATCATATATAGCAAGCCAAACACATGCTCACACGCACACATGCGCAGATAAAACAGCTTTGCACCACAGCAGAGGATAAGAGTGCCAAAACATGAGGAAAGAGAGAAATAAAGAGGGATCATTGACCTTCATCTAGGCTTAGAGAGCATTATCATTCTAAGATCCTCGCATGTCTCCAGCAGAGGTTCTTGCCATGGGAATGTGTATTGTTCCACCTCCTCCTTCACAATGCTTTCATGTGAGAACAGGAGCTCAAGCAAAGCAAAACTGCTCTGAAACTCCAAGTTTCACAAAATACACAAAGAGGCATAAATCACGACTGCTATACGTTCACATGCAAACCCATCTCTCAGCTGAGAGTTTTACACTCTTCCAGTCAACCCACTGCACTGATTCAGTGTTCATAAGCGAGGGAGCAGATCTTTGTATGGGAAACTCGGTGACCTGAGGAGCGCTCCTCTCCTCCACAGCGTGTGAACAGCCACTATCTTCCCTCTTTTTCCCCACGCTCCCACCCTCCACCCCGTCCACCACTTCATGCTAACCATGGCTTTGTATTTTTTTTCTCTCATCTTTAGGTTTCATTGTCTCAGTGAGGTGATGACCAGCTGGCACCAGCAGACCACCCTGTGTCTGCTTTACGTTAGCGCCGAGTCACCAGGAGAGTCCTGTTTATACCGCCTGAAACAAGGACACTTGGAAGACAGCCAAGAGAAAATCTGTCCTCTAAGGATCTTCTATCTTGGATCTTGTGACATATGCACTGTCATAAGCATGGACTGCCACAGTGTGTGTTTGTTTGATTCAGGGTGGGGCATGGGGGAATACTTTGTGGTTATGTGAGCAAGAGCTTCTTGGCACATCATCATATGACTTTATTCTCTCTCACACGGTGAGAGAAAAGGGGATGTGCTCACACGGATTGTTTTATTGTGGAAAAACATCACCGTTGCAGAGTCATAGTAAACACATGATTACATAGCAACCACAGAGAGTTTTTAAGCCAGTTTGTGTAAATATAAGTGAAACGCTATTGAGTGTGGGTTTCCAGAATAATTGCTGCTCATGTAAAAATATAGTGATGATGTTGTCCTGTGGTTATCATAAAGGGAGACACTTTTTTGCTGATATGGCTCACCTAAAAGGCAGACAAAGTCCTTCATTTTATGTCTTAACTTTAATTTCTAACTTTAGCTTTATCATAAACAATTCAAAAAAAATGAGACAAAAGGCAGACAGACCTTTACAGACTTCATCACTACTGCCTGCCTGGCAGTATGTGAATCACATGAATTGCATTATGCCTTTAGTTGTGTCTCTAAAATTAAGGCAAAGGCAAAGACAAAGGCAGTTGGACAACAATAGTTGAGTTCATGGTTTCTTCCCATGACTGCTGTGTAATGAAGACAAAGTTGCCTCTTTAAACAATAGAAAATGTATTAAAATGTCAACAGGCTATTCGTGTAATTACATGCAGAAGGTTACTGTTGTTGACACACTTGTGAAAAAGCAGAGTCACAGATTATTTTGACTTGTCCAAGAAGCTCAAACTCAATTTAAAATTGTCTCGTACCCAGGATTCCCGTGCGCTCTCTGTTTTCTATGATATCACAGACTGGCGACTTGTGTCCTGCAGTTCCTTTGGTCCTTAACTGCCAAGCACAAACACATATCTGGAGACAAAAACCATTATCACTGCAGAATCACATGACATCATTGAACTACGTCGTTCCAAACCCAGCTCAGCACAGCAGCTCAGAACAGTTGTTACTGTAAGTCCGGAGTTGTTGTTTATAGTGTGTTGAAAAAGAGTGGTGCTGTGACACAACTGCTGTGGTCTATCCCAGGTACTGGATCCTCACAGCCTCCTTGGTCACACAACATTTAGTTAACGATTCAAATTCGAAATCATGTTTGACTGAAAATTATTGAAGCTTTGTAATTGTAACAAATTACCCGCTGGAACATGATCAGACTGTTTTTGAATAAAGAAAAAATCATCACAAACGTTATCAGCCTGGGAAAGTTTCTTTTTACTGTTCAACAAGAATCTAAACGATAAAATGTCTCAATTATTCAATTATAGTTACACTAAGAAACTAGACTAAGAGCCTATGCTAGCAGCTCTCTGGGTTGTTTGGCACATCACTAGCAGCTACGTTAGCATGCCTAAATGTTTACAGTGGTAATTCTTACATGCTGATATTTAGCATGTTTATTGTGAAGGCTACAATATGCTCCACCCTCTTCTGGACTCTTTGGGTCACACTCTCAAAACACAGCTGGCCATTCAGAATGTGCCTAACCGAATATGTACAGACCCTCAGTAAATAGGGAGGAGAAGAAGAAGAAGAAGAAGAAGAAGAAGGGACATCCTTTTTCCTCTTAAGCAATGACGAGTAGTTCATTGGATTGCAGTTGGATGCTTTTTGTCCTCCAGGCGGACATGGAGGCAAAATTGATTCTGCTCCACCCAGTTCGTACATTGGAATGTTATGTTGCCCTCATCAGATGCCCTGAATAGCTTTTTAACGGCTGCTAAGGCCCTTTCCAAGGAACACCTTGCAAGATGGCTTTGTGAGCGCATCTCCCAAGCCTACAGGCAGGCAGGGACCCTCCCACCGTGGTCCAAGCACTCTCCACACATAGTCTCGCCACCAGACAATCAGAGATCTCCGCCTTCTGATAGTCTGGGGACACACTGGCGAAAACGGCTGGCAACAAAGCCATTTTTCTCTTGCATTTTTGAAAAGGACACGCCCTCCCGGAAACGTGCGCTCCCCCTTTTCTCGTCTGCAAGGAAACAAACACACAGAGAGCTTGAAAATGGATGCCGAGAGATTTAACTCTCATTTTATCAAAAGTGTGCTCAGTCCACAAGATTGTGGAAATGAAGGACTTCCAGCGACTTGAGCCATTTTGTACCACTATACATGTTTCTAGTCGGACTATGTTTACGAGCACAAGAGTTCAGCAAGCCACCGAAGGACTGCCCTGCGGATTTGCTATTGGTTCTGCAATGTAGGGAGTTTTTTTAAACTCTGAAATTGTATCCACCCATCTAAACACAAAATCAGGGAGAAAGTCATCAGTCTTTAGTTAAGCAAAGCGTCTAAAGACTGACTTGTGACTCTACTCCACACATGGTGTCGGCAGCCTTGTTCAGCGACGTGAGCGTCAAAGACATATGTACGGGGGCAGTGTACACGTGGTCCTGACTCATACGAGTCTATCTCTACGGCGTGTAGGGCTCCTTTTCAAGGTCTTTGCTCGCTGAAATGACACAGGACTGGTGAAAAGGGTTGGGTGTATGTCAGCTGTTGCACCTGACTCCCCTCCGGGCGTGTTACACTAACATGTTTCCATGTTCTTTGATGACCGGGGAAATGTGGTGTGCAGGGTGTTGAAGCTTGTCTTTTGATCCTGGCAAGGGTAAGCTAAAGCTCCACCCAGTTTTGTATCTCACCACCTGGGTTGGTTTGGGCCCCTTCATCTCCGCTGCAATGGTGTGGGTAATAAAGAAAAAGGCGGGCTACATTGACTAACCTATAGCCAACCAGGTTTAGTGTGGCTGGGTTGCGTCACAACAAGGCTTCATCAGCTGTACCCTAAGAGTCCAGAAGAGAGCAGAGCATGTGTGAGACAGAATGAAGGTTACAATATTGTCACCCTAGTTCTATTAGCACAGACAGAGATTTGGGTAGGCACATCCTGATTGGCCGGCTAAGTTTATTCTTTTGTCAGTGTGTGCGTGCATGCTCGTGATTAGAAGAGTATTACCCAAGGAGTCCAGTAGAGGGCTCCACCTCTGCTAATAGAACTAGGGTTACAATTCGGAATCTTCGATTTTAACGCTTGTAACTAGAAAAATAAATTATGAGTTTAACACCTTTGTTTTCGATCATCACTCTCTGAAGATACCCCTTCCTGGCCTGCTCACATCTCTGATGAGTCCCCTGGTCTCAGCGGCCTTCTCCCCAGGAGCTGTCCTTCTCACTTCTCTCTCCCTTCTTCTTCTCTATGCAGATTGAGCAAATGTACTCACTGTGTTATTACTAGAAAAAAATAGTTCATTCATGTTGTATACATATGCTTTCACACAAACCCCGGGTTTTTCCGTCCTTTCCCACAAAACTTTAACCTCTGAAGTGCCAAAGGTTGAAACAGCTTGCTTCACTCACTGTGGCCTTTGAAGGAGGGGCTTTGCTGAAATTCCTCATGGGGACAAGATATTTAGTCGTTCTTCAATCTCTCTAATGAGAAAGAACTTCACTGGAATTTTACCAAGACACTCAGTGAACAAGGAATTTTGATTATACGCCAAACTATTATTCCCTTATTTCCAACCTTTCATTCAGATTTATCTTGTGAAGATCATAGTCTTAGCTCATCTGTGTAAGGCAATCACTCAGCCAAAGGTAAGCCAAAACAGAGAATGCAACATGTCATGAGGCACATCACCGGCCAGTTCTCATGACTCACTGCAAACAGTGGGATAGCAGGTGCTGAGATTCAGCTTTTCACAGCCTCCTCCATTGCACTGAACCATATTTGCATGGACCGCATTTTGTGTTTGCTGTGTTCTGTGTTTGCTGTGCTCTGCCCAGTGAGCTGTGTCAGAAGAAGCAAGAGAAACAGAGAGTAAAGCCAGACGAGTGCCAGAAAGCAGCCTGCAGCAAAAGGCACGCACGGGCCAAAGGCAAAAAAGGGCAATGCCAGTGAGAATACCAAAACATCCTGACATCTGATCTACACTGTAACACTAAAAAGTGAGAAATTCAAACTGAACCGAAGCCAAAATTATTTACTAAAACTCAAAATTACATAATATCTTGAATCTTAAATGTACAATTGGTGCAAATTGAAGTAATACATAACCAAAAAAACATGTTGATTATACATCTTTAGTTGAACAACATGCTTTCTTTTTATGAATACATTTAGCTTTGGTGACATTCACTGACTTTTGTTAACACACAGCGTTCAGCCCTCCCTTCACTCATCATCTCCATTCTTCCTCCATCATCAACCCCCTCAATCTTTTTGTAGTCAGTTAGAAAACCCCTGGTATGAGCAAAGGTGATTGCAAATGAGCGTTTGTAATGCAGGCTAAAGAGAGACTGACAGAGATATAAAGGCTGAGTGAAAATATGACGTGTAATTGGTGTGATTATATGCTGTTCTATAGAGCCAGCAGTCAGCTGGGATATGAAATCTTTCTTCCACAGCTGTGTTATTAGCTTTGATTGGCATTCATTCTCTGTAAATGCATTGTTGATTCTGCACGTTTTTTTTTAATGATTATGTTGGGCGGTACAGAACTTGCTTTCTGACACCACCCCTGCCGCCCATCGACACAAGAACTGAAGTTTCACTTTAGCACATATGTCTGGTTAACATCAATTACATGTGCTCTGAGTCTGAGCATTTAATGGCACAGAAAACTATCCCCATGGTACTGTAACCTGGTGCAAAGAGGATTTACAGAGTCTGTTTTGACTCTGTAACAGATGTCATATAAAACGTTGGATGTCAAAACATTTTTAGGTGAGAGTGTCTTTGCATGTAAACCTTTAAAAGGGGGTTTAAAAAACAGGAAAGTGCAATTCAATAGATTTGACCAGAAAGACGGAAACAAACAAACAAAAAGAATCAAAGAAAGGAGGAACACCCATTTCCCTAACTGCAGCACACTTTGTATTAGTCCTTCCTTCTCCTCGAGTGGCACACTACAGATTTATTAGCTCAGTCTGACCCAGGATTACTCTTGAAGACTAGTCAGCACTACTGCGCTGTAAATCAGGCCTTGCCCAGCAGGAGCAGAACCACAAAACCAATGGTGTTAAGGGTCAAAGGTCAATGGGGAGGAAGCTCAAAATCAGGAAGCCACTGGTTATATCTTTATCCACTCTTGAGGCCACCGCTCGCGACTAAGTTACGGTGGTGAGTTTGACACTGATGACCATTTTAAGTGGAAAGTATAGCTGTTATTGGTTTTGTGCAATTCAGAATGGAAGCTTTAATCATATATCATACCATAGGTAGCTCTTACAGCTAGCCCTTGTGTTTTCCTTATTTGTGCCTGTGAGAAATGTTCAGATTTGTTACGGATAGCCTTTCCAGTACTGTTATTAATATCCTTCAAATTTCACTCGACTTACCTCATGACCTCCAAGTTATTTCTCCCATGATTATTTAGCCTATTAAGCAGTTTACTGGCAGAAACAACAAAGTCAGCCTTACTGATAATAGCGAGCTATTGCTAAGAACTGGAGTAACTGCTGCTTACATTGTGTGTTTCTCTTTGGCTGCAGTGAATCACCATGCTTATTTCTGAATATCTGTGGAAAGTACCTGCTATAATAAGCAGGGTTTTCTGCAGTTTGTTGACTTGTTGTAGTTGAAAGTCACGCAATAGGAGCAACAGTAATGGCCACACAGGAGGGAAGAGCCGTGAATGGAAGAAAGAAAGTATGTAAAGAAGAAAGAATAGCAGAAACTGATGCTTGTGGTCAAGGAAGTTGACCCTTAGTGCTATTTTCTCATGAAAAGGGTGGGATGAAGTGCTGCGGGCAGCAGTTACAAGGGTGTTCAATGTGTGTTTGAGTGTGTGTGCCTGTGAAAATATTTTTCTCTTTACCAACTTCTGACCTTTTGGCTCCCAAACAGTTCAGTCAGATTTCAATTATGAACTGATTCATGAATAACGATGTGTCATACTCTGTGGTCAAATGTTTACAACTTAATGCATGTTAAATCTGTCATAGATGAAGATAGAAAAAAAATCCATAAAGACATCATTTACACAAACAGAATAAACTTTTGCCTTTGATACAATGTACATACTGCATGTTTAATGTAGCTTAAAACACAAAATTGCCTGACAGTTACAACAAGAAAGCTGCAGAAAAAAAGTTGTCTAGTGTAAGTGTGTGTGTGCATGTGTGTGTGTAACCCAGACAGCAGGGAGAAAGAGAAGCGGTCTTTTCACTGACGCTGATTGAAAGCAGATGTTGGCGAAAGCCAAGAGAGAGGAGAAAATGTTTCGGAAAATTCTCAGGGCTCAGCCTTCTCTTTCTGGGCCCTGGCCCAGGCAGCCAATCACTGCGCAGCATTCACTGGTCTTAGGGGTGAAAGAAGCACTCCTATTGGATGGAGATTCAAACGTGGGCGTTGGGAGCAGATGTCCTGGGAAAGTTGCTGAATCCCAGTCGACTCACAGTAAAATAAAAGCAAAAACATTTGCTTGTTCAACTGGACAGTGACCAAAACCTGTTTAAGTCCAGCTGAACTCAATCTCCCTCTCTTTCTCTCGTGTAGTGCTTGTACAAACACTATTGCAATGTTTCTGTATGCCCCAGCTATGTATATAGACCTATAAATTTCAGATGAATTGGCTCTCAGATGGTTCATTATTCAATCGCCACACAAAAGGAAACCTAAGAATAATCTTTTGTAAGGAAAGAACGCTGACTTTAAGACCTCTCTCTTTTCTGCTGTCTTCTTTTATCTAGTTTGGAGACAATGTTTGAAATGAATCCAGTTGAGAGCTTCCACACCTTTGCCATCTCCCACCACTCATCTCCCCATGCCTCCGCACCTCTAAACCTTCCACTCCTCCTCTACTCCTTTTCACCCCCTAACCTTCACCCTCCCGTATTCAACCTTCCATTCCGTTTCTCATTTCTCTCCGTCTCCATCCCCGAACCCCCTCTTTCCCCCTCTCACCTCTTCTCCTCCCCCCCATCATCAGCACCCTGATTCAGTCACACTCTAGTTCACACACGGCCTCACCTGCACACAAAGCCCCATCTCACTCTTTTATTGTGCCAGTCTATTGCCTATTCACAGCAACAGCACAGCACAAATCAATCATCTTTCCTAATGGAAAGTCCACATTAACATGAGAGGACACTCCATTTCCGTCCCAGAATGCCAGGTCGACTGGTACCTGAGCTTCAGCCAATGCAGATCCGGGGGCCAGCAGGCACTCTCATTTCAGGTGGGATAGCAAGGTGATACCGTTAGGTCCAGGGGTGGCTCTGGAAGTCAATGGTGTATTAACTGAGGATGCGACAACAGCAATAAAAATGCAAATTACCAGCCAAAGCAGGGGATGGCCTGGATCTGCCCTTCATAAGCCTGGATAATACAGTCACCACACCTGCCAAGACATGTGGTTCAACACATCTCAGACACAACAATACAAAGAATTAGAGGAGGTGAGGAACGGGAGAGGTATGGAGTATGTGACAAAAATTGAGACCATAGGTGTTCTGTATATCTGTGACAGCCATTACTGGCTTGTCAGATGCTCTGTATTCTATATTTGATTTGTATTCTCTTTAATAATAAATTTAATGCTTTTAAAGACACTAGACATACACATCATTCACCATTTCTTTAAGTACCAAGTCAGATTGTTAATCCTATGCAGAAATCTGCACTGGTATTTAAAGTGCATAGCAATTCCAGTGCTTCCCAGTCACTTGTGCTTCTTGAAGACAAACAGCTGGAAGTAAAGACGTGAGAGCCAAGTCTAAATGAAAGCTTGTCTACAGTCACTAATGTTAGAGAGTAAGCCCGACCTTTTATGCAGCTATATGTAAAATAACCCTCTCTGTCATATATGTTAAGTAAAGGTGAAGGCGTCTGCCAAAAATAGGGACATCAGTGTGTTTATATCATTCAAAATATTGGGTAGCGATGTGACAATAAAGGAAATGAGATGCCATTTTGCAGAAATATGCACAATCCCAAAACTTTAATTGATGCAGCGTTTTCACCTTTGGTCATGATGTTGAAACACTGCATGTTACTTTGTATGCTATTATTTGTCCTGCAGCTGTCACCAACTAAGGCTGAAGGTGCACACTACCACATTTTATGCCACTCCAACACAAAAACTAGGGTTAACACAAAACAAACAATGGAGCTCTTTGATCAGCAATGTCAGAAATGGGAGCAGTGCATTGATGTGTGGCCTTGTACTATGTTGGTGTTGAAGGTGCAAAACCAAAAGACTTTGATGCAGGGTGGATGCCAGCTGTGGGAAGGAAGAGCCATAAAGCCCTTTTCCATACATGTGCTGGCTTGAGTCAGTTTGACTCAGTCGTCACCCCAGCATGGCAGGGATTTGCATCTCCATACAACAGGGCTACTTGAAGGTGTGTCTTTAACTGATAACAAGCTTATCTTGAGTTCTTCTATTTACTATTGCGCTGTGCAACATTTGTTGGTAGCCAGCTCCTTACCATCATGGATTGCCAAACTGTTGTTATGATTTTGCCTGGTAAAAATCTTTTGCTTGAAAGTGATGAAGCATCTGCTATGTCTGGAAATAGCATAGCGGAGGTTATTTACATGAATCATCACGTAATGTTGACTGTTAACTTGGAAGCAGTTGACCCAACTCCAGAGATGACTGTGTGGCGCAACTTGGCCTGACTTTGCACTACTTGGTGGATTTAAACTGATATTGAAAGTGCATATCAACACAGAGTGGTTTGACTCTGTGCAGCCATAAGTCCCATTGGTAAAGCCCTGAGAGCGATGACATGGACCAGCTTTTATAGTCTGGAAGGACCAGGTAAGTCTTATCAGCAGACGACACTCTCATGTCAACCAAGATCTCGTTAATACGTCAACAATTTCAACTGAAAACGGTAAACTTTAGTTGCGTTTTGGCCGATCGTTTACATGACAGCGACGTTTTGGGTGCTTGAAAACGCAATGTTTTGAAAACGGGTTCCAGAGTGCAATTTTTTGGAAACGGCACCGTCTCCGTTGTCATGTAAACTTGCAATATGCAGTTCCTCTGAAAACGGAGACTTTTCACACATGTACATTACACTTCCAGTTTCAACGCATGCGCGAGAAAGTCGACCATCACAACAACAATGGCAGACTCCCAAGCTCTGCTTGTGCTGCTTACCCCATTGAATTTATCAACGCTTGCCCATCATAGTGTAGATTTACTGTAGCAACTCCACCTCGTTGTCTGTCCAGACAAACATTCATCGGTTGCCATTTTGTTTGTTTATACATCGCTGCTCTGCAGAAGGAAGCATAAGCGTCACACCGCCAACTACTGGCCTGGCATGTATACTGCAGCGTTTATGGTCATTTTTGCCGATCCATGTGCACGGCGATTGTTATCAAAACGTTGTCGTCTAAACGCGCAACTTTTTCAAAATGAAAATGAGAAACTATTCTGTTCTCAGTGGATTGTTTTCGTGTAAACATGGCCCAAGTCATTGCTGAGGTTGGTCAGGACAGCCCCCAAGACAGTGGGAGGGGCATCACTGTCTACTAGAAAGACAGAAGGGACAATAAAAAGAGTTAAACGAATTATTCATACAAGCCCAGTGCACTAGTGTCCATTGCCTACAGCAGGGGTGTTGAACTCATTATAACCCAGTTTGATCTCAAGTGGGCTGGACCATTAAAACCATCACATAATAACCTATAAATACAACAACACCTCCAAATTGTTCCCGTTCTTTTAGTATAAAGACATAAAATCAATTCTTAAAATGTTCTCAATTAATGAACAGTCCATTTACAAAATGGATTATGAACAGTCTGAGATGTCTTAAGAAAAATGAATGCAGTTTCATCAATATGTCTCAGATTTTCCACATCCATCCGGTCTACTACTTACTGTCATTACATGTGCATTTTTCCATACATTTCCACTCCTGTGTAGTAATGCTGACATTACCACACCAGATATAAGTGTAAGCTACTGAGGAAACATGTCCTGCCCTACAAACCACTTACAAATCAAAAGTAAATATAGCAAAAGGGTTCCACCAATATTGTTTTAAGATGGAAATATGATACAGATTCTTTTGTACTGAAGCAGCTGACTGACAATATTTTGCACAATATTCAATATCTTTAAATATAACTACAATAAGTAGTCACTGTTTATCAGGGAACTATATTCTGGTCAGAGTGAAAAAGCTTCTGAAGCAGAATTTTACATCAATCAGTATTAGTTGTGCAAGTCATCCAGTGGGCCGGATTGGACCATTTGGTGGGCTAGTTCTGGTCCGCGGGATGTTGGCTATGTTTGACACGCCAATAGACCAAATCAGCAGAAGACAGTTCACCTCTATTAATCATAAACTCTGTCTCTCTTCCCCCAAAAACCATGAGAAGGGTCATATTTGAGAGGACACGGTAGATCTAACTCTGTTTATGTTAGTCCCTGGACACCACTGGAGTCCATACTGGCCAAAGCCATCCCAACCATGAAGGACAATAGGACGCAAATATATCCCAAGGCAACTGTGTCTTAAGTTGGCCTATCAGGGCCCTCAGGGACATAATGGTCATATTTCACAACTTCTCTGCGTAATGGAACCACTGAGTTGGTCTCTTGTGCGTCACAGGGATTCTCTCTCTGTGAAGAGGATGTTCATTTAGGGCAGCAAGGATGAATGTAGTCGTGCTCCATCCTAATCGCAGCAAAGGATTCGCTTTATGTAGACTCTTAAAGCATCACAACTGAAAATAAAAGCTGACAGAGATTTTGCAGTATGGACAGTCTGAAATAATGTGCCCTTGGAGATTTTTGTATTTTAAATGTCACTTAAATAAAAAAAAAATGGTACATGACACTTCCTCTGAGACCAGAGAGGGGTCAGGCTTTGATTCAGTGTCATTAAAATACCAGTTCTGCTGTGCTGATCTTTATAATTCATTCTGATGACATACACATGTACTGTAACATTCTTATGTGGAGATTTGTGTAACTCTCTTTGGAGATTTATGGTGTACATACACTGCAGTTTCACCACAAAAGCACTTTCCTCTGGTACCATTCACCAGCCATGATTAGTGTAACTGGCTCAGGACAGATTTACTAAATCTATTACAAATTACTGTCAGGACCACAAAACTTTGTGCTGCTAACTGCCACATGGTTTCAATTCAGTATTTAGCATTTGTTAAGACTGATTCTGTAATTTGTCACAGCCACAGTGCTGTCTATTATTTCATTTTAATGTTATGCTACTAATTAAGACTTGAGGCGAAGGACACGTTGTGTGCATGTCTGGAAAGCAATGGAGTGCAACATAAAGCTCTGCTACTGAGCTTGAAACGTTTAAATAGCATTAGGTACTGCTGTCAGCTTGATAAAGGGTGGGTAATTTAACAACAAAAAAAAAATTCTGATAACTTGTGCTTCTCCCAGCCCTTCAATCACAGACGCAGTTTGCTCTGCTGCTGCAGTCAATCATCATTAATAAATCAGTTTTCATTCCCTCCTCGGATAGTTTGCACTTCAAAATTCCCTGAAACACAGATTGTGCTTACATCAAACTCATTTTGATGTGTCATTTTGCTATTCTCACTCCCAAATACCAAATGCCTTGTCACTGGCCCTACATGTCAAACTATGATGCTTTGGTGCTCCTTTGGTGACAGTTTTGAATGCATAGGGACAGCATGTCAGTTTATGCGCATTACACACATTGTGTCTTTTAAAAAAACAACTTCTGTTTTTACAGTAAATGTACAGTTTCCAGTCGTTAAATGCATACAGTCTCTTTTCAGTTTTTAGGTTTACCTTTTTAGGTGTAGGCAACAAAAGCAGGGGTTAAGTTTAAAAAATGAATTTATAGTAGGCTTAAAATAAGTACATCTGTGACTAGTGTAATCTCACATGACATACATCACTAATGTAGTATGCTACACATGCTAGCACACACTAAAATAACTTGACTTTTAGTTTTACAATGCACACAAACAGCGATCTCCCATGTGAAAGTCCAGAATTTCCACCTCCATGCCAATCCACCAGCAGCTGTTTGAAGTGTCCAAAAAGCAGCAGTGCATGTCACTGAGCTAAAGAATGTGCTGCTGGTATGCGCTGAGGACCACTGACCAAGCATCGGTATTTGACGAGTACGTAGTGAGACCTGGATGTCCATTGCCATCCGAAAGAAGTGATTACTGGAGTAGACCCTTTGTTTCTTTTGGCTTCCTCAAACCCAGTAGTACAGTCGTTACAGAGTTGCATACAAGGCTCTTCTTCTGTGGAAACATCCACCAGTTTTGGTCCAGGAGGCAGACAAGGTGTCTATGTTTAAGAAAAAGGCTCAAGACTTTCCTCTTTGATAAAGCTTATAGTTAGGGCTGGCTCAGGCTTGCCTTGGACCAGCCCCTAGTTAGGCTGATGGTGTAGTCTGCGGGGGGACTTTGCAGCTGTGAGGGTCCAAGGACGGAGGGTGTCGCATGTTGGAAAGCCCTCTGAGGCAAACTGTGATTTGTAATGTTGGGCTATACAAATGAAATTAAATTGAATTGATAACTCTAGACACAGTATACTATAAAATGCTAACCATTATCTTTTTTATGTGATGATAAATCATATTGAACTATATAGTTTTGAGAGCTGCTATAGTTTAGAGTGGCACTACACAAGTAAGTGTGAAAAAGAAAGAGCTAAAAAGCATATGCAGTACATAGTATATACCCTGCATGTGCTGTTAATGTGATAATGGGTTCTGCTTAAAATGAGTCAGACCCAACAGACGCTCATCATCTGTATGCGCAAAACCCCGTACTAGGAAACACACATCCTTCAATGCAACAGACTGATAAGCTGGATCCAGGAGGCAGCTATGATGACTTATTAATTTCACCTAATGAATTCATTCTAGAGGTTCAAGTTTGTATTGCAATGCAGCCAGTATTTCCAAAATTCATGGCTGCACCAGTGGATCATTTAGTTTCCCGCCTCGTCTTTCTCAGTCATGTTAAGACTACATGCAGGAGACAGATGTAGCTTGGTAAGACCCTTTAGATAAATATTTAGGTTTGAAATCTGACAAACGGGCCGCATTCCAGTGTCAAGAGAGCTGTAAGCTGCTGACGACAGGAGGTGATACTTTTTGTCAGGGAGAGGCAGAAATCATCCAACATCTTTCTTGCGACTGCCAGGTGTGACATGTTCTCGCTTTCTGCACAGACTTCCTCTTCCTCTTCTCTTTATGTCTCTCTCTACTGTCTTTCACTTTTAAGCACTGCTTTAAATCAGTGGAGGCTTTCTTTGAAGGAGGCACATAGGAAGAAAAAATAGGGGGCGGTGGGGGTGTCTGCTCGAGCCAGCTTTGTGTCTGGATTTGGATGAGGAATAAGCAGGTATGAGTGGTATCATAATGGTTTCGGTCTTGCTCCAGGTCTGTTGGAACGTGCACTGGCCTGGCAGGTATTTAAAAAACCTGCCCAGCGAGCATGTCTGGTCTGGATCATCAGTTCCAGTCAGAGCGAGGGAGGTGGAACAGGAGAAGAACCACCTGGGTAACCTCAGCCTGCCCTCTGCCAAGAACACCACCAACAGGTCCAACATGAGAATATCGGTTTCAGAGGGCGGTCCTATCATAGTGCTTTGGGGTTACATGTGAAGTATGTAAAATCAGTCATGTATGTACTTTCTGTTTCATGTTTTTTTCTACAGTATGTCTTACTTGATCAGCATCATTGATCATTTCTACGTTGCTTTGTACATTACAAACATTTGTCATTTATGTAAAGCAGTCCCAAACTAAATGTACATTTTTAAAACTGCATCTACATTTAAAATTTGTTGTACATTGTGTTTAGTTTCTACATTCAGACTTTCTAAAACTGAAAAACAGCCTACTGGACGTGTCTTTTGGCCTTATTGCTTGACTGCTGCAGCGGGGCCAAACAGCTGTGCTGTTTGGGGCAACAGGCCATGGCCCTGTATGTTTTCTATCTACAGTGGAATTTATATGAGCCCGGGGTTACAAGCACATGAATGGGCCCCAGTGTGCTGGTTCTGTTTTGACGTCACCTCATCAGTGCGCATGGGACACACTTGTTAAAACTGGGACACTCCACCGTCCGCATGTATTTCAAAGGGAACTAGGCCTCCTTTGAAGGACCAGAGTGTGGTGGTTTGAACAATAGACAGATTTGTTTGACTAAGTTGTGCCACTTTTAGTGTGGAACTATTGCAGAGCAGAGCGACTGTTCACTTAGACTGTCTAGCAATGCATGTGTATCTATGTATGTGTCTATTTATAAAACCAGTCAGCGACAAAGTTCTGTTCAGAGTTGCTCCATGAATTACTTGTGCTGTAGATGACTTTTGATGAACAATATTAAAGAGCCACTGCTTGATGAGTCACCATCACATCATAGACCACAAGATTTCCTGCAGAATAATCATAAAACAAGAAAATGTTGCCATACAAAACTGTAACATTTACTACAGTGATAATATTCATAATGCTTAAATAGTGTAGCAAAATTGTGAAGTATAATAAGAGTATAGTATACTATTATGGCACTATAAATGTCAGTGTTATATAGTATGGTATAATGACAATGTGAATTCATGGCTTGAAACAGTAACACCACACACAAGTATGAAATCTTTGTTCACATATATTTTATAACATTTTGAAGTACATTAAGTACATTTTAGAAATAGAAGCTACAGTTTATAAAACCTTTCCAGCAGAAATCATTGATGGGCCAGCATCAGCCTTTTTTCTCTAGCAGACAGGTCTATTTTCTATATAAAAAAACAAAAAAGAATAAAAAAACAAAAACAGAAACAAATCGCTACATTATTTTGTCCTGCACTACCTTTAAATTCCCATGAAAGCACCAGCTGTCTGCATTTCTTGTCTTTTATAAAATATAAATTATTGAAAAATATTCAAATGTTTGTGAACTAAATACAATAAAAATGATCTCATAACAAAAATACGGAGACACTATAAAATATACAAAAAAACAACATCCAAAACAAAAACAATAATAATAAAAAAAAGGTTTTCCTTCTGAATCCATTCTGAGATATGCATATGCCACAAACTACTGGTGTGTGTATACACTTGCCCGACTAAGATTCATTAATACATAAGACCTGCAGTAGATTGTAATCTGTGACACTTAACGACAGTATATTTTCCTGACAAAATAATTTTCAAAACACTAACATTTTAGGTAACAATGTTTTCTTTGAGCACGATAACCTTATAAAGCCAACCGTACAGATAGTATGATCTTGTGGGGTGAAATAAAATGATAAAAAAATAACTTTTCCGAGGGCACTGACAGTCATTACAGTCATTTAAAAAAAAACAAAAAACTGTAAAGCTCTGTAACATAAAACACTGACATCAGAAAAAGAACCTGAACAAAACAAAACAAAACAAAAAAAAAAACAGTGTTCTGAAACCTGGACAACAACATGCAGGAAAGAAGTACAGTGCAGCTTATTACTAATTAATTTGTTGAATACTTTGTGTCAGATGACGATAATGGGTAAGGGTTGGTGAGTCAGTGCTTGATGATTGTGGCCAAGCTTGTTACCGATTGAACATTATGAACATATCCAGCATCTCTTTTCTTTTCTGCACTCAGGGGGGAAACCCAGATCAGTGAAGGCGTTTCTCTTTCTTCTAAAGCTGTGTGCTTTTCAACATATTAACAAAAGATAAAAGAAAAGTCAACACTTTCCAAGAATGTGAGAGAAGTCTGGTCCCTGTCTTCCGACATTGTGGACGATACCCGAAGCACCGTGGCCAAAGACCTCACATGGGTTTTGGTTATTATTCCTGCTTTGTCTCTTGCTTATTTGTGTAATCTGGGTCTCAATAAAGCATTATGAAATACAATCTGTACAAATAGACATCTCAAAAGCTATTTTCATCCATATGGGTAACATTCAGCCACTGTAAACAATAACATTGTATTCTAAGATGATATTCCACTTTGGCATTTCCCATAAGGCCAGTGCACAGCCACTGTTCCCACTGTTAGATGGAAACTGCTGCCAGTTTGCTCAAATGTAACCAGTGAATCTTTATGCATGTGTTCTGAGCACACTGCACAAGTGTGGGTGGAATGATACATGAGTTACTCACCATGACCTGAGCATTGTTTTGATCATAGATAAGTAACTCACAAACCTACAAAATTAAATACAAATGTCTGCCACTGGTCCGAAATGCCTCTATTTGCAATGAGGTTTCAGCTGCATTCATGCATCCAACCACGCTGGCAGTGGAAAATGAAGTACAAAACCCATGTAATGCAAACCTCTGAGCAGCGCCAACTTGCATCATTTCTGTCCGTCTCTCTGTCGGACCTCACAAGTGATCATCACCTGCAGTCTCCGCAGATTCCTCTCAGTCACCTTCATCTATCCCACGCAACCTCTGATTCTCCCTCGTCAACGTTTTTCTATTGCCTGTCCCTTTTTCCTACACTGTACCTTCACACTACACTGCAGCTGCATCGTTATGGCCAAAATGTACTGCATAATAAAAGAAAATTTGACATTCTTAGGATTCTGTAAAATCACTCCCTCAACTAGTTCACTTATGAATTCATTGTATAGACAGACAGGAGGCTATTCAAACACTACTAAAGCAACACTCACATGGACAGTGAACCGACAAAATTATGCATCTAATCTGCACATTAAACAACTCCTCTCACCGAGGACTCCTGAATTCCCCCACATAGATTGTCTACAGTCTTCTAATACTGGTGGTATATGCAAAAATGCATAAGTTTCAGTCACAATGTGTGTCTCAAACAAGGTGGCAAACATCAACGTAAAGGTGAAAGCGTCAGTTTCAAAAGCAACGGCTGCTTTCAGTTGTCTGTCTATCAGACACTCTTGGTATGAGTAATGTCACCAGGTCCTCAAAACCCTACAAAGCACAGGGCCAGTGTCTATAGTGTTGTCTGATAACAAATCAGCACATTTCAGTTAAAGGCTCCTACAGAACAGATAAACTTGGCATCTAACGTTTGGTTCCACTGTAATACCTTCATTGACAACATAAGAAAAATACTCTTTCCAATATATGCCTGGTAGGTTTACATTGGGTGTTCTCAACATCAATAATATAATACTGGCACAAGCATACACTCCTCAAACAACAGATCAGAAATGACATTTTTTTTTGGTCCAAGCTGAGAATTCTGTCTTTTTGCCAAAGAGAAACAGTGAGCATATATGTAAATATGTCATTATACCTTCCTTAGTTTGGTTTTTACATTTTGGCAACCCCTTTTTTTCTTAGCAGGAACCTTCCGCCTGCTCTACCCCAGCGATGAAATGAATCAATTATTTTGCTCTTTCTCTCTCGCGTCTGTCACACTTTCTGTCTTGGTCCTCTCATCTCCCCACTGTGCTACTTAGGCAGCAGGGAACCTGAACTCTACCCGATAGCGCTCCATCTGCCCCGAGCTGCTAAATAATACCGGTATATAATCACACACGCGCACGCTCACACACACATGCGCGCACACACATCTCAAATGCAACAGGGTATGAATACAGGCTTTTGGCTTGTGCCTTCTTTTTAAAACATGGTCTGAGAGACAGGAGCTTGAAGTTGACAAAGACCACAGTTAGTCATTAAAAACATTTTGGTCCCCCCAGAAAACGGTTTAGCGACTCTATCAAAACAGTTAAGACCACTTTATGAGCCCCAGTCCACGTGTCTCCTTAACTTTTGACTTCACTTCATGTTTCTTCTTCGCTTTCACTCATCCGTATCGGGCTTTACGTCCAACATTGCATGGAGCTCCTCGGGAGTGTACCCCAGCAGGCTTTTTAAGTCACAGACAAAGCGGTAGACGTAGCGTTTCCCCGATGTCTTGTGGATGATATTCTTGTCATAGTAGTAGCGTAGGCCACGGCTCAGCTTCTCATAGTTCATCTTGGGCTTGTTTTTCCTCTTGCCCCACCTCCGAGCAACCTAACAATGCAGGAAATAAACATGTCAATATGTGCCGTAAACAGGTAGCGAATTAGTAAGAGGTTAAAGCCACGTCATAATCATCTACATTTTCAGAACTAAACAATTAGCACTACTTTTTTTTTTTTTTTTTGCATTCATGAGTCATTTTGAAATGAAACACCGATGATGCAAAACCAGCAGCACCTTCCAGAAAGATTGATGGAGCCAAACAAGGCATGGAAAATGTTTTCACACAGGCAAAAGACATCTTGTTCATCTGGCTAGCTACTTAGGACCTCCCAGCATGTGCACCAGTGACCAGCGGAGTCACGACCTCTCACCTCATCTGGGTCAGAAAGCTTGAACTCCCAGCCGTCGCCTGTCCAGCTGATGAAGGACTGGCAAGACTTGTCGGTCAGCAGCTCCAGGAGAAACTGCCACAGCTGGATGGGCCCGCTGCCTGCAGAACAAAGAGGAGAGGGAGAGGGAGAGGGGGTGTGAATTAAAAATAATGATAATAATAATAAAATGAAACACACTGAGAAGACACACTACTGTTGGTGTAGATTTAGTTAGTAAGTGTGAGGCTGGGGCAAAGACGGTCCAGAGTACTGTATGAATACATTAATGCTACACCCAAGAGTGGAAGGATAAGAGGAGGCTGAACATCTCACATCAAAAGGAGGCATATATTGTGTCTCTACTTTGTCTAATTCTGCTATGTACGACAGTGTTAAATATTCATGCCAATTATTCACTTGTGTCTGAGGAGGGACAAAGTAAACCTTCTAATCTGGGTCAGACTGAAGTACAGCAGTGGAACCAAATGTCCTCCGAAATACAAAAGTCCCATTCATCATGTATTCCCTTGTCTGGCAGTTGCCCTGTGCAGTATTTGAATCTAGAGTCTGTGTCTGTATGAGTTCCATACTGATGAAATCACTAGTTTAAAATAAGAGGGGGTGCCTTTAGACCTCAGCAACACATCTTTGGGAGCTGAATGCAGACTGTAGACTGAGTGGTTGCTAAGACATCTGTATGTGTGTATTGGACTGCATTTTTTTTTTATGAATAAGGAGTAATATAATAACCTGTTCAAAGTGAACTTACAACAACTTTATTACATCTCGTAGAAAAAAAAGGAGGGAAAACAGAACCAAAAGAAAAGGGCTGGTCTTGTCTATGAACTAGATTCACTGCAGCACACTTTGATCTTGTGGTTTTTCAGCACATACACCAACCCACCCACTTTTGAGGCTCGCATGTTGAAATCACACCTGCCTATGCAGCACACCGCCTCAGCAAAACTGAAGCTACGCTAAAGTCACCTCTCGAGTGCCTCAGAAAAACCAAATGTACCTTTATACAACACAAACAAAAGCTTTCAGGGAAATAGATGTGTGGGTTGCAGACTTTAAATGGTGCTTGTGGGCTCTCTTTACTCCTGCTAAGGATTGGAGAAGGTGCATGACAACAGCCACCAAGACTTTGGAAAATAAGTGTGCTGCTCAACACTGGGTTTCTTTCAGACAGAAAAGCTTAGGACTCGCATTCCAAGAGTCTGCTACTGTAATAGCGAACCCACATAAGGGTGATACAGTGCCGGTTTACCAGCCCCCTGTGCTCTCACGCCAGAATGTAGGCGACCCTTTGACAAAAAAAAAAAAAAAAAAAAGTTTCCAAAAATATGTTACAAGTCTCCATGTACAATGGGCCTCATTGAAAAAGCATAGTGTGGCAAAAGGGTGGGGGCTTGCATTCACAGCAGAGTTAAGTATCTGACCCACAGGCTGCTAAATGAGTCTGGAGCATGTGCAGCTAAAGCAAGTAGGCTGTGGTGATTGAGGCCACAAGTAAGGACTGATGGATGTTAATGTTAAAAAATTATGACTCAAAAGGTATTCAAACCCCAACGAAACCAGCTAATATGTCATTCTGTTACCAATATTTTACCACTTGAGTAAATCTAGTGGCAATGCAAATAAAGTCTGTGTAAGGACGTAGGGTCTGGGGTCTAGGGGATGTTTTACGCATCAAACACTTGACTTCCTGCACCAATTTATGGTGGATATGTCTTTATTTATTCTAAAGAAAACACAGTATGGGTATACAATTCAAACTCTGAAAACATAACGGACTATAATGCAGTGAGGCATTCTCCTGTAGATTCTCCTGTAGATCAGCTTTTCTCATTCAGTGGTATCCCTGCATTTACCGTGATTTACTCTTCCGTCATTTTTGTGAAGGTATAATCTCTTTAAAAGTGCATGTGGCAGCTATTGACTTATAACACATTCATTTATTTAAAAGGAGCTATATGTAAGAAATCTAAAGCAAATAGTCGTAAAATCCTCCTAATATGTCACAGAGACTAAGGAATAATGTTCATATAACATACTGATCTCACCGACAACAATAGTACAGCCAGAATATTCGCATTTAAAAAAAAATTTACGGTCCACAAATCACATTTATGTTTTGAATTTGTGTTTTGGCCTGTTGTGCCACCCACCGCCATCCACCAGTCACGCAGTCAGTAGAGTCTCAGCATCAGTCACAGTTACGACTGAGCTACAGCAGCACGGCAAGCAGCATTAGCAGTGTCCCAGTACATAGCATTAGCAGTCTCCTCAGCTGTATCCCGGCAGCAGCGTTAGCCGCAGAGAAGCCGGAATTGCTCAAATGGTCCGCTAGAAAACCGAAGATCAAGGACACGGCGACGCGGCACTGCCACGGCAGCCGCCCATGGGCAAACAAATCAGTCTCCAGCGTGCCACTGTCCAGCAACCTCGAATCTGTAGGGGGGGGGGCGACATGACTCGCGGCTGTATTTTGAATTTGAGTGCAGTAACCGTTTTGGCCACATTCTTACATACAGCGCCTTTAACTTTATTCATAAACTCATATGTGTTGTCAAGTTCGAAGAAAGAGAATAAAGACAATTTGGACAAGAAGAAAGCATTATTGATAGGCGCATGCACGTTTTGGGGTCATTTTAGAATCTTTATGCTAGCTTACATTACTTTTTTTATTGTGCAAATTAACCTTTTCGAAGCATTCCTGTTTGTTAACATTTCTGGTTATGCTATCCCTCTGTGCATTTGCATTTTTGTACTTGCGAGACAGGTAGTCTGAGAGAGACAACAAAGTAAAGAGTTCATCGTGTTGTATAGCCGCCTGGTGTTACTGTAGACAGAGGTGTAAATGGCAAATTGTCACAGGAAACCGCTAAGATGACAACTGGAGCTTCACTTATCTCTCTGCAGCCTTATCAGGCCCTCTGTCAAGTGTCACCTGTCACCCCATGACTGAGACAGGAAGCCGAGCAGAGCAAGCTGTCATAAACATCAATTTGGAATCTTACAAATTTTTTTCTTCTTCTTCTTTTTTTTTTTTTTTTTGGTTGTGGTTTCTCTCTCTGTCTTTTCTCGTCTCTCTCCTCTATTTCTTCATCCACCCACACCTACACGCATGGGGATGCACACACGTACACTCAAAAAAAAAAAAAAAAAAAAAAAAAGCTTCCATCTTTGAAGGACTACACTCTCCTAATAACAGCTTGGACTGCATTCTGCTTGACATTTTTTCTCTTTCAGGAAAAGTGGGGTATTTTAACCTGATTTTTTTTTTCATCTTTCCCCTTTTCCGTCGCAAAAAAGCTCAAAGGAAGCACGTTCTCTTTAGCGAGAGTACATCACTATGCAATAGGCTGCACACACTCAACCAGGCTTTCACACACGATCTATCCTGTCGTAACATCTGATGCACATACAAGATTGAATGGAGTCCGAATGCTGGTGTGTACATTTAAAAAGGTTTCCAAAGAAGATATTTCGACATGCTTAGGTTCGCATTTTGATATCATACAGATTTTTGTCAAAGCTCATTATATAAAGGTAGTTGCTGTCATATCAGATGATGCATCATATTTATTTTTATCTATTTATTTGTAGTTTCTTGGTTCACTTGAGTCAATCACGGCACATGGAGCAACACAGCCTCTAATGGCTACTAGAGGGGCTTTTTGGCTCTTCGTTATTCGACTAAGTGTGCATTATGACATCTTCCAACATCATTACAAGTGAATGACTCATTGTTCTGTAAGTGGCTTTTGAACTGATAACCATATAGATGACCGTTTAACTTGTGCATACCAACTTTAGGACAGTCTGTTGAGATCTCATGCATGCATTGTTAGTGATGTTGAGAAATTTGCTTGGATTTCCCCTTTTCAAATGCTGGCAAACTCGCAGCCTTGTGACTATAATTTAAACATGGCTGAAAAAGTCCCAAACACTTTGGTGTGAGAGGCAATTCAGCTGTCCCTGCAATCCAATTTTTAAACAGCAGTGCATGTCATGAAGATCTAAACCGTCTACTGATGACTGCAAAGGTTGTGTATTTTCTTATGCAATACAAGATTTGGAAGACATCCGAACACATCCGCGTAAACTGTTAAAAGTAGTAACAGTTGCCGTCTTTTCATGTACCCTTTTCAGACCAACAGCCATGACAGATGCTAAAATAGTGCATTCGCTTTAGAAGAGGCTGCACATATCTCCACATCTTATTGAGCTTGGAGAACATACGTAAGCCGGCTTTTTGAGCGTGTACAAGTATGAAGATGCCTCATGAGATGAAGAGATTTTGGTTTTTTTTCTCCGGTGCTATGTGTAGGAGCAGGCATAATTTCTATGTTTCAGCGGCGTTGCTAGGACGACCTGGAAAAAATAGGTTGAGATGCGGGCTGCAGATAACAAGGAGGTAGATGAGAAGTGAAGACAGAACAAAAGAGTGCCAGACACACAGAGAGGAGAGAGAGAAAGAGAAGAAGGTACGAGCAAAATCTATTTTGCTTCCTGTAATGTGCATGACTCGGGCTGCCAGGGTAAAAGGTGTTTTTCTTTTTTTTTTGTTCTAAAAGCACACATCACACATCTGGGGCTTTTGCAGAGCATCAACAAGTGTGTTATAGCGGCACTGAATCTTATTCCTTATGAGACTTCAAGTCTACTGATGGCATACAGACACACCAATATGATGCTTTCACTTTACCTCTTACCATGTTTAGGCTCACTTGCATATGTATAGTTAATAATAATATGATTATATATGAGTGAATAATATACTTCTACATAATGTTACATTCTATAAGTATTAAAATTAATGACAGATGGATTCTTTTTATGTGTACCTGTGTCACAGCCCTGGGATTGTGCATGCTTGCCAGCTTACCGGCACACCTCAGTGGAACAGAGCTTTGATTAATGTTGCTGGTTACTCTTGCTTTCCCTGCTTTGACATTTAAAAAATGTCTGCTGTGAGAGAGGTCTATAAAAAGCTCCAGCACTTTTCGACTCTGTATAAAATTATAATGTATAAACTTTGGCCTTTAGACATCTTACCTGTGTATCCTGCCAGTGCAGCCGCTGGGATGACGGGTTTATCCTTGCTGAGGTCTGAGCGCTCCCTCACATAGTCTTTGAAAGTGCCCTTGGGCTTGTGGCTATGCAAGGCAGTAGGGTAGTCTTCTGAGTCAAAGCTGTCGTACGAAGGTACCCGCTGCAGGCTGCTGAATGAGGACTGGCTGCTCCACGACTGGGTCAATCGGTCGCAGCTCTCGAAACTCTCGATGCTCTCGAAGGAGTCCTGGCCGCCGAGCTTACCTGAGAGGGTAGCAGCAAGAGAAAGAGAGAAATAAAATTGTCACAAAGGAGCAAACTGTAAATTTTATAGCATATTACATTATTAACTCTCCAAGAGAGGTTAAATTTGTATTATGTCTGACTTTCTCACTCTGCTTTTCCTTAAAAAAATGTTGTTTTAATGTGATACTTAAGTGCATAAGAATGTTAATTGTTATTGCACGTTTGTAGAATCTGACAAAGGAGAAACATTTATAAAAGTGACATAAACAACACCTTAGCAGTAAATTATGTTCCTTCTCACTAAGCTATATTGTGCTGTACGGCGCCACATCTCTCTCCATTTCACACCTCATTTCCCTTTTACAACCACCATTTGGATTTGATTTTAAATGGAAGACAATCTCACAAATTGCCTTGCTATTTTTGGCCTTGGGAAAGATAAGAGGAGCCTTTCAATGGCGAGTCATTATCAAATGACAGATAATGCAGCCCCTCGATTGATGCCGAAATCTTCAACTGCTGAAATTGAAGCCACATGTGGACATCAGTTGTGCAGCAAAATACTTTCCCATGTCGAGAGGGCACAACGCAACGCTCGAAAAGCTTGGTATGTGTGATGCATGAGGATTGGACCTCATACCTTGCAGGCAAATGCTTGAAGCACTGGCAAGGAGGCTTACATAGTGTACATGGCACATGCTATTCATTTATACAGCTGCGGATTTGTGAGAAGAAAATCCTAGCTTTATGGCTATAAATGTAAACCATGCTGCTAATTCCTCTGTAAACTATCACTGGGAGAGAAAACAAGCCTGCGCATTCAGAAAAGCAAACAGTTTCATGAGAAAACCCCCATGCGCGCTAGCTGAGGATGACACCTCTATCTCCTTACCCAGAAGTTGAGGAAAAGAGGCCAACAGCAACAAGAAAGAAAACAAAAACTTTCTTGAAGATTACACCACTTGAACTGTTTTACATAAAGGACGGGCGGCGAGAAGAGAACACGTTGTGGCTTTGGTTCGTGTATCACACTGACAAAAACAATAGAGTTTCCCAACCCAGTCTAGAGTGTATGAGGCGGGTTTGCTTAAACCACAAACCAACCAGAGGGCCTGCTTTTCTTCTCTTCTAATACATGCACGCTGATGTGGCATGACAAGATTCTGGTAGCCTCAGCACAATCACACGCACATTGACACCCACGCAAGAAGCATTTACATGCACTCACACACGCATGTGGACACATTTATCACAACAGTCAATCCAAACAGACTGTTGATTAAAACAGAAATGCATCACATTCTTCCCTGCAACGCTCTGCTTAAACCTCAGCTATACTTCTCATATCTGGTGTGTGACCCCTCACCTCTGCTAAGGCGTCCCACACACATGTTGTCAGGGGATACCACCTCCTGCTTGACAGTGAAGTAGTCTGCTTGCAGCGGGTTGAGGGGCGTGTCCCGTAGGATGACAGAAGGGTATTCACTCTCATACTTGAGCGTCAGCAGTTCCTCCGAGCTGATGGGATGAAGTGTCTGGTAAGACTCTGTGATGAAGCCGGGCTCTGAGTATTCAGAAGGAGGGACACATTGAGCATGCTCAACACCGTAGCCTGGAGACACAAAGGGAAATGAGTGTGGATAGAAAGCAGAGATGGAAAGCAAGGAGCAAAGCAGAGGAGGAAGATCAATCTTAGGAGAGCGGAGTCATTATCCATCTTGTGCTGAACTGCTGCCCAAATGCTTTGTGTGAACAGTCCATAACAAAACACAGCTCTGAGTACATGAGATGAGTTTTACATTTGAGGCGAGATTATCGATTAGACATGTACCTAACTTTAGCAAAAACCTACAGTGATTATTCCCTATGATTTGCAGTCAACGCACAGAGACATCTAAATCCAAATGTTGAATTGGAAAAGATCAATTGTTCTCTTTTATTCACAACACTAAACCCCTCCTCTTTTTCCATTCAGATTTCAGGCACACATCTCATGCTATTACACAGAGTGATTGAGTGTGATGAGTACTTACTGACAAAGTAGTCTGAGGTATAACGGGATTCCTGGAAGTTGGAGGTCAGTCCATTGATGGGGTAATGCTTTGCATCCTCTTCATGAAAAATAGATAGAGAACGAGCGTCAGTGACCTCGCCATTGATTTCACGTATCGTGTAACTGCATCCAGCATTATCAAAAATTAATGACATGAGCTAAATTGCGTCTTCCTGTTTGGCTTCTGTTACTATAGCAAATACCAACAGCATTCTAAATAGGTGCGAGCAGTGATGTCACCCAGTGTGGTGAGAGTTCTACCCACATTCTCTGTGTAGGCTTCTAATACTATCTAATGATGCAAAAAAGTATGATAAACAGTCAACATGAATGTGGCCTCACCTTTCTGAAGCATTTCTAAATGTTCCCAAAGGATGTCACCCACAAAGTCAGGTGCTAAGTCCAGGAAGCGCTCCTTCCCCATCGCACACAAACTGGCTCCATTCATGCAGAATTTGTCAAAGTCAACATTCTTCAGACTGAACTCGTTCACTGTCCATGTTAGCCACTCAGCCACGTGGTTTTCTGTCCACTGTCTGGGATCTGAAGAGGATCACAATTGTTATATTCACTGTTTCACTGTTCACATTTATACAATGTGTTGAATCCTCCTGTTGAAGTTACATGATGTGTATTCAGACTGAGGTGCTTATACTAAACGTGCGCTATGAGCTGCCACACATTCTGTTGTATGCTCCGTTTTCACTGTGAGAAAACTCCTATCTCTGGTTATGCCACCAACTTTCACACCGCCTCTGTGGTAAATATATCTACCCATAGCAAGTCAATCAAAAACAAACAGGGACTCAGCAGTGGATGTAAACAGCTGTGGTAATGACAAGCCCAAACCATGGTTTGCAGATATAGTGCGATTACACAGACAGATACTGTTGAGCCCTGCTGCTTCCAAACAGCATGACGAGCCTCTGGTCGGCATCCATTTAAGAAGCTAACTCATTATTTTACTGTCTGTGTCTAGATTCTCTGGATACTGCAGTCAGACAGTCTGCCTGGACTGAAATGTATGTAATGTAAGGCCACTTGTGGAATAACTGGGTGTCTCCCTGTTTTCTGTCCTTCTAAGAGATGCCTTGACTGACTGATCTAAAGCAGGCTATAATGTGAAGTGATCTAATGAGTGTGCATGCCTGACATGTGAGACTGTGAGGTGTTTCTAGGGCTCATGCTTTCCTGATAAGATTTCCTTTTCCCAACAAAAATGTTAACAGGGGTTAATAAGAATACAAGCAGCTGACAGTCTTACCTTTGGGAATACCCAGCCGCTGCTGTTCTTTCGTGAAGCCACTGAAGGTGGCCTTCAGAGCCTGGGACATCATCTCTTTACTTCCTGGAGTTAGCAAGGGCACATCTCCACACTCCGGATCTGCCAATCACAAATGACAAAGACCATTGATTATGATGCTACTTTGAGAAGTATCAATATCTATTTCATTTGGGATTGCAATTACTAATACGCTAATATTATATACTGCTTTAATTGGTATTGACAGCCTGAGCTACGGCAATGCATCCTGTATTGTATTTCATGCTGATAAAGCTTACTGAATGGAAAATTAAATTGAGACAGAGAAGGGGGCGGGAAAGACGGACTTGTGAATGTGGTTCAGTTAGATATTCACGCAGACACACACACATATGCCCCCTACCCCACATACACACACACACACACACACACACACACACACACACACACAAACAAAATCAACAGTTGTATCTGACCGTGATCAACAACACGGCTCAACAATTACATCCCGTCTAGACAGTCACTGTCTCCGCATCAGATCCAATCTATTTAAACAGGAGCTGTCACACTGCTGGATCTGAACTGCTTACAAATGGAGGTAACACTGCACGTGCACTACTATTGCATTATGAGACACGTGTGCAGGTTTCACTAACCGGAGTAGCACCCATAGAGTTTCATGCACTGAGTGGAGACGGTTCAGAATATGTCACACATGTGGCTTTCAACTCCTTTTTTGTATGTTTTGTTTTGTTTTTATTACAACTGACTACAGTTTCTGGTATTCCAGGCAGGGTCCTATACGGCAAATCCCACTAGCCTGGCACTCTGCATTAAAATAAACACACAAGTTTATTTGCAAATACTACAAACACTAACCGCTGCCCCACACACACATCCTGGGTGGGAGAGCAGTGCCTGGTGCCCATCAGTGACACCGTGACCCCTGCTAGCCCTCCTACCATGCTGCCCTTACACAGTGGGCCTACTGTCACCGGACCGAGCATGAGGTCAAACATTCTGAGAGGTCGAGGGTCGAGGGATGAGGTGATGATGTCACCGCGGCTGCTGGCGGGTGGCTAGGAGAGTTGGGGGTGGGCTGTCTCAAGGGTCTCAGTCACACACTAGACTTACTGTTCTCTGCTCACAGCCAGTGGGCACCCAGTTCTGAACAGAGCTCCCTTTGATGGCTTTAAACAGTGCCTGATGACTTGCACTGATCTAATTAGACTGACCAAGCTGCAGAAGTGTGGGACGAGGGGGCAAAGCAGGGGAAATGATAAGAGGAGAAGGGGAGAGACCCTGGGGCCACTAACACTAGAATAGACTAAAAACTAATCTGGCCTAGACTCAACAAATGACTTGTAGATCATAAAAAGGGCCCTTATAGGAATCCAATTAACTGACATGCCTTTATCATTCATTCTACAAAGCGCCCACACTCATTTGCACAACAAAGACAGACATATATCATGATCTGTTAGAGTCTGCAGCATGACATAAAAGCATTATCTTATCTAATCAATTTGGGGGGTAAAGTGCGTGAGGCAAAACTTGAACATCTTGGGGCGTTAAGGTGCACATAAAATCAAGAGTTCAATCGGGCTTTGATTTTTGCAGCATGTCTTTCCCTTTAGCTCATCCCTCTTGTCTGTCTCCGTTGCGCGTCAATTAAAACCATTAAAAACCAGATCACAAAAGGCATGTCCCGAAGGCAAAACCATGATGAGGGAAAAGTTGTGTCACTCCTCTCACAGCGCCACCATACGTCGGACCCAGATGTTCTGGCATCTCCACTGGCTTGGCGGTTATATCTGCCAGCAGTACACTGGGGCAACATACAGTTCATGCTTGTTTTCACCACTCGCTGACGTCTCGACCTCGTCTGGAATGCACAGCAGCTGTCCCTCCTTCGCCCATGTAACCAATGTCTGTCTGGCTGTTTGTAAAATTAGGTCTCCCAGTTTCTTTTTTCTCTCTTTGGCTCTTGTTTTTCCCTCTCTTTAAAGAAAGAAACCTCACAACCAGCCCAAGACAGAGGACAGACAAGAGCTCTTTGGTTCTTCATGTGATTCAATTAGGCCTGTAATAATATATTGCTCTCTGTTACACTGGTGAACAAACAGAAAGTTGTTTATTCAAGTTGGAAGAAGAGGCAAGGTAGAAGAGCTGAGAATAAACATTGTTTTACAGGCTCACATAAGACCTCAGTTTAACTATTGTCAGACGCATTTCGCACATCAAAATAAACTGTGCAGTTTCACAATGAAAGTAAGACCTGAGCGAACTGTCTTTGTGTACAAGTTGCCCCTGACAGCAGGGTTGACTAGGCCTCTGCTGAGCTCATTTCTCTTTTAAGTAGTGTTGGTAGTGCAAAAACCTACATGTTGCAAACGGCTGCAAACTGAGATGGGACTGGGGCTCAGACAGTCTGCGCTTTGATGTGAAGGCAGGGGCAAAATGTGGCAGTTTATTTAAGCTGGATCGAGTGGAGTTTGTCTGCACTTTCGAACCACTTACGCCCCTCCCTCTCCATCGCTTTTATCAACCCGGCCCCAGCCTGCGCTTGCCCACACAGACTTGAATCCACTTTAGCACTAAATCCTCCATCAAAGACATTCAACACCATCGTGCATGAGAACTACCATTAGGCACTCTAAGGAGAGAAATATGTGAACCATGATTATAGAGCAAATTAAAATGTGAACTGCAATTTGTGTGATTTCTATTGTGTTTTATTTTGATTACTCATTTCTCCTATAAAAATGAGTCTGAAGTGGGTTTTTGTTTACCATGTTGCAAAAATTCAAAGCACAACAAATATCTTCTAAGTTTAGACTGGCCACAGTGCAACAATCTACAAAGACAAACTGCACTTTCAACAAAACCTTCCTAATAGGATGTTGTTATATCTAGGCACGTTGCAGTGTTGCATTTTTGTGAATTGAAATCTCAAAGACATGAAGCAGAGGGCACAGCCAGGCTGAAAGGCAAACAAAAGACCTAAAAGTGCAATGATAATAGCACAGCCTCCATGGTGAGTGATCCATATGAAAGTTATCTGCGGCAGAGCTAATGTACAGTGTGCATCCATTAGCGAAAGAGAGGCAAGCTTGGATCTAGCCAATCTCTAGTAAATGATGAAGTCCTGATAGGATTTCAATGCCTGCGAGTCCCATTAGATACAGAATGGTCAGTGTGTATTGAGAGTTAGAGCATCCACAAGTCATCACTTTCCACATTAGACGGTGTGGGTCTGTCCGCAAAATGAGTCCCATCCACTTAGCTCACGAAATGTGGGAGTGGGTGTAAATCACAGGCAACATTATGGCATTTTGCTAACAAGAGTAAAAAGAGTGTCTGGGGTGAAAAGTATGAAATGAAACCAATTTCTGCTAATGATGTAGAAGGAACAATAAGTCCATCTATTCTAAGATTTACTGATGAAGTGAGACTGATGTTTAGTCTGCATGTACAGTAAAAGGTATTGATTAGCCACTCAGCTCTTGCCATGATATGAGTAATGGACAGGCTGCAGAGTGCGACGACCAGATTTCCCCCCAAGGGATTCTCACTGACAGACTGTGCACCTTCACTGGCCTGCCCCTACGACCAAGCCCCCAACCTTAGATGGAGGTTCTGTTCGGCACCTTAGGCTGTTAAACTCTCACATGAACACACATACACACACATGAACTAAATTAGCAGCCTTCTTCGCCTGTGCGCCAGAGCGTGGGCGTGAAATTGGGATTCTTGCGAGTGGGGCCAAAGTCTATGGGGCTGGAACAAGCAGGGCTGGGCAGGGCAGGGCAGGGGAAGATAACAAGGGAGCATCCCGGGTGGGTGAGGGGTGACTGAGTCGGGGGGGGGGGGGGGGTGAGTCACCAGCCTGTAATATGAACCCATCACAGAACAAGAGAACCAGGGGTGGGCACGGCAGGGAGAGAGAGGGAGACAGAAGAATGAATGGGAGGTCTCATAATGCTCCCTCTCTTCTCCTTGTCTCTGGAGTGACATCACAGTGGGATCAGTGCCATCTCCAGCCTCTGGCGGAGACTTGCTTCATTCATAAAGCCTGGGCTGCTGCCTCCTCTCAGAATGATGCAACGATACAAGCAAAGCAGGCAACCAGACCCAACAAATAATGGACAATATGCTTTCCATCATGCGATTGAGCTATAAATAGCCCTATAGAGTTTATCCAGTGAGTGGGTGTGTGTTGGCGTGAGGAAAAGAGAGTCGTCAGTGATTTAAAAAAAAAAAAAATAGGATGACATCAAAAAGGCTATTCAGAGCTGAGCTTTTTAAATGTTAAACACTTTAGGGTCAAATGGTCATTTATTTATATGAGTGTCAAAGCATCATGTCTCCCTCTCTATGCCCCTCTGTGGCAGAGTGTATGGTGGGCTTTATTTAAATCAGCAAAAGAGTCCATTTCCTGTGGCTAAGTTGCCACTTCCTGTGGGAAGTGAGGTGAGCTGTAGGTTCAGGTGAGGGTCATACCCTTCCTGAATATTCCAACATGCATACAGGTACATGTCAGTGGGGTCATGACACAGTGCAGAGAAAAAGGGAGGAAGTCTTGGCTACTTGCCAAGGGCTTATAATCGTCTCTTTAAGGCAGACCAGTCTACCCACAGCAGACCAGAGGTGACAGTAGTATCTGAGAGAGCCTTTGATGGAGATCTGTATCTGAACCCCTGGTCTGAGAATGCAGGGTCATAAACCCGACTAACATGAAGGGGGCCCATTCAGCACCACGGGGTGATAAAGTGGTGGCTGAGGGCTGCAGTGGAGCAAGAGGAGGAGGACGGGGTGGCAGTCTGGTTTTGAGAGGGCCGCTTGTTCAGCCAGCCGCCCCGCTGTTTAGATTTCCATCCCAATGCCAGGGACCAGGAATAGATGAGCAGGCCTGGCTCAAGCCAAACTGAAGAAGCCAGACCCGACCTAGACCCAGGCCTACTGCAGCACAGGACAGTGTTAACTGCAAGAGATCCAATGCACAAACCAGTACCATCCCATCATCACAGACAACAGTGCTGAAACACTAGTTTTATTCTTAGGTCTCTGCCACTGGCTTCTGGCTGCCCTCCTGAAGCGCAAGCCTGTGGTGGTGTAAAGCAGCTGTACGGGACGAGGCCACTACTGCTGACATCTGTCTTTGGCCATGAAGCTAGAGTCGTCCAGGATCATCACCACCACAGACATACTGGCTACTGAAGCAGACAATAAGTGAGACTAATACCCCATAGCTGCCTTGCCGTCTTTCTTTCCTCCACTCCCTCCATCTCTGAAATCATATTAGCTTGTGATGTAAAAGTGCATTAACTCTACTGTTTATGCCAAAGTCTCAGCGCTTGATATGACATTACCTCCGAGTTTGAAATGATACGCGCCATCGCCAACAGACGCTAAACATATTTTTGCTAAAAGCTTGATGGAAATTCTCTCCTTTCCAGAAGAACGAGGGAAACAGAGACGAGGCGCTTTCAGCAGGATTTGGCTCCATGTTGCTTATTTAACTGCCTACAAGCCTTGTTGCTCTGTGATCTTTAACAGTGAGAAAAGGCCTGTTTTTTTGGGTATGCTTCAAGTATTAATGGTTGAGCAACAGTAATGTATTTCTTACAACAGCCCATTGCACAACTTTCAAGTTCTCTATTACTTTGAGGATAATATTGGGGGAAAAACCCAGCATGCACTACAGCACTACACAAACAGAAGCGATCTGACAAATCTCACACAACTTGCAGGTTTTCCATGACCTCCATACATGTTAAATATTTATAATGAAAGTACTACTTAGTCCAAAAGGATCTGACTGTCTTGTTTTATCCACCAGTGTTAGGCATGATGGCGAGAAAAGGGAACTGACAGGCGAGCACAGCACTGCAGAGTGCAGGTGGTGCTAGCTTAGCTGTATCCAGGCTAGCTGCCTCCCAGGCTCCGTCCCTGTTGTAAACACACAGGGGATGCTCTGGGGGAACTGTTTAGGCGTTAAACCAAACACACGACATATCTGACAAACAGTTTACTCTCTGTGTTGCATTTTTTCCACAAAACATTGTGCCTGCCCCATTTTTAGTCCAAACTGATACATTCCACAACCAGGTTCCTGATATAAGTGTGAATTATGTGGCACAGCCACACATTCACGCACACACAGCGATGGAATTGTTCGCCATTCAACGGTTCTTTTGTGCAAAGCATACACATGTAGGTCTTGTAGTGGCTGGATTTGATTATATAATCAAACATATATAAGTGCTTGTTGCTTGTTTGAAGGCAAGCTATGGGCAACAGATGGATACTTGATAAATAAATTCCCCCCAGACCGCAGTGTTTTCATGTTGCGTGCCTCACATTCCACCTCTGTTTTACAATCGCTAATGTGCTTCTCACAGCTTTCTTGTTTTCCTCTAATGCGACCAAAAATGACTTGTGGTCTGAGTGGCAAAATGGTTTCAGCTCAAGATGATGAATTATCCTTCTATTTTAGGCTCAGCGTAGGCTCCATAGCTAATAGAAGCATAAAACATCAAACATTTGGCAACATCTCCTTTTTCTTTATCTTTTTTAAGATATGGGTGTTGTTTTTCATGACGCTGTGAAGCACCTCAGCTTTGGCTGACTTGGCTGCTTAAAAAAATGTTAACTGCGGTTTGATAACTGGAAAGTTACAACTCAGTGTTTTGCAATAGGAGATGGAAGTGATTTCAAATGCATGCGCATATCATCGCAGATGTGTAACTCATGATCACCTTGTGTTCTTTATCTGCCTCTCTCAGTTTCTCTTTTTTTCACTCAGGCACACACTCACACAAACATAAGCACACACAGACAGACCATGACTCACTCCATCAAAGAATGACTGGACTTCAGGGGATATCGTGCTGCTTCAACTGACAATGTGACTGGTCATGATGAAAGCAGTGACCATATCTTGTAAAATTCCTGCTCAGTGACTCAAAATTTGTCACAGTTACTCTGTAACTATGTGTAGAACAAACATGTTATGGGCAACAAACAGAGCACCTCTAATGAGCATTTCTGTGAAGCCAAAAGATCATTTTCCACCAACACAATGGCATTTCTGAAACTGACTGCTGCCAAAGTCAAGTTCTCATTATGTTCTGAATATGTGGGCCTACAGCAGATGTTATCAGAAAGGGCAACTCACTTCAATGTGTAAAACATGTAGATACGAGGGAGCTCAGGCTAGGCAGACAATGGAATCCAGCTGCGTCTACTCTCATAGTTAAACTCCAGAGGCAGTCTAAAAACTTACACAGAGTCCCATTCCTCGACCTCCTCCATGGCTGCCAGAACACATGTGCCTCCCATTTGACTGCGTCACTGAGGCCCAGCTCATCATGAGCGCCACTGAGTCGCACCTACACAGCAGAGCCAGCCACCCACGTAAACACACCCTGCTTTATCTTCTTTTGCTTTGGCAGGCCAATCAATCAATACAGGTCTGATGCTGTAGGTCTGATACACACAAAGTCTGCGGCTGTGCCCCATTTGTTCACCTGATTACAAAAGCAGCACACAACGCATGCTGACTCCAAAAACAGGTGGTGTGCAGCGAACGCAGACAAAACAGAAAACAAGGGAAGAAAATCTGGAACATACACTGAACAAAATGAGTGACATGGCCTCGTTGAGGACAGCTGAACATCCGTGGTGAAAAAAAAAAAACCTGCTGCCTTTCAGGACAGTAGACTGATTCTCAAAGCAGGCATGTTTCTAAACCAGCTCAGTTTCCATCCCATTATAGGAAACACAGCTCCTAAATGTGGAACCATAAAACAGAAACAGCAACAGAGCAAGAGGACAAAAAAAGTTCTAAAGCATTCAGGACAATGTTGAGATGCGTGGGAGGTTGTGGAACCATTTTGAGGCAGCTTCAGGCCAGTTCGGGTTCACAGCCAGACTGGTAATGTAGGCCTGTGGTGGCAGAAACCAGTAAGCGAGCCAAGCAGACGCGCAGTCGGACAGCCAGTGGCGTGTGGTGCAGCAGGCGTCTATTGCCATGACTCAGGGATTACAAGCAAGGAATGACTGGTGATGGGACAAAGTGCACTCCCCAGGAACTCACTACACACCACATCAAGGTGTCGTGAGAGAAACCCATGTGGCTAACAGAAAGACACTGGAAACAGAGGAAGAAAGGGAAAGGAGGGGGAGGAACACTTAAGGAGGAATTGTGCGAGTGGGCGGGTGGATGATTGAAAAAGAGTTGTCTGTTACAAAAAAGCTTGCTAATGCTTTACTTCCCCAGCCAAGGAACATATTTTCCTTTGTTTTGGTTGTTGGCTTTTTGTGGAATGCAAGTAAAACGAGAAGCTGTTGAAGACTGATCGCGAGGAGAAGTGCTCCAATCATTCTGATCTCTAAGTCTTGTTTAGCTTAACAAGGACTATTCTCAACCATCATATCGGCCACACCTTGGAAGGCCTTTCTTCTTCCATCCCTCAAACACCCACCCCCTCTCTCTTACACACACACACACCATATGCTTACTATTTAGCAGACTGCTGTATCTGGTGCTAACACGCCTTGCTTTATGACTAAGCTTTATAAGCAAAGATTAAGGCGTGTAGTCACCAGGGAAGCGTCGAGATAGGACCCACGCAGTATAATGGTTTTATGTTTATATGGGCAACACAGCAGATGACGGGCTGAATGAAGGAGCAATGAATGAAATGCCAACCGAATGGAAGGGGGGGGGTAACTGGATGTAACAAAGTGGCATCACTGAGAAACGCGGGAAAGAAAGAAAAACAAGGTCACTGTGGAAACTCACAGCTACTTCACAGGTATCCGCCCAGTCTGATGACATCTCTGACCAGCACAGGGACGCCCATTGAGCAAGCTGGTATCAGCTACCTTCTAGGCACAGACATGGCCTGGTCAAACACTAACTAATGACATTTGGGTGTTGAAGAGAACACTGGACTTACTAATCAAATTTTGATCCTGCTAACCATATCGTCCTCAGTTTGACACGGCGCACATCAGATGAAAAAACGGACCGGTCTGCTCTGTTTGGCCCGATTCACTGACAGACCACATCAAGAGAAGCCTGGATCACCCAAACAGTGTTTGCACAGCTGCCAGGCAGCCACGCACACTCAAACATTGGCATATATTACACTGCGCTACTGAAGGAGTGCTGACACAAACACACCGAAGCAAAAACCTGAGGCTTATGTAACACCCTCTGTTCTGACGAATGCTGCCCCTCTCCGCACCCTACCAACATGGGAGGCACCTTGGAAAAAAAATAAAAAAATCAGTGAAGCTTTTCTAAGAGTCATCCGTGTGGCATGGCCTGTATGCATAGTGCATGTGGTTGCGCTGAAAGGAGATGCCTTATAAGGGCTCTTAAAAGAAGCACCAGGCACGCCAGTTACAACAAACAGCAGAGTTTTTGATCAGATAAAAAGTGAGCCTCCCACTCAAGCTCCCACTATGCCTCTATGCATGCCACCCAGCAGGGCATGCTCACAAACATGCCTGTCAGTCAGTGAACCCTGACACTTCAGGCCTGATGAACAGTGAGAGAAAGCAAAAGGGAGACGACTCACTCAAGTCCAAAGCGGACAGCTCTTTGTAATGTAAATGATTGACGACTCTCAGGAATATTAAATCTATACTTGGGTAACCTCAGAACAATGTTACATGAGTATACCTTGACACTCAAAAAGAACTTAAGCTACACAAGAGCACTTGCACTTTCATGTATGTATTTCATAATCAAACACCTTCCCGGTTAAGCAATGCCCTCACTATCTTTCAAAGCTCATTTCTGTGTTACTGACAGTTTTGTTATGGCTACATGATGCCTTCAATAATAAGCTATCATAGTCTGGGTTACATAGATGTAAGTATGCTGTGTCAGGAATTGACTACCATTACTGAACAGAGGAATAAAAGCTTTGTGGAACTTTACATGTCTTGTTTGGGTGCACCTCTGACCCTGGCACAGTGTGAGCGTTAAAAGGAATTATCTCCACTGGAGGGAGAGAGATGGAGGACAGGCCTTGGGTAAGCTGAGACCGGCAGCACTTCCATTGCAAAGAAAAACAAACAATATAGCAAGGTGGGTAGAAGCCACTTAAGCCGGTTAGTGGGGTATGCATGTATGTACATTATGTGGTTGCAGGTGTCTGGAGAAAGGAAAAAAAAAGACTGTTGTTACCACAGTGCCATAGCTCTGAGCTTGCTTGTGAAAAGCCGAGCAGCCATGCCCACTGGGACAGCTGCTGCTTTCTCAAATCCAACAAATCAACAAATGCATTCTGGCTTTGTATGTAGCACTTGTGTCTGTAAGCAAAGAGTCTGTCGTGGGCCTTTACATGCTTGCAATGCTGAACATCACTGTTGTGTCTTGTTAAGATCAGGAGCAGCCTTGGACAGTGGTAGTACTCTTATCTCGTAGGCATGGTAATAACAAGGAGTGAACAGAACAGCGTGTCTGTGTGTGTGTGTGTGTGTGTGTGTGTGAGAGAGAGAGCGAGGTGGAGAAAAGATGTGTTTGTATGAAGTTGTGAGCTGCTCCTTGGCAGCCTCAGCCTGACCCAAGTGCACCCAAGTAAGGGTAAGCGGGAGCGAGCATTGCGAAACGGTTTTGCAAGATAGCGCTACGCTTTGGCAACTTAACTGCAGCTGTCAGCACTTTTCTTGTGAGTTTGTGAGATGTGTATGAGGGAATCTACGCTCTGCAGGTACTGACAGTGAGGGGAAGGTGGTTAATGTGGTGAGTCACAACCCCTTAGTGGGTCAACACATGCAATTAGTATCAAATTTCCATGATGCACCAGTGCTGCTTGCTGCTCTAAGAACAGGCTCAATGCCACCTGAGCTGCAAAAGCACAGGGGATTTGTTAATGTGAAAAGCTGCTAAATGCAAATCACCCAAACATGCCACCATGTGTAACACCACTCTGTGCAAAAGCAAAAAAAAAAAAAAAAAAAAAAAAGAAGAAGAAGTGAAACCACACAAACGTTTAAACCCAAACACAGCTCACAGTTGTGGGCTTCCCTGTACGTGCCCTGGACTACCCCTGGAGCAAGCCAAGTCTTCCAGGCAGCGGGGTCAGAGAGGCAAGCCTCAGCACTGCAGATTCATCACCTCAGCCTGCCTCTCCTTCCCTCTGGAAAGTCAGTTTCAACCACCGCAGAAGGGGGGGGGTTGGGTGGGGGTATAGAAGGAGGGGAGGGGGAGGTAGAGAGGAGACAGTGGGGTTGGTGGGGAGGGCAGTGATTAGGCACTACTGCCTGTCTCCCATGCCGGCTGGGCAGAGTGCCCTGGCTCTCCCATTATGGCACTGAGTATAGGGTTAGAGATGGGTGTTTAAATGGGACAGAGGGAGAGATGGAGAAAGATCCCCAGTGAGATCAAAGCAGGAAGAAATCAAAACTACAAAGCATGTACAGATAGTCAATTGAGCAACACACCTCCTGAGCAGAATATGACCAAACTTAACTTACACAAGTGTGTAAGAGTACATGTCAAAACAAAGCTGACTTTGTGAAAGTATGCCACTGGAAAACATTATCATGGTGTATGGATTAAACATATATGTTGTGTGACAATTTATTCTGCCTGTCTACTTTTGTGATGTGTCTACAAATATATAAAGATAACTTTTCCATATTGTACCCTTGTTTCACACACACATCATCATATGTTAATTATGAAGGCACACCGGTGTGATTCATTCAACAAAAATAAGAAACACACAGCGGTTGTATAGACTGTAGCCTCTGGCGTGATTGCAATGTTCTCAAGTGTTGCGTGTTGTCCAATATTGAGCAACCACCAGCGTCTTCACACTGAAATACGTTCAGGACGTTGTGTCCCTCTTAGCGCATCTTATTACCGAGAATTCTCACTATCAACATCAACGTAATCTGCCAGCAGCCGGTTGCATTACAAGGAAACACTGAGGAGTAATGTTAGTCTCGTGTTAACTGTCAAGCGCTCACAGAAGAGTTGTATTACTCACCGTCCATCTTTTCAGCCTTTATGATTGTTAACGTCGGTTTCATATCGACAGCTGCCGTCATGATCATCAGATCAGCGTGTCTTAAAAACGCCGCGTCCCCTCTTTTATTCTAACAGCTCCAGAAAAACACAATATAAGGGAAAATCTTCTCTTCCTTTGGCGCGCCGGTCAATTATTATTTATTACCTCTGCCCTCACACTGAAATGAGATTCAGTTTCTCTCACTCCTAACTTATCTTTTCTCTTTCCCTCTCTCCCTCTCCGGTACATGTACACACACTCCCTCTTTTCCTCGTTCTTTCTTACTCGCTCACACACTCACTCACTTCTTCCTCTCTATCTCTGGCTATGGGCGTTGCATTGCGAAGAGCTGGAGTGCGACGACAGCTGAAGGGGGCGGTGTTTGGGGCTGACTTGCCAGTTGATTCACAATTCAATTACAATGCCCCTAACACACACACACACACACACACACACACACACACACACACACACACACACACACACACACACTACTACCACCTCCCCCGTGTCTCTGTGAGAACCTACCAAGACCCCTTCACGTCATCAGACGCAGTCAGGAGTCTTCATGTTCCCGCAAATTACTCCCGTTTTACTGGGAATGAGAGACCCTTTGGAGCTGTGAGAGCTGCTGAGAAGCCTGATAAAGAGCTGTAGTTATGCTCACCCATATTACTTCCCAAATATGACAGCAAAAAGTCAACTGAAAAACTCCATCATGCCATCTTTCATGAGAAAAATTAAACAAGTTTTTAAAATACCATTAAATTATATAACACTCAATGAACTGTACTGAAATGTTACAAGCATAACTACATACACAACAACAAAAACAGCATGGTGACCATTTTAGGAGCAGTATATTGATTCATAAAGCTAAGAAGTGAATTTATCTTTCTTTCAAGGCTGTGTATGTGTGCAGAACTGTTCACTAAAAGGGAGCTAAAAGGAGAGTCCGGCCTGTCTGTGTCCTATATTCTGCAGGACCAGGCTCCCTCATAACTTGTAACTCACCCTCATAAACACCTCAGAGTATTTCCTGTTCACCTTGTACTGATCAATAAAAAGCAACATGTCTTTTTCTTTCTTTACACAGTTGCATCAGGTATCAGTGTGTCTTCACAAATAGGTACAAAATTACATGGCAATTATAGGTATATAGTGTGTATGGTTTAAAAATAGTTTAGTTGTGCGGATATACAATCAATCAAAGTGTGTCTGCTGTCACAAAGACCATCGATGAAAATTCAGTTTGAACAGGACAAACTGTCCGTTCTATTTTTCAGTTTGCATTGTTTTTTTTATACTTTTGTACTTTCTTATCTACAATAATCAGGAACAATAGCCATGCCTGACTGGAAATTGAATCAAGAATTTGTTCTGCCACTGCAAAAGAACAAAGACACAACAAAGATTGGGCTTTTTACCCACAGTAAGGCTCCACTCGGAGCAAACCACTGCCATTAGGGAACACCTCCCATGGCAACAGAGAGAGTAATAACAGATTATAAAAGTGATTCTCGCACTAGTTCCTCTGGAACCTGCTGCTTTTAAACAAATGCAAGAAAATCGAGCTCCGGCAAGAAGTACTGAAGGGATGGTAAGGTCTTTTGTTCATCAATGAAACAATGTAAATGGTTTTTCTCTAAAGCATTAGCCCTCTTTTCCCATACATCCAACCACATCATGAGCAATCTTGTTAGAGTGAGTCATATGGCGCAACCTACTATGCACATCGATACAATACTTTTGCATGTACTGTACGCATGCATGTATGGAGGCTGGGGAGCCAGGGATATTGATCACACATGGATTTTTCAACCGGTGGTACTTCGCCGGCTCCATTAGCAGCCTCGGATCAGGTTTCATTGGCCTGATAGGAGCCTCGTCTGGGAAGAGTGCTGGTGGGTTCTGCGGTGAGAGGAGTTGCCTCACCAGGGGCAGAGTAGAAGGGGGGTGATGGAGGAGAAGAATGGAAGGGGGAACAGTACCTCTCACTTCATCTCAGTCACTCAGTCAGTCTCTCTTTGACTGGATCTCTTTGTTTTCTGTTAATGAAGTCCCTCGTATCTGTTCTTAAAAGGACAGCCCGGGTCGCTGGTGCCTGAGGGCAGCCATTAGGGGTTTAATGGTGTTGCTGACTAATATCTGGGCTGGCGTCACTTTGCCCATTTCAGTTTGGGGTTTTCTTCTGCCGGTCTTTACTTCTTTGTATCCAATATTTTTAGTACTATAATAAAACATTTATTTATTTTTTTACTAATTCATTTTATGATAAAAACTGAACTATAAAAGTAAAATTGTACTTGTAAGAGGGCAGTTGTCTCTAGGAAACATGAATATTTCTGTTCTTGTATCCTAGAACACTGTGTTACTGATCTGTCTCTCAGAGCAATGACCATTTCTATTACCCTTACACAGCCTGGTGTGCAATGACCTTGAAGACAAACACATTTTCATGAACAGGGCACTGACATGAGGAAAATGGTTTCCATTAGAAAAAACAGAAAGAAATGCTAAACATTCAGTTAATCTTCATCAAGATCTCCATATCAACTGTGGAACTGCTTGTGTCAAAGTTTTGCACAATACAAACCCAACAAAACAACTATTGTTGAAACAAACTACGTCATTTCTTATTTAGACAAAGAGATTGTTAGTTGTCTTGCACTCATAAAACAACCACACAGTGTGTGTACCAGTACTCTCGAGGAGATATGTCCCAGATCAAACAAGTTTTGCCTTCAGTGTCTCTTCTCTTCACGTGGTAAATGCTGTTGCCATGGTTTTGACAGTTAGCTGGCTTCACTCATTTTGCATTGCAGCATAGCACCCCTAGCTAAAGCAGCCTCCCCTCTCCTGCTCGCTGTCTGTGTCTCGCTGGCACATCTGTGTTGTCTGCCCGTCTATAATCCCTCGATGTAACCGTTGCACCTGCTACTTTTCACAGAGTTAACTGAAAGGTTATTCGATTTAGAGCAATCCATACAGCTGTCAAGTGATATTTGTCTTTGATGTTGGTGCCCTCGCAGCAGGAGCACAAGAGTATTTAGATTTCAACACTATACTTTTCTTTCACTTTTACAAACATAAAATCTGAAATGATGACTTGACTATGTATAGAATGTTTCAGACAATGGATGTGGCCTGACAGGTTTGGTATGTTGTGTGAATAGACGGCATTAAGCGTGTAATCAATCAGTCACTCATTTACAGACACTCAAGCGCACACACAGAGGGGTGATGGACACAGACACACACACACACACACACACACACACACACAGAGTAGACAGTAAAACAGTGGGGTCCTTGTGGCCTCTGTCTAGCAGCTCAGCCTCAGCTCTATCCGCGGTGAATTCTGTCTGAGGTGCCACAGGCTGGATGCACTCCTGCTGAGATCAGAGGGTTAGCTGGGACAGAAGTGGTGTATCCCTGTGTGTGTGCTCATGCATGTGTACTGTACTTGTGTGCATCTTTCTCTTGCGCCTCGCATTCCGAAGTGTCTTCTGAGACTGCGTGTGTGCGAGTGTGTCAGCGAGTGCATGTGTCTACGCGTGCGCGCTCTGCTAAATTGTGTGCATGTAAGTGCACTGGGAAAGTAGCAGGGCCTCCCTGAACAAAGGCTCAGCTCTTTTCTGAACAATTAGCTTCGCTAAAAAGGACATCTCTTCCTCCATTAGCGGCACCACGTGCCCCCCATCACTCCATTGTGCAGATAATTCAATTATCCCCACCCCCCTCCGAGTCTCTCTGCCTCCCAGACCTCCCTCTTCTCGTCTCGCCCTCCCTCCTCTCTGTTACCACCATGCTCTCAGATAAAGCTCCACTAGTGCCTGAAGCTGAGGCAAAAATATGCCAGTCTGTGGTTTTAAATTCATCTCTCGTTGAACAAATAAAGTTTATACATTATAGTAAGTAGGAACGCTGGTGATCTGGCTGTGATAATACAGCTGCTGGTTGTTGTAGTTCGTTAATTGTTGAATAATTGTTCTTTATATTATGTGATAATAGAGAAGGATTTTCCTTTACCTACAATAGGATGGACTCAGTTCTTCTAGGAACGCACATTACGAGACACAGTAAGAGGTATTCACTCTTACCATTACCGGTGTACACTCATTGTAGTTAACAGTGTGTGAATATTGCTAAGCTCATGATATAAACATTAAACAATAGGAGGTCTCTCTTAGGATTCATTAAAGCGCCACCTTTCCTGATGAGCTGGCATCTGTTGCATCATCCGCCATCAGTGATTGCATGCGTTTCAGAACTGCATGTTCTCCAACTGAAGTGGTTTGTAATTAGTCACCGCACTATCGAGAGGAACTTACCACACTAATACTTCCTAGAAATAAAACTCGTAGAACTCCGGGAAAGGGAAGTTTAAAAGTCGGGTATTTGGCTGATGGTTTAAAGCAGAGCGTCTTTGAAAATCTTTAAAAAAGCTAACAAGAGAGTAAGAGGAGTATCTTCAAGGAGGGCACATAGCCAGTAGCTTATAGTGAGGGAAAATATCCAGACATTTCTTAAGGTCAAGTGCATTTATTTCAAAAAACACTCAAATAAATGGCTCATCAAAAGGATAACTATATTCACCAGAAATCATTCACTGAGATTGTTTCTTTTTTTAGTTCAGCAAAGCAGCACTTTGAGTTATGGGGTAGAAATTCCAGAGTGACTCTACTGTAAATGCCCAATTTCAATGCACAATGCAACCACTTCTCAGAAGCCTGATGTGGAAACCCAAATAGTTCAGATTTCTAAAAATACTTCAAAACCCACAAATGTACAGTGTAGTAGTAACAGATTACCTCTTTCCGCTGTTTATTGACTAACACCTCTTGCCTCAGAATTATCATCACACTTTGCAGTTTAAATCTAGGACCATGGCGGTGGTGTAGCCCATTCCTCCACAGTTGTCTGTCGCTTTTCCGTGTTTCCACTCTTGTTTTGTTTTATTGTTGGAGGGGGAAGTGTGCGCCGGCCTGATTAGCATCACTGTTTCCTCCTTTCCCATAACCCCCCAGACCCCCGCAGGCTGCCTGTTTACTTTTAGAAATAAAAAATGGGCCTGCGCCCGTGAGGACGTGCCCCTCATCAGAGGCGAAGCCCCACGTCCCCCCCCCCCCAAGGCTCCAGATCTTTCTCCCCTCCCCTTGTCTCCTCCTCTCCCACCAACCCCAGTCCCAGTCCTGTGACTTATCCCTCTCCTTATCCGTCTTCTCTCCTCAAACTGTATTCCACCCACTCTCCTTTGCTTTCCACCCCATTCCCCTCCTCTTCCAACTGTCCAGCTGTCAAATCACATCAAATAAAACACAGGCCAATGGTCCCTGAGTGCCAGATCACAGCTGTGTCTGCGTGTACTAAATGGGAGGGCATGTTTAAATGTACAGTGAACTCATGAGTGCTGGGAGTGGATGTGTGTGAGAGCGTGTGTATGTGTGTGTGTCTGTGTTGTGTTTGTGCGTGCGTATGTGCCTGCTTTACTGAATGGGAGGATGCTGTAATACAATACACACCAGAGTGCAGGGTGTGAATTTAATGAATGAATATGTGGAGTGTGCATCACTGCAGGATGTTGGTGGAGTGCGTATGCATGTGTGTGATATCTGCGCCCGGATTTCAATGAGATCGCACAGTCACTCCTTTTTTTTCCCACACACTCACACACACACACACACACACACACACACACACACACAAATAGTGAATTTCCACAATGATGGGAGTTTACAGCAGACCCTGTGGTGTGAGTGTTGGATAGTGAAGAGTAGAGCTGGTTTAGTGTAAACATCACCATGGCATGGCTGTTGTCAGGAAGCAGTGTGTGTGACATTGGGCTCTGGGCCAAACATGCGATGGTCCCGTAACATCCAACATCCCCGCCTCACATCTGCTCTGTTCTCTTTCTTTCTCACACTAACACATTTCATTTTAACAACACCCAATCCATTCTCCAAGAAGTGACTTGAGTTGTAAAATCCAATGTAACATATTCACTATAAAAGTTAAATAAACTATATCAACATATATATACAGATGAAAGTGGATTTTAGCTTGTGAAATAGCTGGGAATGTTGTCAGCTAACTGACTTGTGGTACTTTACAAAGTAACTGGTTTTCTAATTATGTGGTTATCACCTTTTAAATATTGCGCTAATATATGATGTTGAAATGGCTGACAAACCTTGTTAGAATTTTAATTTCGGTCTACTTTCACTGAAAACTAAGAGCGGCTATAATAAGCATCTATATGTAAGTAATGGAAGGGCGATGGTTTCATTTCAACATTGGGAGAGAGGAGACAAATGAAACTGGAGGATTGGGGCTCATCTCCCTTGAAATTTTGAGCTTCAAAAATTCACTTTCCTGCACTCTGGTGAGTTTTTGTGGACCATTTTTTGCCTTTTTTTTTTTTTTACATCAATTTATCAATTGAAGATGGAAATGTTTTTAATGTTGTCCCTCCTACTTTCACGTTTATATTTTTGGGAGGGGAGGTTGTTCTCAATAACGAGGAAGACTTACCACCTGAATCTAATCTGCAGCTCCCCTCCGATTTACAAAGCTTTATAGCTGAATTTAAGAACCTGATTTAGCTTTCTGGCCCACAACTTTACTGTTTAGGTTTATTCTCACCGCTCTCATAGTGACATTTTTGCTCACAGCAGATAGCTGTTGTCAGTGAAAACGCACTAAAAGCCTACTGTATACTACCCATTCAGCAGTAAACAGCAGGTAGACTCCTTTAGAAACTAGCTGGTGAGCACAGCTGAGCATTTAGCAGCTAAAGACACAGATATTTTCCCCAGGAGTTGGTGGAGACCAAAAACAAAGCTAAAAGACGGTGAATATTTGACTCACACCATGCCCCCAGGAGGTGCATCAGGCTTTGTAGCCAATTTCTGTAGTGGACAGCCACTCAGCTCGCGACAGTCTACGGACGTTTTTCCATGCACCACTGAGCAACTTTCATAGACATAAATGGGGCCCTGCCCTGAGCTCTGTGCCGAGTTCTCTTTATACATCCATGATGTACACAAGTCATGTGGCCTGAAACACAACTTCAAAAGAGAAACTACTGGATGTATAAATGATAAACTCTTTGCTAACAAGTTTACAGTATCAATTAGTATTAAGGCAGTATCAAGGTGATCACATGTCAATGTTGTGTTCGTAACTGGTTTCCACTGCCCCCAGGTGGCCAAAAAAATCAGTTATGGCAGCTTTAAGGGAAAGAGTACGATCAGTTTGTATTTACACATATTTGTTTTCATGAATGTACTGCTGCTGATGACAGTTTTACCTTTACACACCTAAATCAAACAGTGTAAACTTAAAAAGGGTGCCCTACAAGTCATTATATTCCATTACATGCCAACAAATCTTCAGTTGATTGAAATACATGCTTCCTGGTTGGTTAAATAAAACACTTGTTCACTTTTAATTAATGAGCAAATAATTATAATTAAAAACTGGCACAACCTCAGTGGTTAGAAAAATGACTGGTGCGCACATGTGACTTCAAAGTAGAAATCTCTGAGGTGCCAAATCACTTAAACAGCAGGGGGAAGTTGAAATAGTTTGTGCCTCCATTTCTAATTATATACAAATTGAATGAGCGTTCTGAAATTGCAAGTGCAATATGTTCATGGGGAAGCCGCATTTTCAGTTTGACAGATATGAGTCAAAGCAACGGCTGCAGGGTGTGGAGACTGTGTCAGAGGCTATTTGGATGCTTTTAAGATTAGCACAGACTCATAACGCCATATACTGGTTGCACAAAAACCTCAGAGTCTCTTTAAGACACTACCAACATGGGCTAAATGACTCTAAGAACATCTCCAGGTGGCGAGAATGCTCTTAGACCTGTGGTCTGCATAGTGGAGGACTTAGGAGGAGGATGAGAAAAAAAAAAAGGTCAAGGCTCGGTCATTTTTTTCCACTCAGCAATGTTTATGTCAACGGTTTAGCGCTGGGAGCAATGAAGTGAAGGCTCCAAAGGAGTGTGTCTCTGGCAACAAACATCAGCAAATCCCATCAAATCCTGACTCCCTCACACACACACACACACACACACACACACACACACACACACACACACACACACACACACGCACACCCAGGCCCCCTCCACCTCTCCAGAGACCAAACCAGAGGCTTGGGAAAAAGATGGCCGCCCTTTGGCCCCCTGTCTTGCCCCCTGCATCCAGCTCAGGGAGGTGACGGAAGAAAGCTTGTGCCCCCCAGCACCCCTACCCTACTGCCGTGGCGTGCGTCCCAGTCCGCCAGCATCAATCACTTTTGAGGACGAGAAGAGGCCAAAGTCAAACACAGGCAAATGCTCTGGAAAGAATGTTCCAGTTTAAAATAAAACCCATATAAAAAAAAGAGAGAAAGGAAAAAAGAGAAAGAGAGGATTGGAAGAAGAAGAATGCAGAGCATTTGTTTGTCTCCAGGAAAAAAGAGGGAATGACACAGAGAGAAAAAGTGAATCGAGGGGTGAATCTGGTAAAGGCATTGCCCTCAGGGTTAGCATCTTCAACATCCCTTGCGCAGTGGAAGCAGGGCAACAGGCCAAGTCGACACTACGTGTGTGTGTTTGTTCTAGCAAACGAAATGAGCAAGTCGATGTGTGCGTCAACATCGCAGACATGAATGCAAGAGTGTGAATGATTGCCCATTTAAAATTCCAGTTAACACAAAGTCTTTTGTTTGCTCTAAGCTGTGTTTTCACAATGGACTACTGACTATTTTTTAACCATTATTTATTGAGGCACGTACAGTACGAGTAAAAAAGAAGCCAGTGTTCTTTTATTATAGATTAACATTTAAAAATCTTTACAGATATATCTGTAACTATTAACTATGAACGAATGTGCATTTTGCCTCGTCTTCCAGTACCTCACACCATATTTAAGGTCAGATTGTCTGTGTCCATTTCTTACCTGCAGGGCACAAGTCGTGTCCGTTGGGCACCTCCTGCAGGGGTATGTCCTGGATGTAAAGAGGCTGTGATGGGTAGTACTGCTGCTGAGGGTGAACCACACCTGGGAGGTGGGTCTGAGGGCCCACTGCCACCCCGCCACTATGCCTCTAAAGACAAAAAACACACAGTAAGGTTTAGCGACAATGCAGGGAGGTGCATGAATAGATACTGTATATTATTACACAGTTTATTTACCTCTATTTGCTTGGTTTTATCTGCGTAACAGTGCTGTTGAGGAGCAGTTTTGCACACCTCATAGATGTGAAAGTGACAAAACAAAGACTTGAATGCGGACCTGAATTCAAGCTGGGAAAATCTATGCTTCAAATAGCTTGAATAAAGCTGAATCTCAGTTCCAGTGCAACTTGCTTGAGTTTTTACTGTTCTGAAAACAAATCAGCATGTGTTTTCACATCACAAATAAGTTTACTCAGAGTTTTATCTGTTTACACATGAAAAACATTTATTTACGTACAAAGATTAAGCTGCAAAACTTTTTTTTTTTCCATTGTTTTCCCGCACAGATAACCCTCGTGGCTAAATTTGACTCATTACATTTATCTTTGCCGTGTTGATTTATCCTGCTTATCAGAGCAGCGTTCACGTAAGAGGTCCACCAAAAGGGAAGTCTAAAGTCAGCACTTGACAGGGGAGCCAGGAGAGATATGAAATTCTATAAGGATACGAGAGATAATGGGGAGGAAGATAGCCCCTTGGTCATTTTAAGCATATCAAAGCCTTTATGTGGCAAAAAAACAAAAAACTCAATAGATATTGTTGGACCTTTCTGTGAGAAAGTGATGTGAACAGGGGATTGGCATGTTTCTCACAAGAGTGTGTCTAACTAGTTGTAAAGTGCTTTTTCTAACTAGTGTGATGTATTATCCTCATGTGTGTACCCACTGTGTAATCTGCATTTATTTGATCATTTCACAAAAGTCATTTAAAGAGCAATAATTCATTCTCACTGAAAGCAATGCTTCAGTCAGTCCCGTCAACATATCCTCCACTAAGAGGTACATTAGACTGTCATATGCTATACATCATATGTGTAACTGAGAGACTGGCTGATAGAGTGATTGCTGATCTGATAAGCAGGCCCAGTTTAAGCACTGCAGCATTTATCAGTAGCCGGCCAGCTTTATGGATGGTAAACATGACCAGAGGATCGTGGAGGCCACTTTATGAGGTTCTTTAGAGGTCTGCGTGGGACGCTGCTTTCTCCTATCAGTCCCGTCAGTACGGGGGGAAAGTTAGATAGACATGGAAGGAGACCCACGGATGATTTATGGATTAGACAGAGAGACGGACATAGATAACAGCGGAGATAGCAGTGACACCATAACACTATTTGATCACTTCAACTGTAACTTTTGATGCAGAGGCTGGTCTTATAATTTGAAAAATGAGCAGGGACAGTTAGCAACAACCTAAAGAGCCTTGAATGTTTTTTCAGTTTGAACTAATAGTATGAATACTGTCCATAAATAAGCATTTGCAGTATAAATCAGTTAGATATTTGAATCATATTAACATTAAACTTTGACCTTCATCTTGGCCAAATAGTGTCATTTATTTATTCTATTTTATCAGCATGCTTTTTCTGGTTGTTGTTGTTTGTTCATTTCTAACCTCGACTGCGACAGTGAAAAAAGCAAAATACAGACAACAGCATGGCCTTAAACGCCACTGAGGCTTTAAGTGACACCACACACAAAAGTATTTGTGAATTGAGTGTACATAAAAAAAGAAACATAAAATGGAATATGAAGCCATTTTTAATTCTGATGTTTGTGACTCACTGATCTCATGCCACGTTGCATGAATTTACAGTATTCATTCATTGTCTCGTGTTTATTTTAATGCCCCCTAATGGTTCTAAGACGCAAGTGCAGCGTCAGTCTACAGTTACCGTACAGGTGTAATTCAATGCACCTGTGGGTAAAAAAAATAGAAGGACAGGTGTAATTAATGATAATAATTACATCAGGGCTCTGAAGCGGCTCAGACTCACTATGAAACTGAGCTTTCTGTCGTTAGTTTTATGAGTGACACCTGTGCTTTTTCTGCGATGACAAAGTTAAATATCTGCCATAAAAAAAGGCCAGTGTAGTGTCTAAAATCACACTCTACTTACCATGTAGTGCAGTATATTTGCACTCTTAGTTTAGTGATGACGCAATATGATGATGATTCATAAATGTCAAATAATAATTTACTCCTACTTACTTTAGAGTAACCTTCCGAGTGTCACTGTAGGAGATAATGAGTAAGCAAACTAAGGAGCGATAATGACCACAGTCTTAGTCACCTGCTGCCTCTCTTCGCACTGCACACCTATGAGGAGTGCTAAGATGTTGTTTGTATTTATATTAGAACATTTTTAAGAGAGAAAACTAAACCAGAGGGTGGACAGCGTCTCATGCCAAATATGCATAACCAAGAGCGCTCTGCTAAAAATGTGTTGCTTATGTTACTTGTACTACAGTGGGGAAGCCTCACACTGTGTTGTATAATTTCTTATAAACAAAGATCACCTTAGCAGTGAAGTGGCTTCTGGCATTTTCTTCCTAATTGCTACCGCCTGCTTGGAAGCCTTGATTTTTCTCCCAGCGTTCTCTGCACACAGTCTTTGTGAAGCCTAACACACTGACAATCACTAAAGTGTAAACACAGACAAGAAAACACACCAGGCCGTGCTGCCTTTTGCTGATAATTCATGTAAATTTAAGAGAATAGAGCTACTGAGGTGATCCGGGCTCACCTTTTGACCAAGTCTGCCCCAGTATACAGTAGTCTCAATTTCAAAGGCAAGCCCCAGCACCTGAGCCAATTAGGACCCAGAGAGCTGTATCCTTCTATGTTCTCGATCAGGCCAGGGTGGGGTTGCCATTTGCATATAACCTCAGTCTCTTATCCTAATGTGCTGGCGCTCTGCATACAAATGGAGGCATTTATTTTGCCGCTCATTGGCCTTCACCCTTCAAATGCTCATCTGACAGGAATCCCAATGTTCCCGACTACCACTGTCTCTGACTCTGTATTCAGCTCTCTCATTTGGAAAGCGTTAAGAGCCTTGGTGTTCTTGCAAACAGACTGCTGCAAAGATCTGTCAGCTGAGAGAAATGTTATTCAGTGGGGATGGTCTGACTCCAATTTGATCGGTTAGTGGCAAGGTTCAAGGCCTACAGGTCGTGATATTTACAATATTACTCGCTAAAGAGAAGTGCATCTTTGAGGCGGGGTGGTTGTGCAACACAGGGGAGTTCAAAAGGGCGATTTCACAGCCTTGACGAAAATTGTCTTGTTCAACAGTTTTGTTTCCTAACTTTGGACGAAATCATACGGAACAGCGTGTACAGATACAAGCACTATTAGTGCAACTCTGGTGGACTAAACTCAACAGGAAAAATGTTCAGATAGAGCGTGCTCCTGCGAGGTGATGGAATCCAGAGTTGCTCACACACACACTGCTCACATGCTCCTGCACACATTCCTGCAGTGCAGCTAACACACACACACACACACACACACACACACACACACACACACTCATTCCCTCACACTGCTGGCCGGCTGTGTGGCAGGTAGCTGAGGCAGCCCTAACACGGAGGTAATTTACGAGGGAGGTCTTACCATTGCGCCCAGACGGTCACAGGGGTGAAGGGCCGGGTAGGAAGAAACTGGATCCATGTAGTAACTCATCACTGACGCTGCGGACAGGAGAAGCAGGGCCTGCTGAAGGGATCAACACACAAACAGACAAGGCAGGGTGGACCCACCTATCTATCACAAGCTGTTTACACTTTGCATGCAAGTGTGCGGCATATGCATGTGTGTGGACATGTAGGTGCATGAGTGAGGAGTGAAAGAAGAGGGGAGAGGGACAGGGGTCAGAAAGAGAAAGAGGAGGGAGAGTGAGACATTTGAGCCGGGTTTCAATAACCTGCAACATCAGCTCCATAGTTTAGAAGGAAAACTGTGCTTTGGGGCTTTTTAAAAACACGTCACCCAAGACAATCTTTATCTGATTCAGGTTTTCGGGCTTACAGGAGTGTTTTGATGTATTTCTTTTAAATCAAAAACTGCTGATATTTATGAGGGGGAAAAATGAGCTGAAGCAAATCCATCCATCCTAAGACTTGTCAACATTTCCATCTCGTCTCTCTCTCTCACCGTATCACTCCCCTCTCCTTATGCAAAAGAATCCCTGCCTCACCTCTTCCTCCTCCTCTTTCTCCTCCTCTTCTCCTTCCTCTTCCTCTCCTTCCTCCCCTCCTACACACTTTGCTTATCACTTAACATTGTTTACTTGGAGCAGCATCAACAAAAGAGACTGGAAACTGAGCTGAAGGATTACATTAGAGGAGGAATGGTGTATATGGGCAGTGGCAGGTCCCATCCTCCTCACATTCATATGTTAAGCAATTTGGCATATCTAGCTTGTGGCAGCTGCTGACAGACTGAGGGGAGATGTGCCACTGCTCAATGCTTGCAGATGTTCATCAGCTCAAAACGATTCAGATGCTCTTGTTTCAGGGGAAAAAAAGTCCCCATACACAAAGTGAATAATGTGCAAATCAGTTCTGTCATTCAAATGCATGCACTACCTTTAGGCTTTTACTTAAATGTCATTGATTTGGTGGAGGGGAAACAAAACAAGAAATCAATGCAACATAAAAGAGCAAAGCAATCAACTGTGCATTTTTTGCTACATAAATAGATTCTGCTTATACATTTTATATTTGGAGTGCTCCACTTGAAGGCAGCCTCAAGCCCACAAAGTGAGGAAACATGAAAAAATATTGGGGTAAAGTTCATTTTTAAAAGAGATTAAAATGTACGTGCAACTTTGCTTTGCTTTTTGGGACGTTTTACACGCGAATGCGAGGTCGCAAAAATAAGCAAGAGATGAAACAGGTCGAAAGCAGCGCATCTCAATTAAAAAAAAAAAAGCGCGCTGCACGCTTTATGAGAATTCCTGACGGGAGAAAGAGAAACTTTAAAGCCAACACTTTCACCCTGATGCATCAAAGAAGCGCCGAGCACCGATAATATCACACATCCTCTCATCATATTAGGTTTACAGTTGATTTTCTGGTACAATAAAACTTTGCACTTACCGACTGCGGTGTGAGAAGTTTCCTTTAAACTGGAAGCGCCTGGGCAGCTGAGTGTGACAGCTGAGCGGTGGACTGCAGAGATGCTGTACCTGCCTCGCAGCGAGTCCCACAGAGGAAGGAATATTATGCACACTTTTAGTCCCTCCCTCAATCACACGGTGATCCTCTCCAAATTCTGCTCTCCTCTGTGTGTAGTCTTTGGACTTCACATGCAGCTGTGGTTCACATGCAGCCACAGCACAGGTGTAAGAGCTTGTGGTGGTCAATAATGGGTATGGTGTGACTAAACTTTTCCAGTCAAACATCCACTGTAATACTGTAATATTCCATAGTCATGTGGGTGAAGTAATTCAATATCAAGTCAGAAAGGAAGTTAAACAATGTAGTCAATAAGACAACTGTTGTGTCATTTTAGACTCATCATGACTTGAATAACCCAGATCTATATTCTCCCATTGTTTAATGGTTAATGTTTCAGTACAAATAGCCTGTTTAAATTGAAGCTAAATTTGATTAAAGTTTGATTATTTGTTTGTTTGTTTTCCACTGACATAACGCCAGAAGTCTTACTGGGAAAAATAGCAGGAAAGAGGCAGGAAAACATCACAAGCAGAGGGGGTGTGATGATAATGACAATGGCTGATCTTCCTGTGATGTTGTCATCTGTGGAAAAAAAACCCATCTGCGCCTGTATGTGTGTCACATCAGGCAGAGGTTTGTTTTAAACATCATTTGTTAAAACATATGCGTCAATCACTTTTAAATAAACATCTCCTGGCGTCCCTGCATGGTGAACCTCTGAAATCTGGCACAAAACAAAGCTAGGACGAAGCATTTGAAGAACTGTCGCCGTCAAGTCAATTTGTTTCAGGTCTCGCCAGAACGCACCTGAGAAGCATCTGCTCCTTGAATATTTATTTACTGTACATCACTGACTATCATATCATCCTCCAGCTCATAAGTCCTAAGCCCAACCAACAGCCAGCGCATGTGGGACACTGATTAAAGCTATGACAGAAAACGTTGACCACTCTTCTGCGAAATGAGAAGTTCCCCCTGGTACGACGTAAGATCTACATCCACCTGCTCTGATAGGGGTTGGTGATAACCAGGTAAGAGTGTGAAGGGTTATCTATTTGCTTATTTATCGCTTTATTTGTTTATTTATTTCCACGCTGCAAGGTCGCAAGCTTTCCGCTGCATTGCTACCTAATAGCATAGAGTGCAGTCTGTCTCTCCTTCTCTCTATCAGCTTAACACTCAACACTTGCGAGTCATCTGAAACACCTTGTGACTCCATGATAATTCCGTGACCCCAGTGCAGCATTTGTTTGAATTAGAAAGTGCACGGTTCAATCCTCCTGACAGCCACAGCTCTTAACAGTAAATCTTAAAAGTCTCAGAGTAAGGAGGTGTGTGTGTGTGTGTGCGTGTGTGTGTTGTGTGAGAGTGTGTGTGTGTGTGTGTGTGTGAAGAGCTGAGGAGGGGTGGGTGTGGGGGTCAAGTCCAAGGTGAGAGGCGTGAAGAAGAACCATAAGGGGCTCAGTGGCAGGCAGCCTGCATTTTCTCAAGACCTCGTCTGAATCCCTCGCCGCTCTGTGGGCCTCAGCACCCCGGGCCCCCAGGGGACACAGATGGGCAACACGTCGAGGGCAAAAGGCGAGGGTATGACTTATTGCCATGTGGAGAGAAAAGCACAGGACGCGCCCCTGTGATGGGACCAAATTGAATAAAAGCAGGGGGGATGAATGCGATCCAGATCTTCAGCCGGTGCCCCGGCAATGCTGTTTCAATTAGCTGGCTCACCAGTTCAAAGGCGAGGCCCTCGATACACTTCTGCTCCGCATGAAGCCACTATCATCACGTTGCCCCCTTGCCTTTCACCTCCCCATTATGGTACCACCTTTTTCCGATCAGAGCCTCCATCTATGTGCTGGCTGCGCTCATGTTTTGCATTAAACAGATAGTGAACGCCTTGCCATCGCCACCAGTAAAAGCCATCAGTCAAAAAGGGCTGCGGGGGTTTATGGTCTTCACCATAACTCGCTTAAAGTCTTACAATGTTCTCGTAGTTTACATCAGCTCTGAATTAAACGGGTATGGTTCCATTTCTACCTGTATATCTGGAATATTTAAAGAAATATCTAGCAGTGGGGACTGCAGCTGAAGCTTCTCCAATGTGCCAAGCTTGAACTTCCAGTTAGAATTCCTTTAGTGTTTATTGTTCAGGAGGTTTTTACCAGGAGTCAAATCATCCACAAGGGTCTCTTCCTTTCTACAATAAATGGACCAGGGGTCTCATTTATAAAACAATGCGTAGAATCCATACTGAAAATGTATGTACGGACAAAAGCCAAAAATGGCATGCACCAAAAATATTCGACAATTGATACATTCAGGCTTCCACCCCACCATCTGCATCGCCAAGTTCCCGTCTTCAAAATGTTCGTAAGCATGGGTCAAAGTTTCTCCCATTAAATCTGTTTTTGTAGATCACAACTTTTATGTGGGAAGTTGTGTACACCTCTTTCTGGTCTCGTTTTAAATGAGACCCTGGGTGATTAAAGCAGGTAAAAACACTGAAGCCGAAGTATCCGCGGAGGTCCCTTCCTCTCTACAACAAATGGAACTAGTGATTTAAACAGGTAAAAACAGTGAATCAAGCAGTTTTGTGTTAAAAACCAGTGGTTTTCTGACTCTGTTTGTCTCGTCACAGATGACTACAGTGGCCGACTTGAAAACACAAATGGCCCGATCTAGAACCGGTGTTTGATTTGTCCATTCTGGGCTACTGTGGACTCCAAGAACAACTACCTGCTCCCTATGTAGATATAAACGGCTCATTCTAAGGTAATTAAAACAAGATGATTCTTATATTAAGGTGATTATATGCAAAAGAAAACACACTTTTTATATTATATCCCATTTCTACCAATGTATCCCTCTAAATCCTGCACACTGGAGCTTTAAAACAATGCTTGATGAAATTATCCTCCGTACTTCATTTTTGTCATATTTAACAGTGTCACATTCCTCAGCTAAAACCACAAAGTGTTTAAAATCTGGACCATAAAACCTAAACTCTGGAAGGTGACAGAACGTTTTCATGACAGGTTCATTCTCTACCTTGAAAGATACAGTATCTGGAGTCACGCAGGGGTCATATTGCTTATCCTTGCCATCTGTTCAGAAGTGACAATCCCACCATACACTGCTGCATTCAAACCCCATCTCAGATTACAGGAACATCTCAAAGTAAACACTGAAAAAAAAGGATAAATAATTTGATGCTTGAGTTTGTTTTACGCTGGACCCAAAAGGAGCAAATATGCTTTGAGACATTAGTTCTGTAATTCCACCAATTTTTTTTTTTTTTCGTGATGAAACACCAGTAATAATAAATGGGACTGTCCTGTAGCCCTTATGTTGTCTTTATCTTGGAACATTTGATGGATTTCTGTCAGCCAAATGCTTTATTTAAATCAGCACACCAAACCGTACTGCTGTCTGTCCTCCACTGGTTTCCTGCGCCTTGATGAGCAGCTCCAGACTGTGAATCCTTTTGTCTCATTTTCTCATTTTGGATCTTCCAAAGATAGCGCTGACAGGTGATATTAATGGTCTTTTATTAGCATCGTCCTGATTGCTACAGATTTTTGGAAGCAAGAGAAAGAGGGAAAGAGCAAGAGAGAGTAAAAAAAGAAAGGAGAGAGAGAGAGAAAATGGAAGTCCTCCGCCCACCGCTTCTCACAGGAGATCGCCTCTCTCTTTGATAGCCTGCCCGAATCTGTTCCCCCCATAGAAACTGCCCTGCAGATGTTGTTGCTGTATGCTGACTACAAAGAAGGAGCCCTTTATGAGAAGAACATCTATTTTGGGCCTCAGTGTTTCCGAGCTGTGGTGCTCAGTGAGAGAAGCACAGGCCTAATCTATGTGCCGCTGAAAACTCTGTTTTATTCCCTGCCCATGGTATTTTTAGATTAAAGCCCAGTTCTAATGAATAAAGTGAGGATGTAATATTTTATGACAGTATCAATATGCCATCACCGCGGTGGGCTTGGGCCTGAAAAAGCCAGCGTTGCTATTGGCATCGGCAGAGAGAAAGAGGGGGAATATGGGGCAGTAACCTCGGTGAAATAAAGAACATGGAGAGGCCTTTGTGTCAAGCCTGACTAGATTCATTTAAAAGTGTATGTGGTTAGGACTCTCACCCTCTCCCACAGAACCGTGACTTTGTTGCACTGTTGACTGTGAGGCAAAGGTCTTAGGGGCAATATTAGCTTTTAATATTATCTTTAATTAAAGCACCAATCCCTCAGCCAAGTTGTCCAAACAGTCCTAAATAGGCCCTGTAAATCAGACAAACATCCTCAATATTTGATGGGTCGAGAGTGTGCACTATAGCCTCCAGATGGTTTGTGTTTCTCAAGCGTTTCACAAGGGATGGTACGGGACAGCGATCTTCTGTTCCGAGTGTGCCTCTTGACAGAACGAGCTCCTCCAAACCACATGCTGAGTCGTTGGATTTCTGCCTAGGTCGCTCTCCCTCTCCTTTTCTTTTCTATCTCCTCTGTGTGTGGGTTTATCTGTAGGCTATGTGTGTGCATATGCTGTAGCTTTTTGTCAGTCAATGTTGTGTTTAATTAATGGCATGCCCACGACCAACTGATTCCGCCATTGAAACGAACACATTTAGCATTTTGTGCAAAAAGCCAGCAGAGCACACAGGACAGCGAGCAGTGACAGATCCTGGATTTGCATAATTTTACATCATACTTCAAAGACTGAGAGAACAAGTGTCCTTTTCATGCAATCTTTAATAAGTGTAAAGCTAATGTTGCTTGGCAAAACAACGCCCTTACGCTGGTCCTTTATGAGTAAAAAAAAAAAAGATGAGTGTAGCAAGATGAAAGGAAAAAGCAGGACGAAGAGGGAGGGAGAGAACGAGATGCTGAGTCCAACATGCCTCGGTTGATAAGCAGCTGGACTGGCGCCAGAATACTCCCCCCAAAACACACTCACAAACACCCCACCCAGTGGCCAGCTTGACCCCCTCCTCACCACGTACACACACACACACACACACACACACACACACACACACACACACACACCACCACCACTCCAGTGACGTCTGCCGCTCGCTATTCCTCTTCATTAGTGTTCCAGAACGAGATGCTTGTCATGTAATTAGCAGAGGAGGTTTTCTGAATGCCTGTGTAACACACGCTCTCATTAGAGGAGTGAGAGAAGGCTGGAGTGAGAGCGGAGAGGTGGAGAGGCAGGCCTGGGAGGCAAGTCGAGGGAGAGCAATCAGTGAGACAGATGGGGAGAGAGAAAGACGGGGGGTGGACACAGAGAGGGAGCATGCCAGAGAAAAGTGTTGATACCAGCAGAAAAAACTGACATGATGAGGGGCGAGATTTTTGAGTTGAGTGCGCCAACTAGGGACGTGAGTGACAACTACTTGGTCTGGACAAAATTATAACGACTTACCTCAGTCAGCTGGCACGCTCATCAATATTCAGAAAATCTGGAACAGGCATTCAAGCTAGCCTTCGCCCGGTTTTCCTGCAGTGTCATCAGATTTAAATGTGATGATTAATGAGAAAAGTGAACGGAGATAAAAGGACATAATAAATATAATGCATCTGCTGTAATACTCAGGCTATTTTCTACAAAGAGCTGAAGATGATTTTAGTAGTTTTCATCCATTAGGCGGCATACACCTCTTACACTCACAATGATTACAGCTCTTTAATCTGAGTTCACTTTATGTGAGAAATAATTAAGGACCTGTTTGAGGACCTTGTAGTATCTCAGTATTTCCCCAGTCACTTGTTGTGAGAAAGAGGTATCATTAGCTCCACTTCACCCCCGTTGTGTTCACACTGATAACAACATCAGCGCGCTAGTAGACCTGTCGGCTTTGTTCAGTTCATCCAGCCGGTGATGAGGTGTGTGGTTCAGGCAGCAGAGGAGGGCTTATCAGGGTGATGAGAGGGAAGAAGGAGCTGCTTGTCAGTGACTGGTTTTCAACAGAGCCTGCGTTGTGTCCAGTGTCTGGTCTCCTTCCCTGCCTTACATACTTCTATTTCAACATTACCTCCCTACCGCCAGACCTGGATCATTAAATGTCTAAAAATATATCTTATGCTTTGTTTTTTAACCCACCAAGGTGACAGATGGGTGGCACTAACTTTGAGTAAATCTAAAGAAAATATTACGAAGTCCAAGTTCCAATTCTGAAACAAATGCTACAAGCTGTGTTTACCTGACCCACGTCTGCACATGGTGCCACGCTATTGTTCCGACAGCCCAAAATTCTGAAGCCCCATTTGTCTGAAAAATGTTCCATTGGACTGAAAGACCATTTGTCTAAAAGCCCATTATCCCCAAAACAAACTGCCATTTCTCTGAAGTCCCGTTTCTCCAAAACATACACACACCCTGCATTTAGTCTTAGAGTGGCATTTGAGCCCCTGATCCCAGCTCTTTTCGCCGACCCTTCAGGCTGTTTGCCAGCAGCGTTAGAGCCACCAAAACCATATGTTTTTCACTGCCCCGTCCCTGTTTTTACAGCAACTTCTGTGCCACCAAATGTGGGTGTTTAAAGCCAAAACATGATCTTTTCCTAACCATGACCAAGTGGATTTTGTACCTTAACCTTACCACACATCTATCACAGTGTTGTTGACAAATGTAGAGTATTTGTGATTTACAGAAGTGTACAATTCAAGCATGTTTTTCTGGTGGTTTTTCAGTTCAATGGGACTTGCAGGAATAGGGCCTTCAGAACTTTGGGTCAGCACAACGGGCAGTACCTGTATTCCCAGCAGTTTAGAAAAAATATTCTCACACAGCGACACCCCAAGATGTTTCTAAGACACTTTTACATATAAGTAAACGTTTCCTCCAAAATTGCATGACTGGCATTTAGTACAAACTTGTTGGTAACTTTTTATTTAATGTAACCTGTGTCTTTAAAGTCTTGTCATGCCATCATATAGCCTACTATTTACAAAAAATGTCTCTCCCCTAGATCATCTAACATGGTCCATATAATGTGTGATTCTACTCACCATAAATCCAGCAGTATGTGGTTGTTGCTCACTGGCATCCTTTCTCAGTAGTCAGATGCCACTGGTAGCTGTTTAACTTCCCCAGTTTATCAAAGAAGTTTAGCTCAGCATTTTGCACAAATGTACCAAATTCATGAGCATGCTACAAACATTATGTCCTCTGCACGAGCATGTTTGTGTAACAAGAAGAAACAGCAACCTGGAGACTTCTGACTTTCTTTAGCAGTTCTTTTCTTTTCTCTACACCTCATCAGCTTCACAACAACACTTCCCCATCTTAACTCACATGTGACTGAAGTAACCAATCACAAGCTAGGAGGACTTATGGTGCGTTCGTTTTGTACTCGGAGGTCGGAAATTCCCAGTTCCCACTCGGAAGTTTAAACTCGAACGCACCCTGAGATCGGATTTCCAACTCGGAAATTCAAGATGGCTGCCGGTCACATACATAGTGAGTAACTACTCTGCTAAAGTACTGTTTATAGCAATTTTATCTTATTTGTTTTACATTAGGTCAGCCTCATCTGCGGCTTTCATCAGTTGGAGTGCATGATGGTTTTGAAGCTGTCTATACTCCAAAAGTGCAAGGGCAGCAAAGGCTTTCTTGCGGGCGTCCATGTTTTTTTCCGACTTTTCCACCGTCGTCAACTAGAACGCAAAAACTGTTGTCAACTCGGAGGTGATGTCATTCCCACTTCTGACCTCCGAGTACAAAAGGAACGCAGCATTAGACTGAGGTGACTGTGAGGAAAACCACAAAGGTAGATTCAGCCTGTTATTGTAACTGTTTTAAACTTGCTGCTGAAAATATTTAAACATGTAAATATGTAAATAGTTAACTGTATAAACATTGTACATGTGTTTTACTGCATTAACTCAAATATATGAATTAACTTTACATCAAAAGTTCCATGAGAGCATGTCGAGGTCTGAAGGCCCTGCCACACCAAGCTGACGGTCGCCATCGGTCAAAGTTGGGCAATTGGTGAGCGTCTGCTGACCTGGATGGTGCGGTGTGTTCCCCTTGTTGACCCCTGTAAGCTTTTTGTTGGCTGAATCAACATGTTGAATTGCTGTTGGCAATAGCTGAGCCCGTCGGTGAATGAAATCTCTCTGATTTGCAGTTCAGCTCAGTGCGTGAGACAAGAAATGGAAGTAAGGAAAGTAATCAAAGGGCTAAAGTGAAGTCAAGGTAAGGCTCTTCTTCTTTAGCCACTGAGCTCTTAAGCAGAAACATTTCATGATGGTTTGTGTGACTGTTCACTGGCGCACAGAAAATACGCTACATTCTTTCAGTATTGTGATTGTGTTGTTGATGTGCTAACTGGCTAACTAACGTCAAGATGGTTTTCCGGTTTCCTTTTTTGAATGAGGATCACAGACTTCCGCTATCTGCTGGTGTGGACAGATATTTCCTCTCATGCATGCACAGAACGTATACTGGTTGACCGCTGGCTGTAATCTTTGTGGTGTGTTCATGGGCACCTTTTTTGGCTGAGACACTGCTATGTCACGCAACGCAGCAAGGGGCCGTTATCGCTAGTTCTCTGGTTTGGTGCGTCTGGGCCTTGAAAGTACTGGAGAGGACAATCACAGACTCCAGGGAAATCCATATCAGATCCAAGGGACTCAGGCCTTCCCAGTGAAGAGAAAGTTTTTGTTTTGATGTATTAGATAAATTTAATCATGCAAGTTCTCCAGAAACATAGGAAAATATGCTGGACACATTTTGTCACACTGTTGTTTCTGCTGATTGTGGGCACAGTTTCTGTTCTATGCAGCAGAGCTGAGGGCTGACCAAAATTTCTGGGTCATCAGAAGACCCTGAAATATAAAATAAAGATAAAGATCAAGGATTGAAGCCCTCTGGTGATGTGAGCGTCTGTCTTGAAATTCTAGTTTCAGGACTTTATCTGCAGATGGATGACCAGCTACTGAACCTCTGTGCAGCAGATGTGTTTTACAGCATGAGATACAACAAGTTGATGCAGCACTGATGTAGAAGATGGGTTAAAAACAAAGTCTACTGCCATTTGCTGTTTTTTTTTGTCTCCCATGGACTTTCTCTTCTAGTATGACTTGCCAGTAGCTACACTGAAGGTCTCAGAATTAGCGCAGGAGGAGGAGGTGTAGCTCGAAGTGGTTTAAAGTAGTTCCCTTTAGGATTCTTCCACCAGTTATGTGTCATCAGTGTAGGGTATTGCACAACCAAAGTAAACTCAAGTGGTGGCAGATCACACTGACTACTTCCTAGCTTTTGTTCTAGTGTTACGGATATTCGGTTTAAACCAAAAAAACTAGCATTGGCCAGCTATTAATTAGACAACTGCACGCTCTTTTATTCTGATGAGTTCTCACTTGACTTCTCCATTGTTGCCTTCTCAGTCCTCTCTGTCCAGCCCGTAGAGTATGAGACAAATACTAATATGGTCACAGTTTTACACTTCAAACCTGCTACTTTGTGGTTCCAGCTGGAAACCAACTTTTCAGGTTGCGAACCAATTTAATTAACTCGTTCCATGTTGGTGGAAATGGGGTATCACTGTTAGTTAGCAAAGACACATCACAGCAGGCGGCCACCTCATGTCCTTTTGGGTAATAGAGGAATTTTCATGTCCCACAGTTGCAATATTTTGTTTTTGGGAATAGAGAGGGCATGGTGTTTTCCCAGAAAATCCCAACGTAATATGAATATCTGGCAAGCACCTCTGAGAACTTCCTGCTGCCACACATGTTTTTCCGAGTCTGATTCAAATGGGTTACTTGCTTAGTATGTCCAGGCACTGTGAATCAACTGAACGAGCTGGCACAGAGGAGACAGGCGGTCATGGGGTGTTTTTTTTTCAAGGCTGGATGAGGGTTTTGAAAATCTTTGCATAAAAATGAAGCCAGAGTGAGGAGCTTGACATCAGTTGGCCTAGGACCAATCATGGCTATTTTCTCAGTAGGTAGACCCCATGTTCTCTTTACCCATCTTATCAATTTTTGATTGTATGGTTGGGTCCAAGCTGGCAGCAAAGCATCAGAATTTTCACCATCTAATGCATTGTGGTCACATTTGGGGAATGACTTCTACAAGATGGGTGATGTCTGCACTCTACACATCCAAACTTTACAAGGGCAAGCATTTATAAGGAAGGAAAGTCAGGGTGTACTTTGGCCCAAAAGGTTCTCTGATATTCTACTTTACTAAATCATAGTCTCTCTGGGCTAAAGGAGAGGAAAGCTGTGCCAAAACAGAAATGCAGCTTCAAGTAGGCAAGTAGGGAGGATGGAGTCCATCAACGCAGACAAATCTGCATCAGGTCAAGTCATAGCCTGCACTGCCACGTCAATACACAGTGATAACTGTCTCTTTGGGGTCTAGATTGAGATTCTGTCTCCTCCACTTTCACTCCCTCTCTATCTTCCACCATCTTTGTCTCTGTCTCACACACATGCGCAAGCAGCCACGCAATCTCTTGCCTATCTCTCATCACCACTGCCTGGCAGGGTGGTGTTTCTTTGTTTCTCCTCAACTTTTCACTCCAGGTCTCATGCACCGATTCCCATTTCCAATCGCCAGCTGCCCCAACTCACCCACACCTCACTCACCTCTACTCCCACTCCCACCTCTTACTGTGCAGATACAGGGTTATTTTTAGAGCTCAGTTGATGGTTTAAGGATGTTAAGTCCACATTGTACCATGGACTTTCGGGGAGGAAACAGGCTGTTTCTCTTTTTGCCCCCTATAACCTCCATTTCATTTCCTTCCCTGCATCCTCTCTTTCCTTCTCCGAAGCCCTCTCTGCAAAACACCCCCTTTCTAACACACTTTTTTTTCTCCCATACCCTAGCCTCAGCCTCTCTCTAACCACCCGATCATCGACACAACACCACACCACCGCCATGCTCTCACCTCCCTCCTCACACCTACACAATTCTCTAATTTTCTCGTTCGCCTTCTCGTCTTCTTTCTCTCACTTCCTAGCAGTGAGCTGTTTTTCTTCCTCTACATGCAATCTGGGCCTGTCATCATTCAGAATGCTCACCCACTCCACTGTCTGTCTATGGATGGAAGATGCTTTCAGTATGGCACCTCACAGTGCTGTGTTACCGAGCATTGCATTATACAGTTTGTGATGTACAGAACAGAACATCCCCGCCAAAAAAGAGTGCACGCACAATACTGTATACAAGAGTGGTTAAATTTAGATTTGACTTCCAGGCTGTAAATGCAACTCTGGTTTTGCACAATTTTCACTTGGATGTGCTAATTTCTGCCAAGTTTTAAATAGCTTGAATTAAAGATATGTATTAGAAGGTCTCAATACATGAATTCTAAAGGTCCAAATCAAATGACCTCATGGGAACTATTATTTTGTTTAACTTGGGACTGTTACAGTCAGTGTAAAGGCTCCAGGGAACTGATACAGTAAAGATGACGATGCCCAAATTTCATATTTTAGCAAGTTTTCGTCATTGATTCACTCAGAGGTTTGAAACTTACTGAGAAAAGTTTCAAGCACAAGCCTGACATGACACACTTCTGCTATCACACTTGTTTCACAGCTCAACTCTGCCCTCTATCACTGGATCTCTGCAATGCAGATACAGTACATTATAAAGCATCATTTTTAGCAGTAGCATGACAGAAGCCAAAACTAAATGTCTGCTTGGCTTTGAATTAAAAAACATAATCCTGTTGTGAAATTTTGATGGGATTTTTGGACATTTTTCAGTTTCTGTCACTTTGCCAAATTGAAAGACAAATCTCTTTGCATTCTTTCCCCAAAACACTACCTGACATAGTTTAATCTGTTAAGGTCTCCTGTCAGAATGCAGTCAGAGAGCTGGCACGGCCACCTACTGGCTTCTGTGCGTCTCACCAGCCATCTCAAATAGCCTTCACCATATGTTAACACTTTACTCCCCAAATATACCCATGATGACAGCGTCGCTCTGTCTCTTTAAGACCCGGCGTGGAATGCTGTGGTTTTGCCTAGGCGTTTGGGGTAGTGCCCTCACCCACACATAAACACAACCCTAAAAGTGACTGTGACTCACTCTCCTTCTCACTGCTCTTCCCTACTTTCATTCTCAGATGCCTCCTTATCCTCGTCCGCTCGTGTGAGGATGTTTCTTGTGTTGTTTTGGCAGCTTGGACTTACATTCTGCTTCAATTGAGCATTTAAAAAAAAAAAAAACAATGTCCTATCCTCATCTGGCTGGCTCTGAGTCAGAGCACGGCAGCATGCGTATGTTTCCTGTTTCACATGTTTGTTTGTGCCACAGGTGAAATGGGAGGGTGCTGTTGTTGTCTTTGGCCTCAGTAACCCCACAAAGCTTTTTTAAGCTTCAGATGGTCCAGAATAGCAAACAAACATCTTATCTCAAAGATATTTGTATACAGTATGTCTTTGGATGAATCACAGCTACAGGTATCCTAATGCAAACTAATGCAAACTAATGTTGAAAAATGGTTTCTCTATAGTCTTAAACACTTATTAAAAATGAATCACCTTAGCTAATTTACACAAAAAAAGGTTGATGATCACAGCCTGTTCATAATGTCTCCCATTCTAAACAAAAGGGTACCAGAGTCCTCAATGAGCCGCTTCTAGCTTGAGCCAGAGAGCCCTCAAGTGGTAAGAGTTGGCATTAGCTTTCCCTATGAATAGGATCAATAGGCAAGCTCCCTTTATTAGATCCAGATTTGACCGTCTGAAGGCACAGATGAATGATTTTTGTAGTCTGGTGAGCAGCCCACATCGAGTTCAGCCTGTCAGACATGTCTGGGGGGACGTGGGGGAGGAAAGAGAGACGCGGGCCTCAAAAGCCTTGAGAATGCGGGACAGGGGTAAACCCTAAACCTGAGAGCTCAGCCCGGGCTAGCAGCCTTCCAGGGAACAACACTTTTCTTATTGAGCCAGCGGGCCAGACCCAAATGAGAGGTGACAGCATATTCATTTCACTCAGTGTTTTTCTTTAAGGGCTTTTTAAAATGCTGCTGAATGATGAGCGGTCAGTGGATTTATAGTTCAGGGGATGATTTAGGCTTTCTAAATGGCACTGCTTTCCTCCTGCTCTGCTTTTTTTCCACGGGAGCAGTCATTTTCAGGGGCTTTATTTCAGCTCCATGTTGTTCATGTAGGGATGACTCCCCCTGGCAACCGAGATTGATTTAAAATGTAAAGTGAGCACCTTGTTTCCCATGCCCAGTCTGGACTACAGGCAGGGTGTGTCCACACTTACAGCTGAATTGACACAAGATAAGTGGTCTGGGAAATCCATGTATACACCCTGCAGAAAAGAGATATTCACAGTATTTTGTAGCGTTGTGAAAAGTGAATATACGGCCACACACTGTAGATGCATAAAGCACAGACACGCACACTAACCACTGACCTAAATACACTCTTTGCACTTGATTAACTGCATACCAGAACATATTATATATAATGATAACATGCATTTTGTCTCGACACCACATGTCCCTTCCACAAACATCCACTCTCCCAAGCTCTCATCTCCCCACAACCCCTGAGGGCAAGAATACCAAGACTGAACAGATGAGGTCACACAGTGGACGTATCAGTGGTTGGCTCTGGACCTGATGAGTGGCAACACATCAGGAGGCATTGGGAGGTCGTTAATTTATAGGGATGCTATTACCTTCATAAATGCTTGCCTCATAAAATGACTGCCTTGCTTTAATTTAATACTTCCCCTTGCTAATTATCACCACACACACAAGTGGACTGCTGTCTGCACTCTGTGTGAGCTATTTTCAATGGACAGGCAGAGTTGTGGTAAGTTTCTTTGAATTTTGTTGTTGGGAAGTGTTAAGTAAAGTTGGGAAAACCATTCCAAAACCCTTTTTATTATTCTCCTTGCAACAAAATAAGTTTGTCATATGTGTCAAGAGGGGTGTCACAGTTGTGTTATTATGACTATCATGGGATACATCTCCTTGGTTACAAATATTAAAGTGAGAAAACTTCTTTTGAACATGAGCCCTGTTCTTACATGCTGTTCCATGTCTGCCCCATGACTGCCTGGAAGCTTGCGTGAAAAGATTTGATACTCTGCCCTGCCTTCCCTGGTGCCACACTGCCATTTTCTCTCTCCCTAAGGAGTAACAAAAAAAGCGGGGTTGGAATGGGACCGATCTCCATCTCCAGATCATCTCTCGGTAGCCCCTTCGACTAAATAAATAACTCATTACAGTTCAGAGTAAGGAGCTTCATTTACTCTAGGCGATGTAATCGCAGATGTCTGTATGTTGCCCACATCATCTCAAATACAAGTGTTTTTGGTAGAGTCCCAAGAGAAGGAGCTCTGAAATGTTAACATACCAGCGAGGAAAGACTGGCAGAGGACTGCATATGGGAAGCTGTTGATGGCAGATTGTTTGGCCTCGCTGCGTAGGAGGATTAAGTTTGCTTTATAAGTACAGAAGGAGATTCTGTTTGCGACAAAATAAAAGCAAATGCATGCTAAATAATCATGCAAAACAATTGTTAGGGATTCTGGTGTAAGCCGTTTGCAAGACACATTATCACCTCACAGCCACATTCCACATTTTAATGTCAATACCATGGCAAAAAACAAGAAGTCCTGGATGGTGCAAGGCTTGATGAAACAACCAGACAGAGGCATTTGCAAATATATTGTTTTTTTTCACCACATTAAAAAGCACAAGACAGAGTGTTACCACACAGGACAAAGCAATCAGGGCCAGAACATTTAGACAGTTACAGCAGATCTATCCAGCGACATCTGATAACTGACATGCTATTGACGGGGTTCACATTGGTCCTTTGTGAATTTGAGGGCAAAAAAAAAAGGCCTTGATTGTTTTTGAAAACAGAAAAAACAGACATGGGTCACTGAAAGTGCTTAAATTAATATTTTTTTGTCAATTAGAAATTCAAGTTATTATGCAGCACAGTTAAGAAGTGTTTATACAAACAAACCTATCTATTTTTTAATTATTGTGAGCGTCTGTAAAGCACTCTCTCAGCGATTAACCTTGATCCATGTCTCAAAGTGTGCAGTGTTTGGTCCTGGAATTTGGAAGAATTAGGCCTGGAAAGTCATTAAAAAGCCATGGAACTAGGTGTGTAAGATGGTTGCTGCTATCTGAGGTTACACAAGTGCTAATAATGAAACTGCAAATATTAATTAACTTAGTTTAGGTCTAGTACTGTAGCCACACAACAGTGGATGCTATTTTCAAACAGTTATATCCAAATGCCTGACTCTTCTTTGTCTTGTCAGTGCTGATTTTAACAACCCCTGATTTCCTCTCATTCTTAATTCCTTCCACTGAAATAGATCTAACCTAATAAGTGATGCCGTCAATGCTTATGGCACATTTAAGAGTGAATTCTGGTGGAAAATCTTGTGAGGTTCCCCTTTAAAAGCTGGCTTTGGGTAAATGGTGACACTTAACTTTGTCTGTGTCCCTTTAAAAAATAGTTTTAATATCAGCTAATATGATACAACATAATATATTTCTTTTCTTTTTTTTTTTCTCGAGCATTTAATAGTTGCTGTTCAAATGTGTTAGAAAACTTCTTCTACTGTATCCTGAGGAAGGCAACACAGCAGGCGCATGAATGCCATTTTTCAGTAAAACGGATGTTGGGATTTCCGTCCATTGTTTCGTGCTGGGAACACTATTATCAATGTTGTTGTTTTTAATCATTGCATTAGGAAGCCGTGCCACAAACAGAAGGTCTAGCCGGTGATGAAAGACGACATTTTTACCAGATTACCCCCCCCCCCCCCCCCCCCAAAACACTGTAAAAAAAAAAGTGAAGTCAGTCAGTGTAATATTTCTTCTTAGGGCTGTGCTGTTTTTATAAGTGATTGTTTTACATAATGGAGTGTCGTTAGGCTATTTGATTTCTCCCAAACGTTTCCAGACCTTTTTGTTATGGCTTTACCTCAGTGCTTGACAGAAAATATCACATGATACAAAGTAATCATGTGCAAGAAAAATGCATCTTTTTTTTATAGTGGATCCTTGCTACAATAGGCCTAAACCTCTCACTCATCTCCTGCATGTCTTGTAGGCTCTCCAATGCAAAGAGAAAAAGTTCCAGGGGCTACTTCTCTGTTTCACTTTGGTTGCTCTGCGTGAAATAGCGACCTTGATGAGGCTATAAAACGCCATGGTTGGGCGACTTTCCTCACCGTGAATTGCCCCACATCCTTTGAGGGCGACTCTTGGTCGAAGATGAGGGCGAGCAATGTAAAGGAAATGAAGTTAGTGAAGTGAGTGGGGTCAACTGAGCAGGAAAAGGCAGAGGAACTCGTGCTGCTGGTTGTATTCCTGCGGGAACTGTCACCATGAGGACAGACAGGAACACGAGTGAACATTGCAGAGAGTCCTGAGTGGATGCTGCTGGTGACTATTAAAATGTATTGTGCTGGGTTAAAGTCACTACAAATGTGTGTTTTCATCATCAGTGTAACCGACGGAAATGATGGTTTATTGTGCATGTGGAGGTGTGAATATTATGGAGACGTGTTTTCTAGAAACACCCCACATCAAGCTAGATCTTTATTAATGATATGGTATTTGTCAGTTACAGTGTTTTCTGTAAGGGCTCATTTGCAGAAGGAAAGTGAGAGAAAGTGCAATCACATTTATTGGATCAAAATTTGTTTTGCAATAATGTTTGGGGTGCATTTGAGGTTCTCTTACTGTACACAGAGCAGTCCACCCACATACACCACCGTTGCTAAGATTTTTTTTTTTTTTTTTTTTTTGCAGTGTTGCGCATGAACTTAATCACAAATTAAAGTTAGTAACTGTTTTTTTAAAAATGTGCAAAAAAAATCTGAAAATCTATTTTACTTTTTTCCACGCACTGTCCTCCACCAAAAAAACTTTTAAAAGCAGATTTATGACGCTCCTTCTCTCTCTCTGCTTTCCCCTATTTCATGCTTCAGTGGCCTCACACGGCAGGCAAGGGGAGGTTTTCTCTCGCTGCTCATTGGTCGCAGGTCTCCCCATCTCAGCCAACATTTCCATTCATACACCCGGCGCTCCTTTTCAGCCCCTTTTCAAAATAACTCACTGTCATCATCATTGGAAAACGGCGTTGCTTGGACGGGACTAATTATTTAGAAACTGACGGAGGGGTGATTAGATCGAAAATTAAAGACCAAACAACCGACACACGAACGACAGGTGAGTGAGAAAAATACCGTCGTGTTTGCTCAGGATCCTGCTCAGGCAAACTCTGCAGGGTTTGGTGTGCATGCAGGAGGACAATAAATCATTTCCACTTGTTTTATTGCTTTTGTTTATGCGCAGTCACATTGTAAAAAAAAAAAAAAAAAACCTATTTGCACCTCAATCGTTTCGGAATGACTCCGATGGTGAAATGAAACTGCAGCCTCCATCTCAGTCAGTCTTGCTGTTAATGTTTGTCTTATTGCATCAGACTTGTTTTGTGAAGTTTTACTTTATTTAAGGTGAGTTATGTGTGAGTTTTGCAATCGAAAATACTGCACTTTTGTCAGCTCACCTCTGCAGAATGGCTATCCATGTAGGAGCTTAAGGGTATATGTGAGGAGAAAAAAATGCAATGCGTATTAGCAGAAAATCAGTTGGCTCTCGTTTATGATGGATAACAGCAAGGTAAGATGCTTAAAATGTAACACTAGAGGGGTCCCGGCCCACGGGGCTGTCTCGGAGGGAGGTTCACGCCGTTATTCACCAGTCCTCCTCTGCTTAATTGGCTGCAGATGCGGTATCCTATGCTCCTTCTACCGCGTAAGAAATTGGATGCATTTGGGGAACTTTATGAGGCGAGCCCTGCGTTTGCTGCCTGCAGGAGCCGAGAAGACAAAAAAAAAAAAAAAACATTGGTCCTCTACAAGTATTTAAACCGTGCCACGTTCATATATAACCCCCTCTTCCTTGGCTAATTTATCATGGGGCAGGAATTTAGTGAAAAAAATGCGCTGCAAAAAATCGTAGTGCTATTAAAGTCTTAATCGTGTGTAGGAAGGTAGAAGTCCCTCTGTGTTTTTTAATGTTTCATTTTTCCTTTTTTTTTTTTTGTTGAATTCCCCTGTCAGGTATTGGCTTCAGATCACAAGAACGCGTGATCTGCATCCGCCACTAATTACGCTCAAATGCAGAGTGAGCTCATGATTGTATATTTATAATCCTAACAGGTCAGAGCACACATGCTACTGAGCAGGAGAATGATGTCCCGTGGGCACTGTTAAGATATGTTGAACTTTAAGTGATGCGTCCTCATTGCCAATATAGAGGTCCATATACGCTCATGTGCTTTATCACAGCCATTTGTGATGGTATATACCACCGCCTTCCTAATAATTGCACAGGGAGGGAAGGGCTAAAGACACCGTCCTCTAAGTGCCCTTTCACCCCAGACTTTGTAAGCTGCACTTATTAAAGCGAAAAGTGTTTCAATATGTGGTAAGCTTTAGGGGAAAACGTGATGGGGGTTGGGATGGGGCCCTCTTCTTCTTCTTCTTCTTCTTCTTCTTCTTCTTCTGCGTCTTGCTGCCCAGCTCCTATTGGGCGACTTGGAGTCATTCATCCATGTTGCCAGTAGGTTAGTAGTGGTGTAGAAGTTGGTGTTGTTAATGTACTGACAACAGTAATTAAAACCTACCCGTATCAAATACCTCTGACCACTCTGGAGAAAAATGAGGCCGCTATGGATGAATCAAAGGATCATGTGTGCAGTCAGACATACAGGAGGGGGGCATTAAGCAAATTTGACTTGCCCTTTATTTTGGTGGAAGTGGTAACCCATATGTGGAAGTTCACAAAACCCGCGGTTGGCTACTTTGTGGGTGTTTGCTGTGCGGCAGGTAGCTGTCAGGTGTTAATTGAGGTCTTGATGACAACAAGGAAATGTATTTAACAGGTATTTTACGCATACAATTTAAGCAGACTTTCATTATAATAATACATGTACAAATTAAATTACATAGGCTATAATAATAATAATAATAATAATAATAATAATAATAATAATAGTATTTTTTTCTTTTCTCAGGGCCCATTGGACACTGAGCACCCTTGGGCCTGTCTGTCAAGTAGACATGTTTCAAACTGTCCCTGACACGTCGTCTTACGTCAAGGTAAGACACCACCGTCTCTTCGATCAGGTAATGTTGGAGGGACAAACTTTGGGGTCCTTTCATTATTTTTTCAATCAGGTTGTGAGTGTCAAGTGCAACAATTCAGTTTCATTCTGAGTGTTTAAAGCAGTTATAAGTGTATTTTATTATTTGCATTAGACTCAAGTTGAATTAAATGTTTGGGTGATTTTATAAAAGAAAAAGAAAAAGGATTTGCTTCTTGCAAAATTATAATACAAGTTCAACACCTGTAGCTTTACGCAGATGCCAGGCTTGTTGCATTTGATTACCACCGTCTTACTTTCTCCTCTAGTTGAGAATGTCTGCATGTTTATGCTGTAAAATTACTTGCTGAAATGTGGCTCTGCTGTGGTCGACCTGAGGTGCCAAACTCGACTTCGATCTCTTTGTCTTCAAAAAATGCTGCTGTTATGGCTCATTATTATGTCTGACGTCATGAATCTGTCCCTCTGTCTCTCCTCTCCCTCTCCCTCTCTGCAGTCCAGAGAATGTAAATAAAGCAAACAGCGCACATCTGGTTTTCACATTAAAAAAAAAAAACTGCATCGCGTCACATGGCGCAGCGTGAATACCTGCAACTGCTACATATCACAGGCACTGAAACCATTAAATATTTTATATAAAACCATATATGACTACACGGTGTGTAATGTCAAGTTCAATGTGCACTTTTCTCGCAGTTGTGTCAGTTAATTTGGCTGCATGACGTTTACTCACATCCATCATCATAATGCTCTGACTGCTCGGATTGTGCCTCATTAAAATGAGCCATTGTGCAGAGGCGGGCTTTGGTAATATCTTCATAATCAAGGTATTTTTCCAGGGGGTGACTTGTTAATGTTTTGAAGACTTATTTGCCCTTTGAATAAGGGCTCTTTTCATCCAGCCACAGCGTTTGTGCCATTGCAGAGAGACTCGGCGTTTCAGGGGCTCAGAACAATTCCTGATTTGTTGTGAGAGAGTTGAATAGCGCGGAATGTTTGAGGAGAAAATATGCTTTTCAATGCGTCTTTCTGCTCCCTAAAGAAAGTCAAGAGGCCAGTGAGGGACAAACAGAGGTATGGAAGGAGTTAACCTTTAATTTGACCGTGTTTGCATCTCACAGCTGCTTTGACTTGCTCGGGAGAGGCACACTAACTTATTTCTGTTTCTTCTGATTCCAATAATGTTATTATTATTTTTTTTTTATTATTATGCCCGGATTCGGGGTTAGCGTGTATGTTTTGCGTGCAAGTGCTGCACTCACTGGCTCACTCACACTCAGGGAGATATTGGTCAGAATGTGGCACGCCTCAATACAAAATTTAAAGAAATATTCCTCATTCAAGCGAATCCACGGCCCAACATTTGGTTTTGTTTGGTTAAGGCCAGGCGAGACTGGAACTCTCCAATAAAAATAAATCTCAAATTAATTATGGCCTAGAGCGAGGGGCCAGACAGTTCGTGCTTATATGTGCTGCAGACTCCACTTTTTGCCCTCAGTATTTTGACTCGGGCTGTCTTTTAGCCGAGGGAGTAGGGATGATGTGAATACAAGTCTGCTGTCTAATAAACAGAGAAGTTAGCAGGCTCATGTTGACTGGGACTATTTCTTTTTTGGAATAACATTCCGCTGAAAAGTTTCTCACAACACTCACTGGAGCAATTTCCCACCTCAGCTCTGATCACATGGATTGCTCATGTGCAGCCTTAAAGACTGCACTATAAAAATATTTTTTAGAAAGTGCAAGGAAAATATCACATGCTTGTTTACCTGTTTTAAGAAAGTGTCAGCACCTTGGCATGAAACAATGCACTCAACACACTGTTAAGATAAAGTGCCTGATTAAAGAAGCCTCTTAAAGTTTATGCCCCCCTTTATATCCCCCCATTTGACAGATTGTTTTCACTTGTTAGGCCTTAAAATGCTTCACTTTATCTCATTATCCATATACACTGAATCTTTGCGATCTTCCTATATGCTAAGAAAGAAAGGCTGGGCCTAACAATTGCAATGCTGCTGAACATAAACTCTGTATAGTGTCCGCCCACCTCTGGCTGGTTGCCCCAGCGGAGAGACAGAGGAGCTACTGGCTCGTGGTGTAAGGAAGAAATGTCTGGCTGTCTAGTTCCAGCGTCAAGCCAGATGTTCTGTGGTTCACTGTGTAAACCAACTTGCATCTGTTTATTGGCCTTCCAAAATGTTTGTTACCGCTGTATTCATTATGGTCTTGGTAGGTCCTGGACCCCCAGTCTTCCTAATGCGCTCTGTGAGTGGGGTGGCAGGTATTTTAATGCAGAGAGGCAGAGATCTTGTCTGAGGCGAGCTGCTGGCGAGATGGTGTTTAATTAGAAAATCAGACTTCTCGGGGAAAAACATGAGGGTTTTGTGTAATTTGAAAAGCATCCTGGAAATTTGCAGGAGTGTTTCGTAACACTGCATTTAAATTATTTACTCAACCAAAACTAATTTTGGAAGTTAAAACCTGATGACATAAATCCAAAGACGCACATCATGGTATATAACTAAGAAAGAATGGGGTGTTTTTAAGAGATGTGGTTCTATTACTGGTCATAAATCCCTGTATGGTGAATCACCAGCTTGAGGGCACATCTTAAACACCTCTTTAATTTGCCACCAGTTTCCCTAAAATAAAATGCATGTATGAAAACCTCAGACACTGGAATGTATAGAGAGAGAGAAGGAGAAAAAAAAGAAACCAAACCAGTCACTGAAGAGTTAAACAAGGTGTCTCCCTTAATTACACGAGTCTGAACTGGCCTCAGGCAGGAGAAGCCTTGACCCTTAGCAGGATCCAGATGTGGTGGTCCCTAGGGTGGGGGCTCTCAGCCCCACCAGACCCCCAAGTCGAAAGCAGACAGGCCGGCCCTGCTGTCAGTTGCTGCAGCGGCGCAGTCTCTGTTTGGCCACTTTCATGACAGAACTTCAACACTGCAAGAAATATTCATCATCACCAAGAGCGTAGGTTTTGATTCAACATTTGGGGGGGACACAGAAGAATTTGGGAGTTTTGGGGGTCCTCCTCCAAGAAATCATGAGAACAACACTAAATTTCCTGCAATCTGGTGAATTTTTTACTCATCATATTTTGCATTTTCTACATTAATTTATCATGTAAATGTCTTTAATTTCATCTGTAATCATCACGTTTTCATGGGGGTACATGTTCTAAATATATTGAGGGGTGCATGTCCCCTGCCTTCTCCAGAAATCCTCATCTATTGTCATCGCCATTTCAATTAAGTTCTAAACATGACAAATACTGGTAGTATCATGCAAAGTAAAGTCGTTTCTGATCAAATGATTTTCTCAATACCGCTGGAATGATCAGTATTACTCTGAGGAAGGCTACTCAAGCTTGATAAAAATCTTTGAAACAATTGACATAATACAATCTGGGTTAAAGTGGATTTCCTTCAAATCTCTAAATCTAACTTGATAACCAGATTTGTTTTATTTGTCTTCAAGAAAAAATGACGCTGAAATGCAGAGTGTGCTGTAAAAAAAAAAAATGGAAGTTTCTTGCAGTGTTATTGGTCTGCTCACGTTCAGAGCTGGCTCCATGTCCCGCATCTGCACTGAAATTATGCTTGAATTGATGAGGGCAATTTCATAGGGCAGACGAAAAGAAAAAAACTATGTGGGGGTGGGGATTAGGGGGTTTCTTTCTTTCTTTTCTTTTTTTTTTAAAGCTCGAGCGAGTAGGAGGAAAGGAGTGAATAACAATAGCAAACTCAATAATGAAACCGATAACAAAAATAATAATATTTATTTTCTGCAGTCCTCCTTTTCAAATGTGTCTTTGTTGACGCAGGCTGCGTTTCATCCATTCAGTCCTGCGCGGAAGAGCAGACGCACACGTGTAGAGCAGACCCTCAGACTGTAGTGCGGTTAGGAGCTGAATGCTTGGCTTTTATTAATGGTGTCTCAGGAAAACTTCACAGAGAGCTGTAACAAAAAAGACAAGGTTGCAACAGCTCCTGCCATAGGTGTTCAGGCTTCTCTCCTGCTCTGATTTAGAGCTCCATCAGCAAGTCCGAGAGAAACATCTGTCCGTATTCAAAGATAAACTTTATTTCACGTATCACTTTCACTATGAAATATAGGATAAAACAGAGAATAGGCTGATTTACAGAGTGATGGAGGCATGGCCAGATGCAAGCCCGAAGTGTGTAGGCGTGAACCAAAAGCGCTCTAAAACACTGGATCACATAACTTTAGAGTGTCCTGCGACAAAGCTCAGACCCGAAAACCCTCAGTTAAATGTGTGCAGAAATATTCATAAGTCGGACAAATAGTAAACTCTTCCACGCAATCTGTGACACTACTGGGAAAGCAAAACACACAAGCCTATTCTACAACAGGCTACACAGCAATGGCTGTGCACAACGCAGGCAGTCATCCTGTAAATATTTCCGAGCAGAAAAACATAACAGTGGAGCGAACACTCAATTGTTTTCCCTGCTTATCTCTCTGGGACAGTATCCTGCTTTTTTGAAGGCAGGGCTTTCGGTGACACACAGCTTCCTTCGCAACCTTCTCAACAGTGGTGACTTCACTTCCCAAATTTAGAGGAAAGAAAAAACTCAATCCGGTAAAAGTGTCTCTTTCTCTCCGCCACATACCGGGGGCTGGAATTAATTCAGGAGCGTGTCATGTTTGGGATATTGTCGGGGTCCGCTGAAAATTGCGCAAAATGGACGGAACTATTAAGGTAAGGGTGGAGAACGGGGTGTATGAGTTTGTGGGAGACTGCTTTTTCGGAGTTGCGCCTCCTTTTTTTAAGCAATGGGTTGAAATGCCCCTGTGTGTCGGTCTGTGAGCTGGGACCTCCAATCTGACGACGATGAGCGGCTTTTTTCTTTCGGTCTGAACGCGGTAACCAGATTTCCTTCTTTTTTCCCCTTTCTTTGAAAGTATCCACTCTCTTTTTTTTTTCAATAAGCCGCCTGGTTGTGAGGACACGCTTCGGTGTGGATTCAAGGCTAAATCAGAGTCACGCTTTGGATTTTGTGGACCAAGCGCACAATTACGCACGTCTGGAAAGGCAAAAAGGAGTGGCTTTTTATTTCAAAAAACCGGCTGTTAACTTGTATATAGGTATAGGTAATCCACGAGTTCAACGTTTTTGGTTTAGTCTGGGCAGCGGGGATTGAGCAATAGCCCATGACTGGATGTACCGCTGGATACGATGTGTCGAGCTGCGCAACAGCGGTGTGGCACATCGCCCGGCTCGGTCCGAAGATCCTGTCGTGGGTCAGAAAGTGTGGTGGTTTTGTATTTACACAAGAAATGATATCTCTGTCTTTCATCGTTGCTGTTGGTTATCGTAACGTCTCTCCCTCCGTCGCACAGAGAGTTTTGTGAAAGTGTAAGGAAAGCTGTCATTTGGTAACTTCATGCGGTAACTGCTCAGTTTGCAACACTTAAAACCCACAGGCTTCACAATGATACCTTGGCTCGCTTTTTGTGTAGTTACACAACTATTTTGAAACGGTATGTTGGTAGTCAAGAGCGCTGGTCTACATTAACTTTGGCTACTGGCCCCCGACAGTCAAATTCCAGATGCATTATGGCTGCAGCCACCAGATGTTGAATGGCAAGTCCCTGTTAGTTCACCCTGCGACGCGTTCAGTCTGTGTCCTCCGGTTAACAAGTGTAAGCTCGGAACAATGCAGCGTCTGCATTTGCTCTTATTGTTGCTGAAAAGTAAAACGACGTGTTTTCTTTTGGAAATTTAAAGTGGCGGGTTTGTGGCGGCTGGGTGTGGTGTGAGTTTGGGGAGAGTGTAAACGTTGGCCAGACTAAAAAATGTCAGGCTGCATATAGTCACTTAAATCCCGTCATTCAGCGCTCACAGCGCTGTGATTGTTTTGCTATATGTCGGGGATGAAAGCCACGCTGCAGGAGGACATTAATGTCCCAGCCTGGATGTTTGTAACAAAGCAAGAAGTTTTGACAATTAATGTAATCATAATTGAATCCTTGGGTGTAAATGACTGGCTGCTAGCTGCATTCATGCTCGCTAAAAGAAAGGAAGGGCTCTCTAGCCATGAGAGCTTCCTGCTGCACACAATCTTTTCCTGACAGGTTTCCTCTTCCTCCTTAAACAAAAGACAGGAATGCCCCCCTCTGGGTGGCTCCTGATGGCTGTGTGTGAACGCCAAACAATCACACGTGTAGTCTGGATGTGGAGCTATTGCATGAATCCAGTGTACTCCAGACGCGTCGTGACGCATTTGGAGAGATAGACGTGGTTGATGTAAACAGAACAGAGGTGGCTCCCAGCAGGTGTCACACTCACACAATGCTTATAATAGTGCCTGTAGTTTAACAGCTGAGTTATGTTTTAATTGATGTTTTTTCCCCTTGGCTGTACAGAAAGATATATTACAAAAATAGAATTTGGATCCTCCTTATGCTTCCAAAAATGTTTTTAAAAACTAAATGATGTTTTTTTTAGGCAGAATTTTCAGAGTGTATGTTCAGATATGGTCCTCTGGGGGGAATTAATCTAGATTGTTTAAGAGTGGAGAGTTATCTGTGGACATTGTGAGACAGACAGAAAACAGAGAGACAGAGTGTAACTGTGTAGCTCTCGCGGGCAGCATGTGTGTGTTCCCTGCAGATACTGGAAAGAAAACATAGGCAGTGGTCTGTCATCCTTTCAGCTTCTCTCCACGAGAGTGGTGTGATCCTATTTTTAAAAACCCTCTGCAATCTTGATAGGCACACACCACTTGCCAATCATGGTTTCTATTGCACAGGCTGATATGTCACTGTAAATATAACGTGCAACAGTCTTAATAGCTCTGTAAGTCCTTATCGGGCTGTAATGAGACATTCCCTCACTCTTCTACACTTTATCATCCGCAGACGAGCTGGTGTGCTCTGCTCAGATAGTGAGTCCCGCTGCCAAATTTCAGACTATGATGGATCCACTGATGAAATCACTGGAAAATCTAATTCTGGCGAGATGGTTAAATGCTCTGGAGAGGTTCAGCTTCTTTTTTTTTATCCACCCATTAACCTGAGGAGTAGTGCCTTATTGAAGTGGTACATATAAAAGTTGTTAAAAGACAAAGCTGACTAACTGAAGACAAATTAAACAAGATAGTCCTCTCGTTTAAGAATAAGTTTGGCTTCTCAATCCATTCTTCATATTAACACAGTTAAACAGAAGGTGCCTTTTATTCCAGGGTGTCTGTAAGCTGTCACACTTTTTAACTCTTTGTATCTACACTTTATGTTGTGTGGACACAGACAGTAGTGGGTCTGTGGTATTACAACAGAGGGCACTATAGTGCAACTACAAATTAAAACCTTTTTTTTCCACTGCAAAGGTCGCCATAACCTGAGATGATACACAGCAAAGGCCTCACATGCCACTTTCTTACATCAGTTTTAATGCACAGCATCTGCGATGGTTTCAAATATTATTTAGAGTGATTTCAACTTTAGTAATTAAGGAAATGTGCAGATTGAGTGGCTGCTAATCAGCACCAAAGTATGCATGGTTCAATATTAGATCAATTCCTGCCATAGAGATTATTTATAATGAAATAAATGTATATGCAATTCTATTCATATTTCTTGTTTGAGAACTCAGATTTACTCAAAGCATGCAGCATCATTTCTTCTCTTTACATAGATAAGTTCAAAGTTAAATCAAGAGTCATTTAGTTTGTGTTTATAGTGTATGAAGCAGCTATATCTGCTGTAAAGATAGCCAGGCTGTGATTATTGTATTTAAAGGAAATTAAATGTTAACTTAAAAGAAAGTCAGTCAAAATGGAGTTGGTGAAAGAGCATCCTTGCCGTTCACAGTCACCGTATTGTTTTAAGGTATGCGCACATTGTCACAGTCAACCTCTAGCTGTATAAATGAAACCTTGTGCCACAACAGAGACATTTATCATCCAAATAGGGATAAGTGAAAATGCTCAACTTGCATGAAATGTCTTTGAATGGAATGATACTGAAGTTATGTGAGATCACAAGGATTTAGCTTTCATAAAAGCTACATTCTAGAGAATGCAAACGGCTACATGTTGGAAATACTGATCAATGAATATCAAGTAGCATTTTCCCCCTGAAGCAGATATGTGGCATTTTGGAATGAAATAATTCAGTCCTGGGGAATTAGACACGTCTCGGTCTAAGCTGTGCCATCAGATCCTATCAGATCCAGATGTGCATCAGACCCGAGCCTAATCCCCAGCAGAAGCATATGACTGTAATGATTTCACTTGATATTCTGACTTGCTTATTGTTTTTTTCTTTATTTGTTTGTTTGATTGTTGTTCGCAATGATGGATGGAGCAATTATAACAAAGCCTGACTGCCATTGTGTGCCAGCTGAACGTTGCCTGGCAGCGCTCTGAGATGGTGACATTGCCCGACTCTGTTCACTGTCCAACACTAAGCTGTGACATCTGTGAACATAACTCACCGGGTACACAACCCGTCCTTTACTTTCAAGACATTACACGTGGAGCATGTTGGAAAGCACGTAATATCTTGGCCAGCCGCGAGTTTCTGCGTTTGTTTTCTTTAATAAACTTACATTGCTCCAGCTGAGCCACAGCAGAGGGGTCAGTGTAGCCGTGACCCCCCCTGCTTCTGTTGAGTCTTCAGCTGTGGAGGGAAGCCTGACGCTCAGACAAGACAGACACATCAGGGCATGACGGTGGACTTTTAGGTCTAATGAAGGAAGATGATAGATGAGAGAAAATCATCACACAAGCAGGAATATGGAAAATTTAGTGCAGAATATTTTCATTACAGTCAACGAGAGAATCTGAGACGCTATTTTCAGTTTTATTTGTGAACCTGTGGGTCATTACTGGTGGAACCGCTGTGCGTGTTGACTGATAATGTCAGTAACCTAGTGCCCTGTTGGCGCCCAAGCCTTCAACTCTGTCTTACTCCACTGTGGGCATGTTTGAAGTCACCCTAACATCAACAGGAAGCTACAGTTGCTACGTGGGCTGTGTACACAAACTACTTAGGATGCCAGACTGCGATATAACCCATAACTGCACATAATTGCTGTAAACAAAAAAATACACAAGAGATTGAAAATTTGACATCACAAGTTTCCGGGTAGTGTCAAATGAAAGACTGGAGTTGCATCTGCTCATGTCTGAGCGTTTGTTTTTATCATTCTTTATACAATGACTATGTCTCACCACTTGAAACGGTTTGGACATTTTGGAGAATACGCCTTTTTGCTTTCTTGCCAAGAGTCTGTAAAATATTAAACTACAGCCACCAGATGGTTAGCTTAGCATAGGGAAACAGCCCTGTGTTGATATAATATGATAATGTGTTAATTAGTGAGTTTTAGAGCTGTTGGTAGGTGTATTTTGTTCCAGTTGGATGGAGCCAGGTTAGCTGTTTCCACCTGCCTCCAGGCTTTAAGCTAAGCTAAGCTAACCATTTGCCAGCTGTAGTCTTACTTGAAAGGAATGACCTACCCTCCCAAATAGCCACTTGTATATCAGATTCTCACCCCTCGTTATGTTAAAGAAAACTTTGTGAGAAAGTTTTCAATGAATTAAATATCACGAACTCTCAAAGTACTCCTGCAGTATAATCTCATTTATCTAGTTGTATGCTCAGTGCTTCCTAAACAGGCGACTATTTCTGATGGCAAACTGAATGGAAAGTGAAACTTCATCTATGCTGTCTTCAGAGCCAGACTCCATTGACGAAAACAGTAATTTTAACTCACTGAAGACAGGAGCTGCCGGTGTACCTCTGCCTCAATCAGCCAATTTATTTCTGCTACTGTGTGACTTCGGCGTTTTAAAGGGTGCGTTCAGATTCATCAAAGTCACACAATAGCACCAACAAACCACTGATGGAGGCACTGGTAAACCAGCAGGTCCTGTGTTTTAATGAGGTAAAATTGATGTTTTTGTCAGTGGAGTCTGGCTCTGGCTGTAGATTATACTTTACACGTTGTGTGAGAGTGTTTTGATATATTTTTACTGTTGTTAAAAGTGGTAGTGTATGAATTAAAGTTATCAAGGACAAGGACTCACAAATCTAGCATAATACAGGCTGAGTAATTGAAATACAAACGGTCATTTGGGGGGTGAAGTGCTCCTTTAAAGGGACACTTAAGTGTGGTATGAATCTTCTTATCTAACTCTCTGAAACAAAGCAAATAAGCCTATTTCCCAAAATATCAAATTTCTTGAAAATGTTTTTTAGTTAGGATGGCCTATATACGATTTATTCGGAGTTTGCTCGCATTACCAGTTCGCATACCAATTATTCGCTCCTTCCACCTACAGGAGGCGCTATCAGTGGTGAGTGAAGACCAGTCCCTATTTGAGCCTCCGTACGCTGCTGCTGCCCCTCTCCCCAAGACAGATATGACTGCATCTGGCACACAGGACTACGGCCAGACCCACAAAATCAACCCCTTGCCCCCACAGCAGGAGTGGATCAACCAACCAGTGCGGGTCAACGTCAAGAGAGAATATGAGCACATGAATGGATCCAGGTATGGCATGACAACCACTTCCTGTTTCTTGTATTTTTTTTAGTGTTCAGTCAGTTTTTTATGCATCTTTTTTAGGTGTATTAGACATTTAGTGTTTATCACTACAGCTTCTGCTATAAATGCTGTCATTTGTCTTTCAACAAAATGTTTCTCTACCACATCTGACTTTCACTTTTTGCCTGTAATGCTAGATAAACTTGGCCAGCGCAGGGCTTGAAAATCCCCTGCCAAAGTCAATGAGTGGAAAAGAAAACCAACAACACCCAATTTATCTGCTGATAATATTTTTACAACTTTCTTGTATGTGTGTGTTTGTGCAGCAGGGAGTCTCCAGTGGACTGCAGTGTGGGTAAATGCAATAAGCTTGTGGGGGGTACCGACGGGTCTCAGATGAACTATGGAACCTACATGGATGAGAAGAATGCCCCTCCCCCAAACATGACCACCAATGAGCGTAGAGTCATTGTACCAGCAGGTATGTAATAATAATGAGCAAACATATCTGACATGAAATGGAGGAGGTGGATAAGGTTGAGTGTGTCGTAAAACAGTGTATCTGAATATTTACTGCATATTTATACAGGTGCTAATTGTCCTAGGTGTTTCTCTGTGCTGCTGCTGCTGCGATTACAGACGGAATCACTGTTCTGTTTTGGTATAATTTTGCCAGTGCTGTAAATTTTTTATGAGTCCCATTTCTATTTAGCTGGTTTGTGGGGTAAAGCATTGTTCCAACATTTTACATCTCTCAAGGGAGCACAGCTGAATGCGTGCAGGTAGAGATGTCTGTTTTCCTGCCAGACCTTTATATTTCTTCACTGTTTACACAATTCTGAACTTTCAGAATGTGAAATAACACAGTTCACAGACTAACAAGTGCAGTTTCGGGGTTAGAGCCTTTAGAAAAGCAATTTTAACACGTAAGTTGATTACGTTGTTACACGTAAGCCAGAGAGCCAAAGAGAATGACTGTACTTTCCCAAAAATGAGCACATGTAACTCATTTAATTAAAATTGAATGGAGCCTTGGTGAAGTTTCCATTTTAAAGGCTATTCAAGTGTTAGCTAAACTGGTGCAAATGTCCACTCATCTATTAACCTAATGGAGCTCCACACTGAGGCCACTCCTTAACCACAAGCGGTAAGTTTAGGGTTTGGTTTCCAGATTGGCTATGCAGTGTATTAGACTTGTGTCAAGTAGTACTTTCAAATACAATGCAAAATAAACTACACTGTTTGAATCACAGGGAGGAATTTCAGAGTGAATTCTCTCTGAATGATAACACGAGTCATCTGGTAAATCCTATTCATGTGGTTAAAACAAAACAAAGAATATTTACGAGTAGCTGAAAGAAGTCTGCCACTGAAACAAAATTCTGTTTCCAATTTGTTCACTACCCCCCTCCTTTTACCTGAGTCAGATACAAGGCTCTCCCAGCCATCGTCCCTGCGTCTTTCCAGAAGCTATTCTTATGGAGTCAATAAACTTCCTCTCTCTTACTCTTCTATCTTCCTTCAGACCCCTCATTGTGGACCCAGGACCATGTGCGCCAGTGGCTAGAGTGGGCCATCAAGGAGTACGGCCTGTTAGAGATTGACACGGCCATGTTTCAGAACACAGACGGCAAAGAGCTCTGCAAGATGGGCAAGGACGACTTCCTCCGGCTCACCACCATGTACAACGCCGAAGTGCTTCTCTCTCATCTCAATTACCTCAGGGAAAGTGAGTACACTTTTTTTTTTGCAATTTTAAGGATTAACAGAGCAGTGTGTGTAAGATTTAGGGGGATTTAGTGGCATCTAGTGATGAGTATTGCACATTGCAACCAGCTGAAACTTCTCCCAGTTAGAATTCTTTCAGAGTTCATTGTTCGGGAGGTTTTTACTGGAGGTCTCCTCATCTCCAAAACAAATGGACCAGGTGGTTGAAATAGTAAAAACACACAAAATAAAGCAATTTCACATTACAAATCCAACACTGCTCAACTCATCAGAGACTGTTAGCATAGCATCTGCTAATGTGTGCTCACCTTTTGCCTCTGATAACTTAAGATCCAGGTGTTCCACGGAGGTCTCCTCCTGTCTAAAACAAATGAACCTGGTGATTTAAACTGATTTAAACACTGAATGATAATAATAATAATCCTTCTGATGCTGCTCATTGTGTAAGGTAACATAAACATGGCGATCCTTATATTCTGGTGATTATACACAAAAGGAAACATACATATATTCTCATATTTAATTCCATTTCTGCCAGTATATCCCCTTAAACTCTACGTACTGGTTCTGTAATGAACAAAAAGGTGAATCAGCTGGGTTAGTGGATGAAAATTAATTAATGGGTTATTTGAACAAATTGCCAGCCATGCAATTGTTTTTTGAATTGTCAAAAAAATCCCACCTTCCCGGTTCCAAATGTCTAGAATATTGGTTGGATTTGGATTTTTTTACATTAAAATGACAGTACGAGGAACATAATTTTAGTGAAGTGCACTCTTGTTGAACATCCTGCTGTTTGTGCTTAAGTCAAAGTCTGCACTGGCTTCCATCTGTGCCAAAGAATGGAAGTGAAAATCAACTTTCAGTCGAGACACAAGCCTCTTTTCATATACTTTTCTCTACTTCTGGATGAGAAGTGCGAGTGAAAAAATGCCAAACCCGGGCAAACAACATGACACTTTCTTTTTTGTCACCGCACTATACTCATATTACTGTCAATAAACAATGAAATTGCTTTTACTGGAAACTCATTTCTCCATAATGGCTACCCAGCTTGAAGCAGAGCTGTGGAAACCGAGGGGGTTTCTCTCCCTCCTCGAGATAACCATCGACTACATCCCCCCACTTGACTTTGCTGCGCCTTATACCACATGGTCCAGAAAGATGAAGCCCAGGTGCATTGCCTCAGGAATCACGCTAGGCCCGTGTGTTCAGCACAGCAAAGAAAGTTGATCTGCAATTTGCAATGGAGGCAACTAAATTTGAGCCTCTTACCTTTGAAGAGTTCCTCGGCGCAATCCTGCTTCATATGTTTCGGCGGGGAAACAAAGCCAGTTTTCTGAGACAGTATGCAAATTACATTTTGATATAAGATGTAACATCTGGCATGGCTGCTGCTCTGAATACACAGTGAGCGTCTGGTTCAGACAATAGGTACGTCTACTGTTTACTGTAAGGAACAGCGGATCAGGAGCAATGTGATTGTTTGCATACGGAGAACAGTTTGTCCCTTCTTTGAATTCTTTGCATTCTGTACTTTAAAATAGTTAGAGCTGCTTCTGCTGCGGCTGCAGAATATCATGACACCACGTTGGGTGGAGTGACTGATGGCTCAACTAAATTTAACATTACTCCCAAAAAGTTGCGATGGGCCTCCGCGTGATGTAATGGGAACTGTATTTTGTGGGTGTCAACAGTTTTCTCTGAGCACGGCGTCTGGGCAGAGAGAGATGCTTGTCATGAGTATAACAGCCTCATTGTGCAGCGCTGCAGCGGGTGGATCTGTCTGACCGCCACTGGGCACACTCCGCAGAGCAGTTTTCATTATGGCCACTGGCTGCGCGACTTAGCCACGGCTTAGGCGTGCTGCACCGCGACTCTGCCCATTGCTGCCCTTTTTTTGATTTAGACCTTGTGTGTTTTGGAGACAGAGGAGATGTCTCGGGAATCCTCTCCACTTGCCAGTTGAAATTGCTTTGGATCCGTTCCCGACAATCAAAAAGATGAATGCTACCGTCCCGTGCCTGGACTGACTGACCTGTTTCAGCTCTCTGAGAAGCGAGCAGTATGCGATATTGACACTGGGAGCCTAAGGGCAAGAGGAACCATGTTAGTAAATGAACGTCTAAGGAAGACTGAGAAGGAGGAGGAAGAAGGTTGAGGCTTTATGCAGACCCTGCAGGGTTGATGATTTGGAAACTAAAGCCGCTCTTTCGTTTCCCCCTGCAGCACAAACAAACACAATCATAGACGAAGAGTAACCCCGTCCAGAAAATAGACCTCTGGCTTCACTCACGAGAGTTGGAGCTGAGCCGAGCTTCCAGAATACAGAAAAAGAGAGAGCAAGGGAAAGACTGAGCCAAGCCCTGGAAGTATTAGTGATTACAGGTCATGTGATGTCTTCCTCCAACCCCATTCACCACTCTTATTACCCCCCATTCTTCTCCAAAAAAACAAGACGGTCCAAGGGGCTACTGCAATCATTTCATACACATCTGTGTGCATCATGTGTGTGCTTGGTTCTGTTTATTGAACCTCTGATTAACATTCCTCAGAGTCATTAAGCCCTGTACGTACACTCGGCACGGGGCAGGGACACACTTCCCCACCCTACAGCCATACCATAACAAAACATTCCTGCCACGTCATGCGCAGAAATATCACTCAGACACCCACAATGGTGAAACCGCGGGCACAATCTGAACATCTGTCTGGCTACCCAGCTGTTTGCAGTAACAAGGGTAGTTGCCCATGCATTATTTTGGCCTCATTGCTGGTCACTTATCCAGATTTTTATAAGTAATGGCCGCCCGCACCCCAATGTGCTTTCAATTTGGGGTGCAATTTGAGAATTTGTTCAAATTAGTCTGTCAGGGAGGGACCACGGACTGTTTGCTTTATCGCACCCATGTAGGTCGGTTTGATACCACATGTGCTGGAAACGGAGCGGAGCAAGAAACCTCAGACAACGAGAGGCTGTATCCTCCGACACACAGAGATGTGAGAACAGACAGGAAAAAATGAAAGGGGAGTTAGGAGGGAAAGAGCACAGAGAACTGAGAGCATGTCTGCTGTGGATCGAAAGAAACATAACAGTAGAACGTGGATGAGGACGTATATCCTTGACTGATAGATTTTACAGTAGTTATTTGAGGACATGGGCAAGAGGGTGTGAGCAAGAGAAACAATTAAAGACAGCGAGTGTGAGGTTGAAAAAAGAAGTCGGAGGGGGTGAACTACTTTTTAAAAGTGCGTGGAAACGGTCAGAGGCAGTCATGATTGAGTGTCGTTGGAGAATAGCAATACTTCTGTTTCCCAGCTGTCGCCGTTGCTTGTGTGTCTGGATGGATTTACAGTGAGGGAGTCAAGACAGAGAAAGAGAGAGGGAGAGAGTGATAAGTCTGGGCTTCTGCACTGCTGCTGCTCGCTCCAGAGTGGGGGACATTCTCGAGCCCTCAATAGTTTATACAGACCATAAACATCTGGGCTCGAAGGCTGAGTAGGGAAAAAGGAGGTCTGGAGAGTTCGCTCTCTCTCTCTCTCTCTCTGTCTCCCTCTCGCTTTTCTTCCCTCACAACATTTTTATTGAGCTCCCCTTGCATTAGTTCCTTCTATTGGCAGATTATCACTGGTGCACAGGGGCTCAACAGTCTGGCTCTACGCCCTTTACTGTTAGCCGTCTGCTGTTAGCCACCATTACGGAGCAGTCTGTGGCTGCTTATGTGACTGCTGGGGTTCAGGCACTTAGCACTACAGGAATTTATGTACATATCACATTAGCATAAGTGGAGGTGGATAATAAGCGGTTGCTATTCATGTAAACACTGAGATGAGCTCAGCTGTAATTGAAGATTCTGTAGCTGCTCAGAGGTGCATAATGACTGTACTCGCAACCCAAACGCTAGTTAAGAATGTTGACATGGGGCAATTCTGCGAAATGTTGAAGTTCAGTCAGTCAGCCAATTCTCACTCCCAGGGCATCAAAATACGCCACCCCCGTGTCACTATAAAGATGGACTATTTAGCGTCATTATTACACATTCAGAGGAACGGGCATAGATTTAAGAGGACAAAAGTCCAACAAGGAGCTCAGTGGACTGGTGTTTGTGTGCTGTGTGAAACTAAAAGTAAACAATGATTTATTTTGTTGCATCGGTCGTTAGTCACAAGAGCTGACTCACCGAGTAACATCAACAACGATCTTTATCTCGCCCTACATAAGTAGTTATGTTGGCTGAACCCAACCGTCGACCCCCTCTGAGTCAAGATCTGCTGACCTTCTGCATCAAAAAACAATGCAAAAACTGCCCCTGCCAACATTATAGTAACGCTGGAGGCTTCTGCCCAACTGTCAGAATGTGAGGAGTAAGACGAGATCACATTGTTTTAGCGTTAATCCCAAAGTTTTGTGAAAATTCTCTCTACACACCATTCAAACGTTCGATTTTGGAGTGCTGCGTCCAAACATTTGTGTAACTTTAGGATACTGACAATCTGAAATTTACACCCACTTCATGCAGCGATTAGTCTTAGCCTACTTTTTGAGGTGGGAGAGGCAGCAGGGTTTGGCCTCTTTTTTCATTCTTCAAATAACTATTTCTGGGACTTTCCTGAGCATTAGCTTAGACAGTAAAACACACTTGGCCAGAGTTAGGGAGATTTCAATTATGGTCCTTATTAGATCATCAAAAACAACGTTGAACATTGGTAGGGGGTGGCATGTGTACAGAAACCTTCATGTCAAGTTCACACACATTGCTGATCGACCCTCCGCCACAGCTTCCCCACTAAAAGGCTTTGTTGAGCTCTAACGTCATCACTCTACTTTGTCCTGTCATTTTAGGAATAGAAACAAACAATCCATAATGTCGTTCTCTGGTGCGGGCGAAGAAGAATGAGAAGAATTAAAATACGTATTGGACAGCTCTGCGCAGCAAGATTTATGTCCAATGCCAACATTCGGTGCCAATGCAGGAAGTAGTGTACCCTTTATGTAGCAAGGCAGGAGGCAAAGTAAAGGTCATGGTGTGAGACAAGTGTGTAGCGTCCAGTCTAAATGAATATTTGCTTTAAAGCCAACAAACACTCAAACAAATCACAGCCTTTCCTTAACCTTACCACCTTACTAAAGTTTTGTGCCAAAACAAAACCAAACCTTAACTATGATGGTGGCAGATTAGAGTGTAAGGGATTCTGGCTCTGAACTCTGAAACGTTTTGATACTTTGGAATTTTGTGGGTCGGTGTGTTCGCTGTCTTACTGGGTGTTTATTTAGGGATGGATACCAGTTTGATCCCCCCTGAGTTCATTGGATATTTCAGCCTAGCACAGGGACTGGAGGTAACCTTTGTAGCTGGTCTGCTAACATGGAGGTGGTACGCCTACATTTACCCTAGGGGTCGACATTAGCAAAGGCATGTTCAGTGGTAGCTGATGAGGTGTATCTACTACTAGGATAATGGGTGGCTTATAGAGGAGGAAGTGGGTGTATTATCCTATATATTCCAATGGCTATTTGGCTTATAGGTGGGTATACTGTAAATGGCCAGAACAAAAGAAGTGGGTATACCCCATATACCTGCACATACCCTCCACTACTGAGGATAATCAATGTTTAAATCTATTTCCCTGGTCTGCACTTGTAGACGAAGCTCACAGTTCGTACAGCAAAGAAGACAACAAGCTGCTGAAACACAGCTGGACACAGTCTGTGGAAATACTGGATTTAAATGTTTGTATCACCCGGGCAAAGATTTACTCATTTGAGTTATTCGTAAAGTAGTGTAAGTTCAAAACAAATAATCAATTCAGTTTTTAAGTAACTTCCCCAACGCTGCTGACAAACAGTGTCGCTTTGACAGCAGGGGCGTCAGCTGAAATGCTCATGGGTTGTGTTGGAAGGCAGTGACAAATAATCATCTTTGGTTTGGATGACTTGTTGGAAATATCACTCGTGCGTTATGAAAGGCAGGCGGTGGTGCTACTAAGTGCAGCTTTATCCTATAGAGCTAAAAGGATGACTTGCTGTTGGCTGGAGCCTGTTTGCCCCCCTTTAAGGTGGCACGATGCCCGAAACTGTGTGACTGGGACCCTCAGTTTGTTGACAAAGCCCAGACCACATGTTTGAGGCAATGGTATCATATAGCTCTGCAGAATAAACAGCAGGGGCCCGACGGAGGTCAATCACAATGCTGAACAAGCCCTTAAAGATCTCACTATTATGGGCGGGCAAAAACTGGAGGACAGGGCCTTTTGAAATAGCCATCAGTCATAGGAAGGGGAGAAAAGAAAATTGTTTGTGGAGGTTATGTAATCTAACAGACTCTGAGCAGATGTGACTAGAGAGGGAGAGAGAAAGTGAGGGTCTTAAAGACTGAACACTGGCCAGTCCTCCCACTGTGCTGTCAGATTACCGGGACATGTTTGTTTTCTGCAAGAGGAAGAAGCCGTCCAAATAAATAGGCACCAGAGCCAAGACTCCCTCCACGAAACTGTCAGCTGTGGTGTCTCTCCCTCTCTGCACTGCTCCCTCACTAACTCTCACTCTCTGTCGTACAGCAGCCCTGAATTTCTCTGTGGGATGGTTTGAGGTTTTCTCAGCAATGCTGCCTGTTTGCCTGTCTGGGTCAGCCCACATATGTGGCACACAGCAGGAAAAGGGTTAACAGCCCCTTCCTCCTCCCTGCTTTCCCTCTCCTTCTTTTTTCTGTCTGTCTGTTCATCTTTCTCTTACACGTTCTCCCTCATTCCAAAGCGTTTGGTGGCTCGCTTGCCCCCGTGCGCTTACACTCTGCGTGTGGAATTATTTTTGTACGGGGAGCTGCGTTTGATTGCTGCGCAGGGACCCTGCCTCATACAATGGCTCCCCTGTTCTGAGGCCCCCAGGTTTCTAAACTAGACCCAGAGCCTTGGGGGTGCCGTGGAGTAGGTAGAACCAGGAGGGGTGGGGTGTTGGGAGGTTAGAATACCCCCCCCAGCCACCCCCTAAAAAAACAGACCCCTAGTCTGCCACCATGGGCCCCTTCATCCCCCCCAACCCCTACACTAGCAGCACAGCCAGTTAGGTAGAGATCTTGCATCCAATCTTAAGAAAAGCACATCGCAAACTTAATTCTGCTTTGGAGTTTTTCTGTTATTTTGCCTCATTCAGAAAAGCTATCTTCCTTACTCAGCAGCTCTCCACAGCCATCTTAGCGCTAAATCTTAACGCTCCCCGTGCAGTAGCCGCTCTTGTGTTTTCTCTGTGCATTTTTGGCTCTGTTTTTCCACTCGCTGATTTATGCCTGGGGGCAGCTAAAATTAAGAGAGCATTTTGGTGCCGCCCAGGGTGCCTGTGTAAGTGGAGGAATGCAGCACAGAGTTCTGCTCCATAAGGTGAAATGAATAGGCGGCCATATGCAGACTCTTGCCTCTCTGACTTTATTATTCAGGAATTGGGTTTGCAGTTAAAATGCTGACAGGCTACGGGTTGTTTTCCTCTTACATTTAAAAGACTGACCGTGTGCTGAATTTAGTTTATTTCAGACTAGATTTATGTGTCATGAATTATTTTCCTTCTGAGGTGATTTTTTTTTAGGACAAAACATGAATACAATTCAAGAAATGAAAAGGGCTCTGTTGTGCTGCCTCACAGTAAATGAGCTGAGCCTTTTACTGCCACCTGGTGGCCAGTGTTACATCCTTTGAGCTTGTTCACAGGGTCCAGGGTAGAGGTGCACTAGGGTTACTCTGAATTACAATTACAGCTAATTTATCATGATTAATATGCAAAGTAACACCTATAAATATTCTGCAAGATCTCTTATTCTAAACAAAACACTAATGTGAATCCAAACACTGATGCTGATCCCTATAAGTGCAGTCTTGTATAATGTGTACTGGACGCAATCTATGAAAATGAGCATACCTCTTATCCAGGTTTTTATATACTGGTTTTGGGTGTATTATTGTGTTTATGCATTACAGGGCTGTTGGATGAGATATTGTTTTACCTTACTATGCTTTCTTTTGTGTCATTTTATTACAGGTAGCTCATCATTATCCTACAACACACCATCTCACACAGACCCATCCCCACGCCTGGCTGCCAAAGAGGGTAGGGACACTTGTTTAAACTTCTCTGTGCTTCATCCTAATATCTATCTGTGTATGTGTCTGTTTATTTTGTATTAAGGGAGCAACAAAACACCTAAGACAAAGAGACGAATGGAAGGCAAAAACAAAGAAAAACAGACAAGAATTTAAAGACCATAAAATGACTGCGCCACAGTACCTGTCAGCTTCAGACGAGCAGATACGCACAGATCTAGCACACACACACATCCAAAGCACATGCAGTCACTGAGTGCCTCTGACAAAGCTCTGTGCAGGTGCACCTTTTGTGTGGTTGAAATAATATGAGCCAATCTGCTACAGCAGGCCGGGCTATTCAGAGCTGCTACCTGAATGCTGTGACGACACGTAGTAGCTCAGAGGGGTGGTGTCAGAATAGAGGCGTATTAATAACAAGACAAAAGCGGCAGCAGGGGCGAGAACAGATAGTGAATGTGGCGATTGTGGGAAAGAAGTGGGATGTAAGACGTGTTCGTTAGAGCGACAGAAATCAGGGACAGGTGCTGAAGCAAGTACGTGTACGGTAGACGTGGCAGAAGAGCTTGACTGGCTACTTCAGACCAGACTGGAGTGGAAAAAAATGTGTGTGTGGGTCTCTTCTGTGTATAGTGGCTGTATAGTGTATGCTAGATGAACTTTTGTCATTGTATTGAACTTGCCACCTCTGTTCAGTTTGTCCTTTTAGATATTTTGCACTATAAAAACCATCTTTAGGAGTTACACTGTTTTTATGTGATAAATGTCACTGTACATTTATGAAATTTGGTTATGAAATAAGCAATGTAGTATACAAAATATTCTATTTTTCAAACAGGAGGAAAAATGTGTGGATTAGTTATGGTTATTTCATTTGTTTTAAACATAAATCAAATACTCAAAAAATTAATTGAATGTATTTTTTTATTTTAGCCATTTTATTTTATTTTTAATTTAATTTAATTTATTGTATTTCTTTTTTTTAAAATTGTATTTATTTCTTTATTTGATTTTATTCATTTATTTATTTATTATTTCTTTCTCAAAAGGCACAAATAGGAAGAATAGGTACCAGCTGACCTTATCTTGAGTTTTGTCATGGTTGATGAGAGCATAAAAGCACCATTAAAATGGACTATTTCTTTGTGTTGTTATCACGTGAGCTGCATGCTGATTGTTTCTCAGAAGGACCTTACCATTACCAGATCAAATTTGCTTGTTCAGTCTATGTTTTCAGAGAGAAATCTGTAGTAAAGTGTAAATACAGCGGTCAAATGAGACCTGTTGCAGTGTTGATGATGTTGTACCAGTAGAATTTGTGCAAAAGCAAAGCTGAGTTTCTAAGAACAACGCCCACTGCAGCTCTGGATGATTGCCTCTTTCCTCTGGATACCTTTTCACTCTACAAACATTATTTTGTGCTGACACAACACCAGCAAGGCGAAGGCTGCAGTGTGCATCTGTATCGCAAAAAAAAGTTAGACATCCTTTACATCGGCTATACGGTGTCACCACCACAGACGGGAGAAAGGACTGCAATAACAGTGATAGCCGCGCTCACAGGATGGGGGGCCCTATCAAGGCAGGAGGAGAGGAAACACAATGTCTGATAAGTGTCCGAGAATGCCCTCTGCCTCTCTCTATCTGCCACAGTGGTGAGCGTTAGCAGGCCGCGTACTTGTTCTCGCCCTGGCTTCAATACCAATAGACCAATGGGCAGGCCAGATAAGATTCTGCTCAGTCACCCCCGACCCCGGTCTTCCTGGTTCTCAGGGCCAGGTATTTGGACTGGCAGGAATACAGGGTCACTCCCTTCAACAGTATTTCCCTTTCACAAGAGGTGACTTCTATTATGGGCTCCTGTAACACTGGCTGTGCCTCTAGTCTTGTCCCATGATCGCAGTCAATGAACGGCGGGGTGACTTTTGAAGAATTGGGAGGTGAGACTGATTGAAATTAATCACTTTGTTGTGAAATATTTGTTTTTGCCCATAAGTGTAGATTTCAAGGGGGATGCAGGGGACCACCCCCCACCCATTAAAGTAGCAAGGGTCTTTTATTTTGATAAAATTTTGACATATCCATCATAAATAAATGTAGAAAAGGCACAAATTAAGGCACAAAAAAAAAAAAACCTGAATGCAGGAAAATAAGCGTTTCACATACACCCACATGCATGCACCCCCTTTGTTTGCACTCTAAAATGCTAACCCCGTTAAATGTAACTTTGATGCAAAACAATATGAACAGGTGAGACAAGATGAAAAGGAAACACATCAGAGTTGGAGCTGGTAGTTTATGACTCAACAATAAAAACAGTCTTGCTTCAGGAGAAGCCTTTATCAACATTTTCCCAGATCCACACCGCCAGATGTTCAAGTTCATATTGCCTTTCGAGAACAGTCAAATACCGTACAGGCTCTTTGGGGTAGAGTAAGCACGAGCATGCAGCAGGAGACAACCCTTAATCTGCTCCAGACTCTGTGGTGTAAAATGCAATGTTATGAATAAAAGAGAGCATATAAAACACGGAATGCAGCAGCTATGAAAGGATGTGTGTATGTGTGTGTGTGTGTGTCTGTGTGTATTTAAAGTCTGTGTCTAGTATTTGCCTGTGGATAGGCATGTCTGTGTGTGTGGGCGGGTTCCTGCATGTGTATATGTGTATTGTTTGAGGTATTATCTTGGTGTTAGTTTGCACATGATACAACTTTTTTCCCTTGTGCTGACTCTTGGTAGCTTTTTCAGTTTTTAGTGTCGCTGCTATGAAATTTTGGAATTTTATAATGCGCAGGAAGGACACTCATATTCTCCGCCACCTCTCAGTTACCGTAGCGAGGTGATGATTCACCTCTATGAATACACTTATTTGCAGCCAAGTCAAAGTTGCAACACAACTTGTACAAACTCTGCTGCATTTACGGTTTTAATTGTTCTTTTTCCATTTTGAAATTCAAGAAAATAAGTAGATTAAAGATGCAGTAATGCTAATGACATTGCACATAGCTGTGTGAATATGTTTATGTGCAGCAGCGTTGCAGTCCCCCTGTTGCTCCGAGCATTTTTCCATAGATGCTTCTCTGTTCTGGTGCACCCACTGTCTCCTCACTGTGTCTAACTCCTGTACTTTGCCATCATTCTCCTCCTCTTATGGCTCCTTCCTCACACAGATGGCTTTTAAAGCACCTGTATTACGGGTATTAAAAAAAGTTTGCCCTGTCTGGGTCTCGCTCCCTGGCTCAGACTCTAGGTTAAAAACAGTCCACAGCTCCACTCTCTCACCCTCTCCCCTCTTTTCTCTGTCTATCTCACCCTCTCTGCACAGTTGTTCTTTCTCTCCCACTCTTGTCTCCCGCTGCCTTTCTCCGTCACTCTCTATGTCTCTCTGCCTCTCTCTCCTCTCTATGTCTAGCTCTCGGGCCTTGTTTTGACTAACTGGTCCTGCAGTCTAAGTCTCCCAGGAGCGTGCACCACACCCCAGACCAGAGTGGAAACTGGCTCAAGTCGCAGCCGAGCGAGGCCTGGAAAAATGAAGGAGGGAGGGTTGGGGGGAGGCAGTTCTGTGTGTGCACATTCAGGTCTGTGTCTGCATTTGCGTGGCTGGATCATCCTGTGTACCCCCGACCACTTGGGCTTTGTGCATTTTACATCTGCTGCTTCTTCCGTCTTCTGCAGGACCGCTTCCCTACCTCTCACTCACTCTGATTAAACCCAAAACAAAGTGATTATTATTACTGGTGAAAACTTTGACTTGTCCATATTCAGGCTTATAGCTGGTGAAAGGAAAATTGTTTCGGAGGTTAATGTCATCTGCTGCCAACAACAACACCAAGGGTAAAAGATGTGGATGAGCCCTTATTACTGGGCATGTCCTCCAGCCCATACCAGACAGTAGCTGGGTTTGCTGCCATTGTTTTCTTTTCAAATTCCAAAGTTGTGTTTCGTCTGACTTTTTTTTTTTTTCATTATTTTTTCTCCTCATTTTCTCTTCTCTCTCTTTCAAGCCTTTCTCATGCACTTGGTCACTCTGTCTCCATCCTCATCTGTCTACTTCTCAATAATCTTTTTTTTCCAGTGACTCCCTCACCTTTTCTCTCATCTCTCCTTCATCCATCTCTGCTCCCCCCCCCCGCCAGCCCCTCTCCTGTTTGCAACCCCTCTCTGCACGTATGGAGGTAGCCCCGTTGTGTTTTTTTCAGGGTGGTGGAGAGTGGATGGAGGTGGGGTGGGGGAGACTGGCGGTGAGCAGAGGGGAAAAAAGGGCCAGTAAAACAAAGAGAGGTTGTCTGCAGGCGAGGCAGGCAGGAAACGCAAGTCTCCCAGGACTCTCCCCCAGTCGCTGCTCCTTGGCTATCCTGCCGGCCCACACCAGATTGAACCTGACAGCCCCGCTGAGCCACGGCAGCCCGCTTGTTATTTGTCCCTCTTCTCCCTCTTTTTGTCTTTCCCACTATTACGCTCTCCTTTCTTTCACTCTTTTGATCATATTCTAATTTATTCACTTTTCTTTTGCTTTGTCGCAAGCCCACATCTTTCATTTCACCTCATCCATATGCCTTTGCACCATCACTTGAATATCCTTCTTTTCAGTCACCAGTTTCAGTCACCAGACCAGTACCTTTCTTGTGGGCTGCAGACAGGAATGGCCCCTTTGCTGAAACGTTGGGGGTTAAAAGTTGAAAAGTTAAAAATTAGTGAAGAGATCAAGAGGTCCCTTAGCAGCGGGAAAACAAGGCAACAAAACATCCTTTGAAAGTAGCACATGAAGTGTTTTTACATTTTCATTTGAAGATTATGAAATGAGCAAAACAATGAAGCACTTGTGTGGGAGGTTACCAAGCAAACTTTAGTTTCATGGGTGCACAGAGATTGTTATCTAGAGTTTAGCTGTGCTGAAAAAAAAAGAGAGTTTGTATAATTTATTATTTGTGGTTTATTTCAGGAAAACCAAGCTGTCAATTTGTCCTGAACCACAGGAGGGCAGTGTTGCACAGTGTTTAGAGTCGGCCTTACATGAAGTAGGAGCTGATGATGAATGCTGGTTGATGTCAAATGGAAGTTCCTCTGGTGTGGCTGTATGAGCTTATTTGGGTCAAGATGACACACAATGTCCAAATGTGTTGCTGCAGTAAGATGATCATTTTGTGTCTGACACATTAAGGCGGAACAAGCATGCTGCTCTCACAATAAGTCATCTTTAAATTTTGTTTTGCACACCAAACTGATGGGCTTTTCAAATAATGAACATAAACAAGATCAACAAAGTTTAGACAAATACAGGGACATACATTAGAGTGAATTTGCTGCTGTTTTATTCAATGATTGATAGCTTATCAGCATGTGAGTTATTTGCACCAGTGGAGAATAATTTGCAAACACATAAATATTAATGTCTGGCAAACACCTACACACACACACACAAATACACACGGAATGCATTCAAAGTCTGAGATCAACACACTCACTCGCTTCTGAAATGTCAAAACATATTCTAATAATCTATTCAGATTGATAATCACGCATATTGTTAAAAAACAATGCTGCAGTCCACACTTTTTTCCATGTTTGAGATCCTGTTGTGCTTCGTATTTGTACTGGTTGTACACTGGCCAGTTACCAGTAATTAGTAATTTCCACTTTGTCACAGCAGGATTGAGCCTCACTCTTTCTCCTTATCTGGATTTTCGGATCTAGGGATTCACACTGAAGCTTGCTTCTCAAAAATTCAGCCAACGCTGATGGGAAATGGGATTGCCTCTTGACCTTCTAGCTTGCTTATCCCAGCAACAACCTCTGTCATCACCATTACACTGTCTGCCCTCTGGGAGAAACTGCTGAGAAAAGATTTGCAGGTCATGATAACACTGGGAATAGCATGTTGCACACAGCATATCTGGCTACAAGATGCGTCATATTTGCCTGGATTCTGGCAACTGATGGAGTGGTTTTAGCCCGCAATAATACAAACCATCAAGGGTGCTGGCCAGGTGCACTGTGAGTGTACCTGGGTGTTTTTGAGACATTGCCAGGGGAAGAATACATCCTGTGTTTTATCTGGTCGTGTCAGAGTGATTGATTGTTACTGGAAGCTGTCCAGCTTCACACTCTGTCAGGTTTGAAACGCAGACACACAGCAGGTAGAACTCATGCAAACTGGGCCAATTTGGCTGTTTGTCAAGGTTTCATAAAAGCCGCTTGTGCGGGGAGAGGGCTGAGGGTGAATATCATGTGCATGTATTGTCTATGTGTGTGTGTGTGTGTGTGTGTCTCTGTTGTTGGTTAATTTGCATCAGTCCCTTTATTTGTGGTCAGATTGTTGCAAGCTGCTGTGCCAACTGTACTCTGTTAAAGATTGTGCCATCTACATTTAAACCATCACAGTGAGCCAAACAAAACCACACTGCCATGTCCAGATATCCTGTGAAGAGCATCTAGAGCCATGAATGAATGATTTATTGATGCCGTTTGGCACTTCTCCCCATGTCTTTGCTTTGACAGTTGCAGCCCTGCGATAGGTTAGTACACAGTTAGACAAGACTCCTACTGTTATGACAAACAGATAGGACAAAATAATAGATTTGGGATAGGGTTAGGGTTAGGGTTAAATATGAAGAACTTGGGTCAGACAACTGCAGATGTAGATCCACCGGTGGATGCGCTAAAATACACTCAAACATCCCCTCTTTTCTGTCTCTTTGTCAGACCCTTCATATGATGCTGTACGGCGGACAGGATGGTCAAACAGCATGCACAGTGGCAAAGGTGAGAACACAGAAATCATTATGCACTGACTAGACAATGCTCATAGGGACGTATGCCTCTAACCTACTGAGAGGGAGCATGGCTCTACAGCATAATGTGTCAGAACTTTATCATCTGTGCAGGTTAAAACACCCAGATTATTTGCAAAGGCCGTTTAACCAAAGTCTGCATCACATTAGAACCGTTTCCAACATCCACAGAGTCTAGACGTGTAGGTCAGACTCCTAAAGATTACAGCTTCTGTTGTCAGAACAGGATCACACAGTCAAAAGAAATCAGTCCAGCCATTGACTACTGCCTTATTTACCTTGGCCCTCAAGATCTGTAGCCTGGTTACAGGGCTGTAATCACCTATTGAACATTGGGGGAGCGACCGTTTCCAATCGACGACTTCTGCAACCCAACCCGCAAGGGAGGCCTGGGCGGGAAGTCTCCCCTGAAGATATTTTTAGAAACTTAACAGCTAAACAGACCATTATAGTGTTTTGAGCAAAAGTTTTAGATCAGGAGTACCATGAGTGCACACACTATGATTTGTTTATGACCATTTTCAGTGCCGTGTTATCATATCATTAATTACGTTTTTTCGTAAATAATGAAACAGCACTGTAATTGACATTGATTGTACCTACCCACAGCAGTCGAGCAATGACTTCTGCCGGGGTACAGTAACGCCACTTGCACAAACTACACACAGAGCTGCAGCACACTGTAGTATAAGAACCAGTAGTTATAATCATGACAAGTTGTTAAGTCTGTTTATGTTTATGATTACATTTGCTAATGATATTAATCAGTGCATTGATGGCCTTATCTGTAGCCACCCTGCTTTTTATGTCTGCCTGTTGACTTCCACTGATTGCTGCTCTCTCTGTAGGTTCACCGGTGGTTACTCAGAATGTGACCAAGTCCACTGAGCAGCCCAGAGCTCAGCCAGGTAATGGCGTGCAGTATAAACACGGGATAAAAGCTAGTTTGTCAGCATGGATATCAGCTTCCCTTTGTGCGAGTTAGCTTGCTGAAATAAATCTCTGACGTAATTATTCTATGTCCACAAGAAAGCGTATTCTCTAAGATCCTGAAATGTTGCAGGTTTTACTATTGTGTTGTTATAAATTGGTTGTAGTTAAAAGCCTAATGTGTGAAAGCAAGTAAGCACAAAACCAAGACCAAGTTGTCACAGTTCAGAAAAACACAAAGCCATCATTTACAAGTGGTACGCCAATAATTTAATAATGGACTCTTTGGAGTGCAGTCTACCACTAAGCTGTGAGTGTCTACGAGTGTTTCTCGGCCACACATCTATTAGCATGTGTAATTGGTTTTCCTGGCCAGCTAATTATCTGGAGGAGCACAATAATCCAAACATGTGAATACATAATGCTCTCTTTTTGTCATTGTTGTGCATATTTTGCTTTACTTACTCAACCCTGAAATGTGATATTAATAAGAAAAGTAATAAACAGGAATTTTTAGATGACAATTATGTTAAATCATTAGCTATTGCTTCGTGATGTGTCTATTTTGATACTAATTAGTGTGGGTTACATACCGTTATATCACCACAGTGATCAGCATGTAGACTAACAAAGCTCTCCTTTTGTCAACAGATCCTTACCAGATTCTGGGTCCCACCAGTAGTCGCCTAGCCAATCCAGGTGAGATTTTGAGCTCGTTCTTTGTAGTGTATCTGCCATGAAAAGGCAGTTTTCATGGAAGCTTCTTAAAGTTGTTGGGTAGCTAATGAGAGGTGGCGGTGAGAATGATGATGCTCGTGGATGATCATTGTTTGTGTGTGTCCACCATCAGGTTCAGGCCAGATCCAACTGTGGCAGTTCCTCCTAGAGCTCCTGTCTGACAGTGCCAACGCTGGCTGCATCACCTGGGAGGGCACCAATGGCGAGTTCAAGATGACGGACCCAGACGAGGTGGCGCGGCGCTGGGGCGAGCGTAAGAGCAAGCCCAACATGAACTACGACAAGCTGAGCCGTGCGCTGCGCTATTACTATGACAAAAATATCATGACCAAGGTGCACGGCAAGCGCTACGCCTACAAGTTTGACTTCCACGGCATCGCTCAGGCACTGCAGCCACACCCCACTGAGTCCTCCATGTATAAGTACCCTTCGGACCTAGCCTATGTGCCTTCCTACCACGCCCACCAGCAGAAGGTCAACTTTGTATCCCCGCACCCACCGTCAATGCCCGTCACCTCCTCCAATTTCTTTGGACCCACCGCTCCGTACTGGAGCTCGCCCACTGCAGGCATCTACCCTAACCCAAATGTTCCCCGCCACCCTAACACCCATGTGCCGTCCCACCTGGGTAGCTACTATTAAACACCCTACTCTGACCATCCACCACCCTTTAAAACCTCCCTACTCCCACAACAAAGTCCAAATTTGCTGACCTGCACTCCCAAAGACGCCGAACCGATGAAGACTGAGTTGACAGAGGCATTTGTTCTCTGAAGAAATTGTGCTCCTATATCAAGGATGATAAATTTGAAGGAGATTTTGTTTTTGTTTTTTGTAAGAATCTATAAACAACTGGATGCTACGGTCCATAATGGAATACTACTTACCTTTACCAGACTAGCAACTGTTTATGCTTTTTGGACGTGAGTTTCCTGTGCCTTTCTCTTTCCCATCCTCCCCGAAAGCTGCACTTACAGGTGTCCTTTCCAAAATCTCCCCAAACCAAAGCAGGGCAGGAGAACAACTCAAGTCTGTCTCCCTCTTCACCATGCTACAATACCAGACATGGGCCTATTATTTATGGGTCTCAATCTACATTCTCCTCAGTACATTATGTACATTACCTTTTAAAGCATCTGCCTTTTCTGCTTGTCTACGGCCTTGCTGGGGTTTCTTATTCCCACCACTAGCCTCGTATTTCCACTGTGTCTGTCTGCTTGTCTGTCCATCTGCATCTTTTTATGTGTGTGTGGAGAGTCTTCTGGAATTCGCTGGACAAGGAGGAGCTCTCAAAGAGATGGACTTTTCTCAGCACTGAATGAAATTTGGCAACTGGAATATGCCATTCACAATTTTATTTATCCTCCAAACTGGAAGGCTAGAGAAGAGTTAAATGCCGGAGAAGGAAGCGCTGTATGTTTTGCTGACCTGGGTCAACTCAGTTACTCAAAATGCTTTCTGTGTGTTGCGTGCGGGGGTTCAAGATGGGCAACGTGTACAGTTGACTCGACCGTGCTGGGGAAGCTGAGTCAAGATGTAATTGAAGTAATTTGCAGCAATAATTCAACCCAGGTCAGATGTTTTCAGGGGGCCACACACTAGGCTATTAAATGTTCGCCATGTTGTTGCCTTTCAGCCATGCCATTTCCAGATGTTTTGTTGCTCGACCATGTCAGTATTAATGTGAATGTCGTCTGGTTTGTGAAACACCCGTAAAAAAGGGATACCCTGCAGCAAAGTCAAAATTTGTCAGATGTTTTCATTTTGTTTAATGAAAAAAAATCTTTATTTTAAACACCATGGTTGCTGCACACGTCTGTGTCGAAAACACGACAGTACCTTTTTTATTTGCAGATGTGATGATGTAGATGATACCTACACAATAAGACTGTATGTTGCTTGGATGTTATTTTTATCCAAAGTGCCTTACAGTGTATCCAGTTTTAGTACACAGCATAATGAGGAGCCTGACCCTCAAAGTGCCTTAACTGCTGTTTTATACCATATGTTTCCTATTCATTATACACAAAACAGAATTACATCTTAAAATGCATACAAATTTACGTAACCACCATCTCCATGCTTTACCATAAATCTGACAATTTTTGATTTTGAAGTGCACTCTGTCAATAATGACTGCCACAGTGTCTCCTTCCTCTTTGTAGGCCAGTCAGGACCGTATAGGTCGGCACAGAGAAGTGACTTAGCAGTAGGTCATGTTGATAGACAGTTAAGTTGCATTTCACAAGGGCTGGATCCTAGTTTGAGAGCAGCATGTGTGTTTGAATGTTAGTTTCTCACTGATCTGAAGCCCAGCAAAATGCACATGAATCTCAAGTCAGGATTTCGTCATCGTGTAACAGTATCATGTCAAAACATATCCATCTTCAGGTGTTCAAAGCTGTTCATAGCAAAAGTATTCCTTTAGAGTAACTGAAAATGGACACTTGAAAATAAATTACTTGGAACTGAGTAGTTTATCAGAGAACAAAACCAATAAAGTATGACGAGATGAAACAAAGAAATCCTCAGATTCGCAAACGCTGTGCGTTTGTCAGACCTATTTTTTATTATTTTATAAGCATCAGTCAACTAGGCATTAAAGCAACTTACTGTATAAATTATGCAGAGTTATTTTCATATGTGACACAGTATAAAAAGTCAAGAGAATTAATACGAGTTGACCTCGGTCAAAAATGCAAACCTTTTAAGTCCATTTCTGCTAAGTAGTTTGTTCAGCATTTTAAGCGTTTTTATATCTGTACATTTGGGCAATACATTTTAACATTTTTTTTTTGTTTTCTTGTTATTGTTATTATTTCTGAATAAGTGCCTAAGTGCCTTTATGTGCACAAGGTATTTTCTTTGTATTCCCAAAACCACAAATGCCTGCTTGAATCATAATCCACAGCCAGGGGATTCCTTTATTCTATATGCAACATGTGATTACGATGGATCTCTTCCATCGCGAATCATGTTTTATGCCAAATAACCCTGAAATTGATAGCTTTTCCTGTGCATAAAATAATTTCAGGTATTTTAGGCAAAACAATACAAACAGTATTAATATCCACAACCAGCTTCTCCTGAAAGTTTATAGCTTTAAAAGAACAATAAAAAGGGAACTTGTAATTTGTAGCATAAAGAAATTATTCTATTGTACCCTTAACTGTTTCACAAGCATTATTAATGAAAAGGGATCTGTGCTACTTCGTATATGCAATGTATTTTGGATATCAAATATATATATATAGATATATATATTGTGTATAATTTTACAATTAACCAATGTATTATTATTATTGTCATTCCTGCAATGTATGAAGTAATACCTTTTGAAAAAGGGCTTTTGTATAGGAAAATGTGACAAAATAAATGTTTTTACCTCTCAAGTCATCTTCCATTGCCTGCCTGTGGCTCCAAAACAACACAGAGAAACAGTCTTCTTATTTATTGTGGGTAAAATGAGCGCGTCTCGGTTAGAAGCCATGCCTGTGGCTTCACCAGATGAAAAAAACACAGTCGCTCTTTTTTTTTCGAGGCATTTTGAGAAGCCAGATGTACCAAAGTAGTACACTCATGACAGTGACCTGCACATTGTGCACGATACTTGTCTCCACTGTGTCAAGGTTTGGAATTTCTTGTGCCTAAACTTTGTGACAGATTACTACACATTTCCAAAGGGTATAAATTACGTTTGTTAATTACACATACTTTTGTGCATAGCTTGCGTTTAGCTGGAAATATTTATACCTGCAGGTAGAAAACAGCTCTTCTGCCCCTCCTCATTTAAGGCAGCTGAAATGTGCCTTTTCACCAGGAGTCACATGTGTTTTACTGAGACATTAAGAGGCTGTCACAGTTTAGGCAACTTAATCTTGATCATCCTGGAAAGGTGTCTTATCAGATTGGAATATAATCGAATTTATGCACAAACTAACCATGACAAGGTACTACAGAAATGTTGTGTCCAATTAAGAGAGCATACACTCAGTTGCTGGTTTATTAGGTACGCCTAATGCAGTCTAATGCAACAATATACTGCAATAAATCAAACCTTCATGAGGGGTGTAATGTTCTTTTTTTATTTTTAATTCTTTATTTAACTTTACGATCATCGAAGGCTGGAGTTTGTGGCGCTGATGAATTATATTGTGCTATACTTGGAGCAATTATTTTTTCCCACCCCAATTATAGCATATTGATGATGACAGAATTAGACTGTGTTAGTTGTAGCTGGCTATACATGAGAAACTTGCAACTGAGTTTAATTTAATTTAATTCAAATTATCATTTCCAGTGGGAAGACAAGAGTGGAAGGGATAAGAGGGTCAGGAAGCTGCACTGCTTTTACAGGCTCTCTTTTTGCCATAATATTAACATTTTGTCACTGCAAAAAAAAACAAAAACAAAAAAACAGAGATAAACTGTTAGCACTTTTTTCAGTTCTGTCAGGTTTTAAATCAGGAGATCATACAAGGCTGCAAGCTGTGCATGAGTTGAGAGTATAAAATTACTTTAAAGTAGTGTATGTATTTGAAAGTCTCCTCAGTGTTTGTCTCTCTGCGTCATTTAAGTCTCTCTTTGTACGTTTCAAATGATGGGTGTTGGTAATTTAACAACCAGTGTGTACGCATACAGCTACAGCCTTGCAAAGGGCTCTACTTTGCATGAACCATGTGGACAAAAATATGCATCACAGACTCAGTGAACAGCCATAAGGGGACAGTTACATACTTTTTTTTTTTTTAATCAGAATATATCTGTGATGCATGTATCAGCTTTATGCTGCTTAGTCATTTCACATATTTCTCAATAATTCTCACCCTATCCCTGTGTTACTTGCCACAGTAACATCCCTGGGTGCAGACACACACACACATAAGCATATGTAATTCATCAGAGAGGTCATAGCGGGAGGTCGGCCTTAACAAAACCTGTTAAAGCTCCATGCTAGCGTACAGTATGTGCTGTTATTTCTTCAAATGGAGAGTTCTGGTTTCATGTTCAGAACCTGCAGGCAAAATACTGGGCAGCAAGCAACAGCGCTTATCTCCAAAGCACTTCCACTCTGTTGTGTTTGGATCCCTGTTTGCTGTCAAAACTTCACTTTGTTTACAGATGAAGAGCTGTGATAGGGGTTGGCACCTGTCATTACGGCGCTTTGACCTTTTTGATCACAGTCCTTATACGACATTCGGGCTCGGTTAAGGTGGAGAATAATGAGGTGACACAGACATTTTGTGAATGCAAAAATAGCCTTTATTTCAGTGTGTTTTTCCCCTGAGATCAAATACAAAAAAGACCTAACAAAGAGAATTGATTTCCATACTATAGTCAGTGCTGCATGCAGCCATAATTTAAGTGTTTCCTGAGAGCTTTGTTCTCTCACAATGTCCTCACTCAAGAAGAAAACCACAACAGTGTTTGAAGAGAGCGGCCCCTGAGCCCAACCCTTTGCTAGTGCCTCAGTGTCTGAATAGTTAAGCATACTAATTGTTCAAGTCCAAGTGTCTCTTTTTGTACAGCAGCCTATAACAGCATGAATTATTTAATGAACCTCTTAATCTTTTTTTTCACCCATGACTAAAGCATGGCCCTCAACACTGGTTCCAAGTAACTGCAAGATTTATACACAGGACAATACATTTGCTTCGTTTTTCTGCCTCTTAGTAAACCTGATGTGCAAAGCCAGAGGTACATTAGAACCACTCATCTTCATTTAAAAGCAAAGGCACATATGTACCTACCACCCATGTGTGCATGTGTGAGTGACTGGGAAAACTTTCTGTTTCTGTTGTTGAATTTTAGCCTCACCATCTTGCATGACCTGACCTCCCTTTAGAAAACAGGTTTTATTCTCGTCAGCAGACAGTGGCAGGTGTGGTTTTACATACAAATTGCTCACAATAAGTGTCCTGACCCACAGACTGTTTTATCTGTGTTAAATACAATAGAATAACAAATAAGTAGGTTTTCTTTACTTCATATTTAAATGCTACACAATGCGCTGTCTGCCATTAGGTAACCCCACCTGCCTCCAGCACCTGTTTGTCCATTAAAGACTTTGTCAACGAGAGACATACGCCTCTACCAGTCTCAGTTTCTACTGTTCATTACAATGTACCAATGATCTCACATCTTGGTGACATTGGGAGGGTCACTGATATCGATCACCTCAAAACCGTGGTTGTCACGTCCATCTCTTGAGTGATGATGATGACCCTTGATGTTGTGGAAACAGTAGGCACAGTGTGCAGTGGCCACTGGCACCACCTTGGAGAAGTTGGAGAAATCTACTCTGTACTTGCCCTCTTTGCTTCTGGAGATGATGGGCAAGAAGTTGTAGCCCCACATGATCTCCTGAGGAATAAAGGATGTCCGGACTTGGCAGGAAGAGCTGGTGGACTCTGCGGTGCCATCTAGGAAGACGACCAGCTCAAACTCTTGCTTGTGGAGCGTGTCCACTGCCATCTCAAAGAAAGGGCTGCTCTTGTCGATGATGTGGTAGAGCGTTAGAGGACACACGAAGAAGAGGTTGTCCTTCCCATTATCCACCATGAAGTCAATGTTCACCTGGTCCATGATGATTGTCTCCCCATCAGGTGTGTTTGTTGTCCTCAACAGCTTGCCATAGATCTGGCTTCCAATCATCAGGGTCTTGCGCAGGTTGGCCACTCTGATTGACAGGGCGAGTGAGCCATTTTTGGGGCTGATGACAGCCATGTCACTGAATGTGATGGTCTTAGCCCTCTTTTTGGGTAGAGAAATTTTTGACAGGATGACTCCACACATGAAGCAGTTGATGATGGCTCCAAGGAGGGATTGGATGATGAGAAGGGCCACAGCGCCTGGGCAGAGAGGAGTGAGCGCTCGTCCACCATACCCAATAGTTGTCTGGGTTTCGAGGGAGTAGAGAAACGCTGTGGTCAGTCCTACGACGTTATCAACACATGAAAGGTGGTCATCTGAAGGGTTTTGCCACGTCAGGTCTCCATTGCTGCGGGCAATCCAATACCACAGCAGGCCAAAAATGAACCAGCTTAGGGTGAAAGAGGTGATGAAGATGAAGAGGACAAAACGCCACCGGATCTCTACGAAGGTGGTCCAGAAGTCAGCCAAGAAGGATAAGTGTTTGCTGTACTTGATGTTTCCGTATTCAATGTTGCAGCGGCCATCTTTGGTCACTAGCCTGGTCCTGCGGCTTTTTCGCTCCACCAGATAATCCTGCATACGTTTGTGCAGATATCCAAACATTTTCTACAAGCTCACAACCTGTAAGACAATAAAAAAGGAACAACATGTGACAACAGAGCAGAAAACTTGTCATTAAGCTGTGTGAAACTACAAACAGCTACTGTACACTACTTCTTAAAAGCAATAACAGTCTGCTCAGAGCTGACCTTGCAGATCTGACACCGCACATGGGATCCCACTAAATTTTTCCAGTCAAAACAATGGCACAAAATGCCTATTTATAGATCTGCAAGTGAAATCAGAGGCAAAAATGCTGATAACAATCATACTTGACAAGGCTTTTTACCACAGTCGCCGTCCCATTTAACCAGTCAGCCAGTCACAGGACCTCTCAAACTATCAATCATCCTTAAAGACTGTAATTCACCACAATCAAATAGCAAAATGTCAAGATGACATTGGCAGCCTGATGCTGAAAAGGAGGTGTAAAAAGGGGAATATGCAAGCACATATTGTTCTGAGGACAAATGATGTCCAAGCGCTGTTGGTGGTGTACATGCAACAACATTAAAGTTGTTCAATTATTTAATTTGGGGTAATTTTGAGTATCAAGACAGCTAATTTCCAGTAAGCATGTCCACCATCTCTACACTGTGTTTCCTGTTTTCCTGCTCCAAATGTTTTCTCTCCTTCCTGTGGTTACTTAGCTGACTGTCACTGCGGACTGCGCATGTACAGTCTCACATGTTCCAAGCAGCTCTGTCCCACTGCAGCTTTAATCCTCACTGAAAGGCTATAATCCTGGATGGCTGCAGCACTGCAGTGAGACTTGAAGTTAATGAGAGAAAAAAAAGTTTCCAATGAAGTGTAACACACAAGTGCTCCAAATAAACTAAATCATTTTGTTCCCGTGCAAGTGTCTCAACACAAGGATCCGCTTTGTTTGCAAGGTTTCAATGCTGCAAAAATAAATGTGGCATTAAAATAATTTGGGCAAAGCCATACCAGAGGGCCAGCTGCTCACACATAACATAACAATCTTTGACTTTATACAAGCTCTGAGTTCTCATAACTCCAGTGCTTGATGGATGGTAACTGGCAGTATTGGCTTTACAGAGGTTTCCAAATAAGTATGGCCTCTGTTCTTGACAAGTCATGCAAACTACCCATTTGGATCATGGCGTGCTTGTTAGTGAGTGTGAAGTAGTACAAAACGATCAGTGCAGCGAGTTTATGTTTTTGTTTTCAACTCCTGAAACCTCACATCCAGCAATTTTGCCAAAAAGAAATCTGATAATCGCACTGTGTAGCATGTTTGCAAGCTTTGATCATTTTGGAAACAAACCTAGTCATTCCACACCTAATCATTAGGTCAGCATGTTTTCAAACCGTAACAAGATACATGCTGAAATAATTTCAGGTATTTCGTATTTTAATTGTATGTTTGACAAGGTGCTCTAAATTATTGCTTTGCATCAGAAAACAACTGCCTTTGGGAGTGGAAATGACAAATGGGAAGAAAGTAGGGTCCTGTGAGTGTTCATAATGTAGTGGACTCACAGCTTTAACTCAAAAAGGGATTAACTGTCATGACTCAGAGTCAAAGCACTTCAACCATAAAAATAATCACAGTTAAAATCACAGTGTACTTTTAATAAGTCAATCAAAGACTAGCAATGACTGTACTGTGTATGCAAAGGGTCCTTGTGATAAATGTTCTGCTCTATTTGACTTTGATTTTTCCCTTACACAGACATTTTAAATGTGCCTTTAATGCTACTCATTGACTAACTGTATTGAGCCATTTCTTTCTGAGGTTGAGATGTCACAGTCAAAATAGACTAGCTCAAAGCAGAATTTTTCATAGGGGTGGCCAGATGGGGTGACTGATGATCTTTGGGTGGCACACCAAAACCAAAAGCCATAACTGTATTTCAGGTTAGCTGAAAACTATGTCAGTATGAGAGGTAAGGAATCACATTCTGATATACTTTGGTTCCTTATTTTACAATTAATGTCACAAATTATCTGTTGTACATATTCCGGCACACTTAACATTTTGAGATCCACAACAATCCTTTTTTTTTTTTTTTAAGATATTTTTGGGGGCATTTTAGCCTTTAATGGACAAGACAGACAAGTGTGGAAGGGGGAGAGAGAGAGGGAGTGACATGCAGCAAAGGGCCACAGGCTGGAGTCGAACCTGGGCCGCTGCAGCAACAGCCTTGTACATGGGGCGCCTGCTCTACCATTAAGCCACTGACACCCCAATCCACAGCAATCCTGTTTTAATGTGTTTATGTATCTATGCATGTTTGGTGATTCAATGTCCCTCGGATAGGCTAGATGTCATTTTCTTAAAAAGACAATTATACAGCTTTAATTTGAAGGGGTACATTGGTTGTAAGGAACAAAACACTTACTAGGACTTCTACTTCTCGAGTTTAGAGGAGAATCGTGAGGACGAGAGACGCATTTGCATTCAGATATCTTGAGGCAAGAGTTCAAGTGGCTCCTTCGAAAATGGTCACGCCAATTGTTCCTTAACCAGAATCTGGCCTAAATTTGTAGCGTTATTTAACTGTCTTCACAAGAAGCTATGCCAAAATGGTTGATACCAATAGATGTAACTTGTCTAGTTTAACATAACACCACTACCTTCACACTCAAATTATTTTTGGTATAATGGAGCAGAAACAAGTAAACCAATAGCCAAATGGTGAAGTAATGGTGCTGCCTCTGTTGCATTAATTGCACCTATGATCCACAGATGATCAATATTTGATTTTACTACTTTTTACAACCTGCCTACAGTACTTCTTTTGATTCTAATGTTGCAAATATTTCAGGCTCATCCTAATATCAGTTAATGAATATCCACTTTCATTATTAGAATATTAAAAGTGGCTTGTGACTGTTACGTAATGGCAGCTACAGCAGGGGTTAGGCAATACTCTGGATTTTAAAGGGAGATTATTGGCATAAGTCTCTAATGAGCCTTAATGCTTTATTTCTAGTCAAAGTTTTCCTTTCTCAGTAAGGTACAAACCGGCTTTATTAGCTAATAAAGCATAAAGGAAATCAAAGGGATCAGTTCATTTGCAGACCCTTTCCTTTATTCATTACTTATTTATTTTAGAAAACAGTCACAGTGACTATCCTATGCATCAGAAATACTCACTGCAATATTTTAATGCTCAGCATATTCAATAATGTGTTACAGCTGAAATGAAATATACATGAAAGTGAACTTCAAGATTTCAAACTCACCTCTGATTTAAAGCAAAGTACTCTGATGCACATCCGAGATTGATGAATGGCAAAATCCAGCTCGCTCTTCCCTCCTCTCCCTCTGTGTCTTTCTTGTTCACAGTCAGTTGAGACAGTTTAGGTGTGTCCTGCTCTAATGCCTGCTCACCAACACCTGTTTACATTTATACTGTCCTGTCTCAGTGTGCTGGAATCATTCAGGTGATGTATACGCCCACAGACACATCAGGTGCCCCTCCGCCCCCAAACACACACAAAGACACACACGCATACCCTTCCCCCGGCTCTAATGAGATGTTTACCCCACAGATGCCTGGCACTAAGGGCCAAGCTGACCTCTGTCAGCCACACACTCCCAGTGCAACAGATTTGCTCTGGCTTTACTGGATTTACTGATCTATTGGTTGTTTCTTTTTTTGTGATTTCTTCTTTTAAGCTTTTTCATCATTGCACCTGCTCCAGAAAAAAAAGTGAATGTTGACAATGTAAATGCAAAACCTGTATGAGATGTGTCTGTATATGGTTCCGCTCCTCTGTGTCTCTGTGACGAACACACTGTGTGTTATTATTTACTGTAGATACACTTTTATTGGCACGTGTGGCAGAAATCTTTTTTTTTTCCCAGCACATATCTGCACGTGAGCTGCAAGAATGATTAAAATCCTCTCTGTTCAACACCTGATATAAAGTTATAATAATCACAATGTCCCTGGAACACTGTATGTTCATGATAAAGAAAAAAATAGGCATATAACTGCATGTGTTCCTCCACGTCTCTGAAAATGAACTCTATAAAAAATATGTTGAACACATCCAGGGCACAACGTTGTCACCATGAATCAAACATCAGGGCTTCACAGCTCAGCGCAGTATAGTCGTCTACCTCCAAGCAACAAGCACTTTCCCCTCTTCCCCTCTTCCCCACAGCCACAGAGCTGTGTTGTGATGAATTGTGGGGGGCATAGAACATAAATAGGTGATGGAGTGTGTGCTGGAAATTTCTGTAACAAAAGCGTCACAGTCAGTGTCTTTCTGAGGTTTATTGCAGCACTTGCAAGCAGATAGTGTCACCCTCAACAGAGTCGCAGGCTGAATGAGCATCGTCTCATATCTCACAGAAGTTCTGTAATGCTGAATCTTAGATCCGTCTTTGGCTTACTGAGGTTATGTCTTGTCACTGTCCTTCAGATTGTTATAAACTGTCCAGGGGCACTTCTTCAACAGTTGCTTTCCTGAAAAAAGCAAGTCTAGTCACTCAGTTTCAAGCAAAGGTTACAGATTGAGAATAATCAACCACAGCAGCACATGATTGCATACTCAGGATGATCATTCGAACGATGTAATAACATTTCCAGTACAGAGTGAAGACAACAGAGGCTGCAGAGATGGAAAAAGAAGAGATCCAAACAGATATTTCTCCAGGATCGGCCAGGGAACCAAATCACTTCATGAGCCCAAGATGTTCTGAATGCTGAGGGGAGAGAAGGTTTGAATTGTGATGGGAGTCATTTTTCAACTGTATTGTTCGCAGCAAAAAGTGACAGAAAAGGCTGCAGTATTAGCTTACATGCTGCAGAATGTGCATTCTGTCGACAGCCACAATACATAACTGTTGACACACAACAAGATTTGACTCGCCTCTTTTTGTTTTGTTTTGTTTTTTTCTAAATTTGCGCTATTGTAATGGGATGACAAGCTTTTTGTGTTCAAGCTGTTTTACTCGAGAGGTGATTTGCCTGTTTGTTTAACCAACTCCCTTGTTTTTATCTCCTTTATATCAGACAAAAGGCTTGCCAATAGCCACCAGGCCACATAGCTGCACTGATTGTCGGGCTGGTTGAGCAACTTAAGAGTTGTGGAGGCTGCGTTTGATTGACAGCAATGCAATCCGAGACAATTGCTGCCACTGAATAACAATGACACAACAACTACAGACAAGGCCTACAGATGAGGTGATGCTGTTTTACTTCATAAAATTAAAATCATCACCCTCAACAGAACCAATCAGCAACACCCGACAAGTGCTCTTTTCAACAATTACAATCACTGAAAACTAATAATAACACAAAATGCTCTAAACAATGTCATAATCAGATAAATAATTGTGGTTTTATGGACATGACAAATGTATGCAGTGCCTTTTCTCTCTGACAATTTTGTGGCATTATTTTTCTTTTTATGAGGATACAAGAAAATATTATTTTAATAGTCATAATCTGTTGAAATTGCTAAAATTTAACAAGTCAAAATCTCAATTTAATGGGCAGATACTGAAATTGTTGATGACTGTACATTACCTGTTTTCATTGCCTGCTGCAACCTCGGTGACATGCTCTGTGGCATGCTAACAGATGTTTGTTTGACAAATAAGAAATGGGCCTACATGTTTTAGACATCAGCACTAAAGTGCCTCTGATAGCTAGATGTCTAACAGTGATAGTAAACAATGCTAGTTTCACTCCGCATTGGAGCACTCAAATGAATAATGCTGATTTCTGTTTCAGTCTCTGGCTATAAGCTCTGGGGCAAGAGGTCGACAGTGGTCAGTCAGTATTACCTGCTGACTTTCACTACCTGTGGGGTGATAGGTACATGACAAAAAGATAACTGTCATCTTTAGATTGTGGTAAATGTGCCATTTAAATCCTTTCAGACCTCAGTGCAGCTTATGATACTGTTGATCATTGCATTTTATTAAACCGTCTTAAAGAACTGGTTGGTATCCAGAGCTCTGCCCTCAAGGGGTTTGCCTCCTGTTAAACTGACAGGACTTTCTCTGTTAAGATTGGCAGCCTCTCCTCCTCTACTGCCCCTATCACTTGTAGTGTACCCAAGCGACAACCTCCAGGGATGACGAGTGAAGCCAATGCGGAAGTGCCAAAAACTGCAGTTCGTTGAATGGCCATTTGAGGCAGGCTCCAAAAGTGAGTCAATCCCCATAGACCCCCATGTTAAAATGCTCAACTTTACAGTAGAAATAAACATGTTTACAGCCTGGTACAAAAAACGGTTTTGGTCTCTATAGCTAATTTCTCCTTTCATGACAACTGTACTTAAATTTTATTAAGGCTTAAAGTTGCGCATAATTAAGGGCGTGGTCACTTTGAGTGACAGGTGGCTAACTAGCCGCTGGCTGTCTGCTAGGCGTCATCTCAGCTAATTCGCAAGTCATTGAACCTCACCTCTCAGCCGTGTTTGTGCCTTTTGGATATTTTGTTTCGTGAGTTAGCTGGCACCACGCCTACTTTGAGCTTCAAACCTGCTTCTCAGAAACCAATGGGTGACGTCACGGTGACTAAGTACATATTTTTATACAGTCTGTGGTTGTACCTCAGGCTCCTATCATAGGGTCAATTTTATTTGCTTTATGTACGTCCTTTAGACTCTGTCTCCTGCAAGCACAATGTCTCCTGTCATTGATATGTCGATGACACACGCATATACCTTTCATTGAATCCGGGGGATTCTAGCTCCATCACATCTATCGTTAATTACCTCCAGTTTGCAAATACATATGAGATATGCACTTCAAAGCATGTTTGTGGGAGAGAGTAGATTCAAAAGGCAGAACCATACTGCATTAACCTTGAACAGTGTGCCAGTGTGTCTATAAACAATACTAATTCTGGTTTGAATAACACGTGTTTCACTATAAGTCCCAGTCCACCAAAACCAGTGTACACAGAAGTTAGGAAAAACACTCTGTTTTCATTCAGTTGATGATTTGAATTGATAACACTTCTTAGACAGGGAAATAAAGACCAGAGATCCCTTTTTAAGAACGATAACACTTGACCGAGGGCTTCCTTTGAAGCTGTTAAACATTCAACATGTTGTCATGACCCTTGAATGCTCATATCCTGTCTCGCTTTAGCTTCTTTGTGGCTCCTTTTCCCCAAGCCATGATTATGCCTCTGCAACTTAAACACTTGCACACGACTTGGCTATGAGAGGAGTCACTTTTAATGATTTGATTGGGCTTTCTTTTTTTAAAGCCTTCTCTTGAAACTGTCATCTGACTGTTTCAAAATGGAGAAAACAATCCATTGCAGTCCGAATTAATTATGAAATGTAGCCTTGAGCACTGGACTAAAACCTTTTAATTAAATCTGGTGTGAATGGAAATGGAGCCTTTGTTTTAACTTTTTGATTAGTGATTCAGGCTTGCTATGCAACACAAAGTGTTAACCGTCGCTATGTGGCTTCATACTTAATGATTTGCTTCAGCTGACATGAATACATCTATACTTTAGGGATAATGGTTGTGTGTGTGTGTGTGTGCGTGAGCAAAAAGAGTGGGGCAAGGGGGATGGGGGATACGCTGATGGCAGACATTTTGCTGGGTCATCATGTCACTGAGCATTCATATTCCATATCCATCATTCTCAGAGTAAAAATGGCAAAGTGCTAAATGCCAAGCATTGCATCTCCAAGCTGTGCAATGTGCTTGTGAAGCATTCGCCTCTTGTGATGATATGAACATATGCTGCGAAGCATTTCTCAGAAGATGTCAATGCACTCTGCTGCGGTAATGTCAGTGTGCATTTGTTCAAGACCATCTTGTGTGGGAAATTATGAAATGTAGGCATGCAGAATAAAAGCATGCAGTAGTGATTACAATCTTAGGATTTGTGGGTCCAGTTTTGATGCCTCTGGCTATAATATGCATATGAATAGAGGTCTAAAGACGAGGACTTGGGTTGTCAGGCCTGAATGAGAAGCCTGGTCAACAGGGTTTGTGGGGATTTTCCACTAAAGGACATGCACCTGCTTGTCCACTGACTACTGGGCTTCATCGAAACAAATGGATTCTTATATCATACTTCATCCCTTTTAAAAAGGAGTATTTCCACACGGTTTAAAAAACAAATTCTTTTGAATGAAAAAATATTTCTGTACACACTACAATGCAAAAATAAATTCAGCTGCAGTCTCCTTTCGTTATGAAGATAGTTAAGTGCACAGGCTAATGTTGAGATCTCACCGCTGTTAATTCCCCTTCGATATAAGTCACTCAAAGACATGAGTGATGCTCTGGATATGCAAAATTCTTCCTTCCACTCCTCATCAACAACAATCCCACCCTGGAAACTGTCCCACCCTGTGCTGGTATGACCAGGCCTGACCCAAAACTGTGATTTCTGGCGGACCATGGACACTGGGTGTAGCAGATGGCTCTGTTTATCAATTAAGTGGTACAGCAATACTACGTTTAAGTGTAAAGTAGTGATTCGACCAAGCAGTGCTAACAAAACATAGACAAACCAGTAGTCCATCTGTGTTGTTGTTTCTGTTGCATGTTCATTACATAACCCGGAAATGGGTTAGCTTTAGAACTCTGAGTTCCTGTGTCTTGATGTCAGTGGGTGTTTTGAATGGGTATTGGGTTAGATGCCTGAAATAAGGTCTGTGGTTAATGCAAGCGTAGGAGACTATCATGTTTTGCTCTACAACATAAAACATGTCAGTAAATATGCCTCTTGTAAATTTTGCAGCTTTTATTTGTCTTATTATAAAAGGTATTTGCTAAGTGGCTAAATGAGGCTACAGAGTGTCATCACACCGATCACAGCTTCACAGCCATGCTGTGGTGGTGACGTTAAGTCATGCGACCACAGTGTAGCTCCTTTACAGCCTAACATTGGCTTTTTACTGCTGGTAATTGCATTTGTGCTTCAAAAATCATAAATGTGGTGCTCACTTGTGAAGATTACCTTGCTGAATAAAACTCACAAATTTTTCTTAGCCACAGAGCTTATTTTCTGCAGTAATCCACATTTCAAAGGAAACATCTTATTGGCTTTTTGTCATGGGAACCCGAGCGATGGAAACCTCCAAGTACAAGTAAATGTCATCTATGCAGCACTCTATAGTCATGCACAACCTGAGGAAATGATAGCATTGTTTCCCAAATGTTCTGTCCACACAGATACACAGTGACTGGAGTTTTCAAAAAAGAAACCTGCACCTTAGAGGGAGTTTTAAAAATCGTACTTTTCGTGACCTGAAACTCCATTTGCATGTGGACGAAAAGCCAAAACAAGGAGTAAAATATATGTTTTCAAAAATATTTGTATATGTGTAGACGGGGCCTGTCGTAACCTATTTTAACTTCATCAGCAGATGGCTGGGATGGGACTGCAGTATGTACAGTAGGCAGTGAAGTGTAAGATGAAAAGCATGGCATAAACACTGAAAGCGCAGCCGGGCTAGATGTCTTATGCAGGGCTGCGGGGTGATGCATTTCAGTTATTTGTCTCTTTTGTTTCTTGAACACCAGGGTGTGATTCTATCTGCCCTGTGGCTATGTGTAGAGATAACATAACAAATAAGAAGCTTGGGATTCACAATCAGGAGTGTAATTTGAAATAATCTTATTTGTATCTTATTTTTGTGACCAAATAACCTGGATTTTATTTTGATGTATGATAGCAGTTAACTGTAAAGGTGTGTGAACTCTATGTAGAGGGTCTTTGGGGAGCAATTTGGAGGTTGCCAAGGTCACACGGGGATCACACATGTATTTTTGTCCTCTGCTCAATATTCTCAGGTCACACTGTGATCTTGTCTTTCTTCTTTTTGCTATACAGACCACCACTCAAAGGATTTTCGCCTGATTAAGGAGCAACGTAGCCTGAATAAGCAACTCAATGAAACGGAAATAATACGAAACTCCTCTTAAAAGCTTAAAATCACCTCTCTCACTCGCCCTATTATTCTTTACTGCGCTGATCTGCAGCAGCCTGGTTAGCGGCATGTTTGGAATGAGCGTTAATTCAATTTTTGCACGAAGTAAAGTGACACCAGGTGACAAAATCCACAACAGCACCCTGACCTATTGTTACACTCAAGGGATTTTACCTTTTTTCAGTTGTGGATAGAGCCACTATATCACATTTCATGTATTTTCGCAGCTCTTTATCCTTCTTTTATGACTGCTTCATTATTACTTTGTGTGTGTGTGTGAGTGTGTGTGTGTGTGTGTGTATATATATTAATAACTGATATTCTCCAAAGGAAAATAAAAAAACTGGTGTCACAAAAACTAATCGCTGCTTTGCAGTGGTTATAATGATGGTCTGACAGAGATTCCCTGCATATTGAAATAACACTGTTAGAAGAGAAAGTGTCTCTAAACTTGCACTTTTACACCTCACATGAATGACTTGGAGCTGGAGGGTACAAGAGATCTCAAAGATTTTTCTGCCTGCAGGGATGCTCAGAAGGTACAAGACACTGTCTCTCACCGAGAACTCAACCTGACAGCATATTTTTTTTTAACACACAGCCATTAGAGGGAGAAGGTTGCTCCAAAGCATAAATGCCAAAGCTTTTTTTGACATTGATGGACTGAAGCACAGAATATACTATAGGAAAGGATTGGCCAGTGGGCAATGGACTGTAACAGTCAAGTGGACTATCTGATTTTATAAATAGGCATTCTAAGGCTTTACAACCTCAAAGTGTTTCCCCAAATTATTGTTTAAAAATAATTTTAGTTAGATAAATTAGTAATAAGTCTCTCGTGCAGTAATCGGCCCTGCTAAGGACTGAGAAGGAGGGCGTGCAATTCCTTGTCTCCCCAGCTGCTCATCTTTACTGTAGTGTCTGGTTTGCGTTTCATTCTCGCTACTAGTACTAGCTGCTCATTCCTGCTATCAGCTGTTTCCTTGCCGCTGGCAGTGTAAAAGGGGCTATAGGTTAGGTTTAGGAAGAGAAACATAGTTGGGCATCGTAAAATTATATAGATTAGGTTTAGGCAAGGAAAGTCATGTAGGTTAGGTTTTGGAAAGTAAGGTGACGCAGGTTAGGTTAAGGCAAGTTAAGCTGCATAGGTTAGGTTTAGGAAAAGAAACATGATTGGGTGCTAAATTTACATAAGATAGGTTTAAGGGGAAAAAAATGAGGGTTAAAGTTACATAGGTTAGGTAAAGTAAGGTTACATAGGGTAGGTTTAGGAAAAGAAACATTATATAGGTTAGGTTAAGGTAAGTCAAGTTATGTAGGTCAGGTCTGGAAAAGTAAGGTTACGTAGGTTAGGCTTTTCCTAAACTTGACCTATGTAATGTTGCATAGGTCAAGTTTAGGAAAAGAAACATAGCAACAATATATCTTAAAATATCTCAGAGTTCACTTAGTTTTACACAGTCCCAGACACCAGCTCCCTGGAGGAAAGTCCTGTGTTTGTCCCATTCAGTGTCCCAACCTGCTTTCTTACGCAGACTTTCTTCATAATGGTCATGTGAGTGCAGCCTTCACGATTATGTGGGTTACACACAGATTACTGGCTCATTATCACATGTGTTATATCAAGATTGTGGTGCATTACTTTTCATGGGTATACATTCGAACAATACATGAGAACAGCCTGACTGATGTTAGTCTGCTCTTCACCAACACACTACTAGGCACAAGACTTGAAATAAACTCCGCATATTGCAAGTGATGACTAAGATCAACAACAAAGCAAGAGAAATTAAATGTTGAGTTTTAAGTTTGAAGCTGAAAATCTACTTGGTTTTGTCAGAACTCAACATTTCTATCAGCCACTTACTGCATGTACAGTACAGCAGCTCTCACAGAGAGCGACCAACAGCGAGATGGTGCTTCAGCCTGCTTCAGACTGTCAGTAACTGATAGATTGTGACCAATAAAAAGCAGCAATCTGCTGTCACTTTTACAGCTTGTGCACCATCGCAATGATTTCCAAAATGCCTCAGATCTGGATCAGATTGGATTAGATAGTGTTTAAAGTCCCCAGGGGCAATTTGGTTCGTAAGCAGTAGTCAACACAACTAAATAGATAAAAGAAGACATAAATACATTCAACATACTTAAGATGCCATCATGATAAAATTGCATTGAGGCATTGAACTAGTCAGTCCTTTGTTTAAGTGCAATATGTTACTGTACAAGCATTCACTCCTACATTCAGAAAAGCAAAGATTTATCCATATAGTTGGTACCTTAGGTTCTATAGCCACTCATCTTGCTGGGGGTTGCAGGGGGCTGAGGCCTATCCCAGCTGACACTTGGTGAGAGGTGGGGTGCACCCTGGACAGGTCACCAGACAATCACAGGGCTAACACATAGAGACAGACAACCAGTCACACTCACAGTTTAGATAACATAACCTGCATGTCTTTGAAGTACCTGGAGGAAACCTATGGTCACATGGGGAGAACCTGCAAGAGAACCTGTGCTGCCATATATATCTGCTGAGACTGTCACTACATTCCCATATTCACACAGCACTAAATGACACAGGTGATCCATGAAAGAAGTTGTATTCCTCTGCCTACTTTATTGCCCTGTCATATTTCCACTCTGCCTACTCTATTGCTTTATGGCACACAATGTATTTCTGTGAGGACTAATTAATATCTATCAATCTATCTATCTATCTATCTATCTATCTATCTATCTATCTATCTATCTATCTATCTATCTATCTATCTATCTATCTATCTATCTATCTAATGGTCTGGCTGGTGCTTGGTACTTTGGTCAACTGTATCCAACATGGGGGCTGGGTCACAAGCTTTCTAATTTTAAGATAAGTCACAGAAGATTCTAGCAAATGCCATTAGAAGCAGAAGGAATTCACAGATTATTCACAGATAATGTCTCATGTACTCATTTCAGCATATAGTGAGAGGTTCAGCAAACATGACACACAGTTATTTTCATAGAAGTTACCAGCTGTAGCTTTAAGGATGCCCCTAAGATAGTTGCAACAGCTAAACTTCCTCCAAGCATCTGAGTATTGGCCAGGGATTGAGTTTCATTACTCTCTGCTATATCTCCTTCCTCCACATGGTGTCACTGTGTCTGGACTGTGGTGTCCAAGCAAGGCTCAGTGACAGTGTCTGTTCACCCAGTTCAAACTGTAGAATAAAAAATCATGGTTGTTAAGATTGCAAGGTATTCTAATAATACCCTTGACTACTCGGTTCTAAATTAAAAGCTATTTTCCTGCGAGCAAATGAAAAATAATCCAGGCTTTGTAGTTGATTCATGTCAGACCTGCCATATGTAATTACACTGCATATAAAGGTAAGTGTGTCAGTTTGAATGGTGCTTGAGAGTGTTTAGGGGTTACTGGGTAAGATGATGTACAAAGCCTGTGTCGATCTGCTTTATTTTAAGACCTCCAGTGTTACTTCAATGTTCTGCGCACAAGATAAAAACATGCTACAGTATTTCTAAATTATGTATTCACATATAACAAGCACAGCGCTGGGCTGTAGAGCTTCACACTCACATAATTTATAATTTAAATGTTAATAGATGTACTCATTCCTTAAAGTTAAGCTTCCATTTAAATGATAGTGCATGAATATAAAAAAAGAAGGAGTACATAACGGTTGCTGCTGTGCTCCTAAATATGCGTTGTCTTCTATATAATAATGCGCTGGTCCAATATGTTGCCACGGATGATTTGTTAAAGCTGTGCCATCTCCTTCAGATAGATTGTTTAATAATTTACTCTCTTTCTATTGCAAATATACCTTGCCTCTTCATGCATTCACTAGTCCCCCATGCTATTAAATGCCGGCCTCCTGCTCTGCTCTTTGTGTAACACCACATGCAAAACAGGCACTTGGTTGAACAGTTAAATATTTTAAATAACACCATACATGGTGTACCATAAGAGCTGCTTTAACTCCTGCATTTCTGCTAAACGATTCATGACTGACATGTGTGTCACATTTGTTCAGATTCTTATGGAATATCTCAATGCACACTCTGACGCGCACAGTCAGACACCTAACTTCCTCCAGTATGCCCTTGCAGTGATATGTTTACGGGGGTTGTCCTCTGATTTCCATCCCCGCTCCTTCTTGTTCCTGGCTGCTAGTAACAATGCAGTTCATCGCAGTGCCATAAGCTCTGACAAGAGGATCAATCAGAGCTAATGAAGCCTGGGAGGAGGTGAGAGAAAGCGAAGAGGGATGGAGCTAAAGGGGGAGTGAATGGGGGGAGTCAGCATGAGGTGGGGGTTTGCTGAAGGAAAAAGAATACCAGAGCCAAGGGAGCAGAGGGAGGATTAAGAAAAATGACACTTCCTCCTCACCTCCTTACTCCACGCCACGAAGGACTAATTCCTCCTTCCTCAGTTATGACCTCTGAAATGATCATTTTGTTCATGTGATGGCCATGACCTGACAAACACTATCGACTGTGAGCTGCTGTTGCTGCTTTGGACTGATGCATTTTGTGTGAGAGTTTACACTGAGCCCTGATACTGCTATCCCGTCTGAACTGTTTCAGCAAAATAGGTAAATCTATTATTTAGACTTTGTATTTCCATTTAACAATCTCTACTTGTAGAGATTCAAGTCACAGTTTACATGTGATGCCTATTTTTTTTTTTTTAGTCTGCAGGAGGAAAACCAAGAATAACACATTCCCACAGTGATATAGGGAGCCGGCTTATTTCATATGGAAATCTCTGCACTGATGAATATTAAATCAGACTCAGAACATACACCTCGCTGTTTGTATGTATTAGGCATCTTCATTCTGCAATTGACCTTAGCAGGGCAATCCAAATTTCATCATTCTAATGTATCATCCATTGAATCACCAATGAAGAGCTTATTATGTTGTGTTACCCACACCCTTTAACATTATGCAAATCACATGTCTAATGATGTACACTGTGCACAAGTTTCCTCCAAGCACTTGTAATAATGAATGTGCCAAAAAAGCTTTATTAATGTGTGATGTGTGATTAATGTGAGAGAGTCTACTGAATGGATTTCACCACAGGATGAACAGCAGAGGCAATAAGGTGGAGGGAGGGGGTTCAGCTTTGATCAATAATGGTGTAACCTCAGGAGGGGAAATAATTACACATGCCCCGGATCTGAACCACTAGGGGCTGATCCACACGTAGGATTCACCGAGCAGTGCCGCCGAAAGACCTGGATTTTTACAATTAAGATCATCAACACTTTGTGATCACTGCTGAGATTAGCAGCGCCACCTCGGGAGCGAGTGTAAGCATGGCCCAGAAGTCGTATCCCTCAGCCAAATCCCAAGCTTCTCATTACTGCAGCCTCACTCCTTGATGTTCCATAATCCGCTGTCATTGGCTCCCCGGCTGGTTGAGGCTGGGAAAAGAAGGAGTATCTCCCAGCCATCTCGCTGTGCCTCTGTGACTCGGTAGGGGGGGGGGGCATATGCAGGAACAAAAAGGGGGCTGCAGAGTCATAAATCTCCTCCCAAACTCAATGAGGGAAGTACATGAAGAGCTTTTCTGGTGATAGCTGCTTCTGTCGCTCCTCCCCCACCTATCATCGTCTCCCTATCTTTCTCTCTCGTTCCTCTCACTCTCATTACTCCTCCTCTGTTATGTCATGTCTACATTCAATTTTCTCTATGCCTAACAACATCTCAATGTCAGATATCAATCCATCTGTCTGTGTCTGTCCTGTATGTCCTGTCATGTGCACACTGTTCCTCGTGGCAGTAAGTGAACAGAATTTAAAATAGGAGGGGGATAAATGAGCCCACGCACTTCATTCTGCTGCTAAGCTTTTTACTTTGAATCTTGCCTTATGAGTACACTGCTCATCGTCATGGTTGATGCGATGCTAACGTGGTCAATTTTATCTCAATTCAGGTTATTCAAGAGGCATCATTTGCAGTGTGTCAAGAGCTGCTGTTACAATTCATGTAAGGAAATAAGTGAAAGTGACACCAGAGCTGATTTGTCAAAAAAGTCAAAATGTCCCTTTCCCCCTTGTTATCTCTACCTGACTGCCTTTCCTTTGTACTTGCTCCCTTTTACCTCATCCTTTTTCACGCTTCTCTCATACTTCTTTGATACTTTCTTCCTCTCCTGCTCTTTCTTTGTCTCACTATGTGTGTGTGTTTTTTGCCTGAAGACTCTTTTCTCTGTTTCCACTTTATATCTCTCTCAAACCCTTAAGGCTTTTTCTTCACCTGCAGTTTTAGAGCAACTGATTGTACCTCTTCACCATTACTCTTTCGTTGTCTGCACACCCAGCACACACACACACTCGTCCCTGTTTTCCTGCCTCACTGTACGCTGGACTTTTCCACACGAATTTTGTCCACACGTATCATTGCCTTTGCAGCAGTGATAAGGGAGCCATGTGGTGGATGTATTCACACACACACACACACACACACATACACATACACACACGCACACACACAAATGCTGATGCTCTGTGCAAATAGGCATAAACAAACACTCTTATAAAGGACAAATCCTGAGAGACAAGAGGTTCAATCTATGTGTGGAAGTGAAAAGCGAGGAGCACTGAAGAGAGCGCACACGCATATTTACATCCTTTGCATCTCTTCTCTCACCCACTTCGGCTCTGCCTCTCTCTCTTCCTCTCCCCCTCTTTCCCTCAGATACACACACACTCGCACACACACACATACACATGCACAGACAGACCCCCCTCTCACACAGGAGAAGATAGAGAGCGGTGAAGAGCAGAAGGAGCTGGGTGGCAGAAGAGAGGCAGGAGGGCTGTTGTTGATTGAACAAAGCCAGGAAAGGAGTGCGCAGTCCTGGGGAGAAGAGCAGCTGTGAAATGCCTCGAAGGGAGCCTGCCAGCAACTCCTGCAGAGACCTGAAGGTAAGCCTCGTGCACCGCTGATGGAGAAAAAGCAGAGGACGAGACAGACAGGGGAAGGCAAAAGAGGAAATGGGAGGTTTTTAAAGCCACTGATGCATGGTACGACCGTGGCTCCGCGTCCAAGCTGCCTCCTCTCAATTTGTCTGTGGATGGCATCGCATGCTGTGATTGCATTATGTGTTTCATTGCACAGCCACAAATCCCATCTGGAGTGGCTTGCCAAATAAAAAGTCTGCATTACTTGAAGGAAAACTATGAGCGATCAGATGGCTGGAAACAGGGAGACAAGGAAGGATAGCACGAGAAGATGTGAGACAATGCAAGACACTGTGAGAGCAGGAGAGCAGGGAAAGGAAAGTAATGATGGGAAAAGTGGCTGGATTACCCTCCTCAGCATCACCTACACGCTTTGTCATCACATCTCACCACCTTTATCGTATGTCAGTGCAGAGATACATAATGATCGCCATGCATCTACTTGCCCTCATGGCGGGGGCAGGGTATTCAAAAAGGCAATGGATCTCTCTGACGCAAGCAGAGAAATGCCTGTCAACACTCCTGATGTTTGTGCATACTCGTGTGCCGTGCTGTAGTTCTCTCAGTGCAATGCAGGAGTTTTACAAGCGCAGCAGCAGCAGGAGTCAATGTGTATCTATATGTGTGTTACTGTAAGTGCGTGTGTGTGTGTGAGTGTGTGGAGGAGGGGGTATTGTACCACCAACACAACACATTGCAGTGCTTACATGCTTATATACCATCAATGAAAGCGGAAGATAAAGCTACTGATGTGATGTAGCAATAGCTGTTGGCAGTGTTTTCATGAATATTGTAGGCTACACCAAAAACATTGAGAGAAAATCATTTATATTGATTCCCTTGAAACACTCTCTCTGGGCTGAGGATTGGGTCTGCTTGCTTAAATGTCTGATGTACACCACTATTTTCTCCTGTACTGTACAGTAGCTCCAGTTCAGTGCACTCTGCAGGATCTGCATCTCGAGAGTTGTTGCTGTAAAACTTTGATGACAATGCAGTGGGCTTAGCAGCCACATTAGTCGAGCGCAGCTCCCCCAAAGCTCTTGTCCTTCCTGGTATGGTCTCATCAGGGAACGTCAATTCAGCATCAAGGGACCCAATCATCATTTTTTAATATCTGTTCTCCAGCACACCGTGGAGTAATAATAGGTACAAGCCATCTCTGCTCTCATCATTTTTTTTCTTTTTATATGATACATTCTTGTCTTAAACCCATTGGAGCAAAAGGGAAAGGCCAGTCTACTTTGCAGCTACCATGCAGCTACCACGACCCTGCTCATAGCCGGTTGACCCGTAATTAGTTACTTAAAGAGTGTTGGGGAAAGCTTAAGCTGGTACAATGTCATAAAAATAGGAATAATGATAACTTCATTTATATAATGCTTTTCAAAACAAAGTTGCATCATCAAACAGTTACAATAAATACCATCAGTTAAAAGGTCTAACAATAAAAGTGAGTTTGAAGAAGAGATTTAAGTTTGTCTGCCTGAGATCATCAGGCAGGGAGTTTCTGAAGGGCCCGGACAGCAAAGGCCTGGTCACCTCTGTATGTCAAGATTTTGGAACCATTACTTAAGCCTTGCTGGGTGCTCATAGGGAGATAGCTGATCACAGATACAGGCAGTGGTTTGACCATTCAACACTTTGAAATCAAGCAGTAAAATCCGAAAAAACAATTCGATATATCACAGATAACTAGTGAAGGTTAGCAAGGATCTGTGTGATGTAGTCACTTCTCTGAGTACGAGTTTAAATGCTGGCAGCAGTGTTTAGTATAAGCTGTAGTCTTTGGATGTTTCACCTGCTGATGTCAGAATACAGTGCAGTGCCGTAGTGAAGTCTGGGGGAGATAAAAGAATGGATGACCTTTTCTAAATCTGCAGAGGAAAGGTATGACCTGATCTTAGTTAAATGTCTCAGTTGGACAAAGCAGGGCTGCACTACTTTTTTTTTTCTTTTTTAATATGATAAACAAGGCACTCGGACTGGTGGTGAGATTGTTAATGCTGCGAGCGCAGTGGATGGGGGCGTTTTTATTACTATCTCTGATTTAAAGTCATTCAATTGCAGACTGGACATCCACTTATTAATTTCAGTGAGGCAGGACATAAAACAAGAAATATCTTGAGTGCCAGGCTTGAAAGCAGCATACAGTTGCATATCATCTGCATAATAATGAAAGTCTATACTATCTCAGTGCATGATTTGCCCCAGGGGTTACATGTCTATGGTAAAAAAAAAAAAAAGAAGGAGGGGATCCAGAATAGAATAGAAAATGAACTATGCTTGTAACAAGCAAAGATTGAGATGCCGTCCCTGTGCATCCAAAACTGGTGCTTGAGGGGTGCCTAGAGCCTCATCATTGAGCAACTGACTAAGCACTGGTAATTGACAAGTCTGGACTGAGGGTTTGTTTGATTGTCAGGAGATGAACAAATCTAGAGCCACATCACTGATGCCAACAATAGTTTTAATGTGATTAATTACAGTGAGACATTGTAGTCCACTGTGTCAAAGGCTGAGCTGAGGTCAAGGAGGATTTAAATGGAGCTGCAGGCCTGTGTGGGCGGCAAGCAGCAAGTCATTAGAGAGCTTGACCAGAGCAGTCTCAGTGCAGAAAAAGATGGTTGTTAGTATAAGAAATCAGTTGATGGGAGATAACTTGTCCTAGAATTTTTAGCTTACAGATGGGTCGAGAGAAGGCATCTGTGAGAGGGGGTAAACAGTGACATGTTTAAATTTGTAGGGGAAAACACCAGTAGACAGACAGCAGTTAATAATGGTTAAAATATCCAAACCAACTGCCCGAAAGCTTTTTAAAAAGAAAGGTGGAAATGCAGTCTGAAGGGCAGGTGAGTGCTTAAGAAAGTGGAACAGGGCGTTCCAGAGTTGACAGAGAGATTTCTCAGAAGTGGGTTAATGTTGAGGGTGGGCAGAAATCAGTGTCAAGCTTTCTGATATCCATGTTCATGTGCTGCTGAATCTCCTTCTTTGTCATTTTAGTAATTAAGAAATGCTTCAGATCTCTGGGGAGGATTCCTCTGTCTAGGCGGGGGAGCAATAACAGAGTTGATGGTGTTTAATAGGACTCTGGAACATGACCCTGTTTAGTAATCAGTTGTTGTTGTTACTGTGATTGCACACTGATAATTGATCATCAGATTTTTCATTTCTGCTCTGCTTTTCTGAATTGTCTTTTTAAATCCCTTATGTCTTCATTCAATGATGGCAGAGTTGGAGAATTTAACTTTTTTTAATCTCACCTGAGCTACAGAATCTAAAAACTTTATGCAAGAATTATTAAAAACTCTGACAAGCCCCTCTGCAGCAAGGCTCTGGTATTAATTGGTTTAAAAATGTGTTTGAGACAGTAAAAGCTTGACAGAAACAAGGAACATAGTGTATTTAGGGGAGTGGGAGTGAGTCAGTGTGGGGAGGAGGGGGTCAGGAGAAAGGAGTGGGACCTGGAGGAGCACTGCCTCATGATCAAGATTGCAAAGTCAACCAAATTTTCATCTTCCACACAGAAACCATAGGAGAGCACAAGGTTAAGTGTGTCCTTTGAAGTGGCTGGGATGGCTAACATATTGGGTAAGATTAAAGGAGTTGGCTGTAATATTTAGTGGCATCTATTAGTAAAAATTGCTGACTGAAACCAGCTGCAACTTCTCCAATATGCTAAGTATCAACTCCCAGTTAGGATTCCTTCAGTTTTCATTGTCCAGGAGGTTTTTAACAGGAGCTTAATTATCTGTAGACGTCTCTTCCTCTCTGAAACAAACACACCAGGTGATTAAAACCAGTAAAAACACTGACTAAAGCAGTTTAATGTTAAAAATCTGTGTTTCTCCAACACTGTCTGGCTAATCGCAGATGGGCCACTAGCCCAGCACCTGCTCATGTGTGCTCACCATTTTTCTCTGGTAATTCAAGATCCAGACGTTAAGGTTGAGAGAGAGAGGTCTCCTCTCCGAATCAAACAGATCTGGTGATTTAAAACAGTACAAACACTGAATAAAGAAGTTTCACATTAAAAATCGGTGGTTTTTGAATGCCATTCGGCTCATCACAGAGGGGCTGCTACCAACGGTGGCAAAGCAAAAACACTAAAATGCAAAAACACAAATGGCCCTATCTTGAGCCAGTGCTCAGTTTATCTGCTCTGGGCTACTGTTGATACATGACGTTACAACATGGCGGACTCCATGGATGAGGACCTGATCATCCGACTCATTCTAAGGAAGCAAAACCATGACAATTCTTATGTCCAGGTCATTATACACTTAAGAAAATTCATTCAATTATACTCCATTTTCAGCACTCTATCCCCAACCCCACACATTAGACCTTTAAAAGAACAGATTGATTAAATTCAAAGCAAATGAGGAAGAGGAGGGCCAACAAACATGGATATTAAAAGCACAAAGACTAAGAACTCTGTCATATTGTAACATGATGACTCATAAAAGGTCTGAAAATTCCTGAATAAAACCAGAAGTAACTTCGGGGGGACTGTAGATTAAAACATATAAAACAAGCAATTTATTTTTGTAGTACTAAGACTCTCAAAGGTGGAGAAACAGCCAAGTGAGACTGGAGAACAACTAAAATCAATTCTGTGTGTCGCTGCAAGGCCGCCCCCTCAACCTGTCAGTTTTGGGTGATGGAAAAATAAATATTCTGGGTGTGATGACTCAATAGCAAGCGTATATTTATTAGGATTTATCCAAGACACTGTGATGATTTAAAAAAAAAAAATCAATCTCGTTAGTCATCAATCCTGGCAGATAAAAGACTTATTAGCAGGGGATCTTATGTTAAGTAAACAGATAAGCGCTGATTCAACAGCAGGGATTGGAGAGCTGGTTTTGGTGTAATGGTTTTTGATAGATGGCCTTGGTGCTCTCATTGTCACCGCAACTCAGCGTTATGTACCTTGCTCCCATCCTGCTGGGTTATTATCCCTGTCTTGATCTCACTAACAAGTGGACAAAAGAGGGCAAAGGGCAGATGTAATGCTGCGCAGGATCTTAGGAGACTCTCAGATGAGAAGACACTGTGAATAATTAATTGGATCTGTTTATTTAGTCAAGACTGTGCGTCTCTGGGGGATGTAGGGAAAGCTATGTTCTTCAAACAGATCCACACTCTCTAATACCGCAGCAGCGCATTTGTGTCAAGAGCTTAGCCAGGCGTGAAGATTTTTTTTATTTTTTTTTTTTTTGTATTTAGTGCCCTGGAAAATATGTGTGCATGTCAGAGTACTGCATAAAAATACAGTATTATTTTTTTTTTGCAGGGCTGTTGATAGTACATGAAGATGCCTTATTTATGCAACACCGCTGAATTAGTTGTATATATGCTCCTTCAGTTCTAGTTTGCACACTTGAAAAATAACTTGTGTGTATAATTTAAAAGCCATAGCGCTGCACTTTGTGACCTGTATATGAATACAATCCAATCTCTTGGTACTTGCATAAAACAACATAAAATTTCCTGCACAATCTTGTCGTACCCCAAGTAAAATGATTTTGTTTACGCCCTCATAAATCTGTAACCAATGCAAATTCAAGCCTCGATGTCTGCAGTATTTCAAAGTGTCACCTGTGATGCGTATGTGTCACATTTACGGTGTGTCCCACTTACCATTTCAGCAACAACTTTACAATGTGTGTATTTCTCCTACAATCCTGTCACACATAAAGTTGATACAGTACATGGAGCTGCTGCTGCAAACAAACCTTCACCTTCTGTTTGGCAAAGAGGTGACTGTTTCAGAGATCACCTCCTGTCCTAACACAAATGGACATGAAAGTGTATACACATGCACACCCCTCTACAGTGCCTTATCTTCGATAGGAGACAAAGGCAAAAAAAATACAGCTTGCAGGCTCTTGGGGGTTTGATGCTGCCAGCGGTGATCTCAGACTCTGGGGGACCCAGGCAAAGAAGCCCATTGAGACCCCCCAACATCCCCATGTGCCATATTTCCTTCTCTTCTTGTGCCTTTCTCGTTTCTGGTGACCAAAAATGTTTCATTAAGATGACGGTTACACCTTAGGTATGACAGTTAGAGGTGACTGACTGCTCTAATTAATGGTAGCCTATCTACTTATCATACAGAGGCCAGAAGGGATCCCACTTAAGCTTTTATGGGGCAGCAGTGGTGCACTGTATAGTGCCATTATGGGAAGTTTAAGAGGGTTAATAGTTGTCACTGCAAAATTTGCTAATATTAGTGGCAATCGGGGACGCTTAATCAAAATTTCTGGGGGTCCCCAAACCAGTGGCGGCTGCTGTTCTTTCAAACAGGGGAGGCTCAATTTAAGTTTACATCATAAAATTTGTCATATTGTAGTGAGGCAGTAACTTATAAAAGGAACATTTAATTGAAGCCGTTTTTCAACCACACTCATGCCATAGAACCACAGCAAAACACACATCACAGATTTTCAGATGTTGAAAATGAACTATGGAAATAAGGAACTTCGGACAGCACTCTGTCAGAAGACTCCACTTGCAAATATCCACATGGGACTGAGCTCGGTGTGTATTTCCAAAGTGCTGTCAGTCACAAAGGGGTCCAGCCTTTTAGACAATTCCTCCAATCACCATGCATACACCGAGCGTCCTCTCCTGCCTACCGCTCCATTAGGCCCCAGGGAAGCTGAGCCTCCCTGGTAGTGACGATTTTGTTGCATTTATCCAATGACCGTCTCACTTTGCTGCATGAAAAAAAACCTGCTCAGCGCTGTCTCATAGGAATGCTTGGAGGCTCCGCGTCCACCGTGCTGACAAGGTTGCGTTTGAAAACTGGTGATTAACAGCTGACATTTGAACATCATAGTCATGATGTGAAACGCATCCTAATGCACGTTTAATGCAATGTAAATTCTTGTTTTAAAATTCAATAGTGCATATTTCGTCTTTGAAATTTTAGGGGAAGTTCAGCCTCCCTTGTTGTCTCAGAGCAATCACCCCTGCCCCAAACATTTGCTTGGTTTGCCTCTCCTGACTGTGCGCCCCTGAATGCAGCTGCCCTCTTTATCTGTATAATCATCAACAGAGGAATAAAACTGGTTCTGTCAGGTCACCTTGCTCTTAGCATCTGTGAGTGTGCTCATCTGCAGCAATGTTTAAACCTTTCAGGTAATTTGGAGGGAATATAATCTCTATAGCAAAACCCACGTGGTTATCAGAGAGACTGTTCATTGTATTACATCACAGATAACATTTCTGACAGCTGTGAAAATACATTCCAGTATATATGTCCAGGTTAACTGGCTCTCCAGAGTCTTAAAAATGGCTTGTGCTCTTATCAGTCAGCAGTGATGTTATGTGGAGTGAAATGGAAGTTTTATAGTGTCTCCTGCTCCTGGCTTAGCCAGTAGGGCTAAACCGGCCTTTATCCGGAGTAATTTTAATAAAGGTGGATCCCTCGTACTATTCATGAGGACTCCTTTGTTACGCATGGCAGACAATGGCAGAGATGTGTCTCCTGTCCAGCTGATAAGCATTCAGGTCAGGCCAGTTTACCTAAGTCCCATTAGCGTATATGCTTATTGTGATACAGGATTCCTTTAGTGTATACACTTGTTAATATCACACACCATACATACAGGCTGACTTGGGAATTGTATAGTTTATTATATGATGAAAAAAAAAACACAACAACAACAGTCTCTTTAATTGGCCAGTATAACAAATGCCCGTAAATATGATTTAGTTACATTAATGCAGACACACTGGCAGCTCAGCTAAATGCACAGTGCAGAGTGATTCATATGGTGCAAGGACAATTTAGCAGCACGTGCGATGCAAATAGAGGACATTCATTATATGCATACACTCCCATTTGAGCATTTGAGAAAAAGTGATGTTGTTTATCACTGCAGTATCAGCTGAAGGACGCAAACACGTTCAGGTCTCCACTACCTCTGGAGGTTCTTTTTTTGACAGGTTTTACATAAGCATCCATGAGCATCCGTCACCCAGGGGAAGCACATCGCTGTAAATCTGCAGCTCATTAACACAGATAGAAGACAGAAATACTGTATGGTTAATAGGGTCTGTTAAGTGACAGCTTGGATTTTTAATATTGTTATTATTATTTGACATTCTTCTTTATTAAAGATATTTTTTTTTTTGTTTTGTTTTTTGCTGTGCACTTTTCCAACACCAGCTTGTAACATCTCCACATCTATTCACACCATGTCATCCACTGTCAGCAAGGGAGGTTTAAGCTCACGACTAAAGCTCACCTTGTCTTAAAATGCACTGAGCACAGAGTGTGTTACTCAGCTGCTTTTCCAAACAGGCTGGTCTGCGGATTTTTACCATGCATGTAGGGTTGTAATCTCATTTCATTCTGACTTGGTATGTGATGACTATAGAGAAGGAGGCTCCTCAAAGGGACAAGCACGGGGACACAGTGAAGCATGTCAGGAATTCCAATCAAGACCATTTGACCTTTGGCTCCTCCAGCATTTGCCATGCACTACCTTGCTCTGCAGCCCCGCCCCACTCTGCTCGCGGCCTCCCATCCTGTCCCCTGTTCCCCTATCCTTTTCAGTGAAGTGAAGCAGAGGATTAATGGACCGCATGCAGGAGAGTGAGATCAAGTTTGATGCAGAGGATTTGTATAAGTGGGTTTGATTTATAAACAATTAACAGATTAGTTTGTTATATTATTGTAAACCCACATATTAAAGAGATTATTACACTCACCTCCACACTTCCCTCTCATTCCGGTTTGTTCTTTTGCTCAGCCACCATTGCCTTCTGGGACAGAGCAGTGGCACAAGGGATCTGGGATCTAAGGCAGTAAATCATATCAAAGGCCTGACACAAACACCTGATAAGACGAAACAGGGTGTTCGGGAGCATGCCCAGCCACCCCACCTCACATACCTCATGTCTCTCTCCTTCAGTCTCTTTCCATCACATCTCTCACTCTGCAGGCCAGTGTGGTTGAAGAGGGTGTTATTTGGCTCTGGTAGGTGTTGGGTTTTAATCCCATCCAAGCTCCACTCAGCAGCATTTTGAAATATTGGCTATCACTTAAAAAAAAAAAAAAAAAAAAGTGGAGAGGTAGATCTGAAACGTGCAGCAACGAAATAGCTATTCTTGTCTCGAACAACTGCACTTTTTTTTCTAAGCGTGTGTGAAAAATCTACTGTAAGAGCGGGATTAAAAGAGGGACAGTAAGAGAGAGAGATGTGTGAGTGTGTGTGTGTGTGTGTGTGTGTGTGTGTGTGTGTGTGTGTGTGTGTGTGTGTGTGTGTGTGTGTAAGAGAGAGAGAGAAAGAGTTGGACATATCATTAGGGAAATTGTTTCTCCAGTGTGAGTCGAATGTCTCAGTGCAGCAGTGTCACTCCAGAGAAGGTCATCCATGAGAAGGACACAACTGGATACACTCAGCTCACTATCGGGCATAATGGGAAAATGGGAGGGAGGGATGGTATGAAGTGTGTGTGTATGTGTGTGTGCACGCATGTGTGTGTTTGCTGGGCCTGGAGCCAAACTAGCTGGGGACGTTTTTAGTCATTTGACCCGCCCGACCTCAAAGTGTCATAAGTGAGCAGAGATAGGGGATGAGGCCATGTTATTTTATGGGCCAATCTTAGCCTGGGACATAATCATGACAGGCCCGGTAACCATGACTCTTTGCTTTCACTCAAGGGTAAGAGTGAGGGAGGGTAGGGAATCAAGGAAATAGAAAGTTCTAGCACATCCATGGCCAAGGAACAGAGCCAGCAGATAAGCTCGAACAACTGTACCAGTGTAGATATCAATCAGATGCAGTGATCTGGTAATTATAGCCGCTGTTTCGATACTTTAAAAGCTCAGTTCTGCTGCAACCTTTGTCTTCCTTTTTTCCTTCCTCTTTAACTCTCCCCTTTTCATTCTTTTTTGCCTGTTTTTCTCTGTCTCTCCCGTGTCAGCACTGTATTTGATGAACCGACAGAAAACTGCAAGCTATGACCTCAAAATGTATGGATGAGTGCCCACCAATAGTTAAATTTGTATTGTAAACGAAGGCATACTGCTGAGTTTGCAACATCTCACTGCCATTTGTAACCCTGTCATGCTCAGCGGCAGAGTTACAACGTAAAAGAGGAGCAGGGAAAATATAAGCACTACTGCCAGGTGACAGTACATAGAAGGGTTACTAATATATATAGAATTCTGCTGATATCTGTTTCCCCTGAAAAGTTAACAAAATAAAGATAGAAAGCAGCATTCTCAGCATTTGCAAAAACAAGCACGTCTGTGCAATTTTCAAACAGGAAACAGTGTTCTTCCACAGGCTAGAAAAGCTAAATTGATTACCTCTTTATAATGGGTATAAAAGGTAATTCACAGAATAAAACTGTTTACAATTATGTTGATCAAGTCAGAATTAGAATTTGGGTAATTAATCCATGGCAGTGGCTTTATTGGAGCAGTGATTAGTATTGATAAAAACCCTCTCTTGGCTCAGCTCCAAGCCAGTCCTTACCTTTCCGGACTCAACGCAGAGCTGACACTACAAGTTTCGGAAGTTCTGAAAATGTAGAGAATTAAATCATGAAGCTAGTTCTGTTCAGCACAACACATGCCCTTGGGGAAAATTATAGAGCTTTCCACAGGTTAGAAGGAAAAGAGCCACATTTTGCTGTGCTCTGTGCAGATTATTGTTTACGGCATGCAGCGTCAGCAAATAAGGAAAATATATGTCATGTGGATATCCCTTAGGAAGCAAGTTCCCTGGTTTACTAGTACCCCTTGGCTTTAAGCACAACAGATGAGTGCTCTTGTTATCAGGACCCAAACACAATTCAGCCTAAGCATCCTGTCACTCTCCCAGTAACAAGATAAATGCTTGTTACCCTCTTAAAGCGCTAAGATAAAACACCCCGCCTGGTATCCATGTTCGAACACCTCTCATTTGGGCTTGTTGAGTCGGCTGCTGCGAACAGACACCGCAATCACAGCCCCGCTGAAAATACACACAGGTCTGGAGTTCACAAATCTCCAGGGAGCCATGTTTAATTCATGAGAGAACCTAAAATGAGTCCGAAAGCGAGACCTTGCAACCCCTTTAATGTATTCAGCAAGGTTTTTCTGAGGCTTTGTGTGTGTGTGTCCCGCGCCTCTGCTGTCCGTCTGTCTGTCTTTCCCCTGCTCAGATGCCTGTCACGTCACTCTGCCCTTTGCTTTGGACCATCAATGTCAACACTTCATTCCTGTGTGGATCTGATTTGTGACGTGGTCCTCTCACTTCTCTGCTCTCGCCTTTGCATTCCCTCTCCTCGCTTGTCAGTGATCAAATAGAGTAACATCAAAGACAGATGACAGAGAAATGTCACATGTTGTTAAGGTCAGGAACCAGTGGCAAAAGTAATTTACCCATGTTCTTTGGCTTGGTTGGTTACAAGGCCCCTGTATATCCCTTGTTCTTTTAGCAAATTAAAAGTAGTTGATTTTCAAACAACACCCAGGGGCTCTATAAGTTAATTGCCTCTTGTGGAGCTCCAAAGGTGTTGTAAGATTGCTGCTAAAATTAGGGTATTATCTGAGGTTCCCCCCACACACTCACACCCCCACTCCCCTCTATAACTACAGCAGTGGCTGTTATTAAATCCCACATCATTCAGGAGACATTGAAAGTGTTCCTTTTCTACTTCTCCCGTCACTTTGGACCTCACATAACAGATGTTTAAAAATACCTGTTTCGGCATACAGCCCAGGAGCAGAGAAATACTCTTTAAAATCACATCACACATAGTGTAGACTGTCAGCACATCACCTAGTCGCTCTGGTAGAGCTAAAAACAACCACAAAGATACTATGTACACTCATTTCATATTAGATTAAATGTAAAATATAAGAAGCAACTGGATTTTCTGTGACAGTAAGTATTTATTTCTCTGTATCTAGTTGATTAAGAAACAATCACTGCCTCTGATCTTAACAGTGGTGTGGCCATGGTGGAGCAGCGTGAAAGCATTGTCTTTGTATATAGAGAGTTGTGTGTGTGTGTGTGTGTGTGTGTGTGTGTGTACATCTGTGTCTACATGTGGGCACATTTAGTTGAAGCAACTGGCGATGTTGGCAATGACAAGCGTGCTCTTTGGGAAAATGACACCGTTTAAAACACTGCAGCTGAGCCTGCTTCATTGTACAGGCAAATTAGCCAACAGTGGACACTGGGTCATCTCCCATGTGATGTTAGCAGCTAATCCTTTACTTGGGTCTTCCAGCAGTGAAAATGCTGCACATTTATTATGCTGTCTTATTATGCCTGTCTACTGGGGGCATACACAGTGCTTGGTTTGTTTGTTTCGTTTTTCCTCTCATGGTTCAACGTGACCTCATCCCTACTCTGCATAATTTGATGCCTGGGCAGACGCGCCTGGCATCACTATAAAGACACTGGTTGAAGCCTTTAGCGTTGTTTATTGATGCAGAAGGAGTTGGCAGCAAGTCACATGAATCATGTGACTCAGAGGGGGTCATTGATTAGGTTAAGGCAGCAACACTACTTGGTTATGATTATGAAAAAAATGTGGTTAGTCACATCAGTCAACTCATGTGACTAAAACTGGCAAAAAAACCTCAGTGGTGACTTTTAGCTTCACACAGGACACAAACACCGTGCTCCTGGTCAAAGTCCTGTGCTTGTTGAACACAGACTTTTGTCCATTGCTTTGAGCGTCTAATATTGACATGTATGGGTTTATATTGGAGTTGGGTGAAAGCCTGGTGTGTCCCATACAGATGCTAAAGGGTGCTTCTAGCATCCTCATAGTGACCTCGAGGACACTGCCCAAGTAGCGTATTTGGAAGCTCTGGGAAAGAGACCAGGCTGCATTGTAATCATGTACTTCACTTGATGAAGGACTGCCAGATGGATCCAGTTCTTCTGGCTTTTAAAATGACTTTTTTTCCCCTCATGTTGAATGAGTTGAACTTCAAGTATGAAACATTTTAACATTTATTTGTTAATATTTTACTCAGTATGGGTGTATTTTTACAGGGTAAGCTGCAAATAGATCTACCTGTCATTATGTTTGTGAAGGTGCTGTGTTCAAGAATACGTCCACCCTGTCTCCCAAAACACAATTGGCTATAACTGATTTATTTAGCTTCCTGGAAGTGCTACTTTTTTGCACCACATAAGTGTCTGTAACACAGTTATAAGTCCCATTTGCGGACAGCTTTAGGCAGAAACTGTCTCACTGTAAATGCTTAAACATTACCCATGAAAAACATCCTTCAGTTGCTACAAGCAGATATTGTATTGCAACTGTGTGTACTGTTGGGAAGGCAAAATAAATATAGTGTGAGACCAGTCTAGTCATGATATCAGTTCTGTGAGGCTGTGCTTAAGCATGGTGGTGCTTTGAGCTAATTGCTTACATTCGTATTCTATATGGCAATGCTAGCATGTTGATGTTAAACAGGTACAATGCTTAGCATGTTCACCATCTGTGTTGCTAACTCAACACGAAGTACAGCTCAGGCTCATAGGATTGCTATTCGTTTTGAGGGTCTGAATCAAAGTGTTAGACAAACGGAAAATTTTGACCTAATAATGGAACTCAAAATTATACAAATGATGATCTACGGAGCATGAGTGTAACAAATTTAATGGCAATTCATACAATAGATTCAGTACAATAGGTGTTCCAGTCTGGTCCACAAAATGTCAACATAATGATGGTGCTAGAGGAAGAGTCATATGATCACCAGAGTCATCTTCAGGGGACTACGAACACCTATAGGATATCTCATGGCAATTCATGTAATAGTTGTCGAGATATTCCAATCTGGACAAAAGTGGAGAGACCAATCGGCTGACTGAGAGATTGTTGTCATGCTGCTAGGCTTGCGGAGGATATTGTTTTATTATGTTGATAAAAAATGCAATCGAGGCAGGCTGATTTATGTGGAACGTTCTCGAGTAACACCACCATTGCTGTGGTGGGAGAATTGAACTGAACACAATTTCACTGATAGTAAAAGCATTAAAGTTGGATTGGTGACACCTGGCAATGGTTCCTTTTGATGGATGAAAATAGAATACACTGTGAATATGGTATATAATCAAATCTTTTGACAGTTCATCACATTATAAATGTAAGAGAGCAGTGTTGTTGCTTGAGCTACCATTTATCTTCAGACCGCGCAGTCTTGCATATGATTAGCATTCAATAGCTCATGATTATTTTTTTTTTTTTTACGTTGATTTTGTGGTAATATGTGAGTGTAAAAGTGGAATTTTATCATGAAAGTATGGTCTCAACACTATAATTTCTCACTGAGCAGAGGCTTGAGAATCTTGCGCTTGATTCTACATGATTCTTGTTAAAATTGTCCAGAAGTAGTTTACAACTGAGATGCCATAGCAATGACAACAGCTTCCACCAACTTCCCTGTGCAGTATATATTATATCTGTATAATAACAACCTTCATGTAGACTGTGCAGACAAAATATTACAACCAATAGCATCAATCAATCAATAACTTTATTTGTCCCCAGTGGGGTAAATGGTTGTGCAACAGTGGGATGGGTACATTTAGCACACACAGGGCACATAATACAACACTAAGACCAAAAAAACATAACTACATAACATTTATAACGTAAATAGAAATGCAAACATTTGACTCTATGGAGGATTTTACCTTTTATAGCTCATAGTTCAAATGGTTCTCCTGGGTTTCTGTGGGCTGTAATCACACTGACCGGCAAATATTGACATATTGATAAATTGGAGCCATTTCAATGGCAGGCAGAAATGAATGTGCCCGGGGGTTACACTATACATCAACACAACATTGTTAGTGAGACGTAATATATGTGTAATTTATATAGCTTAGGGTTGAAAGGTTGAAAGCACTAATGGATAAAGCTTGTGTAAGTGCTCTGTAGCTTTGACCTTTATTCTGTGTTGAAATGTTCATTTTAAAAAATGACGAGTGAATCGATGCTCAGTGTGCTGCTGCAAATGACAACAAAATGCCTTAAATAGTTTCAGAACATGTGTTTTAGAGCCTAAATTCAATTGACTATTGTACTTTCTCGTGTCTTACAGGTGTTGCGCTTCAGCTGAGGATGGCAGGAGACTCTCGAGTCCTCATGGACCACAACATGGAGATAGGAGTCACACCTGCACAGGTAAAATGCACAGCCACTTCCAGTCAAACTCTGTAGTGATCATGAAAGTGTTTCCACAGTGGGGCGAGAAAGCATGACACATGAGAGAGATGATGTGAGAGAAAGAGGCGGCATGGTGATGGCGGCTATAGTAGAGAGAGCAGAGGATGAAGACGAGATGGAAAAGATATAGACTGATTGGTGGGGACAGAGCAGTGTGTGTGAGAATGAAAACCAGACTGATTGCTTTCAAGAATGGGGTACCAAGGAGGATAAAAAGGCTGTTTGATATACAGGAGATATGCTCCACACATACTTCATAGATTGGGTAAGCAGTACAGATTATAGATCAAGGCCCACAAATCAAACCTTTTTCTGTAGTTCACATAAATATATAGCTCAGTTTACTTGCCAGCGGAGATAGAGGGACAAGAAAAGACACCCTAGTCACTCCCAATAACGGATGGTGTAGTTGCACTGGGTATCTGTCCTGATTCCCCAGCTGACTGAAACTTACGCTGCCTACCCAGGCGCAGCCAGAAAGGCTCAATGAGAGAAAACACCCACCACTTACCACTGCCACACAGAGAGAAATAATTAATTTGTTTATCGACCATCACCCCCACAGACCATATTGACTACAAAGGCCAAAGATTGGGTGGCACTGGCGGTGACAGCTTCATCTATCACTCAATTAGCCCCCAAAATAAATGGGCGTATTTTAGCTGTCTTTCCTTTAAAAGCTGTGAAGTAGTGATTAAACACAACTTAAAAAACAACTGTGTACATTAACCGATCATTTCAGTGGAAAGTTTCACTCTTAAAAGAAACAGTGGACTGAAACGGTGTTCCAAATCTATATTTGATCTAATGTCTCTGAGCGTAGTTAGTAATAAGGAAGCCCATTGACATTTGGTGAATGCATCGTCATCAGGCTACTAATTGCAATGCCGGTCAATAAGCATCGTCTTTCAATTCTTCTTTGTCAAAATGTTCCTTAAACTGGGATCACTTCAAATCAATATGTGAAAACTCAATACTGCACATGCAGGCTTGACCGAGTGTGTACACAGGACAACAGTGAAACAGCACCTGGCATCTCCAAGAAAAGCCTCCTGAATAAGCTGTCTGACAGATTTTATTATCCGGGTCTCTGCAATCGAAGGCACTGCAAGGATATTGTAGTGCCTTAGATTATGTCCTTCCCCGGTTCAACTGTGAGAGTGATCGTCTTGGTGATAGAGCAGAAGAGCAGACGGTGTAACAACAATAGGACGTAACTTTTTTTTTTTTTTTCCTGGTGATGTGAGCATGACTCTACAGAGAGATGGGTCCCAGGTGTCCTCTCAGCAGCAAGAAATGCAGAGGGCACGAGAGCTGTTTTCTTGCCTCAACACAACATATTTCCATTAACAACTTGGACTGGAAAGTGTCAGTGTGCTGCCAAAAATGTCCTTGGTCTGTTTGAAAGGTGCTTTGCAACTTTGTCGTCCTGTATTTGTGTCTTTCTGTGTACCAAAAAGAGGGACAAGCAACTGCCCTCTGCAGGACTAGAGTGCTGGGCTGTGTTGCAGTCAGTGTTTTTCAATAACCCTAAATATTCTACAGTATTAGATCCTGCATGTATGTGCATGAAAGCCACTTTCTAGATAAGTGCACTATGTGTGCCCAGGCATATGCCGCTCTTTTTGAGGATGCCATAAGGGTCTGTTGGGGAAGGATTGGAGGATCTGTTCCTATCCAGGCCTGCCAATGTCCCATAGGGTGTGAGGGGAGGGAACACAAGGGACAGGGAGGGAGGCAGGGCACAGCTGTGGAGCCAGATCGCCTCGTTGGAGCTGAGCCAACATAGACAAAGTCCTGGGCGTCCTTGTGTTCTTGTTGTGTCCTTACTCTCTCTTTCTCCCTGTATATGTGTGCATACAGTGACACCTACAATGTCACTGTGGAGCAGCACAGAGCAGTGACTTTATAACGGCTCGTAATTTTATTTGCCTCCCCGCCAGCAGCACAGATCAGTGTGGTTTTTTGGCGAGGCTGAAAGAAAATCTCATTAAAAAGGTTAACACCTACATCCTCCAGTACAAACTCAATACAGCTTTAGAGAAAATATTAATGAAAAGAAATCAAAGTGGCTACTGTAAAATACACCCATGTGGAGAAAAGCTTAAATTGCTGTTCGTCCTCCCTCCTTCTTTCTGTCTTTGCTTGCATGTTTCTCTCACTCTCCTTATTCCCCTCATTTTGCCTCTCTGTCTCTGTTTATTCTCCCTCTAGGTGAAGAAGCTTCCTAAACACTTACGGGAGGCTCAGATCTCAACAGAGCGAACCCACTTGATATCTGACCCAGCGAAGAAGCCACGTCAGCGGTACGTGCAGAAGGATGGCAAGTGCAACGTTCATCACGGAAACGTGCAAGAGACCTACCGATACCTCAGTGACTTGTTCACTACGCTGGTGGACCTACGCTGGCGTCTTAGTCTCTTTATTTTCACCTTGGTCTATGTAGTCAACTGGCTTTTCTTTGGCTTTCTGTGGTGGCTGATAGCGCTCATCCGTGGGGATCTGCTGCATGCCGATGAGGAGGGCTGGACCCCCTGTGTGGAGAACCTCAACAGTTTTGTGTCAGCCTTCCTCTTCTCAATTGAAACAGAGACCACCATTGGGTACGGTTATCGCGTAATCACAGAGAAATGCCCTGAGGGTATCATACTGCTTTTGGTGCAGGCCATCTTGGGTTCCATTGTTAACGCCATGATGGTGGGCTGCATGTTTGTCAAGATCTCACAGCCAAAGAACCGCGCCGAGACTCTCATGTTCTCGCACAATGCTGTCATATCGGTGCGAGACAACAAGATGTGCCTGATGTTTCGGGTGGGGGACCTGAGGAACTCTCACATCGTGGAAGCATCGATCAGGGCAAAGCTGATCCGCTCGCAGCAGACCAAGGAGGGGGAGTTCATCCCACTCAACCAGACTGACATCAACATTGGCTTTGACACAGGAGACGACCGGCTGTTCCTGGTGTCGCCGCTTATCATCTCTCATGAGATCAATGAGAAGAGCCCTTTCTGGGAGATGACACTGGCACAGATGGAGAAGGAAGAGTTTGAGATCGTGGTTATCCTCGAGGGCATGGTGGAGGCCACAGGTATGAAGCGTTGGGGGGGATGATGAAGGGACAGGGTAAAGAGACAGATCGAGGTGGAATGGCAGGACAGATGGGTGATGGGTGGATGGATAGGGAGAGACAGAGATTGATGAAATGTTGGACGCAGGAAGGGAGCTGAGTGGGAGGGATGGGAAGATGGATAAGTGGATGGAAAGAGAGAAGAGGCTCACGTGGAAAGATGAATTGCTTAAAAGGAGGGGCAGGAGTGAGTACCTGTAAGTGGGGCAGATTGCAAAAGATAATATTGTAATGGATGGAAAGAAAGAGAGACTAACATACTAACAGATCATACACTCACTAAGTGAGACATAAATAATATTAATGCATTTCACTTCAGAGTCAGTACAACTTTTAATGTGGATTTTATTATTTCAATGATTTCATATCAGCTGAAAAATGTTTTTGAGGAAGGTGACAATGTTTCTTTCATTACCTCTACAACTGCAGTTTGAATTTACACACATTTTAAAGTATTTGTAACTTCAGCTGACGCACTGAAAGCTGATCACACCACAGCTGCCCTACAAATGTTTCTCTGTAGTCACTGCAGCCCGCATTTCCACTGTTGCTACTTCAAGGTGACGTCTCTGATATTGTTTATTTCAAAATGAATGAAGTGTAGCTACCCACACTGCTGGTCTGTGTTTTGGGTAAAGGCCAAGCAGTCCTGAAAAGCGCTCCAGGCTAGTTACATTAAGGAGGCAGACATCACCAGGTGTTTCTGTAAAGTTCCACAAAGCTCTTGTTTCCCGGCATGAGGCTGTATTCAAAGCTGCAGAGGAAAATGCAGCATCTTCAACTCAGCAATCAAAATGAGATAACAGCAGACGTCCATGTGTCACACAAAGGCATTTTCAAAAACACTCAATTTATGATATTCAAAGCTAGTGTTTTGTCATTTTTAGAAAAGCCTTGTATAGAACATCAAACTGCTTGTCATTCATAATTATAATGAGGTGGATACAGGAACCTTTACAGCATGATGGACCACAGCTAGCTGTTAATATGCTGTTCTCATGTGTTTTCTGTGGGGTACTGGCTAAATCAAGTATTGTTTATATGCCCAAGCTGCATTGTTTACTGGCTTTTGTTCAAAGATGGATTACAATCCACTCATTTTAAATACAATGTATTATACATGCTACCAATTTACTTCATTGGTTATCACCATACTTTGTATCAGTAAATGAAACACAGGTTGATTAAGAGCATTTAGTCTTGTGCAACAATTGTCTTTTTAAAAAGTCGGACAAACCCCCAAGCTCCCTAATGCGATCAGGCATGGCTTTGCATGCATCTGAACATTTCTGCTGTATTTCATTTTTTATTTCTTTATTTTTTTAATTTATTTTTCCTCTAAAGCACCAGTAGTCATCATGCTTCCTGCTCACGCTGCTGGATACTTGACTCAGGCATTAAATCACCTTTCGCTTCACCGGCTGAGACGATGGCATCATGCAGAGGCTATGTTGTCATCGTCCTTCACTGCTAGGCAATGGACCAATCTTCCCCTCCCCCCACTTTCTTGCCCTGTTAACCTTAATGAGACTTGTTAAGCAGGTAATAGAGCGTAAGCCGGGGAGTTAAAGGACAGCTCAATTACAGTTGTTTTAACCCTTTTCTAAGCTTTTGCCATCGTAACAGTTGTGTTCAAATTTTTCTGTCATCTTTAACTATACTTGTATAATACAGTATTGCACCTGACACTGAGAAGTAGGGATAGTGCTAACAACAAATACAAGACCCCAAACTACTATATTTCACTATAAATTTGAATGCTGAAGTGAAATAAGAAACTTGCTATTTTCAAAGTCATGAATCTGCTGTCACTGTTGTTATGTGTCAATTAATGGATGGCCAATGCTGTGGTCTGCTTCAAGTCTGATCCAAAAGTAAAGTATATTTAGATTTTAAAATTTCAGAGGTAGTGCCAGGGCAGAAATACAGTACAAACATTGTTTACTCTTTCCTTCTTTTTTTTTAATTATTTTTTTTTATTGGATAATAAACATTTATGGCTCAGATCATGCAAGTAATTATCTCATAAACTCAACCGAACTAAGAAAGATTAAAATCAGCATCTGATGATGTCCAGGAATTGGGAAGGCTTTTAAAAAAAAACAAAAAAAACCTCATTATTAAACAGAATATTTGCCGCATCATGATTTGGATGCTCCACAGAGTTTGGAAGTGACAGATGAGTGGGCGGTGAAATGGCTTCATTTTAATGGCTGGCCATCACTTGTTTTCTCTGTTGACATCCAGCCTGTGGTTTTAAGCATAATTGTGAGTCAGGCTCTGGAAATCAACAACAACATTTGTTTCTCAGGCACTCCCACAACGTTCAGGATTAAAAAGTAAAACAAGTTGATGAGTTGCTAAAGAACAATCTGCCCTCCTACTTGGGGACACAGCTTAATTGCACTTATGAAAATATATAAAATAGATTAAATGTACAGTATACTGAGTTACATTTTCTGTTAACGAATGCACAACATTTGCAAAATGTCAAAATACTATTAAGGTATGTAATTAAAGTTCATATCCATAATGTTTTAATATATATCATATTTATAATCTGTATCATTAAACACAATTTATGTGCAAAAAAAGCATGTTCACTTTTCCAAGGGCTCGGTCATGCACATATTGTGCTGTGCATGTAATTTGCAACAGAGAAAATATTACATTACATTTTCATGTGCTGTAGTGCCACATGTCTATTTCTTCCACACAGCAATAAATTTATATCCATCTGAACATTTTATTTTATTACTAATTTCCTTAAATCTGCCATTTATCACTTCTACTTCCTTTTATTTAACGCATATATGTAAGTATAATCTCAAAAAACAAGTATAAATACAAGAATAACAAATAATGGAAAGCTACAATTTATTCATATTTGCAGTTTGCTGCCCAGTGGCCCAGTCTTTTTAATTAAAAACAAAATGCCATCAGTGAATGCACACTGTTTAAACATTTCAAAAGTGGTAAGGCATTTCCCTAGATGTAAAATGTGTTATTCATTTGTGGACACTTAAGCAGCAACCAAGCTGTATTCTCTGTTATCACAGTTGTCTACAAATAGCCGAGGGATGCCTCGACTCAAGATGATAATGCACCTTACTGTATATGTATATATTTAATATCTAGTCTTTGCTGTAGAGCCCTTTCACAAAACCACCAATTTAACTAATTGTTTGGTGGCTTTTGAGATGTTGTTCTATTAAATGAAGTGGCTTTATATATTTTTTTAATAAAACATGATGATGCTGCAGTTTATTGTATAATCTCTGGTACTTGTTCTGCTGAGCCGGAGGCCCAGTCATGTGCGTCACTGTTGCCGACAACAAACCTTGTTTTCATTATTGAAGGGTCTCTGAAGATAGCAGGTTTATGGCTGCTTTGTTTCCCGTTTCCTTTCTTGTAAATTATTTATACAGAAAATAATGCTTGCTCTATGCTGTCATGCAAGATTAATAGGGAACTAATTTGTTTCGACACCAATAATGTTGAGGTAGAAAAAAAAATAAAGATAAACTCTAACTGCTGATAATCTGTGACCAATATTTTTTTTCCTTTTTGTTAGTTATTTAGTTATATACAATACAAACACACTATTAATGATGCAAAGCAATAACAAAATGGCCTTGGTCACAGTTTAAATCTCCCAAGTCAGGTTCTCTGGTTCCAGTATGACATGTTCTACCCACTGGCAAGGAAAATAGTGCAGTGGTAGTTTGGAGCTGGAAACGTTAATGTGTGCCACCTAGAGCCAATAATAGCTTCTGCAATGATGGCACCTCCACGCAATGTGTTTTATTGCTTTAGTTGTGTTTGTTTGATTCTGCCAGCTGCTGTTTATATGCTAGGTTTCTTAATTAACAAATTATGGAAAGCGTTGCAAAGTGTTAAATGGGAGGGGAGTGGAGGTAGATGGGTCAAAAAGTCTTGGACTTTTATGTGGGAGCCTGTTACTCACTTTCTTTGTGAATGTTGAGCCAAACCATGATGCTTTTGTTGCCTAAACCCAACCAATTGCACATGTTTTACCTATGTTGTGAGTTTTTTTGTTAAAAGACTGTATGCATGTAACAAGCAGAAACTGTACATTTCCTGTGAAAGCGGAGGTGTTTTCTGAAATGACAAAGCATGTAAGAACAGATGTAGGAGGATCCCTCGTACATCATATTTAGATGTGAAAGCCCACTGAAAAAGTGGCCATATTTGAATAGTTGGAATAAGAAAGCGTTGGTTGTTCCTAACCAGATTTCACTTGTCTAAAGAAAGAAACAAGTGTAAATTCACAATAGCTGCAACCAACTACCTCACAAACACTTGTCTCTGGTACAATGACAACCGGGTCATGAGTTATAAAAGGGAATGTGGCAAAAAAAAAAAAAAAAAAAGTGTGTGTATATGTCCATATCTCTTGTTTGTGTATATCTCCCCTTCTCCCACTTTCCATGAATTTTTTTTTGGATCAAGTGAACAACCAATGAACAGGACAGGACGTGGGAGCATTAACAGAAAGCCTTGCACCTCAAAGCATAAGGGCAACCACTAAAAAGCAACAAACAAGACACATGCACAAGACCTTGACATTACTTTGCTCTCTAACTGAGCTCCTGTTGTGTTCTCTCACATTACTGTACTTTCTTATGAATCTTTCTTTTTCTTTTGATATAAAACACATCTCTGATCCAAAACAAATGGACAGCAACATGTTGAGTACAATAAAAAAGTTGAGAAATTAAAGTTGACATATTATATATGCTCTGACCTTGTCACTGCCTGGATTTGTTTAGGTAAACACAGCAGACATTTTGGGAGTTACGATAAAAGCGTTCCCCGCAGGGAGACTTGGTCTGCAGGTGGATGCTGGGATGGAGGTCATAAGCCATAATGACGTGCTACATGAGAAGCGGCAGCGGTTACACCTGCAAGGACGTTCTGATGTATCAACATGGATTAAACAAGGGTGTAATTAACAACATGAGTGATGCTCCTTTTCCATGTTGGTGTGCCAGGAAGCCAGCATCCACAATACTCAGAAACTGACACACCTAAATTGAAAGCAGCCATTATTTAAATTATTAATGCACCTGTGTTTGATAAGTCAGTCTGTTGAGAGACAGGTCTGCTGGTTACAGAGTGATGACCTCATTATTTCCGCTTCTTCAGGCATGCATCATTTACACTGAAAGTTCATGCTGGTGCTTTTGCGTGCTTTATCCTGTTTACTATATTTGAGTTGAAAAGAGTTCTGGCTGCTCTCATTGCTTAGATGAAGCTAATCTGTGTGTGGTTTACATGCTGTGGTAATCCCACAGCTTTTGAAAAGCAAGAAGCTAACAAACTCACATGTTCCCTCTCAACACACCCTTGTGTTGAGGTACGCTGTACTTCCAAAGTTTAAAAAATGAAAAGAAACACAGGACAAAATCAAGGAGGCTGCTCTGTGTCTGCATGGCAGTGCGATGTGTTAATGTGCCGGTATGAAGACGTGTACATTAAAAAAATACCTAAGGCTTGGCTGCCAAGCATCAGTGGATTCACAAGCTGCGTTTTTCAGAAAATGAGAGCCATAAAATTGCGCAAGCACACACGGCTGTCATGACAAGAATAATGTGAATTCTGTTACCTCTTTTATTACAATGGCTGCTGCTCATCTGCCAAATGTCAAGTCTTGAAGCACATGAACACATCACAGCACAAGTGTCTCCTACGCACCCTGCAGCACTCTTTTTCCACCAATGTATAAAACATAAAAATGGTTGTTTTTTTACAAAAGATGCAAGAGGAAAAAAAACAATCCACTTCTTTGGAGCCAAGTGCTAAGCAGTACAGGAAGCACATTACCATATATGCTACTGTTGGTGGTGAAAAATGGAAAGTGTGTCATCAAATGTGGACAGTCTGTAGTATTCCCATGACCTTAGTTGCATTAGAAGAATGTGTGTGTGTGTGTGTGTGGGCTGGCACTTTTTTGTTGTTGTTTGTATTTCTGAATAATCTAATCCCTCAGGAAGTACTATTCTTAAGTGTTTTTTTTTCATAATCACAACCATCAATACTATACCAATGCATCAGCAAAATACTGTAGCAGTGTCTGTGAAAAGTCTCAGTCATCCTGGTTATACAACATCTTGTATCGAGTTGAAGGCACCTGGACTTTTCAGCTGGGACAAACCTTAATAAAATGACATAACTGGGTGCTTTTAAATGCTAATAGGACAAGACACTAATAGATATTCACAACACAACTTAATGTATTTGGACTCCAAAGTCTTAGCTAAACTAAGAATTTAAAACCAGCACATCAAACAACATGCCAACACCCTTAATAGGCACTATAGAAAATCCTTCTCATAGGGACTGAAAGACGCTATATCGTCTTTGAAGATCCCGTCACAGAAATAACAAACATTTCACAAGTTAAATGTGGAAACTAGGCCACTCATATCCAGAGGGAAAGCTGAAGAAAAGGTGCAAAAGCCCCTCCTACTGTGACATTAGACACCATATCAATTTGGCATCTACATCTATTTTAGAGCACTTGCTTGATGTTAGTGGTGATGTTATGCATTTGCAGAGACAGAGCATTATGTAACTCAACAGCTGGGCGAGCCAAGCATCTATGGTGAGTTGGATGTTGCCAGTTTAAAGTGATACACCACCCAATATCTGTCGTCCTCAGCTCTTGACAGGTTGCTATAGAGTACTGTGACTGTGCTTAGCTTATGATCACTTTAACAGCTTGTTAGTCAAACTTGATACATCTGTGTGACCTGGTGCTCGTCTTATGAAAGCAGAAAGCAGTGAGTGAGAAATGGAAAAAGAAGTTGAGTGCTTCAAAAACTGTGTTTCCAAAAAGCTGATTTGTATGCACATTTTGACGCAACGCATTAGTAAAACTGTATGGAAACCGCAGTTCCTTAATTGCATGCAAAAGTTTTACCTAGGTTAGGTTTATGCAAGTAAAGTTACTGTGGTAAGATTTAGGAAAAGAAACATGGTGATGACGTACCTGAAAGTTAGTAAAAGTTCAGTCACAATTCACACAGTTGCAGACACTGGTCTCCTGGGCAAAAGTCCTGTGATTTGTGACCCATCCAATGCCCCAGCCTGCCTCCTTATGGGGACTGCTTCCCTCTTTACTCCTGTCAGCACATTGGACACATGATGACATTCTTACCAAATATATGAGTTATATACAAGTTATTGGCTCGTGATTACACAACCTGGTTTCACTCCTAAGTTGTCAAAAACTGGTGCTTGGGCAGTTTGCGGTGTCAGGCACTGACTTTTAATGTCAGCATGATCGGCGGCCGGTTGCCGTTCTAGTTGAGTGGCATTTGGCTGCATCAGGGGAAAAGCAACAGGACAAGAACCAAAGTTAAGGTGGCAAAAGTCCAAGTAGGGTGGGTGGGAGAGGTGGTGGATGGGTCCAACAACCATGGACTTTCACCCGGGAGAGGGGTGTTTGCGTCCTGTAAGATTCTAAAGCCAACCCTGTTCTTTTTTCCTGAACCTAACCACATGTTTTTGTTGCCCAAACCCAACCATGTGTGTTTGTTGTTGGAAGAAAAAAAAACATCACTTTGCACTGTTGAAGTAGTGCGTTTACTTTGAAATCGACTGTATGTAATCGATACATTTCCTGTTAAAACAGAAGTGTACTTTGAAAGAAGACAATGCATGTAACAGGTAGAACTTGACATGGTGTCCCAGAACGTCAACAACCAACACCCTTGTACCTTTCACGTTGTATCCCGAAGTGGAAGGTCCATGACCAAACGCTGATATATGACAAGGTTGGAGTGAGAATGTGTTGGCTACTCACATGACTGATCAGCTGTTTTCTCTGTCAGCATCTTCCCATGCATCAGAATCATTGTCTTCATCTCCAGGCAGCATGAAGCACAGCCAATATTAGTTGACATTAGAGAACAATTATAACTTGTCCAGTAGAAACAACGCTCCTCCATTTGGGTTGGATTGCCAAGGTGACTTGTTTTGTTCCCAGTTTGCAGCCTGGTCTTCTTCTACTTTGTTAATTGGCAGATTACAGCCATGCGCAAAGCCTATGCCGCCAACTTCTGACCAATCGATGTTTTGCAGGGCCTAGTTTCTCTGCTCCATACCACTTGATGGAAACGTGTCTAATTCGCATTTCTTTTTGCAGCATTTCAGAAGTTCACTTGAACTCCCTTGCCAATAAAATGGAACAGCTATAGTTCTGAATGACGTTTCTAATTGAGAGTGTGTAGGGCTAGTTAAATTCTGGCTCTGTGTTGCACATGTAGTGTTGTCAGTCTCCGTTTCTTCCCCACCTTTCTTCTTCTTTCTTTACAATCCAGGCAGGCATTTGTACAAGCATTAAAGGGCAGCATACACATGTTTTTTTTTAATAAATATTCATTTTACATGTCATTTATGCTAATGGAGAATACACAAGGGAGAAGAGAGTGGCTAGCTTGCTAATAACTAATTAGAATGCCTCTTGGTACCGCTAAAACTAAGATTCATACATTACAATAACAAAGGGCTCTCTCTGTTGTGATTAATCGTGTGTTTTGCAATTCCTGTTTTGGTATTTATTTCTTATGTGTGATATTTTCACAGCCATTAGCTATATTGCTAACTGTTTGCAGCTCAGTTTTTTCCATGATTTTACAGCTATGGTTCAAATACAAAAAACTAAACAAATAAATAGCAACACATTTCCAAATACAGATGTGCAATGTGTCAGAATTCACATGTGCCATGACCAACATGAGCAATACAGTGAGTAATATTTAAATTCCTTCAGTAAAGCTACATATTTAATTAAAATTACCAGAGGCCAAGTCTTTCTCTCTTTCCATTTCCAAAGCAAGTGCAAAACTGGGCTACCAAATGTGCTATTTTTTTTTCTGACATGCTTATTGGCAAAAACACACCTCAGAAAATAAATATTGACACGTTTTACCCCTGTGTTTGAATTCTGCATATACTATATCAGCCAAGTAGCTCATACTTTCCAAACAAACTAAACCTTTCTATTTAGATCAGCTGTGTTTCCAACATTATTGGCTTCACAAACACGCTGGAGGTCTAGGAAAAAAAAAGTACTGTGCAGGTCTTGGCCCTGTGTGTGTACAGATCCTGTATAATTATGAATAATTTACTGATCCTGTCTTTCTTTCTCCTTACACCTCTCCACCTCTCCATCTGTGTGTCTGTGTGTGTATGTTTACCTGTCCACACTGATTTGGCGTGTGCATGTGGACACGTATGCCCATCCATGTCCGTGACAGGGATGACATGTCAGGCACGAAGTTCCTACCTGGACACAGAGGTGCTTTGGGGCTACCGCTTCACACCGGTTCTTTCTCTGGAGAAGGGCTTCTACGAGGTAGACTACAACAACTTCCATGATGTCTACGAGACCAACACCCCCACTTGCAGTGCCAAGGAGCTAGCTGCTAAGCTTCGGGAAGGGCCACTATTGCCTCAGCTTTCCATCCTCAGCCCTGAGCCCAAAATGCATACTTTTGACCCTCTGAACCGCCTGTCTGAAGGGAACCCGCTCAGCCCGGATGACGATAAGGAGGAGAGAGATTCAGGGGGTGACAGAGGAGAGACAAATGGCTCAGCTGCTGCTTTGGAGGATCTGCCCCTTGCTGATGGACTGCCGGACTGATGTGACTAATAACCCAGGATGGACTGGACAAGAGGACAGGACAATATAAAGCTTCATTTAGTCAATGGCCAGCTTGTTTCTTTGCAATGCTTGGAGATACAAGACATCCTCATGCAATACTCCTCTACTAGTGTCAATCTATAGTATAGATTGGTTTTGTAGACACGTAAGTACACATACACAGACACACACTTACAGTATCTATATCTACACTTAAAGGTTGGTGGTTCAGATTGTCTTTTTATAATCGTAACGACCACTTACTGCTGTAACGGCTCAAGTTGTATAATGTAAACTTGAGCTGAAACTGGTAGCCATGACAGAGTACCATGGGCTTATTATGGATACTCCAATATTCTCATTTTAGAGTGTGTTGATTCAGCTTCATTTGAACAGAGTATCAGTCTCATAATTCAGCTAATGTGTCCAACAGCAGCTTCTGAATAGTTACAGAACTTTGTTATTGATGATTTTTTTTCTTTAAACGTGGGAGATTATAATTTCCTTTCTCTGTCAATGTTGTTCTTATTCTATGTCCCACGCCCAGTTCACCCAGGAGGAAATGTATAAGGCTTCTAGTTTGCATAGGCAAAGTAGGAAATTGTTCTAAAAAAGGCAATGTGCACTGGCAACCATTATCCAAATTTGTTTTCTTTGTTCGCACCGTCCTCATGGTTGTACTGTCGTAAATACCCACATTGTGTGTGTGTCTGGTCGTCTCCCCAACGTACCAGGAGCCTTGACCCAAAAGAAACCAGCTAGTACCTCATTTTATACTCATTTTCAGGGTTTGAAATCAACAATAAGAGCTAGTCAAATGCTGGTAAATAAAAAAAAACTGTATGCTAACTGATTATTTTAAGATCTTCTTGACTGGTTAAAGATTTGCAGTAACTAAAACATGAATTCATGAACATGAATTCCAAGTCTTTTTCTTGGTAAGTAAAGCACAATTTCCCATGAGGTGACTCCACACTGACCCGCACCGTACGCCCCACCCCCCACATAATGGCTGATGTATGTCAGTCCTAGTTATAAGTGACATTCAAATGTAGTTTCAAATATTTATATTATATGAGACATCTATGCTGAACTGCTATTTGAAATGTTTTTGATTCTTATACACCACACACATGAATATTTCAAGCGCTCCACAAGCAAAATGAAATACTCAGTGTATCCTTTTATGTTTGTTTTGTTGGTGTTTTAAATATTAAAAAAGACATCAAACCTTGGTGTTTTTTTCAGCTACATAAAAGTTGAGTCTACTGAAGGTAAGAGCAGGTTTTCTGTCTAATCTTACGAGTTCAATATCTGGCCAGCTCATCACTGGCAATATTTGCCATCTTTGTAGTTATTTCCTCTGAACTTTTCACCTTAGTTCACGTCATGATTTGAAGTCTTCTTTGTCCACAAACACACACACACACACACACACACACACACACACACACACACACACACACACACACGCACACGCTTGGTTCAATCTGCACTTTGGCCCTGCTCCACAATCCACCCCTGGGTCTTTTGCTTGATATAGTTTACGGCCCTTGTGACGACTGTTTTGGAAGCCGACACTTGTCCTGTGAGAGCCATAGCCTAAAGTATTTTTTGACTTTTCTTTGAAAGGACACATGTCAGAGCTTGCATGCATGAATCAACCCCCTATGCGTCCCATTGCTGAGTAAGTTTAATATGGTAAGAAATACAGGGTATTTTCTAGGCATGCAAATTATGAGATTTCTACAATATATTATCAGATTACGCATTAATATTAAATTATTATTTATGGAAAGAAAAATTCCTAAAACTTTAAAATCTCCCACTCTCCAATTTAATGTTAAATTGTTATTTTTATTTGATTTGATTTTTTTTTTTTTTTTTTATAACAGAAGCTTGTCCAATCAATGTATTTATTTTCACTGTGACATTTTAGCATCTTACTATGTACTCCATTTGCTAAACGATACGTTTGTCATTAGCGAGAGATCATCTTTCATTGCTGGAATGTCATCTGTTGTCTGTGTGTTGTCATGGGAATAAACATAATATGGCCTAAAGAACAACATGTTCCTGTTAGATAATGTGTGCATGCATGAGCGAGTGGACGAGATTGTGTGAGTCTGTAATTATTTTGCACATAACTTTGCAACTGACGATTTGAGAGTACCTAAATTTACCACGCGTGACGCTGCACTCCATCAGCTGTAATGTGACAAAATGATAATTTTAACCCGTGGCTCAGAGTAAAAACAACTGTGTCTAACATGCAAGATACCTGAAAACTGGATTAGTTGTGTATTAAATCATGAAAAGGAGACTATTATCGGCACTGAACAATCTTGTCTTGTACTGACGCTTGAGGCTAAAATGTTTCATGCACACAAGGGGAACAAACACGAGGGATAACATCAGGAAGTTTGTCGCCTCATTTCCGTGTCTAAATTTGAATTTATCAATTAAAATTATACAGCAGCAAAGGATACATCTCAGTAGCAACCCAAACCTTCCCTGTGCTAAACCCTGAAATCTAACAATAGCTGTCCAAGCCTTTAAAGCCACATAACCAATGGTTTCACGTGGATTAACATGATTGCAGCTGCTGGAGTCCTCAGGACCTTAACAGCATCCCTGAGTCAGCTTTGTGTGTTAGGGGACTGCTATTACACAGACACACGCACACACACAGGAAGACACAATCACAGAAAACAGCCGGCAGACTGATTAAGAAGGCCACCACAGCTATTAACTAGCAACAGAGAAAACGCTGCAGAAGTCACAGGGGTAATCACATTTATCCAGCGTCTACAGAGTACAACCAGTCCGAAAATGAAACACGATGTTACATTTGGTGGGCAGTGTGTCATAGGAAATCACTGAATCACAGCAATGTGCTGTCAAGGCTATTCTTGTCCAAGCTATTAAATTTGGGGAGCGGGATCGTCAGCAAGCTGACAGTCCCTGATTCAAATCTGAATAATGTACGATGATGAATATAATGCATCCAATGAATGGTGCATTGAAATAGGTACCCAAGGCAGGTGCATGTGGGTGAGCAGGGGTGTATGTGTGTGTGTGTGTGTGTGTGTGTGTGTGTGTGTGTGTGAGAGAGAGAGAGAGAGAAAGAGAGTGGGAGAGACACAATCAGTCATCACAACCTCAAGCCAACAGCCCACATGACCGCACAATAACACCCACAACCGCACAACAAAACACAAATTTGTCCATTTAAGCGTTTGCCAAGTGAGATGTGCCCCTATTTTACGAGAATGCTATGAAAGAAAAGAACAAAGAGATACATTTGCTAAAGCTGATGAATGGCCCCACACCAACAAAGTAACTAGCTATTGTTCTTTCTCTTTTCATGGCTAGCTAATACTATTCTCTTCCCCTTTAAATAATGCATGCTCGTGACGAAGAAGGAAGCACATAGGTCATTAACAACTGTGTAGTCAGAATAAAACATCCTGCACAAGAAAGAGAATTATAGTCGCAGGAAAAAAGCAAGTGGGAGGAATTTTACTCCAGTACAACACACTAGTGTAAGCTGTTTCCATACTTGCCCCATCCTCGGACTCCCCTTATAACTCCCACACAGAGGGAACACACAGACACAATGCAACTGGGCACACTGACGCAACATCCACAGATGAAAAGGAGATCTACCAAACCTCATTGTCTCCTCTTTAGCAACTGTCTCCCTGCTGCAATTATATCATATTAAGTATTCAAATATCCTCTTACATGGTACTGTAATGGTTCCCCTGTCTTCACTCTCTCAAAGCTCCCCCTGGATAAAGAACACTTTATGTATGTCATTTGTTTCTTTTTTTTATTTTTGAACTTTGTAATTTAACTCTCCTTGTGCACTTATAAAGCACTGTTAGGTTGAAGCCTCTTTTGCGCATTCATCTCCATGTGCAGCTCCGCGCCACACCCCATAAGACCTGGTGGGTTTCCTGTGAATCTCCCTCTGCACTGTTCGTCTGCACAAAAGTGTGGCTGTGAGCCTCCAGGATCCAGCAGTGAACATGTTACAAAGCCTTATGTAATGCTACTTCACACAGAGCAAGTGAACCAATCACAGGAAGGTGACGCATTTCAGTCAGCTGTTTGTTCATGGGGCAGGTCAGTTAAACCGTTTTAGAGATGTTAGAAATTTGGGTAAAACAATACTCAGTATAGGAGCTACTCATCCGTGCACATTTGTCCAAGAGCAGAACCGCTGCATGCTACCATACTGCCATGTGTTAACAACATGCAGCCTCACACATATCTTGGACTGTCTTGTCATGTGTGAAGACAGAAAGTTCACAGATAGTGGCTTGAAGTAAGAAAAGAGAAAACCATTAGCATTGCCAGGCAAGTCTGTTTGGGTCTGTATGAAAGGAGCTTGATAAAGGATTTTTTTTCCTGGAGTTTTGAATGGAGTAGGCAGACAGATGCACAGACACAGAGAGAGAAACCTTTGCCTTTTCCCAGCCAGGAGACAGAGGTCTGCCCTTTGATGTGTTTGGACGATGGCAGCCTTTGATGAGGATTTCTATGGCCGCAGAGTGGCTGTGGCTTCAAATTAAGCTGGCTGAGCTGCTTCTCCTGCTGAGAAGCACAGGCAGGCAGCACAGAGAGCACAAGAATACTGTCACTACGCCTACCTCTCTCTGTTTAGTCATTTTTACACATTTTTCCTCTTTTAAGCTTTTCTCAGTCATTAACCTCCCCTGATATTTCTGATACCATGCCGTCCCCACATGCGCTGTAGTCGCCCTCGGTGTTTCCCTGACATTCCCAGTCACCTGATTACCTTACACAGCAGCACACCTGTTCCCTATTCCCTCATTATCTCCCCTGCATATATACCAGCCTTCTGTCCCCAGTCATTTGCCAGATTGTCTAATGCACTACCCAGGCTTAGCCTTCTAGCCTTTGTTTCTGACCACAGCCCCTTGTCTGCCTCTTGCTCATCTGTTTGCCCTGGCTGACTGATTATCTATTCCCAAACTCTGCCTTTCACTTCTTACAAAGTAGTTGATTGCTTTCAACTGCCTCTGAGTCCTGCCTTTGAGTCCACATCTGTGCACAGAATCGTTACAAATGAAATATTTTTGCTTGCTTTCTTGCTGGGGTTATAATAGAGTTGTGATATCACTGGCATGTCAGGCTGTTCTCAGGCACTGTTCTTGTCTTTTCCTAAGAAAAGTAATGCAGCAAAATTCATTCATATCCGACGTAATCATGAGCCAGTAATTCATGTATAATCAACATATTTACGAAGGCTGCAATCATGTCACCAATGCGCTGACAGGAGTAAAGAGGGACGCAGTGTGTAAGGATAGAGGTTGAAGTGGTTGATGGGTCACAAAACACAGGACTTTCACCTGAGACTTTCTTCAGGAGACTGCAATTTGGAACCATGTGAACACTGAGTTAAAGCAACACTTACCTTCCTGGAAATTTCACGCTTTGTTTGTTAAAATGGTATTGATAAGCTGATGACACGCTAAAATGTAAGTGAATTCCACCAGAGATAAAAACTCATAATTGTACCATTCTCATATGGTTCTAAGAAAACTCCGACCAATCGTGTAATGATTGGCCGAGCATCCTGTCTGTCCTCCCCACATGGAGGCCTCCGACTGATGTAACCGTATTATTTTCCTTGTTTGTTGCCAGTCACCACTACTATCTAACGTTAGCGCTTACGTTATATTATAAAACTCATCAGTCATCGCTGACCCGGGATAAGTTTGAAAACTCTGGGGTTGCGTTTGACTGTGCAGGACAGGTAACGTTATGTTTAGTTTGCTTCTAATATAACATATAACGTTATATGACAACAGAGCATCCAGTTGCTAATGGCTAACATTAGCCTACTGTAACGTAGTCTCTGAAACATTAACGTTATCTTCCTTGTGCTTTTCCACTTACTAGTAACGTTAACGCTGCTATCTGATGTTAGCACTGTAACCTTATTCTAAAACTCATCAGTCATCACTGACTCCGGTTGAGTTTTAAAACTCCGGGGTTGCGTTTGACTGTCTTGGCTGTAACGTTACACTCACTCTTCTCTTCCGTGTATCTAACGTTACTTTGCCAACGCCTTCTAAGTGCTGTGTGAAATGCAAGAAAGGTAAGAGAAGCTTTAACTTAAGCCCAGTTCAGACCAAAGATTCACGATGAGATAAGTTGAAACATGTCACTACATGTAAGTACTACTACAATGTGCCACTCTGCAACAAACCTTGCTGGTTCACACCAGTGCAACTAGATGAGAAGGTGTATCATCTCTATGCAACAACTCTCCATACTTCTGTTCTGTTTTCCAGCTTTTCAGGCTTATTTCGTGGCTGAATATAATTTGTAGCTTCTTAAAATATGAGTGAGGTTAGTGATAGTGAGATAGGCTACTGGCTACAGCTGCATTCATAGTGATGAAACGACGAAAAACAGAAACAAACGAGCATCGGATGGACTGTATTCATAATAAATACTCTACAATAATATAAATAACCATCACCAATTACATAGTTGTTAAGAATGTGTGTGTGTGAGGGGGCAATAAGTACATACAGCGAGCAGCAGCAGCCACCCACCGTCCCACACCGGCACATCTGAGGACTGAAACAGAGGGCTCAGCAGGGACAAAGCATCTGCCGCAGCAAGCAAACACGCCGTCTGCGGTCATTTTGACTTGACCAGCAGACTTCACTACAAGCTGATTGGCTGTTGAAACAGGTGACGTGCTTCAGGTTCTAAAACCAGCCGCCAGTGATTCAACCAGCTGAGTTGCAGGTGAGTTGAGCTCAGACCGGTCAGTTTACACTGCTGCAACTTTTCTCTGCAACATTCAGAAATGGTTTCGTCTCGTCGCAAATCTTTGGTCTGAACTGGGCTTTAGAGTCATTTTAAGGTATGTTGCCACCATGTTTCTTTTCTTAAACCTAACCTCAGTGTCTTTACTTGCTTATCTGTAGGATGTCATACAAATAGGTATATGTGCATTTTCATAGGATATCATGACAACTGTTGTATGAGGATACATTGAGGATCTCTGTCAGGTAAATTTGAAGCTGTACCACCATTAGCTGGCTAGTTTATCAGCATGAAAACTAGAATGGGAAAATAGCTTGCCTGGCTCTGTCAGAAGGTGACAAAATCTGCCAACCAACACATCCAAAGCTGTGAAGTTCTACAGTATATTGTTTATTTAATCCCAATTAAAGTGTAAAAATGATAAGTTGCAGTTTAACTAGGGTCAGGCTAGCTGTTTCCCCCTATGATCACTGTTTATGCTAAGTTAACCTAGCCAGCTGCCAGCCATAACGTCATATTTAGCATACAGATATCAGACAAGAAAGCAAAGAAGCGAATTTCTCAAAGTGTAAAACTGTGGTTTAAACAATCTCCCAGGTAAAAGGCTCATCCAAAAAGGACCTGTTAAAGCAACTGTGCTGAACTTCACATTTTCATTGATTATAGTGCCCCCCTTTGGTTGAAGCGGTATGACACCCACAGCCTGGTGGTGTAAAATCTCGACGGCAACCGGAAATTACTGCATGCATTTGTTTTGGAGAGCGAGAGGAAAATCATAAATGTTCTGGTGTAGCTCTGAATTTCTTATAAACTGAGGACAACTGCCTGCTGTGTATTTGTGTTCATGGTCATAGTCACAGATAATTTTGTGGCGTTTGTTGTAACATTACTAGACAAAAGTGGTTCACATCAGCTAACGTTACATTTAGCTTGCTTATACCTTCCATGTCGTCATATATTGAAGCGAAACAACGTCTAACAAGTTGCGGTATATTCTCTAAATAAAAACAAAAATTACATACCTGTCGATTTGGAAAAGGGCCAAGTCGGGATCAGTTTTAAAACCTTTCAAATCTCTCAGCTCTCTCCACTTGGTGAATGTCCGACCGAGGTTTACACGCGTTTGGGCTCGAGCCCTATCACTGTCCCATTTAGCCTTCTTCTGTTCTCCTGTTCTTTTTCTTTTAGATGGTGCTCCTTCTTTATCCGCCATGACATCGAAAGTACAGCCAAGTCCTTATAGATACATCTGGTAAAACTCTTATGTGTTCAGCAATGCCTGTTTCGTACCGCTTACTCAAAGAACGCTCTCTGTAAACATGGCTTTTCTTCTTCTTTCAATTTATTGGCAGATCGCAAAGAACTTCCAGGTGCACACGACCACCTACTGTACAAGAGTGTGCAATGTGTCCGAAATCATTCACTACTCCCTACTACATGTCATTTAGCCTGTTTCTTAAATCCTACTCGTAATCACGGCTCCTTCTTCTTCTGTGGTTTAATGGCTGCGGGCCGCTGCAGGCGTGCAGACTTACTTCTGCCTCCGGGTGCTGTGTTCTGGTTTGCTGACTTCAGTTGTGTCCAACCCGAGCCAGGCTATGCTAAATAGCCATATAGAGAAAGGCTTTTTTGTCGCTGTTGGGTTCAAATAAATATGCGGATCTTCAAGGGGAGGTGATACAAGCTAGGGACAGTTTTATGAATGGTAAAAAAAAGTTCCACACAGCTGCTTTAAGTAAAATTAAATAATGCCCTTTGCTTTATGTCAGAAACTTTTGGGACTGTAATTTCTTTTAATGGTCTGTGAGCCGATTCTGTCACCACAAGTCTCGTTTAAAACTGTACAAGCCAATAGAGCAAACAGAGCTGAATTAATTAACACTGACCTTTAGCATTATAGTCAGCCATAACTTCTACGTTAGGCTAATACTGCAGTGAAACATGAACTGAATTCAGAGCTTCTGCATGTGGTGGAGAGAGGAGTTTGTAATCCACAGCCACTTTAGGAGCTTACTGACTCAACATCATGGCACAGCACAGAGCAATGCAGCAAGCGCTGGATGCTGTGATACTTGGAATTTTGACAAAACGGAGAGATTATGGTGGAGGTTTGTTTACTGTTTAGTATTTCCTTTGCTTTGCTTTTAGATAAACAGTGCAAGTCTGGGGGTTTTGAGGAGGAGTTAGTGGAAGGAAACAATCAAGATAATTGGGAAGAGGACATTTTTCTTTTCTATAGCCTACGCAGATTTTAATCTCTCTGGGAGGTGTTAGAAGTCTGGATTCAAAATAACAGATCCTTTTTTACATAACTGCACCATCCTGAGTCCATCATTTTACTACCTCCCATTTTCTGGAATATTATACAGCCAGTTATGACATGAAACATTTTTTTTCTGTCTCTTATCTAAATATTGCACTGGTAAGTGTAGGGGGAAAAAATAGGCTGTAACCGAAGCGTGCTTTTGAACTCATGGTGGATTTAAGCCCTCTTGAGAACCTTTTGAATGTGTAGGAGAAAGCGAGTGAAGTCTGTGAGATGTGAGAGATCCCACATCAATAATAGAGATAAATCAATAGTTCCACACAATGGCTCCAAATGAAGGCATCGGTTAGCTTTGTCTGGGAGCTCTGCTACCAAGAAGCACTTTCTTCTAACGGGATTTTTAAGCCTCCGCAAGACCTGCTTTGTGTGCTGGCAGTGGGGTTTATAGCAATATTTAAACTGTCTGCCATTCAGGGAAGATGTAACCTTTTCTGTATGTTTAGTGGAATGCAAAGAAAGCACAGATGACAGAGACAGATAAATGCCTTAAGACGCTGTAAAGGTTTATTGATTTAGTAACACCAGAAAGTGTCTGAGTCAATACCCAAGCCAATGAAGCAGCCCACCTTTTGCTGAGAAAATCATACAAATTAAATTATAGTAGGCTTATTCATGTTTTCATTACTCCCCGCAGTGAGGTCAGTGTATAATGTTGCAGTTGCAGAGGCAAAAACTGGCTTCACTGGCGGAAATCATCACATCACATGAGATAGTTTAAGTGGTTTTATGTGCATTTTATAGAGAAAATGTGTAAAGTAACCCACCGAAAATCAAATGAAATTGTGTCTTTCACAGCATAATGTGCACTTAAGCAGTTTGTCTGTAAAAGGCAGTTCTGGGAAACCAAATTACCTCATGCAGAGATAACTTTGTACGCTATATTTATCTTTTCATTTCTCCATCCCTCTCTTTCTCATTTTCCGTCCATCTCTCTTGCTCATTGAGTAGGTAACCCTCATGACTCCTCTCCCTCCTACGCACCAAAACAATACTAGAACAGGAAAGAGCACTGTCAGGGTCTCACCTGCCTGTGGATGATCACCGCAGTGCACACACACACACACTGCAAAATCTGCACCCACATGATTAAAATCCGAGTAATTTAAAATGTATCATGACGCGGCTGTTGAGAGATTTTTTAACATACCCAAAGTATCACAAGAGTGTCTGTCACGGGGTCTGAAACAATGGATCAAAAGAAAGCTGCCTACAATTATTTGCTTTGTCATGCAGCTAAAATTGCAGTACAAGTGCTCTCCTGTGCCTCTGGTGATGGGGAAGATTACAACAAAAAATTTTCATTTCCTCCACAAGCTCCAAAATATCACCCACTTAATGCTTTGAAAGACTGTGTTACAAAATACAGCACTCTACCAGCTGACAGAGCGAGTCTACCGCCAGCCAAGTCCTTGCCTGTTAAAAGACATGCTCAGTTATTACTCATACCGGCATATCACATCGCTCGTACAGTACGAACACTGCCTCACTTCAACTTCTGTGGGCTGTTTGGGTTTTTGAGAGAAATATCAAATATTTATAGATGTGACTAAACTATGCTGTGCAGAACTGTACGGAATCGAAGCATTTTCAACCAAGGCTATCGTCTCCTTTGGGTCCTGGCATTTACGTGCATCTGTGAGCTGCTTTGTGCTATAACTCTTCATGCATAAGGCAGTCATCCTTTGAGTCATACTATAATCACATCAAGCATATACCGTACTACACATACATTACTGCTGTTTCATACACATTCACAGCAGGCCACTGACGAGTGCACCGCTGAGGGAAACACTCCTCACATCTCGCCTCCTTTATGCAAACTAAGCCGATGATTCTCAAAGACTCTTGAAGTCCCAGAAGCTTTATGCATCTTCAACACGTGCTTCCTTGTCACTGCATGTCCTCCCTCCAGCCAAGCTAGTTGTTTTGCCTGTGACCTTTTAACAGATTCCCCTGGCATCGCTGCAGCCTGCAGTCATTTGCAGTGTGCTCCGTCACAAGCAGCATAGTAAACGTTTCCAAAAGGGTCATAAACTGTATGTCAAGCATCAGAGGCAAAGTGTTTGATGATTTTTATACAGATTGTGCATGTTGTTGTCATGATGGAATATTTCAAGGGTGAAGAATCAGTAATATGCTTCCCACACACGCTGTGATTTGTTTGTTTGCCCTTCAGCATTGGATTAGGACTATATTTAGACGAATGAAGTATGCTAATGAGCACCTAGCTTCTGGAAGGCATATCTGACAGCCTCCACCACACGCTCTGCCAAGTCCATAATCTTTACCCCAAATCCCTTTTTTCCCAGCTCCTATTTTTTCTTCTCTCTATTGTGATCCTATTGTTAAAATGGAGTTACATAACATATGTAAGGTTTGTTCACATGGATATGGGTGTGAAGGGTGAGGGGAGTTCTCACGTTTACTAGTTACTGAAGTGCATCTTAATTTGACACTTAGCCCCCTGAGAAACAAAACTCTTGCGTAACTGCGGCCTCTCAGATTGAGATAAGAAATGTGTCCCCGGTCAGAACAGTGCTGACTATCCTGGTGAAAAATTCTCACACTCACGTACCTTTTCATGTTGATTCCATGATCAGGCTGTTGAGTCATGTCTCTTTCATGTAATCCTCTCATGGAGGGAAAAAGTTAAAGTCTGCTGCTCACTCAAGACGTCTCATCACCGCAGACGGGTTTTCTCGTTTCATCTAAAAATAATTAACCTTATTTTCAGAAGCAGTTTTCCATCAGAGAGTTGCTACTTTGCTATCTAGGCTAAGCGGTAAGTGCAAATAAGCAAGGACAATCATGAAGCCTGAAAAAATCATCAATATCTTCAGAATCATCCATAAAAGCTTAAAATGAGGAGGTGTTCATTGAAGGAAAAAAGGAAGAGCTGTTCACTGTTTCTAATTAAGAGGAGCTCACAGCATTCCTAAAATCAATGAAAGTTATTTTCAGTAGTAACCCTTTAAACCCCTGACATCAATACACTGTAAGCATCTGGATTAGTCGGGGAAAGAGGGAAACTTGGAAGGAATCCAGTATTAAAAATCCAGAATTAAATATATTTTAAAAAGGTGACACCTTCTCTGTTTGAATAGAGCACTCAATCAATTGAGTGTTGCACTCCTATTATACTGTCAGACAATAAAAAAAGGATCCACACATTCTTCTTCCTTGTTTAAACCTTGGTTTTGCCTGATTAAAGTCTGAGGATTGTATTATAGTGAGTTCAAGTGATGGAGAGTGTGTGGCACACACTTTGTTTGTTTGATTTTTAAATTGATTTGTAAAATTGGTTTAGTTCTGCTTTAACTACCTAGCTGACAATAAGAAAAATGAAACATTGGATTCATCAAGCTCAAGATTCAAAGGTCCAGTGTGTAGGCTTTCGATGGATATATTGGCAGAAATTAAATATGATAAAATATATGTTTATTTTAGTGTATAATAACCTGAAAATAAGAATCCTTGTGTTTTCATTACTGTGAAATGAGCCATTTATATCCACATCAGGAGCAGTCCTTGTCTCTGCAGATCCCCATGTTGCACTCCAGTACCACAGAACGAACAAACCAAGCAATGACTCTAGATAGGGCCATCGGCATTTCACGTCAGCCACCATAGTTAGAAGCCCCTCCAAGACGAGGATATTGCTAAAAAACTTCTTTTTTTTACATTAAACTGCTTCATTCAGCGTTCTTACTGGTTTAAATCACCAAGTTTGTTTGCTTTGGAAGGGAAGAGAACTCTGCGGATAATTCAGCTCTTGGTAAAAACCTCCTAAACAATGAACACTGACAGAATTCTAGCCGGGAGAAATTTCAGCAGGTTGCAATCTGCAATCCTCACTGTTAGATATCACTAAATCCCCCTAAATCTTACACACTGGACCTTTAAATACATTGCCGCAATTTGGTGCAGCAGGGTCAACAGCCAGGTCACCAAAAGACAATGTTGGCAATGTACATTTTGCAAATCACAGATACGCTATTGTTACGTTACAGATGAATCTTATTGTTTCTAAAGTAACATAGTTCTGAGAGCATGAGCTGCCTTTGTCATCGGGAGGTGGAGGGCATGGTGGATGTCATGATGCCTGAACAAGATGGCTGCCAAGCTGCAGACCAACAAACAGCAAAATGTTACACTGACATTGCAACTTTTCCAGCCATGATTGTGCCACCAAAGTTGGTTATTTTAAGATAAAACACATAATTTCCTAAATAAAACCAGTGTTTTTTGTGCCTAACATAACCTCATGTTACCCACAATGCTGCTTAAATGTAAATCTTCAATATATCAACTACATAATAACTATATCCATTATATATACATATATATATCCGTGGTTTGCAGAAATGCCAACATTTATTTTGGTATTTGGGTTGGGTTCAAAGCTGATCACAATTTATATCTTTGTCCTTTCCTTTCTCTTTAAAAACTCAGGGAATCTTTAAAGCTGAATTGCATTTCCATCAGCACTTCTTTTAAAAGGTGGTAAACTGTGATCACGCCACACTCTGTTGTTGATCTTGTGTGAGTGAAAGCAATAGCCTTGAAGTTGAACGCAGAGGTGTCAGGCATTATGCAGCAAACTTGCTTTATGCAATAGGCTGTGTGAAAGCAAATAGCACTTGAGACACCTGAGGCCGTGTGGAACAAATGAGGGTCAACGAGGCTTTCTTTCAGTGTCGGCTTTTCAAACATTTTGCATACACTAAGTCCCCATGGTGCAGTTAACTGTTCCTAACTGCATGTTAGTTTGTCAACGTGATGCCGAAAATGGAGCATGCAGCTATAGTCTAAATGTACTTTGATGACAGTTGTGTATGCCAAACAATTCAGCCTTTGCTGTGTTTCTCAATTTTAGCACAATCTCCCAGCTACACTTTATTTCATGCTTTAAGATCGTGGTGCTTTTTATTGTTGCACTTCTTATCAGTGAGTGCTGCTTCACAATGAGAGATCAGAGTTTTGGGAATTCTGTGGATTTAGTTATTGGTTTTTGCCTCAGGCAGTGATATGCCTGGTATTGATTCTTTGGGGGGCTCACAATTTGATTACTTTCAATATTATTATGTGGAGCTGCGGCGCAATTTGTAATCCTGAACATCAAATGAGTCGGGCAAAATTTATGCTAAAAAGTCCTCAGAAAATCCTCAAGGGTCACTTGGCTCAGCAGATTAGGCCGTTTGCGGGTCTATCATGCAGGCCCAAGTTTTGACATTTGTTGCATAATGAGCCATCATCCCTCAGATCTAATGTGCCCACACTCTACACCACCTAATCAAGCAAAAATCCCATGATAGCAATCTCATGATGGCTCTCAAGAGATGATGAATAATGTTTAGTGAATCCTTCAGTTCACTGATGTGCCATTTATTAGCATGCCGCTAACATCCTGATGGGCTGTAAAATCAGCTTTACCCTCTCAGGATGTTATAATATGTTGCCCTTCTTACTGACACCTTTACAGCTGATGAGGCAAGGCGCAGTCTGAATTAAAGAATGTTTTCCAAGGAATAGCAATTTTTACTCTCATGCTCAACATTTTGGGGAATATGCTTATTAGCTTTATTGTCAAGGGTTTAAGGTCCATTGTGTAGAATGCAGGGGGATATACTGGCAGAAATGGAATATAATATAATAAGTAAACGGACTGAACTTGTATAACGCCTTTCTAGTCTTCCAAACACTCAAAGCGCTTTTTACACTACAAGTCACAATCACGCATTCACACACAGGTGGCTGAGCCTGCCATATGAGGTGCCACCTGCTACACAGCTTTAACACACTCACACACCGACGGAACAGCCATCGGGAGCAATATGGGGTTATGGATCAAGGATAGTCAAGGATCAAGGAGAGTTGAGAGCAATATGGGGTTGAGAATCAAGGACAGTCAAGGATCAAGGATACTTCAACATGTAGACTGGAGGAGCTGAGGACTGAACTGCTGATCTTCCAATAGGTGGATGACCTGCTCTACCGCTAAGCCACAGCCACCCCGTAAGTTATCTTTAGTGTATAATCACCTGAAAATAAGAACTGTTGTGTTGTCTTTGCCTGAGTAGTAGTTTATATCTACGTAGGGAGCAGGTCCATTGTGGGCAAACCAAACACTAGATCGGGCCATTCACATTATGCATTTTCATGTCAACCACTGTAGTGAGCAGGCCTTCCACGACAAGCTGAACAGTGTCAGAAAAACATTTATTTTTAGAGAGAGAAGAAGACCTCTGTGGATAATTTGGCTCCTGCTAAAAACCTCCTGAACGTCTAGATCTTAACTTATTGGAGCAAAAGATGAGCACACATTTGAAACTTTGTAAAGATTTATGAAGTGAAACTGCATTATGCAGTGTCTTAATGACCTCGTCCATTTGCTTCGAAGAAGAAGAGACCTCTGCAGATAAAAACCTCCCAAACAATGAGCACTGAAGAAATCCTAAGCGGAAGCTCATGCTTGGCACATTGGAGGAGTTTCAGCCAACCCGGTTTCACCCCAAAATCGTGCTTGGGAAGTTACTTGCAGAATTGGACACTGACAAAAAAAGCCATCTAGCTGCTGTCATTATAGTTTACTGGCGCCCATTGGCATCAGGGGGAAATGCGGCGGGACAAGTGTGAAAGTTAAGGCAGCGTAAGTCCAAGTGGAGTGGATGGGAGTGGATGGGAATGGTGGTAGATGGGCCCTATAAACTCTGGCCTTCACCCAGGAGAGCAGTGTTCACGTCCCATAAGATTCTAAAGCCAAACCCTGTTCTTTTTTTCCTAAACCCAACCACGTACTTTTGTTGTCGTAGGGGGAAAAAACGTCAATTCAAGGTGTTGTACGTTTATTTTGAAACAGACAATGTGTAAACGTTAAATTTCCTGTGAAAACAGAGGTATCATTTAAAAGAAGACAATGCGTGAACCAGTATCTGGATGTGGAAACTCCATGACCAAACATCAAAATGTGACGAGGTTGGAGTTAGAATGTGTTGCAATCTGCAATCCTCACCACTAGATGCCGCTAAATCCTACACACTTCTTCTTCAAATGGGAAGATTGATATTACTTTTATGCATGTACAACAAATATAGCAGCTCATTAGCTTAGCTTAGCATAAAGAGCTACGATGTATGTTTTGGGGGTTTTTTTTACTCATTTTGTATGGATTACACAAATGCGAAAAAAACTGTTACTTCGTCAGTATTAGAGGAGCTGGTACACACTGTTTTTTACCATCAGACAGAGGACCACCACTCCTGCTTAGCTAACCAACCTCTGGTGGTAGCTTCATGTTTAGTGCACAGACACACGAGAGATATTGTTCCTCTCATCTAACTGAAGCAAATAAGTGTTTTTGTCCCAAAAGGTCAAACTTTTCTTTGAAGTTAAGAAAGCACATTAAAATGGGTAAAGAAAATAAATGGGATACAGGAGTGCAAAAGCTGCAATTAGATTTGTATCCATGTGATGATTTTAATGGGGCTGAAAAGTTTTCAGTGCCATCTAACTGATCCTGAATTGGAAAACAGCTCATTACATTCATAGCAGTACTTAAAAACATATTCAGTTTGTGACAGAAAAATTGGTGTTTTTGGTGTTTCCACATTTTTAGTCCTTGTAGATGTGTGCTCACCGTGGTGGGCAGCCCTGGCCTTGTTTGCATTTGTGCCTGTCTGTGCATGGCTGCCTGTGTAAGTGTGTCTGTGCATGTATTTATGCGAGGACTCAGCTGTAAAAGGCCTTTAATTAGGATTGGACGGCTCCTTGTATTCTGGGTATTCTCAGCTATTACACAGACAGACCTCCTGTGGGATAAGCTCTCCTAAATTAGAAATGAAGAACTTCTTTCACTAAGATTTACTCAACCAATCCGCGCATTCATCAAAGGCGTCATATTTGCCACGGTCGTTGAATGTCATGCATCTGAGACAATCTTGCTGCCATTCAACTCCAGTTTTTTAAATTAATCTCCAATAAAAGATATTGTCTTACAGTTAATTGCTTCAGCCTCTGTGCTCCACTAAGAAGGCATTCAGAGTGATGACAAAGCAACAATGTGGTTAAATGATAATGCAATTTGCAAAACACTTTTGCTCCATCTGACAAATGCCCCTTGATGGCTCTTGTTAATGTCATTGTTAATCCACACATATCCCTGCAGGGTAGATGTTTCGGGTGAGGGGCTGTCAGCCATCTGCAGGGTGACAGCGTCATCAGGAAAATGTCATGTGACTTGATGAGCACACGTGAGACTGACAGCGTGTGACACTTGTTTTAGTGACGAATGGATTTGAAAAGGACAGTCAGCACTTGCAGGAAATATCTTTACTTACTGCAGAAAAAATGTAGCACCATATTGTCTGTAGTGCTTTTTCCTAACAGCAAGATTATGGGAAGATTATGGGAAGCAGAATCCACAACTGAGGCTTTTAACTTGCAGTGAACATAAAATCCATTCATATACTGCTTTTAGACAAATGTACAATATTATGATACAAAGCTCGTTCCTATGACTTTGCTTTTTTTAAACTGTTTCATGCTTTAAGTAAGTAAATCCACTTCTGAGCTGATCACAGACCAGACTAGACACTTTCCTGCTGGCACAGACAGACTCATCACATAACTGCCTCGGCTCCTTCCAGTTGAAAAGGTAATACCCTCCATCAGCTCAGTCTGCTTCACTCAGTGTGCCAGCGCTAAATGGTTGAAATTCATGCCCACTTATAGCTCTGGTGTGATCTGCCTTGCGAAGGCTCCATGGCCCAAGAAATATAATTTCTCGTCCAATTTATGCAGACGCTTCATGGACAAAAAGATTTATATCTAGAGGGAAACACTAGTTTAAATTATTCAAGCTGTAGTTTTTATTGAAAATGAACTGTGTAAACTTTCATATTAACATAAACATGATCAGCTATGGATTTGGGTTTGCCTTTGCCTGCAAATTGGCTTCTTACGTTGCTTTTAGGTGGACTGTAGATGTTAAACTAGCTTAAGTCTGAAATCTTGCTATATAATGACAAAAACTCTGTCTGTCTGTGTGTCTGTTCCACGTTTTTCTCCTCACTGACTCGGTCAATCCATGTGAAATTTGGCACAGTGGTAGAGGGTCATGGGAGGATGCGAATGAAGCAATATTACATCAATTGGCCAAAGGGAGGCGCTATAGCAACCGATTGAAATTGCAAACTTTGAATGGGCATATCTCATGCCCCGTATGTCGTAGAGACATGAAACTTTGCACAGAGATGCCTCTCCTCATGAGGAACAAATTTGTACCAAGAACCCATAACTTCCGGTTATATAGATTTTCCGCCATTTTGAATTTTTTGAAAAACACTTACAATCGATCTCTTCCTAGGAAGTTTGAGCGATCTGCATGAAACTGGGTGAACATAATCTAGGGACCAATATCTAAAGTTCCCTCTTGGCAAAAGTTGGAAAACTTACTAAAACTGAGCTTCTATAAGGTAATGAATATTGCGGAGGGCATGGCTCATCACATAAAGGTGTATAACATCTCAAGGGTTTCACCGATCACCACGCAACTTTGTAGGCATATGACCACACATAATCTGAGGGGACCCCTCCATTATTGACCCCATCAAACAAAATGGGGGCGCTAGAGAGCTAATTTTTTATCTAGGCCTAACCGCCATATGGATTTTTACTAAACTTGGTAGATATGTAGAACAGGACGCCTCAAGGTGACTGGAGAAATTTAACTCTAATTGGCAACTGGGTGGCGCTATAACAACAGAAAAATGCTTAGAAATGGCTAAAATGTGACCGATCGCTGTGGCTCCCCCTGTGGACCAATGTTTTTGGTTTTTCTTCTAATTTTTGGTATGACCAAGTCATGGTATGGTATGCTGTACATAATCACGGAAACTGTCACTGTGTCATTCTGTCAGCCAATCATTCTGTCTGTCCCACGTTTTTCTACTCACTGACGTGGTCAATCTATGTGAAACTGCCCAGAGGCATTGAGGATTGGCATAGGTAGAAGGTGACAAAGCTACCAATGGGTATGGACTAGTGAAACATATTATCAAGAAACAAATCCAGCAGTTATGCCAGGCAGGACTTTTTTTTAAAAAAAATACCAGAAAACATCTGCGTTGAGGCAGACCGTCTGCATCTGGCATCTGTTTCTTCACCCCCTGTTATGATACAGTGCATACAGTACAGATGCTTCAGCCTCAACCTAGATCGAAATGGACAGCAAATCAAGCACGACAGGCACTTTGCTGCCTCGGGGTTAAAAGTTTCCTCTCTATCCAACAAACCTTTAGTGTTAAGGCATGAGGATGCATTTGGTGTTTATGTACTATTTCACTGTATCACTTCCCTACAGTGCAAAAGTAAATCATGAAACCAAAAAAACAACTTTTCTGTAAACCTCATACCCCTCTCCTCTGTGGAAAAGTCCACAAAATGATGGGGAAAAGGGGATGGGGAGAGACATTTCAGAAGGGACTATTGAATAAAGTGTCTACTGGCTGTCAGAGTCAGTCTTGTGTAGTTCACTATATGCACAGCATGACACTGACACTCCAATACTCTCTCTTTAGTTCAGAGTAACTGTCTGTCTCCTCTACTCAGCCTGACAGCTGTGTTTAAGCAGAAGTGTCAAAAATGTTTTAATAATGGTAAATAACTGCCTTCTAAGGTATAAAAAAAGAGCAATATCTGGTATATCCTCATTAAGAAGCTGCTGTCTTTTTTAAAGCACATAATTGACTGCTTGCTTCCCATCCAACCGGCCTACTGCTGTAAATGCTTGCTGGGCTGAACTGTAGAGCTGAAATGCTAACCCCCTGTGACACTATCATTATCTGGGCCGGAGCCCGAGAGCTCCGTCTCATTCACATTTTAAATTCAGTGATTCTTTTGTCACCAGCATCCCTCTAACGAAGTCAACTGGCCAAAGAAAAATGACAGCTTATCTCTAGTTTTCTAATAGTGGTCCTCCCATTCTAATTCTAATTAATGGATAAAGCAGCCACAGCTGACAGCAGCCCTTTGATGTAGGGCTATCAGCACGTAATATGCCCCTGCGGCTGAGTTTTTATTAGCCAGTGTTTTGATATAGTGAGCTGAGCTGAGGTTAAGGGGCTTCGTTGGTCCTGTGTCGCTGCAGGGAGCCTGTCTAATGACCCTGATTCCACCCTCCACTCCATCCCAATCTCACACACCTCATGTGTTGATGATCAACCTATTTTCTCCATTTTCATCCTCCTCTCAAATTTAGTCTTCTCTATTACATCCACAGTGAAACTCTCTGTCTCTCTGAAGTTGTGTTTCTCACTGACAGCTGTCAGTCACATGCAGGCAGATGGTAGCTTATACTGAGCCCAAATAGAAATATGGGACGTCTGAAATTCTGCACCAGTGCCAGCTCTTCCCACCAGTTACACTTGGCTCTGAACTTATGCTGTAGGGATATTGAATGTAAAAGCATTTGCATGTTCAGGTGAGGTTTGATGACCCCAGAAAGAACTACAAATCTTCATTGTGAATTGTTTTGACTGTCTTACATAATCACAGAAGTATTCAATCAAACGGGTCCCAGTCCGAAGTCGGCGAAATCAGATGTGTGACGAGGTCAGAGTGAGAATGTGAATATTGTTCTGAATATTATGCACCAGACTAAACTGATTATATCCTCTACAGTAATTTATTGTAAAAGCGAAAGACATTCAAACATGCTGTCTTAGGATGATGGATTTAAAAATTAAAAATAAAAACTCTCACCTAAAAACTTCAAATTAGCCCTCATCTGCAATATTTGGTTGTACCCAAGTGTAAAATTGAAATTCATGTTTGTATCCTGCAGTTACCAATGCCAAGTAAAGCCTGGACATGTCTACCTGCTGGAGAACTGTCTAAGAAAATATCTCATTGATCCTCGCTGCTCTATATATCTATTTTTTACAGCGCTGAGTCTGGCAAGGTTGCCAGAATACAGTGAAAAAGCTAGACTAAAAACAGTGCTGTAAAACAGACTGACACCTGAGGCAGCTGCAAGGAGAAAACGCACAGAGATGTGGTACGAAATCAACGCTCATTTGACGCTGATAGCGTGTGCCAACATGGTCCTCACTGAAGGCAATGCTCTTTTAATGAGCCAGGCTCTGATGCTGGTACTGGGTTACTAGTGCTAATGACTACCCATGCTCCTTCATGGGAAAATGCAGAGCTGGGGGTGGAGAAGGTATTTTTAAAATGAGAATCTGTGTAATGCAGCCACACTACAGCATCGTTATTTTAGAAGGGTTTTACAGGCTTTCATGAAACTGTCTGCGAGCAATTTTCACATTCGCTCTAATGTGGAGTACCAGGCAGTGACTGTTTCCACACAGGATAATGTAGAGATTTACGGCTCAGCAACATAAATGGGTTGCACAACACAAATTAGTTCTAGCATAGAGCTTTGTTGCTGCTTACATGCAATGGCTGCACACAAAAAACAATGTCCTTCTATTTCCTTTTGTGTAGTGCTGGCAAAAAAATTAAGAAACAAATCTGTTTGTTTATTTTTGAGTTTGTCATGTAGCGGTACCAGACAGCCAACACACGACTTGAGAAATAGCACACTGCAGATGTCAATTTAAATATATATGAGAGAAAGAATTAGACCGGATATGAAATTCCGCTATGTTTTATTTTTGGATTAATTTATTTTAATGTATTTAAATGCAACCCACGTAACCTAATCCTACTCTACATTGTAAAAGCTGATGTGGTTTTGCTCATTCACTTTGCTTCTGCTGAACTCACTCATGCTTCTAATCATTTTTGCTCAGATGGTTTGGTGTCATGACTGTTTTTGTTCAGTGTGGCTCCCTGGTTTTCTCCCTTTTGTATAAAATGGCTTAGCACCTCAGAGCGTGCCAAACTCCCCGCTTTAGATACTTTAGGTAGTCATTAATCTGTTTGTGCTACATTTTTGATACAACGTGCATAACTCTTGTTGGATTTTTGTTTATTAATTTGAACTTGTGAGAGATTGGCCTGCAGTAGATTGATTGGGAAACTAGGTAGCCATACAAAGGTGGGTTGCACTCACTGATAGGCATGCAGAGTTACCTGAAAAGATTTTTTTTTTTTATACATAGGATTTGACAGCCATACCATTTTAATGAATTTCACACATAATTTGGTTAGGATTGGTGGGTGTGCACTGATGAAGCCATTATCTCTGACTCTTTTCCGATATACAGTATATCGAGTAATCTTTAGAGCCTTATACAGCACTGAGGGACAAATGTGCTTTCTTATAGCTTTAGGGTGTAATCTGCCCCCCCCCACCCCATCCCCCTCACAGGAATTACACGCCTGGGTTATATAGCTTGTGGCCAGGCCTAGTTTTGCCTCGAGGGTAATCAATTTTTAAAAAATGATTCTAAAATTAATCAGTAGCCAGCAAAAGGAGGCCAAGATAAATGCAATGTTTCCTTGAAATGGTGAAGCCTCGAGGCTGCATTTTGGACCAGTTGAGACAACTCTGGCTTAGACAGGAATAAATAAGATAAAAGCATGGTTACCTTTTGTGAGGGCAGCAGAGCATAAAAAGGTCATTTCTCTGAGATATTTCTTATATTAAGAGGACAAGGCTTTTACAACCACTGTAAGTGGAGCAGAAAAACAAAGGTCTGTATCAAATAGGTTTAGAGCAACAAGCATTATGATTTGTCGTGATGCATTACACGTCCAGGGTGAAGGATTTAGGGGGAGATATCAGCAGAAATGGACTATAATTTTATGTGGGTTTTCTTTAGTTTATAATCCGCTGAATAAAAGAATCACTGTGTTTTTGTCACCTTAGAATGAGCCGTCTATATCAACACAGGGAGCTGGTCTGAAGCTATGGAGTGTGCCATGCTGCATCACCATGTTTCTAGAGTAGCCCAGAGTGGACAGACCAAACACTGGCTACAGACAGCGGCATCCATGTTCTCAAGTTGGCCACTGTAGTTACTTAGTTAATACATTTGCACCGACTTCGTCACATATTGACATTTTGGTCACATATGGACGTTTGTGGACGTCCACATATGACGTACAAGGTACCCTGGGTGTGATGGTTGTTGACATTCTGGGACAAAGTTCTTTTCTTTCAAGATACACTTCCTGTTTTCACAGGAAATTTTCCATTTACATACAGTCTCCTTCAAAATAGACGCACCGGGAATTGACGTTTTTTTTTTTTTTCCTCCAACAACAAACGCACATGGTTGGGTTTAGGCCACAAAAACACATGGGTAGGTTTAGGAAAAAAGAACGAGGTTTGGTTTTAGAATCTTACAGAATGTGAACACTCTCACTCTGTTATCCGCTCTCTCGGGTGAAAGTTGGAGTTTGCTGGACCCATCCACAAACCACTCCCGCCCATCCCACTTGGACTTTCGCCACCTTAACTTTCTTCCTTGTCCCACCCTATGACAGCAACCAATTGCGTATTATGTCGGCATTAAAGGACACCTTCTTTTGTTGGCATCTGACGCCGCAAGTCACCGCTCAAGCACCTGATTTCAACAACTTCGGAGTGAGACCGGGCTTGTTTCTTCTGTGTTTTTACCAGTATAAATCACCAGATGTGTTTGTTTTGAAAAAGAAGAGACCTCTGCGGGTAGTTCAGCTCCTGGTAAAAACCTTCTGAACATCTGGATTAGAAAAAAGGTGAGCCTCATCATCAAGTGCTCATCGCAGACAGACCAAATAGCGTAGGAGAAACATTGATTTGTAAAGTGAAACTGCTTTATTTGATGTTTTTACTTGTTGCAATCTGTAATCCTCACAGCTAGATGCTACTATATTATCCTAAATCGTACACACTGGAGCTTTAAACCCCTCTTATCTGGTGTTCAAATAAGGAGAAAATCAAATCTGTCTATCGTCTAAATAATCAACTACACAGCTGCATGCTAAGCTTTTTTTCCTTATGTTTTTATGTTCCAAGTGGTTTTTGGACTTTAGAATCCCAGGGGGTTATACTATTCTGTATAGTCTGTATATACTGTATATGTGTGCATGCATGTGTGCATGCATACGTGCATGTTCACCAATGTGAATGTGTGTGTGTGTGTGCATGCACATGTCTATGTCCATGCTAATTAATTGGGACAGGAACCAAGGGAGAGTGGATCTCCAGCTGCTCTTCCCCGCCTCTGTACCCCTGGGTTAACTCTCTCCTTTGAGACCAATAAACACGCATGCACACACACACATGCACAAACACACACACACACACACACACACACACACACACACACACACACAAGAAATAGAGAAAAAGAAAGAGAGAGGATGTTGGTGGGAGGGAAAGAGAACAAGAGGTTAAGACTGATAGAGTTTAGAAGAGGCAAAATGGGAGTGAAAAGTGACATTTGGAGCTCCGCATAGACCACTGAACTTGCTGTCAGAATCTTATTGAGAAAACAGCCCCCAGGATACTACTATGGGAGCTTGGTACTGAATACAAATCTGCAGTGGACTGTCAGTGCACACTTCAGATGAACAGTGATCAGTGACACTTTGACTTTGGCAGGCCATGATAACTAACTGCAAATATTCATATAGCACAGTGAAGCACCACATTTTCTTGTGGTGATGGTTATGAACACAGTGTTTGGGGATTAAAACCAATATTTATCTATAGGCACCAAAGCTAAAGCCTTCTGACATGTGTGTCATGTGGCAGCTAGTGAAAAATGGGTCGACACTGGACAACTCACCCAGGTGTTGTACGGCACCTGATCCATGAGTCATGCTTTGGGAAACATGGATTGAACACAGGTTCTTGATGTTCTTTGCATAGAGAGTTATAAGTCTGTCAACTCTAATGTAATTTCAAAACTAACTGGGACTGACACTGACAAGCATGTCACACCAGTGAGGGGGTTTTAAACTATCAGAGACTAAGACTGGTGACAACTCAGTGGTTAAACTGACAGCTCTCACAGAGCCACTCGCACTAACAACTAAAGCTCGGTTCGCTCCTCACGACTTTCAAAGTCATCAGATTGTCAGGTCTTGCAGTCGTTATGGTTTTCACACAACATGATTTACTGGCAAAAGGGGGTCAGACACTACAAGATCCTATACCAAGAGGAATCTACTGTATGTCATTAGACAACGCAAGATAAGATATCTTAGATAAGACATAATACCCATACCCATAAGATAACCCATAAGATTACTGTAGCTCAGGGGTCAGAAGCAAAAGAAAAAAGTGATTAAGTGCAAAACAGGGTAAAAATATTTCAAAAATACAAATGAGATTAAATAAAAGATAAAATCTGCATACACCATCTTCTTATACAGATACTGTCCATGATTGATAGGAGTGCAGGGTAATTGTAATACACACATGGTGTGTAGCATTTTTACTATGAAAACATAGACATATATCAATATTATTGCACAGCAAGTGGTAAATATTTCAGAGTAAGAAATTGCACAGGAATGTAGCTGTCATGTAGTGAGCGGTTAGTGATGGAGACCGAGACATCACCAGTGTTACATTATGTTTTGCTGTCTTGTTAAAGAGTCTGACGGCTGTCAGAATGAAGGACCAGCAGTATATCACTCCTTCTTGCACTGTGGGTGTCACAGTCTGTTTCCAAAGGCCCCCACAGTGCCATGCAGGGGGTGAGAGGTGTTGACCATGATCGACGTCAGCTTGGCTAACATCCTCCTCTCACCCACCATCTCTGCTGAATCAAGAGGGCAGTCTAATACAGAGCGAGCCCTCCTGACCAGTTTGTTGATTCTTTTCTGTCCGTCTTCATGCCTCCAGCTCCCCAGTGGACCACTGCGTAGACGTTTGTGGATGCAGCCACAGTGTCATAAAATGTTTTCAACCATGCCCTGTATACTCAAAAGGACCTGAGTCTCCTCAGGACATCTGTGTTGTTTGACAAGTCTAGTGTATTGTTGAAGTGAATATCAAGGTATTCATACGCTTTATGGAGGAAAGGCTTGGGTGTCGACCTGGCCTCTAAATGTCCCAGATCCCTATTTGATCGAGTGCCTATGAGAAGTTCCAGTGCCACATCTCACAATACACAGGACCCAAATGATCTGCTGCTAATGCCCCAGTGCCAGACACCACAGGACACCCCCAAATGTCCTGTGTCAATGCCTTGATGTGTCAGAGCCAAAACCAATCTAAGGAGGCCCTAATAAGGATCAGGGGTACCTCTGGGGTACCAGCATGTCCCACACATGCTCGATCAGATTAGGATCTGGGAAATTTGGAGGCCAGGTAGAGGCCTAAAATCTTTGTGAAGTTCCTCAGGCACCCATTAGGGCACCAAATGCCAGGAACCAAGGTTTCGCGGAAGAATATTGCATTGTAACAAGATGATTGATTAAATGTTGTCTGGGCGAGTGACCCACAAAGAGTTTGAGTGTCTCAGGCTATGCAACCTGTTTGCATCCTATCTGACGGGTGTTGTGGTGTTGTCATACGCCCCTTTAACACTGCCTCTTCTAGGCAAGAATTTGATGCCAGTATGCTGCCTCACTGTTCTGTATAAAAGGAACCGTCGCAAAATGGGGAGAGAGAATTGTCTTGTCTTTAAGACAGCATCAGATGTAGTAACAGTGCCAAAATGACCTCTGTATAAAGCTAAGCTAAGCTGACAGGACAGGATCATGGGCAACATGGGTGTGACATTTTGACAATGTGCTATATGTGCAACTTACCGTGGGAGTTTTAAAAAGTAGCTGATAGTGGTAAGCAGCTAACTAAAAAACAGAAGAACAGCAGCTAAAAATATCTGAAAAGTGGGAAAAGAATGAGGTCTGGGAGCTTCGTACCCTCTGAGCAGAGGATGAGATCAGCTGCTATTTAACAGGGAATACATGATGTTATTGCCATGTTAATGCTACTGTCATTGTTTATAAAGAGCTGCTGACGTGTATGTTATATGTCACACTAGAGGCAGATGTTGTTGTGTTACATGTCACGCCTGTCACGTCTGTCACATCTGTCATGCCTCTTTTGCTTCTGCAATGCCAGCATGCTGTCTAAAATCACATACTGGCGCAGTATGATGTTTGGTTCTGTGTAAACATGCAAAGGCAGCATTAAGAAGGGAATTCGTAGCGGCCCTGTAGTGTGATCTCTGTGTAGAAAGGGCTATACACTCTCTTGGTTCCCCCCATCACTGCTATGCTGATGATACCCAACAATTCTTGTTATTTTCCACCATCCGACATGCATCACTGTTTACTTGACCCATATCTCGAAGTGAGTGTCAAAGCACAACCAAAACTTGGCCTCTACCTGGACAAAACTGACCTTGTGTTCCTTCACGGAAGAGGATGCCCACACTAAGGTCTGTTAGCTGACAGTACTGAGGTGATGCCTACTGGGGAAGCAAAGAACCTGAGTGTGACCCGAGATGGCAAACTGTCATTCTCAGCAAATGTGAAGCAGTAGAGTAGAAGGATATGGCCCAGATGCTCATTCAGGCATGTAGAAACTCAGAAGGTAACTGCAGATAGTGTAATTAGTGTGTATGATGTCATAAATAATGTATTTTAAAAAATATATTGTAATTCTTTACCTATAATGTCATAAGATGGTGCATAAATTATGTAATAGCTTTCAGCATATTTTAAGCAAGAAGGCAAGATGGACATTTACTGTTCTTTCATAACCAAGACACCAAGGTTAACTTGTTACCACTCTGGAGGAGTATATAACAGTTCATGGAGTTGCAATAATCAGCTCGACTGGTAGGGTACTTGGCAGTATTACTTTAACTCTCTGAACTGAAAAATTGAATATGTCTCTACAAGAAACAAACTGCAAGACCAGTTACATCAATCTGTGTTTAAATGCAAACACAGGTTCTCGGGATTCACTGGTGCCTGACAAGACAAAGTCACCCTTTCATCATGACCCAGAATCACACCATCAGCAAAGGCTGTCCTGTAGACACCCAAAACATGATTCACTGTTGCCTCGCTTCTTGTCGTGGTTACACCAGGCACAACACATTGCAGAACGTTCGAGATCCTTGAGATCTCATTGACTTATTGAAGCCCACAGTTTCTTCTTGAATCCACCGAGATGTAAAGCCATAATGTTGTATTCAATTTGGTGCCTCACGATAAGAAGGTAAATAGATTTCTAGATTTCCCGGTGTGCTGCCTCCCCCCTCTCTCTCTCTGTAACATAAAAGCAGACAATCTCTTACCAAGGTCTTTTTCATTGCCACGAGCCAGCTTTAGCATAGGGCCAGCTAATCAAGGTCCTGTCCCTCATCTGCTTACTGTAGCACTTTTTCTCCCTCTTCAACAGGATGAAATAAATTCAGATGTGTCAGATGTGGTCTCCTTTTAAATAACCTGTAGGGAGGTAGAATACAGCAGGAGAGCGGACTACTAAGTATGTGTGGCCCTTACTCCACTGAGCGTATTGATGTTACTGGCTGGACCCCGACTCTTATCGTGTTTGACAAAGTGGGGGGTGCTGCCATTTCTTTACAACTGCCCGTGCCTTTTATGGAGCAGGCTAAAAAAAAAAAGGGGGGGTTAAGTTCACAGAAATCAGCAAATAGGGCAAGTAGATGGGCTCCACTGCTTCTAATGGCAGTATCATCTATCACTGTCATTTAAGGGCTCAGGGAAAAGAAGGCTTGAATCACTTTCAAGATAGCCCCAGATGGCTAAAAGTGAGCTTACAGCACAGTGAAAGTTTTGCTCTCCACATATATATATATATATGTGGCAAAACTGAGATAGGAATATGGGAGATAAATACATAGAGACGGCGGCTGTAATGACAGCAACATATAGCAAATACTTGGTTGCTAAGGAGTAAAAGGCAACCCATATTTTGTAATGTCATTTCACCCACTGTGGCATCTGACAGAGCCAAAGTTTGTTTAAGATAAGAGACAAAACTTGTGACATTTTCACTGTCAATCACCAAAACAGCATAAAAGCTGTGTACAAAATAGACACTCCCATTACCGCGACAGTGCTGACGAGTGGATTTTGCAGAGGAGCTCTTTTGCCCCACTCAGAGTATTCGCTTATGAATATCATTTAGACAGGGAGAGAAAAATCATTCTGAGGTATTATGAAACCATCCACTTCTTGCGGTATTTTTACATTGTTTTGTACGGTCATTACTGAATCCTCTGTATTACAAGCAGACAGGGAGAGGGAGAAAGAGAGAATTGACCTCTTGATAACGTGGGTGGGCATTACCACATCAAGAGGTGGTTGACAGATACAAAAGGCTTCAGCTTATTCCAAAAAAGTCGATTGGATATTGAAAAAGCAGCGACACGTTATTATGTAAGTGCACATTACAAGCGAGAAAAACATTTTCCCGTAAGAGAGCCATATGCTGCTCAATTACACAAAGCAACTCTGAGGCAGAAAAGGATGCAGAGAAAAAAGTTTGCCTCGACCTTACAATATCAACACGCATGCAGTCTCTTATTTATCTGTATATAACAATAACAGTGAAATCCCACGCAGCACGGCAGAGCCCATCATCACTGTTCTCCAACCATTCGTCTGGATTTACAGTCAACACATAGCTGATGAGTGAAGTGCTCCCATGTGTCAGCAAGCACACTGAGGAACAAATACTCCCAGTGAGCCATAAAAGAACAAGAAACATAAGGGACTGTCTCTGCATACCCTGCTCATGTCTCACATCAGCCACGTTGTAATGTACAGTAGTATACAATTATAATACAAAACTATTCAGTTTCCTTTATGACGGCTTCGGCTATCTGTATGAAGCAGTGATGTTATATAAACTAGATATGATAGATGAAGATTAATAATGAGTACAAATTGAACATTATATCCATCTCTCTTTCTCCAGCTCTCCTCTCCCAGAGTGAGGAGGAGGCAGCGTCTGTCCTCCAATAGGTCAACTCATAATGTACTGTACGCCAATAGCTCCGATGTAAATTTTTTTTTATAGCCTCTGCTGCCCAAATTAAGAGGCCAGCAACAACTGGATCACTTCAAACGCTTCGACGTGATGCTTCGCTGCCATGAGAGCGAGGAGTAGCTCAAGACCGATGACATTGAGACGACCGCTCCAAGTGGCAACACGCTGCCCCCTATGGTCATCCCTGCTGAGACAAAGGTTTCATTTATAGACGATGGCAACATCTCATCATCAGTATCCCGCGGGATCCCACACCCCCATCCAGTCTCTCTGCTCGGACTTCTCGCTGGTGATGGGCATTGCATCGGGCTTCCCCTACTCTGGCTGCTTACAAACTGGGTGTGTTGGGGCTTTTCGCTCACTGTCTTGGAATGACATTTTGTAAATTGCAAATGACACAATATGGTGGGTGCATGGATTTTAAGTAAGTAATGTTAAGTATTAAGACTTATTAGCAGTTTAACCATTTCTCGAACATTAGTTTTATTGTCTTTAAATTAGGGCAGCCAAAATAACGCATTCATTTTGATTAATTAATCAGAGAAAAAAATAACGCGTTTAAAAAAAAATTAACGCTAATTAATTTTGTTCCATGGTGACCTTTGGTTCCGTGCATTATTGAAGGCCACGGTGGCTTTGTCACACGATGGAGGCAGAGGGTTGCTTGGCCCAGATGGAACTGTTGATAGGAGCACCACTCTGTGCAATTTCTGCAGAAAGGAATTTTTGTGCCGTCGGAGCACTTGAAGCGTGAAACGTCAACTCAACGTAAAACATTTAGCAGTAAACCCAGAGGCCCGAGCTAGCACAGCCTCTGATGCTAGCGCTAGCAGCCAGCCTCATTAAGCCACACTTGACCAGGTATTCAGACGCAAACTGAGCAGGCCTAACCGTGACCGATGAACTAACTCCGCTGCAAATGGAGCGTAACAGACACACTTCATAACTTTACACACATACTTGTTTACCATACCAAGTGGGGACCCCATCCCCTCTCTGCTCCGCCAACCTCCAGCCCACACACTGACTGACAGCGTAGCCGGTAAACAGAGCTCAGCTGTTTATTTAGCCTAGCAATATCTCCGGACTATAGTAGCTGCAATGGACGACTTTGAACGCGATTTTGAAGAGTTTCTTGTAGCGGACACAGACCCAGAACCTGTTTGAGCCTGTTTGCTACTGCTACCATCGTTGGGGAGATATATCATGAGGAGGAAAAGCGCCGCAGAGAGTGCATCACAAGGAGTGAAGTTGCGTCTTCTTTTCCTCGCAGATGACGGTTTGGGCTCATTCTCTCCTGTTGCGTGGTAAGTGTGGTCCATTCGCAAACTTTATAACTAAAAAAACTTTTCACTACTCTCTATCGACGAACTACTAACACTCTCTGCTGTTTCCTCCTCGTTCTTCCTTCCTTCTGCTGTCTTCGTTGGTTTATTTATACACGCGAAACGCGTTCTCTGGCTGGCTGGATTGTCCGCTCGGGCTGCCGTGGCACAAGATGGCGATCTCTCTAAAGCAAGGCCCTTGCTACATATATATATATATATATATATATATATATATATATATATATATATGAGCATAATTATAAGGATACGAAAACCAAACGAATTTTATTTTATAGCGATCATACACTTGTATAAACATATTAATGGGTAGAATATTCAGATTCAGATTGACAATAAACCATGCCAAATATTACACACTGGCCCTTTAATGAGTTCTCAAAAAATTATTATGATCTTTTTACCATATAACAGACTGTAGATTTACTATGTTTTAACTTGAAACAAACTGTGATTATATTATCTTTTAATTTAACCTTATATTCTCATTCAAATCTGATCATAGCCCACACACAACCTGATGAAGCAGTAACAAACTCATTAAATAAAAAATACCCTAAATGTCTCCACAAACCCTGCACATCCACATCACTCTGCCACCACAGTGTGGACCTGCATTGTATTCAGGTCATGCAGCATGTGTGAGGTCCTTTTGCCATCTCCACTGACACAAAATAAAATAAAAATACTGGGTCGTGTGTTATAGAGGAACAGTACACACTGCCGCCTCCAGTCATCCAGTCCTCCAGGACAAGCAGACAGATGTACCAACAGACTGACAGACAGAGTGGTGCCAGGATGAAAAAAAAAAAACTCCACCCTCTTTGGCGCAACAGAAGGAGGACAGGATTGTCTAGTCACACTCCATGTGTAGAGCGGGATAACCGTCTTATGTGGCTTTGTGGTACAAGCAACCTGGAGATCCACACATGGAGCTAGAACAAATCGGTGCATCCAAACACACAGAAAATATACACAGTGTGATTTGTATTCCGTACTGTTTTTGGAGGTCATTCAGAAATGACAGGAAATCACCCGGCCTATTCTCTGACCTCTAACCCCTGCTCTGCCGTGGCTGGGGCTCAGAATGTGTCATCTGTCTGTCTCACTGCCTCAGCACACAGACTGTTGCATATTTACACTATGCGTTTCTTAAATCAGACGTGACTTGCCTTAACGCTAACTTACGACTCAACGTGCACTCAGAGCAGGTCCTGTTTCCTCCAGTGTTTACTCCACAGTGACTTTATGTCTTTGTTACAGCATTTATCAAAAGAAAAATGAACATAACCTTCATAAGACCTGATAATAAAACCGTCATTCAAACCCAAATTTACATCCTCGCAGCCCACACTGAATTCATAGCGTTTCATAATTCATTTTTAATGAGTACACAGCAAAAAACAAACACTGAGCTCACAGAAAATGCTCCTTTGGCTGCCTGTGAGGAAACAATGATGGCGTGTTAGCCTTTAAATCAGCTGAGTTGGCTGACCTTTTGGGCTGTGCAACAGATACATGGAACCACTTAGCATAAAGTGTTGCGAATTAGTGTGTTTCTATTTTTTGTTCCCTTTTTTTTCACTGTGTTGCTATTTTTGACAGCTGTCCTTTTCAGTTACGGAAGAAAACTGTGCATTACACACTGCTTCTTTTTTTCTCAGCCCAAAGCCTCTCTGCAGGGAGGACTGGATGGAAATCATACTGAGCGTCACATGGAGGCAGTGCCCACATGAGAGTCAGGAAAAGGGGCTTTATGAAGGAAAAAGCAGAACTAGCAAAACTCACACTGGAGAAAAGCAGCTTATCTTTTTCTTTTTTTTTTTCTTACCCTCACTCTTCTTATTTCCTACTTATTCTCCTGGTTCCCATGGTAGTGTTGTGTTGTCATGAGCACCTGACTCACGGCAGCTCTCTGGGCTGTGGGGGAGTTATCAGTGAACCAAGCCAGATGCCCTCTCTCTGGGTAGCTGGCTGCATGCAGTACTGTACCTCTCCTGCCTCTTCCCACACAAACTGTCCGCTGGACTCCTTACACAGACACAACGTAGAGCCACATTGTGCGTCTTCTTTTGTTTTTAACAATGATGAGGAAAAAAGAGGCCCCGGGTGTCTTCACTAGATCTCTGTGTACCTGATATCAAGTCAGTGACTCAGAGTAGAGAGCTGACACTAGCGATGCTTCTCAGGCTTTTTTGGCTTGTGGCACCTTAAATAAAGTGCTACTGATCCTCTTTACACAACACTCACTGCGTAAAAATTTCCACTTGCAATGCATTTTCATCAACCTAAATGAAATAGAAATGTGTATGACAGTATTGCAGGGTGTGCAACGTCGTCATGTGATCTATGAGAGGATGATGACTTCTGGAAAGCAAGTGTTTTAAAGTAAGATATTGCACTGGCACCCTAAGAGCACTGTGCGGAGAGCAGATGGTGTAATGAGATATGCTGTAATAACAATCTTACTGTCAGAGCCTCTGCCTGCATGAGACTGCACTTACACAGTGGCACAGCAATCATCACGGGCCATGTATTTTTCTATAAAATCGCTGCTTTGTAAAATTACAACCAATGCATACGGGGTCATGGTGCACCGGGGGTCTTCCTGAAAGTTCAAAGCTATGCATTTCAAATGAATCTTATTGTTAAGTGCAGCCACAGGCTCATTTGGTCACTATAGCATACATAAATGGGCTTGTAGGGCTCAGTTGGTACACCACAGTTTGATCAGTGCCAGGGTTAGGAGTTTAATTCACAGGGGAGCTACCCAGGCTAAAAATATGCACAGTCACTGTACCGTAAGATGCTTCAGTTAAGAGTACTGTACATAACATGTTCCTTCTGTAACATACTGGAGCACACTGTGGACTTTGGGGTTCAAAGGTGTGCTTACAGTACAATAGATTCTTCTGAAAAGTCTGACCTGATTTTCAGTTGTCATATAAACAGCCCGCAGATTCACACAAATCCTGTTCAATTATGTAACTCCCTGTTGTGTTAGGGAAGTGAACACAGCCCATCAAGCGTGACGTGACTGGGCTCCGTCTTCACCACTTTCCCCTGTGTTGTTTGGAAAACAAATACATATCAAAACAGCTAATTCACAAATTATGACCAGAGAATACACGCAAGGTGTTTTCGGTGTTTGTACGGAAAACCAAAAACACCTCAGAAACATGTTGAGCTTGTGCTTGTGTGCTCTTCTAGACACGTCTGAGCGCATGAGGAGGGGGTTGAAAAAGGATGGTTTTACAGTATGAGACAATACCCCCTCCACACATAATGGATAGCTCTCAGAAGTGAAATGATGAGCTTTAAATGGGCTGAAAAGGATGTTTTGTTTGTCAGATTGGCTTTCAGTGGCAAGAAAATCAGTTAGTGCCAACAATGGACAATTCTGGTGAAGTGAATACGAAGGGTAGGCGTATGATTGTGGTCTCTACTCCGCCGCAAACAGGATTCCCCTCCGTATCAGCAGTATGCAGGCAAAACACACGGATTTAGGCAGAAGAGAACACACAGCTGAGCTAATGTGCAAGAGCAGAATTAGTGCATTGTAGTAAAAACACCCCATTCATAGCAATGAGTTCAGCTAGCGTATTAGCTGATGCTGGCACATTACATCTTTCTTTCATCTTTCTTAGAGTCTGACCTTGAGGAGAAAGTCTGCATCACTATTCAGAACACACAATACACTCTGGTGTGCGTCACTTGAGATTTTCTCTCTGTCAAAGAACACATTCATACAAGAATCTATAGATACATACTTTTGTTATTATTAGTAGTAGTAGGCCAGTAGCTGTTGTGGTAGTAGTGCTGTGACATCATTTACCGTAAACCCCTGTGATTGAAAGCACAACAAATGTCCCCTGTCATTCTGATCTCAGCTGATGAACTGGACCCATCACAGCTGATGCTGTACCACCATGTGAGAGAGCTGCGTTTATACATGCCAAGGGCACAACTCCATTCATGTCAACGTTAACAGAAGGCCGCGCACATGAGTAGAAACCGTCATTAACATCTATCGCTGCTGGCAAATGTATGTTAGTCATTCTCAATTATTAGCATTGTGCAATTTCCTGGTCTTCCAGATGTTCATACTGTACATGTGTTCCCTAGCACATGTGCTGCTGCTAGTTTTGTTGTTACTATCACCCCAGGCACTTTAAGATGGGCTGCTGCATGACTGCACCATGTGCAGTGCAGTAGATTACCTACTGTATAATATGCATGCAATAGAGGCTCTCTGCCATCTAGTGGTGTACAGCGATATTAAAATTAATGGCAAACTTCAGCAGCTCAATTCAAGTTCACTCAGGTCAATTGATGCCAGTGTAGTGATTTGCATCCAGTTGATATATGAGCCTGTTCGATAGCCCATGTGAAAATAAATGAGTTTATGTTGAATGAGAATCAAAGTACATTAATTCTGATTTCATTTCAATTAAAAATTTATTTAATTCTGTACAATAAAAAATATCCAGTGGTACCATTTTATAGGTACTATTTCTCAAAAAAAGACTGAATAAATTAAACCCCCCAGAAAACTGTAATCAAAACTCTAACAAATAGGCAAAATACAAGTTGTATTTCCAGTCCAAGAAATCTAAAAGTAAGGTGGATCTAATCCTGTGTGAATCAGGTCTGCGATCAGCTCATTTTGATTTCATTTACACTAACATGTACATTGAAAGTGAAGTTCACATAAAGTACCCACAGATTCTAAAACACCTCTTTACCATAAAACAGATTCTGACTTGATAAATCTGAAAAATGAATCTCAAACCATGGTGAGTGTATACAGTGAGAAATGATCTGATCTGATTAGTTTCGCAGCTCAATGATATGCATGAAATCTCTGCACAAAAATAACAGCCCACATTAATCACATGGCCCTAAAAACAACATCAAAGCACTGGAATTACCCAAAATGCAGACATAATCGGACATAATTTTGCTATTACATAGTTAGTGTCCTGCAAAGTGACTTTGAAAGTCGTGGTTTAAAACCCATAAAAGTTACAAACCTCTAAGCAATTTGCAAAACACTGGGCCGTGTTACCAAACGTCACTGTATTTGACAAACTGAAGGAACGCCATTTTAAAAAAGCAGTTAAATCACTTTTCTTTTTTTTTCTGTTTAACAGAATATAAGGCGCCGGGGAGAAAAACATTCTTCAGAGTTCAACCTGTGACACTTGTATCACCAGATGATGGCGCGAAAAGTCTTGTATCTCACCGCAGAAGGCACATTGAGATCTGATTTGGACAGGATGACCCAAACCAAATTCAGTCATGATTTGGTGTTCAATCGTTTTTTGGATTAAATCAAACTGTAAAAGTGTGTGTATCATAAATGTTGTTGCAGGTACAAAATAGCTCCCAAATCCTCCAGTCTTTTTAAGGCTTCTGCTTCGTGATTGAGGTCATGGTAAGAATTCTGCAACAGAGAGAAAGAGCAGCATGGGTATGTCATAACACAGCCTGCTATAACAGCAACCACTTTACATTTGAAGTACTGCAGATGACCGCTACCCACCTTCATAGACTTCATGGTGTCATATCCATAGTAATGGATAGGCTGCCTTTGGCTCTTTGTGTTAGGGTATCCAAAACCAGCAATGTGGACCACATCACAGTAGTTGAGAGCAACAAACACAGCGAGGATACCCGTCGTAGGATGCACTGGCTGCTGAAACAAAGACAAGTTATTGACAGTACACTGCAGTGATTCTGTGTCTTGTGACAAACACATTAAAGCCCCTATGTGCAGGATTTAAACATTTCTGACACTGGTGACTCTTGGTGGTGGTATCAACCAAGACAGCACAAAAAGTAACACAAAGACTGCACCAAATGTCACTGGGATTTTGGCTTTTGCTACAAACAAAAACATATGCCATCTGAAGCACATAAACATTCTAGTCATACAGTAAGGGCTCTAGCTTAATGAAACCGCAGACAGATGAAGCAGCTTGCATGAAATTGTTAGTTAAATACAAGAGGTGCTACAATCTACATCTGCAGACAAGTGAAAAAGGTGATGAAATGAGCATTCATGTAAAAAAAAAACAAAAAAAAAACGCTAAATGCTAATTGCACATCTGTTGTGTCGTAAAAGCTGAAGTGTTTTAAACAAGCAGGGAAACTATAACACAACTGCAACCTCTCATTTTGCCACTAGATGGAAACAGAGGGCAACAGAAACTGCTGCCGCTGACCTTCACTTGCAGTTCAACACAAGTCTTCCCCATGTGCACAGTACTATCCAATGACCTCAGCATTAATTATTGGGCCCGCATGCAAAACTTACAGCAGTATGCAAACATTTTTTGATGACATCTAGCTCTTGTTTCAACAGAGGTTGAAAGCACTTACTATAAGTTGCTTTGAATAAAAGTATGTGCCAGATGACTGTTGCGTAATGTTAGACATCATGTGAGCTTTTTGCAAAACAAAACAAGCCCGACATGTTAACAGAGCACTCTGAAATTTGCACACTTGCAAAGCAGACCTTTTCAAAGTATTCAAATTCTTAATCCTCATATTTTCTTTGAGCTTTTTTCAGAGACAGAGTGACTTAACATCGGGTGAAGTATACAGCCAAAGCAAGACATACTTGTGTGCACTTTACTGCTTTGATGCAGTGCTAATTTGTTCAACACAATGGTATCACCTTTTACACAACACTGCTTGAACCCTTGACCCCTCCTCCTAGCAGCTTCCCAGAGGTTTTGGTTGTGTGACGGATGAGTTACTTCACATTAGCAAGTCTCATCCCACAAACTGGGTTTTTTCCAGCAGTTTACTCACTCCCTTAGTCCGGCCTCTTCTCAAGAAAAGCACTCTTGATGCCAGTAACAAGTCACAACTTCAGGCTAATTTCCCACTTTGTGTTTGAGCAAATACTTGAGAAACTTGTTCACCTTCAGCTAAAAAATGTATGCAAACTCTATTTTTGAGAACATGAGAGGGCACTTGGCTCAGACCCAAAGTGCTCGCTGACACAGTTTTGTTCAAAGTTGTAAAAATGATCACAACAGACTTGGATACCAGAAATTCGGGAATGTTGTTTTTTTTTTACATTAGATTAATGTGTCCTTATTTAAAGGTTAAAAACATAAGTCGTTGACTCATCAGAGACCCTGGGCTGTTTGTTCGGTTAGAGTATTTTAATTCTGCGTGTGGCTGCCATTTGGATAGCATGAGGCTGTACAAACTCAAACTGCAAGGAACATAACTGAAATTACGTTAATCAGAACATTTGAGCAATTTTAATCATCTAAAACAATGGCCTCTCCAACGATAATGGTCACATACTTTGATCATGGCACAACAGAGGAAAACTGTTTGTTTAGACTATTTAAATCTGAGGATGAGCCAAGGATGAAGTATGTCATCTCAACTCTGAGGGGGTTGTCACACAAAAACATGACTAATGAAAGACAATATAAAAAAATCAATAAATAAATTGGGTTTAGGACGCCAACCATGAACCACAGCATCCTTATAGTCCAAATCCAGCTAGGGACCTTTGTTGCATGTTGTTCCCTAGCTCTCTCCTCTCTTGTTTCCTGTCACCTCTCTGCTACCAACATCTAACAAATGCAAAAAGCCTCCAAAAATACTGAAAGTCATCTTTACTTGAAAGCACTTCTTACAGGATTTCCTATACTTCCTTATCTGACATGTCTGTTTGAAAAAGCTGCAGTCCGGACACTCTACAAAACCAAATGAACTAAGTGCACAAACCAATTTTGCCTGTAGGCGACAAAACAGTTTTAGGGCCTTTGCTATTGTTTTAAAATCAGAGCACAGTCCTGCTGCTGAGAGTTTAATATCCCGGACACATCACTACGTTCAGCTAACTCAGAGCCCACAGTGATGTTACAACTGCCACATATGACCAATAATTATTATAATGACTAAAGGAAAATCTCTTTATGACAAAGTGAAAGCAAAATAACTATTGACGCACTTAATTCAATTCAACTTCAATTCAATTTCATTTACAAAGCCCAATATCACAAGTCACAATTTGCCTCAGAGGGCTTTACAGCATCCCACCGAGCATTTTTAGGTCTATTATACGTCTAATATACGTCTAAATGTTCCTTAGACGTCTAGTCTAAAATTGGTCTATCAGGGGTATAGAAATGAAAGTTTTTTAGACATCTAAATCTCGACTATATCTATACTATACTGTATATCGCTCAACGGCTATCATTATTATTTTAGTTAAGTATTTGGAGATCAGTTATGCACCTTACAGTTGTTTTTTTAATTAATAGTTATCGAATACTGGATTAAAGTGCAACGTCTAAATTCTGTCTAAAAATAGATGGAATCCAGACGGTTGAAATTAGGTCTAAAAAATAACTAGACGTCTAATATCTGTCTATTGCTCAGTGGGATACAACATAACTTTTTCTTGGGAGTCTCACAGTGAATAAGGAAAAACTCCCCCCAAAAAACTCTTTAAGCGTCCGACGGAGTTATAGTTGAGACAGTATAGTAGAAGCAAGTCAGTATAGTCGAAGCAATGTGGGCCCCAACTCCTGCCTCGATTTGATGTGGAGAGGTCTGCACATCTGGACAGTGATGTTGTCCACATTCACACACACAGGGGATCCCTATTCGATGACGACTTCTGGCGTGTCATGGTGAAGGGATGAATTCAGAGTTGTGAAAAACATTAGCATGCTAAACTCCAAGAGGAGGCTTGAATGTTAACAATTGTAACTGTAAACATAAACTGTTATCACAGACACACAACTTTATCCCTGCTATCTTCCAAAGGAGCTGGTCGAAAACAGAGGTATAAAGAGATAAAAGAAAGCAGATGAAGAGACAACAGACTCCAGCCCTGATGACATTCAGCCCTCTGGCTGACTCAAAGTCTCAAAGATACAAATCACAGGCCATCTTGGTGGACTGAGTGTACCGAGTAATTACCCTGCTTTCAATTCAGCTGGGGACCTTTGTCGCATGTCTGCCATATCTGCCTGTTTCCAATGTTTCATGTCTATTTTCTACTTTGTAAAGAAAATGACAATATCCTGTGTGGCCCTATACAAAAGTAATCTTGGTCCCAAAAATTCTACTAAAATACTTCTGTTTTCTTGCTTGTCACTTGTGATTCGCCTCTGATAAAAACACAAAAAATGAAGGGACCCCACTGACATCGTTTTAGAAAAAAAAGAAAAAAAACTAATGTGAGATTTAATGAGTTGAGACATGTTTGTTGTGTTGTCTCTACCGGGCTCTTACTGTGCTCAGAGATTTCCCTGTGTTGTTTGCCATTTCCCATATGACTGTCAGTGATTATCCGTGTTCGCAGGGGCAAGAAGAAGAATCACTTCCACATGACCGCGAGATACAAGAAACTTTCTCTTTCCCGTCTCTCTCCAAAATGTGCTCACTTTCCCCAATGGCCTTACACATCTCTCCCCTCTAAGCCTTTCCGTGTTATCAACAGTATTTTCTCTGCAAGAGCGGATGGAAAAATCCAGCTGCAAAGAAGTGTACACACACCAGCGGGCTTGCCATGCGTTTTCTCTTTAAAGGAGTAGTTCAACATTTTAGCAAATACATACAGATGAAACCGCTAATCGTGATCAGGTCTGTACGGGTCAAATTGATCATCATAAGCAGAAAATTATATTGATCTTTTCTTTATTTCTCATGCAGATTATCGTCTAACTGGCCACAACCACAGGTGCTTTACCCATGTGCATTTATTTGGTGTCTCCATCACTAGCAGCCAGCAGCCATAAGCTTTGAGGAGACATTTATCACTGAGAGAAAACAACTTTCTTTTTGCGTCATGATTTTAATGTGCACAAAACACCAGCCTCAAGTAGCCAGTCGGGAGCAGACAGGTGACTGTGAGGCAAGGTATCATGGGAGTAAAGAGAAATAAAAATACAATTACTGTGGTTTTAAAATTGTTTTCCATATGTTATCATGTCTGCAAAGACCCATACTGAACACTGTACACAGACTGGTCGATCACTATAAGTGAATCACTTAAACGGTATTTGTAAAAAATGATTCTTTTTGAAGCTTTTGATCCATATTAGCATTTTATTACTGTAACATTGATCAGTATAAGTGATTTCCAATGTACCTGTCTCTTGCTGCGAGTTAGATCTTTTATCTGTCCCTCCAATATGTAGCTACAGCTATTGGCCAGTTATCTTAGCTTAGCATTAACACTGAAAACAAGGGGGGACCTCTTTTATTTATTCATTCATTTTCCATAGCTGCTTATCCTGTTGGGGGTCACTGGGGGGGTGGAGCCAAGAGGCGGGGTACACCCTGAACAGGTCACCAGACTATCACAGGGCTGACACATAGAGACAGACAACCATTCACGCTCACATTCACACCTACGGACAATTTAGAGTCACCAATTAACCTGCATGTCCTTGGACTGTGGGAGGAAGCTGGAGTACCCAGAGAGGGCCCATGCTGACATGGGGAGAGCATCCAGGCTCCCCCACTTTGAGTTTGAACCAGGAAGATTCATACTGTGAGGCAACAATGCTCACCACTGCACCATCGTGCCACCAAGCCTGGTTCTGTCCAAAGTAAAACCAAACCCTCCTACCTGCACCTCAAAAGCTCACTTACTAACTCGTATCTCATTAGTTTAATTCATATAAAGACAAGAATGACAAGTCGAACTTTCTCGAATCTCTGGTGATTTTTCTGACAACCCCAAGGACACTGTTGCAAGGCAGGTTTTTAACCTCGGACAGAGGAGGCTGTTTCCCCATCCCCAGTCTTTATGCTAAGCTAACTGGCTGCTGGCTTTATCTTCATGTTTAGCGGACAGATATGAGAGTTGTGTAGATCCTTTTATCTTGGCAAGCAAGCAAATAAGCATTTTTTTTTTAACTATTGCTTCAAACATCGCTGACAAGACGCTTTTTGAAATGTGTTTATTTAGATAAGCCTATGAACTAAGCGTGTGTTTTTTCTGCATGTGTGTGGATTTTTCACATATGTGCATCTGTCAGAACTAAAGCTGCATTTGAAAAGAAATCTGCAACATCCTACTTGAGAATTCACGGGAATAAAATATTCAGTGTTGGATTTATGCAAATTATTCAGCCTACAAGACCTTCACCAAAGCACACTGCCTAATAATTGGCCATAGAGGTGTAAACAGTTCAGATGTAACAGCGCAAAAAGAAGTTTTCTCAAGTGTTCAGCTCTTGAGACACGGCTCTCAGATGGAAAAGGAAGGAAGAGCACACACACGCACGTAGCAGTGTGTTTTCCTTTGTGTACATGTTGCTGGGCTTAAGTGCACTTGTGGTTTGTTTTTTACCCAATCTAAACAACTATGAGCTCTGCTGCACTGACACAGAAGGCGATCTGACCATGACAGCCTCGATAAGAATCCAAAACACAGCCTCCTTCCTGTTCTCTTCTTTCCTCTCTCAAACATTACACCGTATCAATTTGCTATTGCACTGAGCCTGACTGATGAGCACCCGCAATGGGACACAGCTGACATTCTGTGTGTATTAGCTTCATGTGGTCGCCAGCACACGGGCGAACACCAGAGCTCTGCAGTGGCTCGGCGCATAGTTTGGACGCAGGCCCATGGAGCCTTGGTGAGAGAAGGGGGGGGGGCTGCATAGTGTCACCACTGCGAGCCAGACCTACAAGAGCTCAACACAGGCCTGTGTTTGGGGAGACGGGTGTGAACATAAGAGTTATGTGTGTGTGTGTGTGTGTGTGTGTGTGTGTGTGTGTGTGTGTGCAATGCAAAAAAGAGGGAAAAGGAGGAAAGAGAAGTGGCTGCATGTGTGAGAGTGAGTTTGTGCTTGCGTGTGTGTGTTGAGGGGGTCCTTGTCTATCTGGCAGGGTCATTAGCTGAGGGAGGTTTCTGCAAAGAGGAGGTCTGCTACAGTCAGAACTCCTGCTGGCATTTGGCGGATGAGGAATACCCAAGGACAGAAAAGAGGGAAGAGACAGAAAAAGACAAGACAGAATGAAGCTAGTGAGAGAAATCTAGGTTTTAGCGTGTGTTAAGCATGTTAAATTATTATCGTATAAAAACAAAGCATATATAATTGCAGCCCTGAATAAAGCGAAACCAGTTTCTGATGTTTTAATGCTGCTAAAGCAAGCACACATCTTCCTATTGCTGTATCCCTCCATCTTTCTCCTCCTCTTTCTGCCCACCATTCTCTCCCTTTCCATACAGTGTGTGCAGATGGTGCAGAGCTCCTGTCGGGCGAGCCCGCTGATCGCCTGTAGGATCGCTGCCTTCCCACTGCTCACTCTTCTCATGCACCAGCCAGTTGTGTTTGTACTGCAGTCCAAAAGGGTAACAGCCCCCCCCCCCCTTCCCTCCCGACTCTTTCACAAAAAGGGCTCAGGAGAGGGGAACATGCAGAACCAAAACAAAACTTGGCTCAGGCCCAGGTCAGAGACGATCCCCACCAAACACACAACAAGCCCCACTTGGCAGATGGGATGCAATGGGCCAATAAAAACTTCTATGTGAGTAATGGTCCAAGTCAAATCCCGGGGTGTTTCAAAACCCAGCCCCCTCAGCCAAAGAGGCGAGTTCCAGTATATCAGTCATTGTTTCATAAGTTAATTTATGATTATGTTTCTACGTTGGTTTGTTGTAATCTGATGAAGCTAACGTGTCTTTCCTTTACTATCATATTTCTTTCATTGAGCCCAAAGTCACAAAACATGCTCAGTGAAGACTGACTAAACCTTGAAATCCTGGGAAAAAAGTGATAGTAATTTTTCCCGATTAATCAGCGATGATCAGCTTTGCAGAGAAGGAACACTGGGAATTGTCCCTCTTTTAAACAGAGCATCTGTTTGAAATTTATACAATATTTTGGCTTTCCTTCAAAAGCCAATTATTTTCCGAAGGATTCACTGTGCAGCCTGGAAGACACTAGAAGCTTATCTTGTAATGAGATGCCAGAATGCCAAGCAGAAGCTAATCTTCAACATGTTTTGCAGTAATTGGATCGACAAAATTGCTATTGACCCGGCTACAATTCAAGACAAACGCCTCTTCCAGTAAACTGTTTATCACAGCGCTCAAGACATATCATTCGAGGAGCTGTGGCTAATCAGTGGATGCTCCATCCAGCCTTGTTAACATTCATGTGGGGAGTACTGAAGGGCAAAAGGGGGAAAGGGGAGGTATGGGAGAAAGGGAACAAACAAGAGAGAAGGTTGTGGTGGGAAAGTTCCTTTGGGGCTGACAGAATGGTCACTATCAATAAGCTAAGGAGGAGGCACTACCATCACAGTGACAGTTCAGTGACGTGGATGCGATCTCTCACCTGTTTACTCCTGGGGTGCAAAGGGATCTGAAGCAGTCTGTCTGCAGTGTGGTGCAGAAAGTGGGGGTCCAGCACTCTGATATTATTAACGTCACCCAACCAGATTTGGGGAGGGGGCTTCCAGAAGCCTTTCCTGACCTGGGAAGTACACAAAAACATTAAGATAAGACACAGGATGTTGTGAAACTGAAATGAACAAAAGGACAGAAAGGGGAGTAAAAGATTGCTATTTTTAGTTAGCACACAGAGTTCATTTGCACAAACAGAGATGCAATTGAGCCTATGACTCCCCCATGTCTGGAGGCGACCGAATCGATGTGCAAATTAGAAGGTAATGACCCTGCAACTATTAGCACAAGAAGGCCAGAGGTGCCGGGAGCAGCAGAGTGAAGGATGCCTGCGATGGAAACTGCATTTAAGTCTGAAGGGCACCAGCATCACTGAAGTCGAACCTTTTAAGTATTTGTTCCTGATATGGATGGCTGGCAAGGGCTGGAAAAGAAGCTAAATGGAGAGTGTTTATGTGAGGCTGAGAGGGAGAGAAAGAAAGTCAGAGAGAGTGAGATGGAAAGAGTGTGTGTTTGTGTGAGAGAGAGTGCATTCTCACACATATCCTGTACCCTCTTCTCGTTATAGAGGATCTCTTTGAGCCAGCGGAGGTCTTGCTGCTTAAAAGGCACCAGGACCATAAGCGTGCCGGGTTCGTTGTGCAGTGCAGGGTTGTAAGAGGCCGACTCCGGGTAGAAGAACCTCATGGTGGTCTTGTTCCCCACATCCTCCTCATAGCCTCTCACTGGGGCATCATTCAACCTGAGGCAGGGAGAGGACACAAGACTTTTCAGGTTTGTTTAATTTTCACTGTTATTTTCATTTTTGCAATCATTCATCCAGAAATTGGGATTTATTTTTAAATCAGTATTATTTCATCGTGATCTTTGAAATGCTTTTGAGCATGAAAGGCAACATTTTCAACCTGGATTCTCATATTTGTGTCTACTCTTTCTCACCTTGAATTCGCCACCTCTCTCAGAGAGTTGGGAAACGCAACTCTGGCTCACACATTTGTCACTGAGTCCAACCAAAAATATACAAAGAAATAGAGGCCGCAACTTTCGGGTTTTGTTTAGGAAGTTTCAGAAAACCTAATTCAAAATCCCACTAACATTTGAAATAACACACATTGCTAAAAAATACAACTTTGGAACAAACCCTTTCTACGCAGTATATTGTGTTGTATGCTCAATACAATACAGATATATAGTTGTTTACTCAACACTCCTGTTTTCAGTGGTCTTTACAGGACACTGATTCCCATAAGCCCACAAAGTACCACAGGCTGAAGTCAACAGTTTGACAAAAGAGGCAAGTCAGAAGGTGAAGAAGTGTATAGCTGGCAGAGACTAAATATTATAGATATGGATGGAATACAAAGTTACAACGATGTAGCCATTTTCATGGAGCTGTAGGTTTTACATGCTAACAAAGTAACTGTTGCTGTAGGATATTGAGATTAAAATTCCAGGAGCATGCTTCCGAGATGCTGATGAAAGAAATACTCCATGACAGACTGCAGAGGAGTTACAGAAGGTAGTAAAACAGAGGCAAGACCATGACGTCAGGACTTTGACTCCAAGCTACGAGGAGTTCTATCGCCTAACCAAGCTAGCAGTTTGGTTAGCCAATTAGCTTGCTGTCTATCTGAAGTAATAACCAGGCCCCCCAGGAAGCACAGTGAACTTTGAAGCCAATTTGACATAGTGGCCAAACTGTGTAACTACAACTTCTGGATCCATCAGGTGATGGACTCCCGCACGGTCTGACCAAGCAAATGCCTGTCTGATGAAAGTTTAGTCACTGATACCTTGCAACAGCATTAAAATCATTATTTTTGCAAGTTAAACAGTGTGCGGGAGTCTTTTCTACAAGTTTATTCTTCTCGTCCCTCTCCTACGCACTTGTTTGAAAATAGATGTGCGAAGTATTCCTTCACAATAGAGATTTGATCCATTTGTTCGGATAATATTTCTAAAGATTAGAAGAGCCGCACAATTAAATATATTATATACATATTATTATACTAAGGGGCTAAAGTGGGCTCTTGAGAGGCCACTATGTTTGAATAGTTTTTGTTTTATTGTGGATTCTTGTATTATATGTTGTATTTGTTGCATTTTAAATGTGTTTTGATTGGCTGTTACCTTGGCCAGGTTTTTTTTTTTACAAAAGATTTTCAATCTCAATGGGACTTCCTGGTTAAATAAAGGTTAAATAAATATATATATATATATATATATTTTTTAAACGGAAGTGGCCAGCTTGGCCAGCGAAAAAGTCTCCAGTGTGCTTGTTCTATGGGTTCAACGATGTGAAAGACACAGGTAATTTTACACCATTGAAGTCAAACTTTTTTAGCTTTACCGCAACTGAGCAACTTTCAAAGGAATGAACAGGGCCCCGCCTCCTCTGTATTCATTACTTTTAATGACAGACATTTATTATGCTTTCACATGATTCCTGTAACAGTGTAAGAGGTATAAAAACATCCTTGTCACTGTGACCTGATTCCCCAGCCAGATGATTCATACAGTCTCTTCAGTTAATGTTTGTTCTAAGGAATCATGTTAATCCAAATTAAATATTGTTAAGGTGGCCTCTTGATCTAGGGTTTATACTTGATTAACAACCAGGATACTTTTATATTCAGGTTCTTCTTTTCCCTCTAGATATGTCCTGTCACTTTCCAGAGCTGACTCTCTAAAAAAGGGAGAGTTACCTGCAAATAGGGTAACTAACTCACATTAGAGCGTTGTAACACATCTTCTAAAAACACACATCATAACTCATTCTTTGATCCAGTAATTAACACAGACTGATACCTTGTTTGGTTAAATGATTAGTTTGCACTTGGGAACTTAACTCTCAACAGGCTTTAACAGAATCTAGCCGTGTTTCTATGACAGAACAGGCCTGATGACGTCAAACTCTCAGGCATGCATTGAATTCTGAATGTCAATAACCTTACTCCACTTGGCCAGGGAACGATTAGGAAAGGGCGAGATGTGAGTCAGGGGGGAGGAGGGACTGATGGGGGGAGAAAAATGCATTGTGGCCAGGCCAAATTCTGGCTGTTTGAAAGAGGCTTATAAAAACTCAGAATGCATGTGTTCATTCCAAGGCTGTAAAGTCAGATTTGCAGAGTGCCTTTGTCCTTAAGTAAACTAAACGCATTCTTTTCTCCTTTGAAAGAACTGAGGAAAAGTTTTGCTAATTGCCGAGAGGGCGGCTCGATGTCAGGGTCAGACGGTCACACAGTCGGATACTGTCCGTCATTAGTCAACAGCCAAGCAAATTTATATCCCACTTTCAGCGGCAGGGAAAATCACCGCATTCCCTTTTTAAGGTCATCTAGCAAGGATCCTTCTGTTCCTAATTTATCAGTCCTAACCATCCTGAAACATGACGGTAGTTATGAAGAGGCCTTAGGTTAAGAAATTGTTTTATTTGTAAGACATGAAATTACAGTACAGTCACCTCCTAAAAATGCAGCTTGGAGTGGAAACAAAAGGCAAAAAAGCAAGTTTACAAAAATTGTATGTTTTACCCTAATTCATCTTCTTCTCCGTGATCAGCATGCCAAGTAACAACAATAACTGAATATGACAGTACTAGCAACAACACTTCTCTGAGGTTTCCTCCATTGTACTTACCGAATGACCACATCATATTTGTTGATGATGCCTCCCAATGAGCTGTTTTTAATGGCAAAGCCGTTGCCTATGACTACACAGGTTCTGCATTCCAGGCTGCGGAGAAGAACACCACAGACAAACATGAGTGTTTTGTACAATGAGGAGAAAAAAAATGTCACCCTAACTGAAAACATATTCATCAATGCAAAAGCACCCGAGGGTCTTCACTTGACCATAATGAGGGACAGTTATGTGGCTAAGCACTAACAGCTACCATAAGTACCCATAATCAGTGATGAAGTCATGCAGAACTGAAAGCGTATTACAGGATGTGTACCACAGCTGGAAAACATCTTCGACCAATCAATGTTGAAAATATTCCTGTTGTATAGCATCAATTATTAGATATGTGTTGGTGCCAATTCTGGACTTACAGTATAGTAGTCATAATTATCACTGTACTGCATTACGGACTTAAATCAGTAGAGAGGTCCTAGGTTAAAGAAGTATTTTACTACTGGGTAGGTGGTCTTTTCATAATACTAGGGTGCCTTCGCAGTAGAAATATGCAAATACTTTTGAGATTGATGCTACATGATCAGAGAAAACAGAAAAAAGGGACTGTGGTATTTGGTTTTGCACAAGAGGTAGAAAACCTGCAACTACCACAAAGCATTGTGCCGCACCAGACCAATAAACGGTCCTGCAGGTAAGTGACATGAGGCGAATTTGTGAATTTGACACAATGGCAACCAGCTGGTTATAAACAGTCTCACGTTTTTGAAAACAGATGAGAAATAGGCAACACAGTAACAGAATTTTGGTTTATATTTGATCAGCAATGTTTAGTTTTACCGCCTTTTTTTTTTTTATCCCTCGTTTTCACAATACAGGAAACAGTATGGCACCCACTTCCTGTTCACAGACTGTCTCATTATACTTAAACAGGGCACTAAAATATGTTTCCAATGACATTTGTGGTGAGAAATAGGAAGCGCAGTGACGTAATGCTGATTCATATTTGAGCTCGTTTTGCCGGATTACGCGTTTTGCGTTATCAGTGTCATGTTTCAAGTTTCGCAATAAGAGAAGCAGGGACATCTGGGCTCTGGTTACAAGACGGGTGGTTTACCACAGTTGATTCACATATACCACCCACACTGTTATGACACCGATCTGGTTAAAAAACTGAAGTATCCCTTTAATAAAATGTTGAGCTTTAGCATCATAAACCAGGTTGGCTGAAGTGTGCTGACACTTACTTTTCAATGTTGGCTGGCACCTGGTAATTTGCAATTACAGCAAGAACTTTTAGTAGCAGCAGCTCTGGAAGGGAAAGAGAGAAAGGTTTGAATAGAGAAGTGCAACTCACATAAAAGTCTGTTGTTTTGTTCTTCAGCGCTAAAGATCATAAATCCTAAATCTTATTGCAACAGATACATGGTTGAAGTCACAGAGGAACTTTGTGTTTATGGCAGTAAAGCAGCACTGTCAGGTCCGGTCTTTAATTCAGTCACACCATATAAAGATTTATTTTTAAGTTCTGTGAACGTGACATGTTAAGATAAGTGAATATATGCATAAAAAGTAGACACCTTTATAAAATAACCAGTAATACCAGCATGTGCTGAGTAAACTGAGCAGAATAAGCCGGGGATAACTGTAAAGTCAACATACCACTGCCCTTAATGCCATAAGGTAATGCCAGCTTTGACAGATGCTCCCGCCAGAAGAAATCCTCCAGTTTCAGGAAGAGCTGCGTCTGTCGGCTAATGCTGCGTGAAAAATGTCAGAGCAGGAATTACAACACAATACTGCAGTGCACAGGCTTTCACTGTATAGATGAGTTATATTACAGGAGGTTTTGCGGCTGGGAGAGAAGGGAGGATATGAATGAGGCGTAAGACAGCGAGGATGGAGGAAAACTAAAAAAAAAATCTGGCTATAACAACTATCAAACCACACAATGGACAACACTGACTGTGCTGCCAAACAGCGCAGTGTTCATATTGGCACATGGAGAGGCCTGCCTTAGCTTTCCCAAATGTTCTGGTATCTATTAAGCAGGTAAACCAGGCTCATTATAAGTAAACCAGCCCTTTTCATGATGTCATTCAATAGCAATTTCCCTCATTAAAAGCCCCTGTTGGCATCTCTCTGCTGAGGAGAGAGGAAAGAAACAATAACATTCACAGAGCCTGTGGAGTGAGACAAATGTGGCAGGTTGTAATATGTGAAACAGTTGCTTTTCTGTGTTCGCTGGCTTCAGACTCCAGCTGTTTATGACCTACTGTCTTTGACAGTGAGTCCCTCAGACATTTATTACCCTCGTGTGCCAGCTAGCTCGTCGCAGGAGATCAGGATAAATCTCCAGGGAGGGGTCTAATTAGAGAAATGTCACTCTGATTGCCTGGAAGGCCTCCCTGTGACTGTAATGACTGATGGGGAAAACCCAAGAACAACCAGCCGGCAACTTTATGTGAGAATGCAAATCATGTTATTTAACAAGAGTTAAGCGCAGGCATTATGAATCTTAAAAGGTCAAAGGGCGGGCAGTGGACGGTCCACTGGGTTGAAGAAATAAACAGTGACCTTGGAGGAGGCTGGGACAAACCACAGATGGATACCATATCGCTATTTTGTAACAGAACAGATCCCACAAAAGGACTAACAGTAAATATACAGCTGAATAAACTGATAATAGAGCGAGAGAAAATAAATGAGAGGGGGCTCAGGGCTGTGGAACATTGATTACTTAACAAGGCAGAACCTGAGGAGGACAAACAAGCTGTCGTCTGGCCTCCAAAAATCCAACTTTATCAAGAGCTCATTCTAAGCCAACATTGGGTTTTATATTAACTCTCCCTCTCACCCATTTCATCAGCACATTCCACATGAGTTACTGAAACTTACATGATTTAGATGGAAAATCAGTTTTCGTAATAAGTCCTGTTCTTTCTCACTGAAACATGCTATTCCTCCATGACTGGTAAAGACCAGTCTTAACAGAGCCTGGCACCTTATGTTCAAATAAAAAAGCTGGCATACCTTCCTCCCTTAATAAGCCATCCACTCCCTCAAGTTTATATATATATATATATATATATATATTTAAAAAAACAACAAAAAAACAGGCATGCCATTACTCACTTAAAGTTAAGACTCTCCCACTTCTTCTGGGTTAGCCAACCACCACACAGCGACTTGCTACTGTTCAGAGACTTGCTGGTGCCTCCGTAGCTGAAAGACAGACAATCAGCACAACTGGCATGAGAGTTACTGCTGAATCCATAAAAACACAGCGTGCCAGTAACTGGATCCAGAACACTCAGAAAGTGCAAGAATGGGCATGTGCGCAGGCCTAAATTGACCAGCAGCTCAGACCGCCGGATGATCAGAATCTGGGTTTGTCCTCTCGACTTTTAGTGACTCAGCACTGCACAAACCTCACGAGCTTATTTCTTACCAGAAATTTCTGTAATTGTGTGACCTCAATACCGAGAGCGACCGAGAGAGGAAGAAATGGTTGTGTTAGCGTGTGTGTAATTACCTCTGAAGTATGGCATAGGAGCAGTAGTATGTGACGAAGGAGATGAAGAAGAGGAGGATTGGGAGAAGCCTAAGGCACCATGCTGGAGTCAAAGAGGACAAAAACAGAGGCAGAGGAACAAGAATTTAAAATACACACATAATACACGCTGGCTTCAATCTTCACATTAAAAGAGATATTTCATCTATGTTGTGGCGACTGATGTACAAGGTGCAGCAGTGAATGACCCCATGACAGAAAATAACTGACTCCATTGAATGATGAAGTGTACTTTTAGCCAACGACAAATAAAAGCTTTTAAAAAAAGGCAGTGTTCAACAGTTGGCTTCCCCCTTAACACAGGTGTTGTATCGGTACTAGAATGGATACTGAAAAATGACACTGAAATGAATACTAATGGATTTCTAGCAAGTGCCACTTGCTATTTAGAGATAACTGCAGAGGTCCATGTGAAACACTTCATCTATTTCAGTCTCTTATTTATTAGCAGAGACTGAAACTCAGTGTGAGAAACTGTCTGTATCCAAACGTATTACTTATTCAGTAAGACCTGTTCTTCTTAAAATCCCATCACATTTAAAGAACATGTACATATTAAGTGTCACATACTCAAGTGAAATTTGGAAAAACTGGTGAGCTTGATTTAAAGGTCCCGTGTTTAGGTTTTAGGGGGATATACTGGCAGAGATGGAATAATATAATAAATGTGTTTTCTTTAGTGTGTAATTGTCTGGAAATAAGAATAGTTGTGTTTTTGTTTCCTTAGAATGAGCATTTATATCTACACAGGGAGCAGACCCTCGTCTGCCGAGATCACCATGTTGTACCGCCATGTTTCTGCAGTACACAAACTGACAAACACTGGCTCTAGATAGGGCCATTTGCATTTTAACGTTTTCGAGTTGGCCACCATAGTAAGAAGTCCCTCTATGACAAGCAGCGTCCAGAAACTATAGATTTTTTTTAACAAGAAACTGCTTTATTTAGAGTTTTTACCGGTTTATTTTGTTTTGGAAACCTCTGCGGATCATTCAACATCTGGCTCTTAACTTATTAGAGAAAATAGTCAAGCACATAGCAGCTGATGGGCGAGCTGCCTGTCTATGACGTGCCAAACAGCATAGAATAAACACGGATTTGTAATATGAAACTGCTTTATTAAGTGTTTTTACCAGTTTTATTCAGCAGGTTCGTTTGTTTTGGAGAGGAAGAGACCTCTGTAGATAGTTTGGGCTCCCGGTAAAAACGTCCTGAACAATGAATACTGACAGAATTCTAACCAGGAGCGGATTTAGTGGGTTGCAAGTGAGTGTGTGAGTGCATGAGGTAAGGAGTCCTCCATGAATTCATATCTATGTGCAATGAATTAATGTTCCATTCTTCCCATCGACAACAGGGCAGGAAGAGAGATATCACAGTTTTTTTTAGGGAGGATACATACACAGTTTAACCTTTTTGGAAATATGCATATTGGCTTTCTTTCCAAGAGTTAGATGAGAAGACTGATACCATTTTCATATGTGCACGCTGCATAGGAAGCTACAGCCATTTGCTGGTTAGCCTAGCACAAAGACTGGAAGATGGGGGAAACAGCTGGCCTAGCACCAACCCAAGGTCAATAGTTTAATCCAAACAAAAACAAAGTGTAAAAACTAAAGTTGCAGTATTACAGGAGGTTCTCGAGCTTTGCTTGGCCGGGTAAATTGACTTCCTGGAGTCTTTGTTGGTTGTAAGCTTATGCTGCTCTCACTGACATAACAACCACATAGGTTAGGCATGTCCAAAGTCTGGCCCAGGGAGCAATTGTGGCCCCTGGACCTGTTTTAAATGGTCCGCGGCTTGTCATTCAAAATATACTATATGTGGACGACCACACAAATTGGGTTAATCAAGCAAGATCACTTTGCATATTTTCTGTTCACCTCATGATTGCAGGGCTATCATACAGTTTTCAGACATGTACCAAGTAGGAACTTTACAGGTGAAATTAACGTGTTTTTATAAACAGATGGAAAACAAGCATACAACAAAGATTAACTGCTAGGTAGTGGGCATGGCCACGGCAAGTCGACAGCACAGGCCGCCACTTTCAGGAGTGGTGAGTTGTATAATTTTGAATTGAAAGATATAACAGTTACATTATCTCATTTGTGTGTGACGGTTTTAATAACCCATATGATACCAGAAGCAGCTGGCGACACAGGTATTTTCACATTTTCTAATCTGGCCCCAATTCAAAAAGCTCTGACATAGGCAGACTTGAAAACTAGCTTATTATTATGTTGATTGTTAGGCGGCAGCCTCTAGTGGTTGTAGTAATTACAGAAGCAGTGGAGCAAGTGAGGTAACGTAGCATAAATCCGCATAATTTTGTACAAATATTAAAGAAGGGTGGGTGGATTAATCACACATCTGACTTTTACCCCGGATGCTGGTGTCACACCCGAAGTCAACACTGACTTGTTTTAATAAAAACGTAGCTTAAAATGCTAGAACATGGACTTGCACTTGTATAGGGCCTCTCCAGTCTTCTGACCACTCGAAGTGCTTTTACAGCCTATAGCGTACCAAGTACCAAGAATGCACTGTAATTAAGACTGGCATCCGGTGACAAACCACACTGCAAGCACTCAATGGCATGACAAAATGCAACAACTTTCAAATGCAACTGCAGCTCTTTTGTTGTAAATAAATCTTGGCAGAGGCTCATTGTTGACGGGCAATATCCCTCCTTTAATTTAAAGGGAAGAAAATCTACAGAGCTTAGTGTTTTCTCACAACATCTGGAGTAAACGACACTAAATGTTGTGTGGCGAGAGGCACAGCAACAAGACTGCTGTTGCAAACTGTCGATAGTTATCACTGTGGAACATGCAGTGTCATTGTACACTGACGGTTGTGGGTTATTTCAACGTGTTACCTCAAGTCTTAACAAATAACCCAATGAAATAAACTAGCAGTGGTTATAATGGTAAAAAATGTAGTCATGAATGTGTGACAAAGTGTATTCTGGTCCATAAACCCTCTCATTGCATGTTAAAATAACACACAGTGCTTTACTAAATATCCAAAGAGGGAAAAGTCCCATTCAAGTAATCTGACCAAAACAACAACATCTGGTAAAAAAACACTAAACACCCAAAGCAAAAGAGCTTACTTTTAGTTGCCTTCTGGGACATCTTCACGTGCTCCTTGGTCCTCTCATGTCTACACAGTGCATGAGGTTATCCTGGGTGATAGATACAAGAAGTGGAAGGACCAAATTTATTAGCACCTCCTTCAACTGAAGAGCATTCTCACTTTCTGAGAAGATGGTGTAAAACAGGAACCACCGTAAAATGAATTTCACCGCAGCTGATTGAGTCATAGCGGGCATCCCACACCCACAACCTCATGCACACACACATACATATGAGCTGCACTGCCTAGGCTAAAGCTAAGAAAGGGTTGGAGTATATGGGAGTGGCAGAGAAACAAATCAATGCAAGGAAGTATAAACACAACAAGAGCGCGTACAGACAAGAGGAGGATAGAACAAGAGAGAGACAGAACAGCTGAGAGCGAGAAGGGCAGCAGATGCAGGCCGATCACTTTAAGAGGATCATGCTGAACTGATAGACACTCGCTCCCTGCACTGAGGGATATATGAAATCCCAATGCATCACATCAGCACTGTGTGCTCGGTTGCTTCGGAGAGCTCAGATTACAGCTAAAACCAGATTTAAAAGGCATGTTGTGTTACACATATCTGACTATTTAATGCACAATGCACATTTTATCCGCAATCATCCTGATTCATGGTCTACACAGGAGGGCCAGAGCCGTCCACACTACCAAATGGTTGTACTAAACACGCCTGGCACTGCTTCAGGGCTAGCTCATTGCTGAAAATCAATAGCAAAGTGAAGGAGTGCACAGCTGAATATCTATTTTGAGATGTGCATGAGTGCACATGCACTGGCTACATTGCAACAACAGTAATGTAATACTGCTGTAAATCTACCAGTAAATCATGCACACCCCAACTTGGAGACAGCGAGGGAGCGGAAACCACATGATCGATTAACACCACCACAGGGGCGCTCTGCAGATTTTAACACAAGCCCCTCCCTGTAAACCCAAACCGTCATTTCACAACATAAAACATGATATGATTCATGTTGCTGCTGCCTCCTGAATCAGAGGGCAGTGTCTGAGTTACAGTGAAGTGGCTGTGTTTCCATCCTGTGCAGGATATTAGGCTGGGTCGTGTGTGTTTCCTAAGTTATTGTTTAGGAAATGATGAAAACACCAAAGAATGTCTCGAGGAGCAAACTTCAAAAGCATCGTTTTCTTTTAAGAAACAAGCAAGATGAGGTTTTTTTCCCCCTCAGCTCTGTTGTGCTTTAATGAGGTGGCACAGGATCCAACTGTTCTCTGCCTGTGTTCAATGTAGAGCTGAACAGTAGTGCCTAAATTAAGCTCATTAGTTGATTAAACCATAAGTCAATTTGTTGACATTTAATCAAGAAATCTGATAAGTGATTGTCTTTTTGAGCCATTTATTGAGCAAAAATGCTAAAACTGCTGGTCCCAGCATCTCAAATGTGAGAATATGCTGCTCCTCCCAGTCTAAAATGGTCATATTTCACGGTTGTTTTTTTACAGACTATATGTATCATTTAAAGAAAAAGTCATGAAACAACCTACGCTACTGCAGCTGATGGAGCAGCTCCAATCAGTACATATTCTTCAATGCACTTCATGATAATCAAGTGCCTAAATATTGCAAACAGATGCCTAAGTTTCCAAATAAAACATAAATGAGCGTCTTGGGGAACTGTGCAGTCACAAGTTACATAACAACAACAACAACAACAACAACAACAAAACCCAACAATATTACAGGACATCTTACCTTTTCCCTCTTTCATTTCCGATGATTATCTCCTCAGTGATACAGATGTAACGAGTCTGGGCTTCTCCCTGAAGTGAAAGCACAAAATAATATCACAAATGAAAACTACAGGAGAATATCTGCACAACCATCTTAATATTTATTATTTTCTACTTGTCTTTGTACTAAAATAGCACCAGTCAGCTGAAAGTAGCTCCAATAGAGGAAACTCCACGCATGCATGGCCAAGATATTTGTATAAAAGAACTACGGTTTGTAACGAGGGTTCTGGGATGGATGCAGTAGGACTACAGATACATGCAAAATACAGAAATGTCATTCTTGGTCTTGGATATGGGCTAGTATTTAATTATCTTCATTTTAGAGCACACAGCTACTGTTGGAATGATTACTATGGATTAATCATTTGATTAAAAGAGAATAAAAAACTACAATTTTGATACTTTGAGAATAAAATGTAATGTATAAATGTATAATGTATAAAACAAGTACTTTAAAGATGCCTGACTGGGCTCTGGGAAATTGTGATGGACATTTTTGGGATTTTCTGACACTGTAGCAAGTAAAACGAAAATTTCCCCAGTTTAAATTGATAATTTAAATGCCAAATATACGTATTACAAAAATAGTATCCGAGTATTTCTACATTATCTTTCTGTAAAACCAATTAAAACACTTCCAAATGTTTGATGACTCATCCTACACTCAAGGGCATTTACAAAAGTTCAACCAATCAAATGAGACTTTGTGCGACTAGCTAGCCGCACCAGTCATATCAAACCGCACTTCACTGCTCGTGGGTTGTAACAGCTACGCAACAGAGCAATACAGTGAGAGATAAAGAGATGTGTTTGAATATTGGTGGAAAAAAACAAAGGTAACAATATTGTAACCCTTGTGCTACTGGTGCAAGTGGAGCCCTCCACTGGATTCTATAGGTAACTCTTTCCAATCAAGAGCACACATTCACCCACTGAAATTTGCATTAACATAGTGGCCAATCAGGACGTCTCTAACCAAATACGTGCAGAGTCCTGAATATATAGGAGACACATTACATCAGCATCCCACTCACTGCATCAGCATCCTACACCCTCGGCAGTGTGTACAGGAGCTATGGGGCCCATAGGCAGAGGGCCCCACCTGTGCTAACAGAACTAAGGTTGCAATATTGCTTATAACTTTTGTTTTATGTCACACTGGCTCCGCCCACTATTGGACTCTATGAGTACAGTGGTTGGAGCCCAGTGGATGAACACCCTGTCATGATACAACATCAACCCAGTCACATTGATCCTGACCAGCTAAAGGCTGGTTGCTATAGTCCACCAACGTCTTTATAACCTAGGCCACTACAGCGGAGAAGTAGGAAGCCCCAGCCAACCCACTGTATGCCACCAAACTGGGTGAAGCCATGGCCTAACCCCTTGCAGAGGTTGAAAGACAGTGAGCGCCGTCGCTAATGAGAAAAAAGATGCTCAGTCCATCATACTGCCCAATACACTGTGGGCTCTTTATATATGGGTAGGCATGTCCTCAATGGCCAGCTATATTTATGCAGACTTCAGCGGGCGACTGTGTGCTCATGATTGTAGGAGAGTATTACCCATAGAGTTCAATAGAGGGCGGAACCTTTGTGAGATTTGTTTTCACTTCCATAACAATGTAGCTGAAGTCTAATTTATTCATTTCTCCCTCAGTCTCCTCCTGATCAGACGCCAAGAGAGGTGTGTGTGATGTGAAGCCAACAGTCAGCTCAGCAGCAGACTGTGCTAGCTCTGTATTGTTCTAAACTCTAAACCCACCCATTTTTTAGTAGAGAAGCTAAAGACGCTCCGACTTCCACTTCACTGGGACTATTAAGATTATTTAACGCGAAAATAACTGACAGATTAATAACGAATGCTGAATAATTTGTTGCAGCCCAACATATAAGGCCCGACACTTGCATCAACATTCAATATAAAATACTATCACGTCCAGGCTCCTCACCCCCACCCTCCTGAGCATAATGTGAGTCACAACAGCTGGACATACTGTAGCTCTCACGAGCATGACGCACAGGAGGCACAGTACCTCCTCACAGACACCACAGGCAACACAAGAGTGGAGCAGCACAATACCTGGCTGTGTGTGATATGATGCATGGAGGAAGAGGGGCGGATGGAGGACTGGCTGGGAGAGCGGAGGGGGTCAAGCGGCGCGCTGTGCGATGCCGTAAGGCACGCTGGCTGGCTGACTGACACTGGCAACAGTCCTCAAGATGTGAGAAACCAACAGAGGAAGACTTAGTCCTGTCAGAAATGCCCCTCACCACAGACGTACTTAAGGCACTGCTATAAGTCTAACCATGGGTCACCAAAGACATGCAGACGGACCACTTAAAGAGCTTAGTCACACACTGGAGTGATTAAAGATGAGTCAGGAAGTAATTCCGGTAAAAGCACTGCATGGGAAAATGTTGTCAGGGATTTACTGGTTACAGCTCCTTCCTCCCAAAGTCCTAAGGAAGGTGAGGGCTCACAAGGCTAATACTATAGGTACTTTGCATTAGTAGAAATATATGCTAATGTTCGCATTATCAAGCTAATTAATACAGATCACCATTAATTTAGAGATAGTGGCATTAATATGAGGCAGCATTATGCAATGGTAACAAACCATCATTATTATATTCACATTAATCAATATTACCGTTCAAATTGATGTATACATTCTGAGTTATTGTCAGGCATCACCATGACAGCATGTCCTTTTACCATGACTGAACAAACATTACAAGACCTGACAGACTGATAGTGAGATTTAATGGGTCAATTCTAAATGGGTACAGTCCTTACAAATGCGGTCAGCACAGGCATAAATGCTGACTCAAAATGACCTTCTTCTCTAAACCTCTTTCACCTACCGGCTCATTCCTCTGCACCACAGACACACACTCTCCGAAGAAAATCACATGTGCGTTTTGCTCACAATAGAAAATCACCTCTTAAACGCATAATCCCAGAATTTAATCCAGTCAGAAGAGCTAAATCTGGTGCCCATTTTGTAACACTTTGGCCGCTTTTATGAAGAAAAGCTTTCAAAGACATTGCAGGCAGTCATGGTGAGGGCAATTTTGATCCTGGGATGTGGCTTTTCTCCAATAACCTGATCCTCTTTGTCAACTCCAACATTCCCAGATTTCAGACGAGTATTATTCGTTATCCATACTGAAGGATTGTGTCATGAATCTACATCTCTGACCAATTCCATATACAGACAAAGAATTTGCTAAAGCTAAAGGACCCCTTTATTACTCTTAATTACTCAACATGTCTTCTCAGTGTTGCCTGACATCGCAGTTTGTTTAACTTTGCTCCAGACCACTCTTAAAACCTTGCCATAACTAGTATACTGGCATGGCTACACATCAGTGTGGATTTAAAATGATGCTGGATTAAAATGGATGCATTGGTCTCTAGTAATTGGCTGGGGAAAACTGAATCCACCTACTCCATGGAAATTATTGGATGCAGACTAAAGATGGAAATGGAGTGTAATGAGTTGAATATTCTGTCTGATATCTGGCAACACCATTCCTGCTATGCTGAACATGCACAGGCCTTCAGTGATCCCAACCAGGCAGTAGTTGTACCCCAGGTGTTACTTGTGCAGCTGCCAAGCGCTACATGGAAAGACTTTGTGGAACTAGTTAGCAAGCGAGCAGTCTCAGCTGTCTAAACAGTTGGCTACAAGAACAATAATGGGTGAAGTAGTTAGTTAAATGTAATGAGTAAACAGCTCCAATAAAAAGCAGCTTCTGCCACGCAGCGCGAATGCAACCTTGACCGAACCAAATCAAACACTGACAGCCCACTTGTATGAAAAATACTGTCACAATGTCAGCTTTCATATAAGTAATAGTGTTGGGTAACATCCAGTTTGTAATCAAATTAAATGAACACATTTGGAACCTGAGGGCTGGTGTGGATGAAGTGGTACTAGAGCCTCACAGGGCTGTGCATAAGTCAGACAAAAAAGGTTGAGAACCGCAGCACCAACGCACTGAGGCCGATAAACACTGATTTCCATATTCACCGCTAGCCTGTGGTTTCATTTTGTTGCCTCACTTTTGCATTAACCGACTTGTAGTTGCCTCATAACTGATTGTACTTGCAGTTGCTCTCCATCCTGCACTCTTTATCATCCACTTTCCATTTTGCAATTTAGGTAAGTCTTTGTTTTTGTTCCTCCATTCTTGTTTGTATCAAAATTAAATGTGTTTCAGAGGTTTTTAAGTTTTAAATTTCAAACAAGTGTGCAATTTGTTTGACTTACAACCACGATACATTGCCATACAGAAACAAAACGTCAACTTAAATGTGATTACACAACATTATAATATTTGGATTCCTCTATTGCTCAATATGATTGCCTCACAACATACGGAAACAGTTAAAGGGTAATATTTCATAATTGTAACTCCACCAAAGCTATAGAGAAATATTTCTGCTTACTACTGCAAGACTACATGTTAGAAGACATCTTCCATAGTCAAGCTTTCTTTGCCAGCAGCAAATGATTCATACTTTTTAAATCATCTTAATGATGACAACAGGGCACTCTTCCTGATGTTAGAATGAAATGAATCATGGGTCTTCCTATTTTTATATGCCACTGAAGAAATTAGGTGAAATAAGTAGTCTCTGAAATAGAAACAGACATGATATTATTTTGGCATTATAGTCAGTGCCTTAGCTGTATAGCTGTAAATCTAATAGTATACTGTGTGTGTGTGTGTGCCCGCACACTTCCAGGCAAACACGCTCCTTGGTGACTCAGCATGTTCATCCGCCCACTACTTTGGAAATCAGTCTGGTCTTAATTAGCTCTATGGAAGGGAGGGTTGCTCTGTTGCATTTTGGCAGCAGCTGACCGTTTCAAGTTGGTCATCGCAGATTGTTCCCACAATGACATACTGAACCAAGGTTACACATCTCTGGGCTCCATGGTCCTTCCCCTCCGCAATCGACCGCTGATTGTGTCGCATCTGCTGCTAATTGTTTGCATGTATTATCTGGAACAAGGATTCCAAAACCAAGGAACTGTCTTATCAGTAAAAAACATCTGAATATAACTTCATCTTTTAACTTGGAAGTCAGTGACTAAACTCTGGAAGGCTTTATCAGAAAGCCTTGTTTCTTTTATAGCATTGACCTTAGGATGGTGTGCAGTGTTTGGGAGGATGATCCGGGTGGTCTAACCTGGGTTTAGGACAGTAAAACGTCATAACGATGCTTTTATTTCCCTAATGACTGTAATGACCTTTCCATTCAGATAATGATTTACAGCAGAGGTATAAGTGAAGAAAGAGAAACTTCTAATAGGATAGCCATTTATGTCAGATATTTTAAGGGACAGGCCTTTACCATCTGAGAAGGCTGTCTGGTGGTAAGGTAAAGGGGTGAAAATATTCTATATATAGCAAACACCTGATGCTGCAGAACTGAAGCTTCACCCATGTGCCAAGCATGTGGGAAGACTGCAGTGGCCAACTTAAACACACGAATGGCCTGTCTAGAGCCTGTGGGTGATTTGTCTGTTTGGGGCCACTGTCAAACAACATGGTGGACTCAGCATTAAGATATAACTGCTCATTCTAAGGTAACAAAAACACAACAGTTCTTAGTTTCAGGTGATTATAAACCAATGAAAGCATAGTAACAATATTATGTGTCATTTTTTGCCCTTAACTCCTGAACACTGGACCTTTAAGGCCGGATTAACCCATTTAAGGGCCTTAGGGCAGAAAAGGGCTGTGTGTCCTATTGAAAGCTCCCATCACCAACTGTACGCATTGTGTGTGCCTCTTGTGCCCTTCAAGTAAAAAAATCAGAAGATTTGACACATGACTACACTTAAATAATAGAGGCATTAGAGCTGGATCCTCCAACAAGAAAGGGTGATGACGCAGGATTGGGTTAAAGGCCCTTACAATCATTGAAATGACAATACATACAGTGAACCATAGGCCCCAGATTTTTAGAAGTTGCAACTAGCTTTTCATATTTCTTGTCTCTTATTGTCCTAAATACAAATCTCGATAACAATAAGATGTTTTTAATTTGTTACATCCATGAGACACAGCAGTGACCAGTTCACCAGAGCATGATTACATTTGGCGGATGTTTTCAGGGCACATGTGTGTTCATCAGATTTTAAAGGCCGGATTGATTGTTCCAAGCGAGGTTGAGTCATCACTGCGAAGGGGATATGATGGGGTTTCATCTGATTTGCTACAAGTTGCCATGTGCTTCATATCTCTAAGCCCCATTAAATGCAACATCTGTGCAAAAGAAAAAAATCTCTCCCCTGTAGCTGCTGCTTCAGTGAGCAAATACAACAGCCTAAAAATAGAGTAGTAATTTGTAAAAGGAACAAATTCAATGTCTGTTCATTTACCTACCAAGATAGCAAAAGCTGTTTATTGAAAACTGAGTGACGGCAAAAAAGGCTGTCATTTAAAGATCTACTTTAAATTACATTTCCACAGCAGTCGCAGTTTATATACTGGGAAAATGTCACTGAAACGTTTTATACCAGTCGTGTTTTCTACAATGAGATACATTTAATCAATATGCAAGTTGTTATGCTGTCCACAAGCGCATACTCTACATTCAAATTCAGTCCAAAACAGCAACTGCAACCTAGGTGTATTACATACTGGACAGATGTTACTTTCTATCCACCCCCTTTCTCACTCCAGCCCTCCTCTCTCCCTCTGTAATCTGTCAAGGTTGGACTTCCAAGGTGATCTGCAGAAAACTGTATTCTATCCCTACAAAGGGTTGACTGTCAGCTTCAGGTGGGAATACAAGGCAGACGAGAGGCCCTTCAAGGACACAGTAATGAAAGACTGCATGTTATGTGAATATGCATCACAGTAACATGTGTAAAATGGATTTAATCCGCTCCTTTTAGCCCCATTAAGATACATGGTCTCAGATTTGTTAGCATGAATAATATAAACGTTTGATTTCTTTTGTTTGATATTTTAGGGCACGTGAACACCTGAGCAGAGATGCAGGCCTTTCATGTTTTTAAAGTCTAAAAAACAAAAAAAAGACGCATGGAAACGAATAATGTGCATTGCAAGATCATCTTAGTTCATATGATAAGGATGAAAAAGTTTGCACGTGTCTTATATATTAGTTTCTTTTTCCTCACATCTGTCTTTCTTGTATTTCTGCACTGCAACGGAGATGGCAGCTGACCTTCAGCGTGAGGTGTGCTGGAGAGACAGGCTGAGCCACAGAGCAAAGACTAGCGGAGCAAGTATCAACTTGATATTAGAAGTGTGAAATCACATGAAATGATAACAAATATTTGATTAGATATGTTTCAGAAATAACTTAAGGCGTGTATTTTTGTTTTAGCATTATGCAATCGTTTGTTAACCCGTGTTATCATTTACTTTTTGGAAATGCCCGCTATGTTTTAATGAAAGCAAAGGTTTTCTTGAACTTTAATTACACATAGAGAACAGTATAATAAAGGTTACATCAATAAAGAAAATGTCATGAAAAGGTCTGGTTTCTTTTAGCTAATTAATGTAACATTTTCAGTATATCAATATCAGCCACGCTGAATGTCACTAACAACTGAACATCTGATATTTATTCAACATTAAACATAACAAGCACTTTTTATTTGGTTTCAGGGTCAGGCACTGATGTAGATTAAAAATTTCTGTCTGTTAATATTTCACTCATACAATCATATTTTGATATCTCGGTATCAGGCCTATCGATTTCTTTCAGATAGATGGTACCAACCATACAATCACCCTGACATTCATTTGCAAGCTAGAGTTGTGCCAACCAAACTTAAACTGAACAGAACCCAACAAGAAACAAATGACTGCATAGTAACCTTTATTTTTTTTAAAAATGTTGAAATATCTGTACCCAGTCGGGGCAGTATGGGTACAGTCACATTTCTCGACCTTATGCCATGACGTAAAACCTTATCGTGGCAATATTTCCCAAATGTCCTGCCACCCACAAACAAGTCTAATCAACATTTCCACCGTGCAACTTTGAGAGACTGTGGTTTATGGCGTGGCATACGCTGTCTTGATCCAGCTGTGACGGTCAGTGGCACAGGGCCAGACAGGAACAGAGATCTCATCTCACAAGAGGACCTAATCTGAAGGGTGAGACGCAGTACAAAGCCACCAGACCACCATCTAACTTTGTCTTATACTTTAATGTAGCTCTTCTGCAGGTTAAGAGCTCTTTACGAACTCTGTTTTGTCTCAGGTACCTCACCTGAGGACATCGTTACATAAAAGGTTAAGAGATATAACAGGAAAAATAAATCCCCTTTTCATAATACCCATTCTTAGTTGCTATCATATATCGTTCTTGTTGCTGCTAAACTAAATGACACAAGTGGTGCTTTGCTTACTTTTCTTCAATAACTTGCATGTAAGAGTTCAATTGCATTAAATGAATATTTCGAGGGCAGATATGTTTTCAGCTAAAGGCAGACTGTAAGCAACAGAGTGATCCAAAGAGGAGTGCTTCCCAGCAGAGGGCATGGTCTGTTAGACAGTAGTCAAGTTGCCATGTGAACAAAGATTGGAAAGCCCCAATAAATGCAACAAAATATTATAAAGTAAAACTCCAGTGTAACAGATCTGAAACAAACTCAATGTGTACTTTTCAAATGTTGAATTTAGGTGTAGGCTATGTAGTGTAAAAACACATCTAGGTTTTGTCGCAATAAGCAACAAACAGGGCTGATGCATCCAAAACAATTTAGATGTGTTACTGTCTTACTAATGCAGCAATGCCAGTGCAGCTCCTTGGCCTCTGAACCAACAGCTTTGGGCAAAAATATTTCCCAGTGTATCTGTGCCTGATAATTAGAGTGAGAGCAGAGAAATTAAGCCAGGAGTCTCATGGTTTAGACTGTAACTTAAATCCCACTTCAAATCAGATTCAATGCCCCTGATCACAGGGAACATAATAACTGTCTGTGGTTGAATAAATTCAGGAATACATGTCATTATCCTTCACAAACATGATGCAGCCAAGTATTTTCCAGCCCAGTCTTCAGTCTATCTCTCCAACCGAGTCAAAGGAGAAAGAAAATCTAAATTCACTGACACAAATGTACAAATCAAGGCTCGTGCCAGGCAAATTAAATTTGATATCTTGTGATCCAATGAGGCCAGTTACAGCACATCAGTCTTGTTCCATGCCTCCCTACAGGCATGTACAAAACTCCTAACACACACACACACACACACACACTCACATAGGCTTCTCTCCACGTTAGCTCGAAAGGGTCTTTTACTTACCAGCAGTGCCGCCCGACAGATGAGCTTCAATCCGCGGAGCGAGCCTGTTGTACAGTACAATGATGTTGCAACCAAGTTCACGTTGCTTTTGGTGACACACACTGCGTGGGAAAACGAGAAATATGCGTCTGCCTGCAGCGCACACACACCCGGGTAGAAGCAGGGATGTGATGTGAGCATCAAAGTTCATCCCTCGGAACAATGTAGCGGAAACAAGACGCGTACACGCAAACCGCAGGGGAGTTTACAGTGGATCTGAGTGGCATGAAGTCTGCAGGCACATATAGCGGTTTACTGGAACGCTTTCTCTCTCTGTTACAGCGCGTTCCCTTTTTCTTTCAACGTCGGGACGCATGCGCATGTGGGTACGCACACTGGAGAGGACAGATCCAAATACCATGCCTGTGAAAAATGTACAAGCCGAAACCTGACGGTGCTGGCGCTGAAGTTGAAGAGCACAGGCTATCGAAATCTTCCATGTGATCTCTGCTTCATCGTGATTGTTTGCTCCATGGCTCCTCGAGCCGCCTCAAACTGGACTTTTATCCCAGAGGGAATAACATCTGGAAAGACTTTGCTGTTGGCTGTCATGTTTTTAAACCTCTGACTTCAACAGATAGCAAAGTGAAACAAGGACAAGCAGTGGTGCAATAAGGACTCACTTCTGTTACATGTAAAAATCCACAACAGCATCAAAATATACTTAAAGGGGAACACCATCTAAATTAAGAATTCCAATATGTAATGTCATGTCATTTCCATGACCTAGAAAAGTTGAATCAATATTTGCAAACAGGAGCTACTCTCTCTGAAAGACAAAAACCAGAAAAGTCTTAAACTTGTGATGTCATCAAGTGTAAAGTCTGGAGCTGCTCGAAAGACAATGAACAGAAGTCTGATTTTGTGAGGTCACAGAATGTTTGAGTTCTTTTTTTATACCCAAATGAGTTTTATTTTATCGTAGGTTGCCATTACCGAAACAAAAAATGCACCCATATACTCAGAACATTCACCTAGGTGCTCTCCTATTCATTGTCTATGAAGCAGCCTCAGACTTTCTTCTTGATGACATGACAAACTTGAGCTTTTTAGCGCTCTAGTTTTTGGATGTGAGAGAGAGTTGTTCATATTTACTCATAATTTTTGGAGGGTTCCCAACTAGTGCATCACAGTCCAAAAGTAGGTCGCGGATCCATTCTGTATGGACCACAAGTGACTTGCAAACACACACTTTATTTTAAGGTATGGTAAATTTCAAGCACAGAGCTTTTATTTTTTAATGGCGTTATCTGCTGTAGAGTGAGGAGCGACTTGATAGACAGTGATTCTCAAAGTTGAGGAAGGATCCTTAAATGGCTGAATTTCAAGGAGGCTACACCATCGAATCCAACGTCAAGGATCCTTCAAATTCTGCTGAACACCGACTCCTTATTTCAGAGAATTTTCAAGGATGCGTGTGTGTATCCTCACTGGGCATGAAGTATCCACAGTTCTTTGTGCCAACGCAACTTGACAGGACCTGTCCCACCAAGGAAGTGTCCTTGACTTTGAGAAGCTCTAAGAGACAGCAGGGCAAACACAAGTATGACACTGAATTAAACTGTGTGGACCTTGAACTGATGACTGAGATTGAGAAATCTGGACCTTGTGGCTGAACCAGTTGGTAACCACTGTCTTAAAGGATAACTTCGGTATTTTTCAACCTGGGCCCTACTTCCCCATGTGTATGTGTGCATATGATTCATAGGTACAACTCGTTTTAAAATTGGTTCAGTATTGAGGGAGGCGGATGCAACCGGGAGCCGCGAAACAAGCTCCATATAAGTTTGCACATTAAAAGTGCTTTTTTCCGCCACTGGTCGGTTCAGATCGCCAGTGCTACCTCTGTAAATAGCATACTAAGCGTTTCCCTTACCCTTCACTTCCTCTGGGCTGTGTGTGACGTCATCTCGCGAGAGCTTTGCTTGTTGCCAGAAGAAAACAGAGGAGCCATGCTGAGCGCCGCTCAGAGTGGCGCTGGATGTCCCAGAGTACAGTTGAGAGTTTTACTGCATCGATTAAAAACAATGGTTTGTGTTTGTGCTTATCCGAATTGCAAGAAAAGGATGTCGTGCAACACCCAGTACAGCTTTCATAGGCTGCCTTTGTTGGACGGTGAGATGCTGAAGTTGTGGCTAGTTGTGCTACAAATGGATGCTAACACTCCTGTCCAGACACTGTGCCTTGCAGACCACCGGGTCTGCAGTGCTCACTTCTCCCAAGATGACTACTGCCAGCCGAAGAAGAGAAGACGTCGAATCCCGAAACACCTCTTACTCAAGAAAACGGCTGTCCCACGAGTGGAGAGAGCTACAGACACAGTGGAGCAAAGCTCTCGCGAGATGACGTCACACAGCCTAGAGGTAAGGGAAACGCTTAGTATGCTATCTACAGAGATAGCACTGGCAATCTGAACCGGTCAGTGGCGAAAAAAAGCTAACTTATACGGGACGCATTTGCCCCCATTACCATTTTAGCTCATTTCGTGGCTGCCGGTTGCATCCGGCTCCCTCAATACTGAACCAATTTTAGAACGAGTTGTATCTTTGAATCATGGGGAAATAGGGCCCAGGTTGGAAAATACCGAAGTTATCCTTTAAACCATGAGATTAACATGTACGAATTTCAAAAATGAGCATAGTTCCCCTTTAATGTACCAACAGTTGAGCAGAATAGTTCAGGTCTACTGTGTATTATTGGACTATTCATGGGTTAGGTAAGGCGTTGCTGAACTCAGACATCTCAGTCTGACGAGACTGAGGAGCTGCCATCATTGGGCACATGTAATATTCACTTAACGTTAGTCCACTGACGTCACTCCACATCTGTCATGCTGCACCTTTACTGGACTTTGCTGCTGTGGATGTTCGCACACGTGTTAGTTTTACTTTTCTGATTTTTTTTTCATAATTAAAATTGCTTATATTTTGTAGTTACATTGTGTTTTTTTTCTTCTTTTTAATAGTATGTACTGTTTGAGGATGACACATTTGCTCCTTTGTTATGCTTGCATAATAACAATTAAGTTCTCGAATCTTGAATCTATACTGTTGGGTGGCTAAATTTGTTTTTTAAAAGCATCGTTTTTTTGTTGATTACATTCTGTATTCATGATCTGAATCTGCAAAAAGCAGCTAGCAACTAAAGCTGCCAAACAAACAGTGTAAAAAGTGTAACATTTGCCTTTGAAACACAGAGGAGTAGAGGAATAACGGGAGCATCAAAAGGAATCACTCAAGTAAAAAACTTCAAAATTACTTCTCGTCAGCCGAGGTTCTGTTTTTGGGAACCTCTGTTAAATATTAACTCAGAATTGATTTCGATTACTCACCTATGCACATATGGATACTTTTTGCTCATGTTGAGCAACAGTGAACTTTGAACAAAACCTTTCATGCTTTGTTAAATCAAATTATTCAAATTTCTCCAGCCAGTTGAGAAGTCGTACTCCCACCCTGAAAATCTGTTGCACATTGTTTTTAAACTTTATCCTCAGCTCCTGCCGTTTTGTTTTGTCTATATAAGGCAACATCTGTGTCTATTAGGAAGGGGGAAGTCTCATGTTACACAATTATTTCGGAGCATCTTGGCCCTTTGTCATGCCAAAGAACCTGCACCGATTCGAGTACACATGTAGCATTAAGGCATTGTAAATACAGGTTTTCAGACAGAGCCTTAAGCTGCATATTTACAAGACTGCTTGGTAAAAAGTCTTTTTTTTCCTGCCTCTCTTTTTTTAAAGATGCCCACAGGGAAGCAGTAATGTGATGTGAGCATCAAAGTTCATCCCTTATGACTGATGCAGGCAGATCCAGACACATCCAAATACCACAGCCGCATGAATGTGGGCTGCAGCCTGTGGGGCTGAGACTAAAGTGCACAGGTTAATGAACTTTTCCATGTCAGTGAGTTCCTGCTAATTATGATGATTTGCTCTATCTCTTCTCAGTCGAGCTGTATGTTTGTTCCGGAGACACCGGCATCTGGAGAGGCTTGTTGTTGTTGGCTGTGATTTTGTAAATGTCTGTTTGTAACAGAGATAAAAGACTTAAGGGATAACTTGAGCTTCTACAGGGAGGATACATTTACTAGAGAAATCAAGTTCACTTCCCATATCTCAAAGGGGTTAATAAATATGTTTGTGTTGATTTCTTTTCAGATATTATAAGACAGATATTTTGCAAACTGATGATGTTTTGTTGTGGAACACAAATCTCCTATCAGAAAGTGAATACCCACTGTCTGCATATCGTCTCCGCTCTATCTGCTGGCAGCAAAATTGTTTTGCACCAAAGTAAACCTGAAGATTACACATTGAGCAAATGTTTGCTGGCTCCACACCAGGGACAATGTCAGGGTTCTGTAAATATTCTGAGAGAGCCTGCGTGCATCACTCGTTTACAAGCCTACTAATTCCACTGTAGCATTTCATTATCAAGTTATGGTGTCCATAATTCATGTTTGACTCAGCATACAATAAGTGCTGTTTGTTCCGTCTGTACCAAATGCTTCTCGTGCAGACATGCGAGAGGGACTTTTTTGTTGTTGATGTTGTTGTTGTTTTACAGATGACATGGTTTGTGCGCATAGTGTGCAATTTTAATTGTCACATAATTTGCCAAATAATTGTATGCAGTTCCTCTGTGGTGAACATGGACATCTTGAGTCTTTTATATTTCATGCAAATTCCTGTTCAGTTTAGATTAGATCTTGTTTTGTTTGTACCGCTAAATGTTTACTTTCTCCCAGCTTGACAACATAAAAAAGCATTTAAACAAAAGCAAACGTTGAAAAACCCAATGAAACATTAGGCGATTGATGACATACACTCTAGAAAATGTTAGGTCAAGTCACAAAGCCAGTTTCAGGATAATGTTAAGTGCTATATCATAGGCAACTGGACTTGCTTGAGTTTCTTGAAGACATTTCACCTCTCATCTAAGAGGCGTCTTCAGTTCTGACCTGAAGAAGCCTCTTAGATGAGAGGTGAAGTGTCCTCAAGTGTTGTTTTCTGATGCAGAAAGAACAATGAACCAAATATTAGTTAATAGCTGACTTTGTTGACCCCATACATAGGTGGCTGGCAGAGGATACCACAGTCGACCCAAAACTGATATTTATGAAAGGTATTTGTTTCCTGAGAGAGTGGATGCTAACAGTAATCACCTGTCTGCATCTAGCAGATAGTGCAGCTGAGGGTAAGTTCACAGAAAACATTATGTAACACTCATCTTTGATTTTGTGTGTATACCACTGTGCTGCTGCATTAGGCTTGCAGCCGTCTCATGTCTCATTGCACTGTACATTCACTGAAAACCCAGTAAAAGCTTTGGATCTTCTTCTCTCCTTTAATTAACCCAGCTGACGCTTCACTGTAGCACGAGAAAGCTGGATTTACTCACCACAGATAGAAGCGTCCAGGTCAGTGCTGCCGCGCCCAGCACGGACCACCATGCTGACGAACAGCCGAGTGCTTTTCCATACTGTTGGTGGTCCAAAGCACACCAGCATGCCATCCTGTGGCCTGAACTCTCTCCTCCCTCTCATTTCTTGCTTCGTGCTGAAAGTGCTGGGATGCTGACACATAACATGCCTGCTCAGGGGATTTCCAAAACCTACCTAGTGTTCATTTTGCCAGCCATTTTTAGATATTGTTTAATTCTTAGTCCTGAGATCAAGAGTCTCTGTGGGTATTAGTCATATTTAGTAACCTTTGTCCCAGTTTTAGTCAGTTTTTAAATAGTCAAAGACCACACCTAACAAGTCAGTCTGGTTTTAGACCACAAATGAGCATTTTAATCGAACTTCAACAGACTGCCTTCAGGTTAGAGTTTATATTGATTTAAGTCCAACATTTACATGAATTTGAAAAGAAAATATTTGCAACATCTTTGCACGCAACACAAGAGAAGACAGCCAACCAGTGCCCAGACGACTTAGACATGAGATTGTAAATACAAAATGCTGAGCATTTACCTAAACAGCAAGCAAACATTACAAACAGACATTTAAATGGTACAGAGCCATTTTAAATCATTAGGACCTGGCTTTCAAATGTGTGTTTATATTATGCTTTAGTGAGGACAGAAAGTTTAACTATCCAAATTTAATAAACTCATTTTAAGAAAACTGATAGCTGTCTGGCTGGGATGACTTTTAAATTTGGATAAACCTCCACATGCAAGCATTGTTAGAGGCTAATGTTACACCAGTGCCTTTTGGAGATGGCTTAATACAACTTTAAATGAATAAGTTTACATTTTAGGAAGTACGCTTTGTTTTCTTGCAGAGAGTTCATTGAGAGTTGATAAATATGAGACTGCAGCAGCCGGTTAGCTTTGCTCGGCGTAAGGACTGGACACAGGGAGAAACAGCTGGCCTGGCTCTTTCTAGCAATAACAAAATCTGCCCAGTACCTCTGAAGCTCGCTAATTAACATGTTATATGTCAGCTGTTTAATACGCACTAAAAATGAAGTCTAGAGATGACAAATCATCACTTTGCAGACTGTCATGAACCAAACAAATCAGGTGTCTCTTCATTTTTGTAGTCTTTTCAGCTAATTTTTTATTTGACCTGTCAAAAGTACCAAGTCCTGCTGTTCATTACGCACACTCTTATACCTTAAACCATAAACCAGGAGGCTGTGATCATGTGACCTGTATGCTGCAGGCTGTTCTCCATCATGACAGAAGCAAAGGAGGAAGTCAGGTCACATAGCATAGAGAGCGATTAAGTCTGCATAGGGACGTGGTTTGGGTGGTGGGCGGGTCAAACAAACACAGGACTTTGATCCAGGAGACCACAGTTTGTGCCCCTGTCGCTTCCCAATCCATACCAGCAACCTAATTTGTTATATGCATGTGCAAAGGTGGTCGCGATCAGGCAATTACCTTGAATGATTAGGGTCAGGGTGGTCCACTGGTTAGGGGATAGGACCTGAACAAATCTAACAAATGACTTGAATAGTGACATCCTTGTGTGAAACCAAAAATCATTGTTGAGTTAGTTTAAGTTACATGCATACGTAACGTCCTTCCATGATCTTTTTCCCAGACCTAACCTATTCAGGGCGCTAATTAATATAATATTTTACAAAGCATTCTGTGCGCATAATGTTTCGGAAGATACTGTTGTATGAGGATCAGCGGTGGATGTTCTAGTTGAGTAAAAGTAGCAGTACCCCAGTGTAGTTATACTCTGTTACAAGTAAAAGCCCTGCATTCAAATTGGACTTCAGTAAAAGTAAATAAATATCAGCATCAAAATATACTTAGATAATCTGAAGTAAAAGTTCTCATAATACAGAATGGCCCAATATAAGGCCATAATTATTGATGCTTTATTTTGTTCATCACTTTAAAGTTGCAGCCGCTGGTAAATGTGGAGCTCATTTTAATTACCTCATATACTACTGGGTAGTTTACCTTGTATTAATACATCATTATTTATATGTTGATTCATATTTTTTATTAATGATCTGACTACGCAAATTAATAAGTAACTACAGTTATAGAATACATTTAGTGGAGTAAAAGTATAGTATTTCCCTCTAAGATGTAGTGGAGAGGGACTATAAAGCAAAATGGAAATGCCACCATCTTACTGTACACATGTCCAACTCCTATAGCTGTAGGGTGCATAATGTAGCTAGCTCAAGACTTAAGCACACCGCTGGCAGAGTGTTGCTGGCGTCCAAATGTTACCAGGAAGATTAAGAGAAATGTACAGCAATCAAGTGACAAAGGGAGATTTGAATTAAGACTTTTTAAATCAATTTTTAGTTGCCTTTTTTGTCATAAATGTTATATGGAGATGTAGTCAGTTGTTGCTGAAGTCAGTTTAGTCTTGTCTTGGCTTGGTTGAGAAAAAAAAGATTGTCGGCAGATATATTTTATGACAAAATTGACACCACTGTACAGAAACTCCGCCCCATCATGCCCACATATAATCATTTCAATGAATAACAGTTTTTAACTTCAACATTGAAAATGAAAGACAGATAAATGCATATTTTGATGTTGATACATATGTCTTTTATATTAATGGTATGAAAGTTGTGTGTTTGTGTGTATGTCATCTGGAAGAGGATTTGTTATGGCAACAACAAAAGCTTCGTAGAACATCTGTGCCTCTCAGAGATTAGTCTAATTTTTCATGTTACAATGTTGGCTTGCCACTAAAGAGACGATTATCGAGGGTCTTTTATTGTGGTGCTCAGTATCTGTTGTTGTTTAGGGGGATGGGTAAATGGGAGGATGATACAGCATTAATTAAAAAAAAAGAGGGAGAGAACATGTAGCACTTCTTGGAGGCAGATGGTGTCTCCTGCAAGAAGAGAAAAAAACAACCCTTGCCTGTGTCAAAAAAATTACGATCAAGGATCACAAATGTCACGCACCACTTGATTCAATGAATACCTGATATTCCACATTGAGTGGTTCAAATGCCAACTATCTGAAAGGAAGCGCTGCCAGTATTCTTGATTAACAAAGGAAGGTTCTGCCAAGGACATTTAATCATACCTAACAGAGGACTGAAAGTTTTCGTTTGGATGGAGAAGAGAAAGGGTGTTCCTTCCAATTCTTCAACATGTTCGGACTTTGTTCCAACCAACCCCTCAGTCAGGAATACTGTGACTTAGAATATTAATACCAGCACACCAGAACCATGTGTGAGGCTTTTGTTGTGAAATATAAAGATGTGTCATGTGTCAATAAGAGTCACTTCCTCTGTTTTTACTTTAAGTTCCAGTTCAGTGAAAAGGTCATGTCGCTGTCAGTTTATCGTGGGTGGGTCTTTTCCTTTTACTCTCGCGCTCTCTTTTACAGACATAAACACACACATAGAAGAGACATAATGCAACTGTCATCATTATAGGTCATGGTAAAAGCTTGGAGATTATACCACAGAGATCACACCTTCATGACTGGCATCCGCTCCATAGACTGAATAATATCCTCACTAGCACTCTTGATCGGATAGTAGAGCAAAATACACCACCTAGTGGTAAACACTGTGTGCATCACAATATTATCCTTTCACAGCAATCTGACAGGTTTTACTCTGATACAGTAAAGAGGTGATCACATGCGTTTGTGACACTTCAGAGCCCTTTGCTGTGAAGATCAATTATGGGCTGCAATTGAACTGAATTATGTGTAACAAGCTGAGACTGTGACCGCAGGTTCTCATGATACACGCTCATCAACATCATTATTGTAAATTATCATTTAACTAGGTCAGAGCACGGTGTACTTCTCTAGATCTGATACAAGAAATAAGCCCCAGTGCTGCTTGGCATCAACTGCTTCCTGTCCGTTATATGAACATCCTTACCACACGCACAGAGACACCCAGTGTTGGTTGTGCACATAAAAGGTGCAAAAGTCATAGCATAACTTTCCTTAAAATCCCAACATGATGTGATAAACTGGTCTCTAAATTTTAGTTTGTTCAATAACAGCAGCCTTCTCCACCCAGAGCCCTCTCACCCTCATCACAGCCTAATTACTGTTGATGATGTTCACAAACGTCACTGAGGCTTTTATCTCTCTTCTCTATCACTTCCAGCGGTATTTGCGTCTCAGTGGGGTCATTACTTAACATCAGATTGTCTTTTTTAGGGCTGCTTTCTCCACTTGGTTCGTCAGAGCTGTCTGTGTTGCATTCAAGTTCTTTCTCTTTTATAGCCAGGTCTTGCAGGTCTGGAGAAGACAAGAGGAAGAGATTATTAAGGATCTCTCCAAGAACTGTGGAATTATCTGCAGGCCATCTTCATTTTTAGAGTTTACAAGAACCTTAATGTTAATTTAATGTATTCTGGAGAGGAATAAAACAGCTGGTTGGAAACAAACTTAAAGATAGATCATTTTAAACTTGGGGTTAAGGCCAAGCTCGAGTTATGCTTATGAATCTGTCCCAGAGAAGATCATTTTTTTTCCATTACTCACACTTGAGCACAGTCTTGTTGACGAGGGTGTAACCTCGGTCAGGGTTCCTGCTCAGGTCAATGTAGAAGAAGAACCTCAGTTCCTGTGGATACTGAGAGCGGGAAAGGTTCTGAACTAAGGGGATAAGCCGATTGGACATAGGCCCCTCTGCCAGAGCCTGGTGCATCATGTATATGCACCAGTCATCCTGCAGGAAGTTAGGAGTGATAAGCAGGGCCCTTAAATGGCTCTCCTCCACAGCCTGGCATAACTCTGTGGACATTGCCCCCCCTGGACAGGTGTCCCTCTGCCACAAAAAGCACCTCAGACTTTGTGGTGAGGCCTCCAGGAAAGACACCAGGCGTATTGCCTCTTCAGTATCACTGTGCACAGAGCTGTGACACACAAACACGTCATACTTTCGGCTCCATCGCAGCAGTGAGCTCAGAGCAGACTGTGGCTGTGATGTTTTTTTAAAAGGGGCTGTCCCCAGTGATGGTGATGATGACAAAGAAGAGCTTGTCGATGTAGATGGAGATGAAGTTGACGCACTGCTCACAGAGGACACTGACTTTTTTGCCACTTTTGTCTCTTGTTCACATTGTGCTGGTACAGATGCTCTTGATTTCAATAGTTTCTGGAACCAACCTAATATTAGAGAGACTAAATCAAAATCAAATCAAACTGTACATATTTCTGACTTGATACTTTATACATTTTGATATCTATGAGTCCTTCCTTGTCCACTTATAAATCATAAAGTTTATAGAGGCATAAACAGCTACACAAAGCACAGTTACTGATAAAATACAACAATGGTACTCAAACAGAAGGATAGGGTTTACATCCAAAATGAAATGACTTAACTTACCATGCATGTTGTTAAGATCATGATGTCTGTTCAACGTCTCACCAGAATCCTTCCAGTCAATATCAGTTTAATGGTCTCATCTCTTAAAAGGATCTCCTCTGCCACATACACACATTTCTCAGAGATGGCAGCTGAACAAATAAGTGCTACAAAAATGTAATATAATCCAATGACGGCGGCAGGTTGTAAAAAAGACAAAGTGAAAACTTGTCGAGTGTTACTTACAGCAACCGGATAAAAGAGGAAGTTGGTAACTGCTGACAGAAGAGTCGAATTTCAAATGCAAAGTGCCTCTAACTTTATACATGAACGAGCAGCTAGTTTCTTAGAGGCATAGACAAAAAAAAAAAAAATAGCTGAGTCTTGCTGATTTTCAACAAACAAGAATGTTTCATAGGTCAGAGTAAGACCACTTTCTAATCTGGTGTTAGTATACTATTATTAGGAAGACATAAGAGGAAGGACCACATCAACTGATGTAACCCAAGCCACAGATATGCCAGAAGCCGATGTCAAATCTCTCTGCCAATCAATGTGTGTGTTTCACACACATTTATTTCATGTGCGTCATTTATGGCTCGTCATTATCTGGTCCAACTTATTCCTTTCTATTGTGTAAAAATGATACAAATGACAGCATACAAACATAACTTAAGACACTGGAAAGTACAAGACAATTGAGATTCATCAAATGTGCACACTTGCACATCTGAAGGTTTTTCTGCTTTTATAAATAATATTTGTAAGCTAAGTGATTGATCACATGCAGATAAAATTAAGGGGAAACTATGAGGGCAAGCTGGAAAAATTTTATACTTGCATCTAGAAAAGCTCCTTCCTGCACGCACATCACCTATTCATCACTTTGAGTTAAAAAGCAGATGTCCTGATGACAGTTTGGTCCCAGTGCAGTGTAGAGTGACTGACAGGTCTTAAATTAAAAGCACTCTAACATTCTTACATTTGTGGGAGTAGTTAGTAGTTAGTGCATGTTATTTTATGGAGTGGCTTGTTGGGCTGTTTAACCAGTTGGTGGCACCATGATCCTGTCTACAAAGATATCTCAAAGACATGAAACAAATAAAAAAATCAGAGAAGAGAACAACCGAGCAGTATACTAATGGCAATGTATTCCTCTGGTGAAGGGAATTATCAGATCTTGTAGTCTACTGGGCGCAATATCACACTGTAAAAGTACTTCATTAAAAGTAGAAGTCCTGTAAGTACCTTAACATAAGCCAGCATGAGCCAGAGGTAGGCAGCCTGAGGCTCCTGAGTTGCATGCGGCTCTTTGGCTTTCTTTTTTTTTCACATTCTATGGCCTGGTATCTTTTCCTATAAAATTTGCTGAACCTAAACAGCTTCATTTTCCAAGCTAAACTAGCTATGGATTCCAAATAGGAGGAAAATAGAGAATTTAATTGTGTGGACAGATTTGTTTGCTTTCACCGCTAATGCTGCAAAGTTAAAGTACCAAGTTATTATAAACAGGCCACTGCAGAGTAGCCACCCTGTAGTAAAACATATTAATGAATGCTCATTTAGACCTATTAGTAATGTTTATAGACTAATTAAGAATTAATAGGCAGTTTTACTTACATTATAAGGCTCAAATATGTTCTGTGGCTCCAGACAGTTTATTTCATTTTGGCTCAATTGATTATAAAGCTTGCTGATCCCTGACATAAGCTAAGTGTAGTACTCAGGGTCGGGAAAAAATGGGCACTATGATTTATATTATGAGGACTAAGTGTGCACAAAATCATTTTTAATATACTTTAACCTACTGTTGTGTACTTTAATCTATGCACCAGATTGTATAAATTGATCTTTTTTGTAGGCCATGTTAAATCTTAATTTCTAGGCTACTAGTCACAGTTGTCAGATAAATGTAGACCCTGACATTTATGGCCAAAAGACCCATTTACCTCTGAAATATTGCGCAGTGAAGAAGAGGTGTAACCATAGAGTGTAACGTACAGAAAATATAAATACTAATGTCAAGAGAAGGTAATCCAATTTGTACTTTAAAATGAGGTATTTATTTATTAAGTTAGATATGTATTTATTTATTTTAATTTACATCGGGCCTATATTTTAAGAGTGAAGACAAAAAAAAAATCGTTGTGAAATTGCGCATGCGCAAAATTGAGAACTAGAAATTGCCGGAAAACGAGACTGCGTCACTTCCTGGTTCTGCATCTGACGTGTCTAAAACAGTTTTGCTCTGGTGGTGGGATCGCACTCGTGGGGGATTTATCAGCTATTGGACTAATATCTAGTAAGATTTATTTGTTTGAAGAGTAGCTGCTAGCTCTGTAGATATTTACAGACTCATTCATTCACCGCAGGACTCCTGTTTTACCTTCTTTTCTCCCTGTATGTGTCTTTAATCCAGAAACGTCGTGGCAAGATGCTAGATTTCTTCACCATCTTCAGCAAAGGGGGGATAGTGTTGTGGTGTTTTCAGGGAGCCGGGGTCACTGAATCCTTCACCGGCCCTGTCAACGCTCTGATCCGCTCCGTAATCCTCCAGGTGGGACATAACGACAAGTCCAAATCCTGTGACAGTTGTCTGTGTTTTTCTAAATCTCAGTATGGCTCGAGCAGCTAATGCTAACGCCAATAGGTAGCAAACGTTAGCCGCTAGTTAACGTTGGTTAACGGTCATGACGTTTGAGGTGTGAGTAGCCTAGAAAACACCTTATGTCGAATTGTAAACTGATTTTTAACATAGTTTGTGTTACAGTGACTTATTTTACAGTTAAGAAGACACGCAAGGCTAACGTTACCTGCTGTGGCAGCAACAACGTGTGTTCAGCTACTATTTACATGTCAACAATGTTTGTGATGTTTCAGGAGCGAAGTGGGAACAATTCATACACTCATGACAAACTGAGGCTGAAATACAAACTCGACAATGAGTTTGAGTTGATTTTTGTGGTAAGTCTCAGCTCACACTGAATAGATTACAGCTTAACAAATCTGTTACTGTTGTTCACGTTGTTGTTAGTTTTATATGTTGAAAATCACTTAACTCTTTTCCTTGTCTCTCTCTGCCCAGGTGGGTTTTCAAAATATCCTGACGCTGACATATGTGGACAAGTTCATAGATGACGTTCAGCTCCACTTCAGGGATCGTTATAAGAATGAACTGGAGCAAAGGGGAGCCCTGAAGCTATTAAACAACAACTTTGAATTTGAGGAAAACTTCAAGATGCTTCTCAGGTAAAGACAGTTTCACCCATGGAGGGTTTTTTTTGTAAAGAGGAAAGTCATTGTAATATTGTCACAAAGTACATCCAACAGTCTTCTATTCAAGATGCTTCATTAACCAAAACCTTTTTTTGTCCTGCCCCCTGTCCTGTGACGTACATCCAATGCTGACTACAAGAGAGGCGGAGGAGAGCAGCAGAGTTAAAGGCCCCACCAACATGCGGTCCTTTAAGGAGTCTGAGAAATCCCAAAAAACTGTGAAGTCAATGATTGAGACCAAGGGTGGGGAAAAAATTAAGGAGCAGGGTGGCAAGAAAAATAAAAATACCAAAAAGGAGGGTGAGTGCTGTTGTTCTGAAATTGCTCATTGTAAATAGCTGGTGTGACATACTTTTAATATCAGTTCTTACTTTTTTTCTCCAGCTCCTGCAGCTGAGCCTGTCAAAATGGATCAAGGCAAGGCCTCATCCTCTGGGCAGAAGGTGGTCGAGAACGGTAACCAGGGCTTGACTCCTGAGGAGATCATGCTGAAGAAGAGAGAGGAATTCTTTCGCAAGCGCACAGCGGTACCTGTTGAAAAAGCCACGTAAGGGAAACAACATTCATGAATGTCAAGCAAGATATGCAATTAGTTGAAATAAATGCTGTTCATACAGGTGCATTTTGATTTACATAGTTGACTCAGTAAGAGCGGTATAGAAAGGGCATGCACAGGGTGATTTTTATCAAGTCTCAGCATTGAAGTCATGTTCTGATGTGCTTAAAAATAAATGCAGGTTACATTAGAGTCAGTAACATAGTTCTAATAATTATGTATTTTTTAATATTCATCAAAAATACTAGCAATATGCTTTGAAACGATATCCCCCTTTTTTGAGAATAGCTAAAAGGTTTTGTCAGTCTCTCAGTGTAAAGCATGTCTGATTGCTTTTTTCTGACATCCTGTCATCCCAATCACAGTAAGTCCCCAAAGCCTCAGAAGCCTAAGGAGAAACAGAGGCGTGTTTGGGACATGGGTGGTAGCAGCACCAAGGACCTGGACTACAGCAACAATGATGGAGGCAGTTCCCAAAATGGTGACAAACATGAGGAAGCACAAATTGATCTGGTATGCACTCCCTCCCGTCCCCTCCACTCCCAGTTTAGGAGACATCTGTATTAGTCATATTAATTATGTTAAATAAATTAGATAAATTCCAAGTTCTCCATTTCCCGGACGTGTTTCAGGGGATGCAGCTGAGCTCCATGAAGGGAGACCTGCTGTCTGTGGAGTGTGAGTCCAGTGAGGAAGAGGAGATGGAGGAGGAGGAGGAGGAGAGAGTGGTTGTCAGTGAAACAAGCAAGGCAAGGTAAGAGAGTGTTTTATTGTAGGATTACTGTTAAGGGGATATTGTTGGATTTTTATTCCAATTTCTTGAAAGTCTAGCCAATGTTTCTGCGCAATATTACCTTTCAATACCCTGCTGTATCACCTTGTAAAACTATAGTTGTCAATATTGCTTTTCTATTCTTTTTTAGCTCACTTATTTTACTAATTTATTCCACTATAATTGTTATTCTATTAGGCACCTGTGTTAGCTTCACTACTTGTACACATTACATTAATTACTCCACTGTTTCCATCCTTAAGTTGTAAGTTTTGAGCAATCACTAGTACAAGAATTTGCTTCAGGATTAATTAAGTTTTAGCTCAGTTTATCCTATCCTATCTTTAGCTATCAAATTTAAGTTTGCGCTGTGAACATCTCGTTTGTTGATTTCAGCTCTAAAAAAGCTGGCGGTTTTGGGGGCATGTTTGGGATGCTGAAGGGCCTGGTGGGCTCCAAGAGCCTGACTCGGGATGACATGGAGTCGGTACTGGACAAGATGAAGGACCACCTCATCGGTATGACATCACGTATCTCTTTCTCTTTCTCACCATATTGATTTTCTGCTTTTAAACGTGCACTGTCTGCTATTCATTCTCCGTCCTTTTGTGATCCCACAGCAAAGAATGTAGCAGCCGACATCGCCTCCCAGCTCTGTGACTCTGTAGCCAAAAAACTGGAAGGCAAAGTCATGGGCACATTCACCAGTAAGTTAACTTTCTCATGCTCACAATCCTCACCCACTTTCTTAAATTTGTTTTTATTTGGTGCAGAAATGAGTTTGTGTAGAAGTGTAATGTGCATCTTCCCAACACTTCCATCCTCCTCAGAGATCACCAGTCTACATCCTGGGAAAATTAATGTGATTACAGTAATGCATTTTCCCCAACACTGTCTGTAGGATTGCCACAGTAAATTAATTAAAATAGATCGCCCCCATGCAAGGAGACCCTAACAGAACTTTGTGTGTGTGTGTGTGTGTGTGTGTGTGTGTGTGTGTGTGTGTGTGTATGTAGCTGTGGCCTCAACTGTAAAGCAGGCCCTGCAAGACTCACTGGTGCAGATCCTGCAGCCCAAGCGCAGGGTGGATATTCTGAGAGATGTCATGGAGGCGCAGAGCCAGCGGAGGCCTTTTGTCATCACATTTTGTGGTGTCAATGGGGTTGGAAAGTCCACCAACCTGGCCAAGGTGAGATGTCAGGTTTAAACGGGTTTGAAATACCCATTATTTTCCTGAAAGTGACCAGCCTGGGTTACATTTACCCACACAGGCTGCCAGTTCTAGCCGTGTGGGCTTTACTGTGTGGGTTTGGGACAGTTTGTCGTCATTTATAGCTCTATTAGTAGAGCCTGGAATTCACCCTGGGGGTAAAATGCTCTACAGAGGGCACTAGGGGCTTTTTGGAGTAAAGTGTCCTTCAAATTACATTCTCATTCTTCAGGAACTTCATATTTTAAACTTCTGTATTTGACTCTTTAAGCCCATATAGCTAAACTAGTGCACCGATACAGCTTTATTTAGATGGGCTCTTCAGTTTAGCACATGACCTACATTTTGGTAAAAAGGTGGCCAGCACTCACCACATCCTACTGAAATGTACCACCTCAGTCTGCTGTGCACCTTGGTTAAGAAGTGCAGCGTTGCATAATTGATCAAACTCGATTACAGATTTTCTGTAGCTGATATATTTGAGTTGGTGTTATGGATGGGTCACTCACAGTATGAATAATTGAAATAATATCAGCGTTATGCCAGGGTAATAACATTATGATACTAAAGTATTGATAATCACGTCATGTACAGTCAAATGCTTTTACTTTTTCACAGCAGACATTCTGACTTGTCACGTTTTTATTGATTTTGTTTTTCTTTAAGTCTATACCCATATTATAAATGAATTAATTAACTCTTCTGGCTTAAATGCCAATTTCACGATGGTTACTTTCAAGTGTATTCAGCGTCATTTACAGCACCATGAACAGCACCATGAACAGCCAATAGTAAGAAGCTCTTAGCAGCATGCACATACACTCACTCTTAAGAGCTGCTTTTGGAAGTGTTTGGAAAACACTAATTTGAGAGCGTCCACAGAAACATTCTGAGAAAACACTCTTACTTCTAAGGTCAGTCATTAACAGGAAACAAGGCTCTGTTTATTCAAGTGCCCCGTGGCAGTGAGCCAGTGTGATGATACCCAGACCTTAGCATTGAAGTAGCTCTAGTTGTAGCATACATTGCTTCAGAATGTTACTTTTTAAATACTCGTTTTCAGTTGTTACACTCTCCCAGTCACCATGTACAGATTGTGTCCTTTGTATATTCATGTGAATGAAATGTCTCTCTCTCTTGCTTTAGATCTCTTTTTGGCTGATAGAGAATGGTTTCACTGTGCTGATCGCAGCCTGTGACACGTTCCGTGCTGGAGCAGTGGAGCAGCTCCGCACTCATCAGCGCCGCCTGAACTCTCTGCATCCTCCAGAGCAGCACGGGGGGCGTCCGGTAGTCCAGCTCTATGAGAAGGGCTACGGCAAGGACGCTGCTGGAATCGCCATGGAGGCCATTGCCTATGGTAAAATACATTCTTTCTTTTTGTGTAATTATTAACTGTTAAGCTGTGGTTCTTCGTTTATTCCACCTGCCACTTCCATTAATGATTAAAATCACCCATATGGTGAATTCACATGTGCCCCTTCTGTGTTTCATCCCCTCCAGCCCGCAACCAGGCCTTTGACGTGGTGCTGGTGGACACTGCTGGGCGTATGCAGGACAACGCCCCCCTAATGACAGCCCTGGCCAAACTTATCGCGGTCAACATGCCCGACCTGGTACTGTTTGTTGGAGAGGCTCTGGTTGGCAATGAGGCAGTTGACCAGCTGGTGAGACCACTGACAAATTCACACTTTTTTTTTTTTTTTGCTCAGACACATCGTGTACTCAGAGGAATGTAGGTGATGACTGAAGAGAAAGTCGTTATCTTTGTAACTAGAATGAAAATGCATGTTTTACAGGAGCACTTCAAATCCTTTAATTTACGTTATACTTACGTGGTCAGCTGCGAGAACTGACGCAGTACTGACTGAGTAGGAAAATGCTGTAGGACAAACTGAATTTGTTGTTCTTAAACTCTCCAGCAGGGGTCAGTGTTTCTTCAGTTATTTTTTTGTCATGCTTGTGGACAGATGTGAGATGGGAAGATGGTGCCCTACGTAATAACCCTGTAGTCAATTTTCCAATGCATGACTCAGCTTTCTTTCTATGTGTGCTTAGGTAAAGTTCAATCAGGCTCTGGCAGACCACTCCATGTCTGACAAGCCTCGCCTCATTGATGGAATCGTTCTCACTAAGTTTGACACCATCGATGACAAGGTATTTAATTCTTTTTCCTCTACATTCCTATCTGATTAATCACATCATGTGGCCTCTAATATAGTTAATTGTTGTCTGTGGCTGTTTTATGATTTATGAATAATTCACAGATGGGAAGTTGGTAGCACTCATGCGTCATCCTTCCTCCTTCACAGGTTGGTGCTGCCATCTCGATGACCTACATTACAGGCCAGCCCATTGTGTTTGTGGGCACAGGGCAGACCTACAACGACCTGCGCAGCCTCAACGCCCGCGCCGTGGTCAGCGCCCTGATGAAGGCCTAAGCGGCTGCATGTTCTGCTGTTTATTCATCATCGCAACAAAGCCAACAATGCGTTTTTGCCACGCTGCCGTGAGATGTCCCAGCCCCACTAACCTGCGTTTCACATCCTCCTGTCATTGCCCGCTCTACTTTGCATCAAACAAAGAACTGGTGTCATGCACAGGACTTTATTCTTCTAGTAAAGGACAAGTGCGCACTTTGAAAGACAGAACATTTTGCAGCAAAGCCAGAGCCTTTGAATCATGTCTAAACTTTTGGGCCTACATTGAAACGTACCTCAGACCAGCCAGAGTTTTGAAACAAAAAGTCCCATCCCAATGACATTTTAGCTGACTAAATGGACCTAGGCTGTAAATGTCATCAGCTTACTGGTTTACACAGTAAAGACTTAAAAAAAAAAAAAAACCTCCCTACCTGGCATTTTGTCAGTCAGTTTTCCCCTCTTCATGTAAATGAGGTCAGGTCGTGAAGGCTTGCTGGATGTGACATTTCAGCAGCTGCCTGTGCCTGAGGAAAGCTTAGTGACCATAGTGCCTATCTGTCTCCTGTCTTCTTAGTTAACCCTTTCACTACACAGGTGGTTACCAGTCAAGAGTGCCATGGCAGTTCAGGTCAGGAGGAGTCTGAATCTGTTTACAACATACAGTCAAAAAGTGGGCATAATTATTAGCACTTACGAAGTTCGTAAACTCCCCTGTCAAAAATGGTACACCATTTCTGGAGTGATTGCTGTGAATATCCCAGAGCTCTTTGCCAACCCAACACACAGTTAACACATTTGTTATAACATGGAGACTTTGATTCCTCAGTTTATCTTCAAAGAAAAGTGGAAAGATATTTTGTAAATTAATGTTTTAGTTCCTGCAGGCTTTCCTTATATTTTCAGGTTGGTTAAGCTCTATGGGCCTTTTTATTTATGTTTCCCCCCCCTCTGATACACTCCTCATTTGGAAGAGGAAATATGTCTTAAATATATCTAGCCCCCTTTAATTTGTGGTAGTGCAATATGAGAGAATCAAAAGTTATAAAGATGATTTGAGCTAATTTATGAGAATGTAAACATTTCTAAATAAAGCTGCTATATGCTATGACAGCCTGTAAAGTGAAACTCGCTCTGTCATATGTTGCAGGGGCACTTGCTCTATAGTTCCATTACAGATCGCTCCAGTATGATCGTCATAAGACATGTAAACACGACAGGACAAATGGGATACCAAAAGCTTTATTTTGAAAATAGTACTTATAAATACTATGTCAGAAAACACATGCAGGTATTAAAAATACAAAAAAGGCTTACAAAGAACATTTTCAGCAAAGGAGTGGCAAAGTGATTGCTACTGGCTGGGAGCCGCTCTGCTATGAAAACATAATCTTCTGAACATTAGAGGACAGAATCATAACAATGTATTTGCAAACCAAGTAACCATCCATCACTGAGAGAAATATTTCACCCATTCCCCCATACCAGTAGTGTGCAAATCAAGTTTTACTGGTTTCAGGGTCGAGCATGACAGATACAGTCCTTACATATCAACACAAGATTGCTTTGAGTTAAGAAGATGTGGTGTGCGTTACAGCCTGCACCTAAGACTTTTCTTACAGGGCAGGTAGGTCAAGGTGATGCAGTCTGTTTGATTGCATCGTTGTAATCCAAATCTAAACAATGAATCAATGCAGCACAATCAACTTCTGTCAGTAGACTCATGTCTGTAATTTTTGTAAAGTTGAAATGAGAACAAACCATTCCATCACCTGTATATTTAAAACTTCCTTTTAATGCAGCTTCCCAAATGTTGAGCATCATTTAAATACAGTGCAGTGGAACTGTGAGGTTGGGTATCAGCATTGACGGTTACTTTAAACTTCTCATTTCCCTTTTAAAAAAAGAATTAATGAAGGAAAATCACAGAAACCTGTGAAATACTGACAACGGCTTTAAGGTCTCCCATGGCCCATAGTTTTCCTGGATTCCTAAATCCACTGATTGAAATCAGACTTGAGTACTACTCAGAGTAGACTGATCTCTCGACGGAGCTGTGGAGGAAAATGACTGATACTGATCCCGACTGTGTGCCTGTCAAGAATGATGGTCTGGGGCAGAAAGAGAAGGAAGGGACTTGAGTGAACAGCTGAGAAACAAAGAGCATCAACTGAAATGTTGCCGCTGACTGCCATGCAAGCAATACTGCAAAGTCAGTTGTATCTTATCTTTGTGTAAAGGAATACCAGCAGGTCTTTCTGATACTGAAAATCAAGAAGAGACTTGAATTTTCTATCTACCAGCATGCAGTACAAAAACAAGAAGCTTAGACAGTGCTTCATTTTATTATTCTGGAAAATGTCTCTGTCAAGTGGCCCCTGCCTGAAGTCAAAGAGAAGTATTCAGTCCTAACCTTGAAGGAGGCTTTTCTGTGTGTTAAAGCCGTTCTGCTGTTCTTCCCCATTCTGAGAAGGAGATCCTGGAGATAAAGACAAAAATTTTTACAAAATGAGGGCAACTCACATCCTGAACTCCTCTCAGAAAGAAAAGCAACAAGGTTAAACAGATATGTTGAACTGAAATGTAATAAATCCCACATTTTCTGATCGCTGAAAGGAAACTTTTGGTGTGAAACCAGGACGACTGACCACAATTTACGCCCTCAATCAAATCAGCATGGCAAATTTTAATGCTTCAACTCAAAAATCAGCTGGTCAAGATGGAAGCAGCAGAAACAGTTATCCTGCCTTTTAATTCCTTGTATACATCGAGCACCTAAAACACTGGCTCACATATTTTCCAAAATACAACCCAACATAAGCATCTCCCAGCCTCTAAGATACTCACACCTCTAGTTTGAAATGCAGGCTTTATGTTGAAAATTCTCAGGCTCCAGCTGAGATAACACTGATGCCTTCATCAACACAGTACTCCCCAAGCCAAGTTCATATGTCAAACTGATGGGGTGCCCCTTTAACACCTTCCTACAAATGTAATCGCAAGCAGCGCAGGAACACCCCTCCTCCTACAAACTGGCAGACAAATTAATTCTGATTGACTTTAATCCTCCTTACCCCAGCCGTTGGTAGACACGTCGCGGTTGCAGATCTCGTTGGCCAGCCTCTCAAAGTACTCAGGCAGGTCAGCGTACTCGTCTCCATAGGAGATGACCTTGATGCCCTTGTCCAGCATGTTGTCGCGCAGCTTCTTGAACTCCCCCACGTCCTCTCGCCGCACAAGCATGAAGTGTTCCAGGTCGGACTTGTGTTTGACTGCCTCCAGGAACAGAGCCTGGAAGGTCGTGTCGTCTACTGTGCGCCCGCAGCCGAGAAACACGAAAGATTTGGTCTCGTAGAGCTTCTGGATCTCACGCTGTTGAAACCAGTGGGAAGATATGTCATTACACTTCCATAAAAGTGTAGGTAAGGGGAGTGTAGGGGGTACATTTACACTTAAAGATATCCTTTACAGGATTATTTTGCAGTGGTTAGGACGCTCCTGGGCACAGTGGGCAGGTGAGTTCAGGACTTTGCATAAACAAAGCATTCAGGTGCCAGACCGTAAGCATTATGAATCCAAGAAGAAGTTATGAAAATGGTGGACACAGTGCCACATAAATGCAAATATAGCGAATGAGAGTGAATCTGAGGTTGACTTCGAGGTTCACATTCATTTGTGATGGTGTTAAGAAACAGTACCCAACAGTTCCTGCACAGTATACTTTTAAGCCGTTTAGTAAAGAATCGTGCAGACTACAGTCCTTTTGATCAGAACCATAACCAGATGCTCACCATAACTTCAGTGTTCCTCAAGACATTCTGGTAGCCTGCAGGGTGCAGCACGATACCGCTGGGGTTGGTGTAAACGCCGTGGATATGCAGAACACTTAACCTCCGTTTCTCCTGAGCCCACTCTAACACCTAGACACACACACATTAGCAGACACTTTACAGTCCATTGCACTCAATCCTGTTCTGGCTGGGCTGGGAGTGAAATCACTGAACAGCAGTTAGAGGATATTAGCCCTGATGGAGATGAGGCATAAATACCAGGACTGAGAGGCAAGGCGAGGGGTCGCTCAGAAAACTCTGACCAATTTCTTGCAAATCTGTGTTCCATTTAACAAATAGCCAAACTAAGTTTAAATGAACTGGGACATAAGTTACACGACTGAACAACTGTGTTTTTTGCAGGGAAATTAGAGGAGAAAAAAACCCCCTTTTGTTTACTGGGAAAACACGCGCTTCTTCTTCAGCCAAGTCTTAAACCAAAAGCAAATATTGTTCAATCTATAAAATTCGACCGCAGATGAGTAATGACCAGAACTTTAACCTTACTCCACCTGTCATAGACAAAGGGGTCTTTCAGGTCAAAGCTTTATCTGTTTTTCTAAAACAGTGGCCAGTGAGGAACTACACTGAAAGGTAATGTTGTAAATCTAAATGTGAAACTGCAGTGATTGAGTTGCATAGAGAAGAAAATAAAAAGAGTGCTAGCCGCCATGCTTCAGTGTGTTTGGAGGTGAAAAAATCTACAAAATGTGACTTGAATTTTCAAATGTTTCAGACTTGTAAAACTCCTACAATCTGAGCCTGGCCCAACATAACACATTTCTTTAGTGACCTTTGCACTCCTCTAAAAAAGCTGACTGGCAGGAAATGTCAATCCGTGCCGTAACATACTCCAAACACTGTTTACCTTCTTCTCATCTGTCAGGTCCAAGGACTCCAGCTTGGTGCCCTGGTGAGCTGCATAGATCTCAAGTAGGTTGTCAAAATTAGTCGTGAGCACCAGCGCGCCGCTCTCCATCAGCTGCAGCACTGAGCGCAGTAAATGTTTCCCTGCGTGCTCCATCTTGCACTCCAAATCGTCAAACACCTCATATAGACAGTCCTTAAAGAATGTGGATCGCACATTGCCAGTTCTCTGTAAAGAAAAAGACGGTGAATGCTAGACAAACTGTACAAGTAAGAAATTGTCCAGGTGGCAGACCTTTCATGCAACTATTTTGTAGGTTTTTAAGTTAAAACATCAAGAATATTTTAATAACAAAGTACACTGAACAAGGACAAGATTTGGTATTACTAAAGAAAAATAACTGACTTTCTGACATAAAGCAATACACAACAAAATGTCCTACACTGCACAAAAACACAAGGCCATATGGACTGTGTCAACCTACTTTTACTTGATCAATAGTCAGCTGAGCACCTTTAAACAACACTGAATGCAGAGTGATAACAGCTGGAAAGGGAAGTACAGCAAACAATAAGCAGCACTGTGATCTAGTGCACAAAGAGGAAGTTAAGCTGGTACAATGAAAAATAAATTAACATTGTAGCACAGATCCTGAGGCTGAGAAGTATCATGTCTAAGTTCTATTCATTGTTGCTGCAATGTAAGACAGATTTGCTACTTCACTCCATGCGTTCTCATGACAGAAAACATGTGCTGACTGTCCCTTAAATATGCTTTGATTTATTTTAACACAAGAATGACCAAACTGTAATAAAACAAAAGCAGCACTCGACCATGTATTTATACTTGGGAGAGTGCCTAAGTAAAAATTTACAGTGTTTCCACCCTATAACTGCTGTGTGTACCGACTGAAAACTGACTCATAAAATAACCTCTGGCAGGAAACAAAAGAGAACACAGCCCTATTGTGAGGTATAAATCTGTACGTTCCTCATTTAATGAAACTTTACTGTACTCTGAGTATACTGTCTTTCTAGCGTGAGTGGCCCCTTTGGGAATTTAACCCCTGCCTCTGTCAGTGTTTGACATCCCCACATTCACTGGAAATGGCATGTTACACTTGTTTGAACACGAGCAGAATCGCTGCATTAGTTTAAGGGAAGTATTTCTTGTCAAGATTATTTAAAGACCAGTCGTCCATTGTTAACTCGCCACAGCTCTTGATATCAAGGACGCTTCCACAAACCCACAACAAGCAGCCTTTTAATGGGATTGAACTCTTAAGTACACAGTTTTACTTATCAGACCATGTGACCTGACCATGTGTGTCTTAAAATAAATGTGTGCATTTGAGCCCAGGTTGAGCAACAGTTGTATGTTAATGTTTCTTTGTCTGAGCTTAGGAACAAGGTGGAACCACAGAATAATTGCGACCACTAACACAAGAGAAGAGGACAAAATAAAGTAACACTGCAGGGTAATTTCTCACAAGAGACAGAATAGTAGGTATATATATCTGTTTTTGGTTTTGTTTACAACCTAATATTAAGAGTATGCACAGTTATTTTGCCTAGACAGTGCTCCTACTCCTATACACATGAGGTGCAAAGGCCCCAGCATAGTTACTATACTAAATCAGGAGCTTAGACCCAAACTTGAGCACTAACTAACTCATAAATAGTCATGTACGCCACCAGGCCTTTCTGATTTTGTTAAAACGTGCTTTTAAGAAGACTTCTCCTTGGCGCTGCCCTCCACAAGAATCCAAACTGCCATCCCATGTGTCCCAACTTACCCTCAAGTGAAACCTAAGTAGTGTGTCAAGTGTCTGCCAGTTTTCAAAATATCTTCTCATGAGCAACTTTGTTCTGAATCAAACTCTCCATCACCCTCTCTGATCCCGTCCACTGCCCTTCAAGCAGCATCTCACACACTACCCGAATAGTCTGCTAAGAGATTACAGGGCTGTGACTACACAGTCTAAATCACAGCCTTACCTGAAGGAGCCTGTTGTAAAAAAAAATAAAAATAAAAGAGAGTGAGAGGCATTAAGACTTGGGCAGCTAAGAATAGCAAAGAGTAGTGCAGAGATGCAGTGACCAAGGTGATCCCAGCACAGGGAAATGCTCCGCTGACTTCCACAGATTACAGCTCTAATGGGCTAAACAGCGGGAGTCCTTTCCACAGGAAGAAGCTCATTATCCGCATCTAGTGTCTACAGCACCCATCCTGATCACTGTGTCCTTGGACTGTCTCAGGACTTATGTAATGACCAAATAAAGTGCAAGTAAACAACTCTGGTTTCTAAATATTCGTCCTAAACTAACAGATTAAGCTGTGGACCTGACTGTGGACATGCAGTTAGTAAAATATAGAAATATGTGTGCAGCAGCAGTGACAGAGACTGGCTTTTCATGGGTCTCTTGCCACTGGAAAATTCCCAAATTAACCAGAACATTTGATCTTTCTCCACTGACCGCTATGGTTAATTTCAAAATGATAGCTGACATGGAAAAAATAGACCACAACAGCTTCCTATTGCAGCAAGGGCTTTGCTTTATCATCTGAAATCTCAGATAACCACCATCACAATCAACAGATGATCGTAAGTTTCCTCCACTGACCCCGTGGAAAATATTGTTTACGTTTCTTGCCTGACATTAGCAGATAAACTTGTCAGCAAAGTTGTTATTAGCCTTGTTTTTGTCAAGGTCAAAGGTGTGAGAGGATTTACAACAAAAACATTCTCTTTCAGTTTTAACTTAAGATTACCCTAATTACCTGAAACTATGCGCCTGCACACCACCATAATCCATCTGATACACAATGCCATGAAAAGTGGGTTAAACTCTCGCAGCTGTAACTGGAATTAACTGGACTTAAGGCAGGTCTTTCACTCCCTCATATGCTTCGGTTCCTAACGGTTTATTGACAGTAGGACATATTGTCTAGTATCATACGCCCCTGGGAAAGACTGTTTCAAACACTTGAAGAAATCTGTTTTCTTGGGTCAGAGGCCTTCAACCCAGGTCCAGTGCTAACATGTGAAAACTGCAGATGGGTTTTGTGAATGAAATCACTACACCGCCATGTCCTCTATGATAACTTACTGTATGCTTTCTGTTCGGGTGGTTCTTTAACTCGGTCTGAATGAAAAAATTTGGGCTCGGGGGCTGCTGGTTCACATTATTCGCGCTTGTTTTTTTCATCAGCATGCTAGAGCCTTCTGTGCCCGTAGCCAACAGCAGTGGGCTGGTGTCTGCACGACTGTGGATTGGAATAAACACGATAGATAAAGCCATAAAAGCGCTGTTTGTTCCCTTTGTGACAACAGGCTGAGGGCTGAAACAAAGCGTGTTTTATCAATGTCAAAGGTGCGATGAGACATGACTAACACAGGAGGCAAACTGTATTAAGGCTCCCATCTGCCAGCCCTGCTCCAGACCAGACCGGTCCAATAGGTAGAGACTGGAGTTATATGGAAATACAAAAATGTTTTACATACATTTCAGTTTTCGCAATTCATCTGTAACAATCCAACTGATTTGGAGCTGCAAGGTCCTGTAAAAAGGAACTCACAGTTTATGATTTGATTTATTAGGAGACTATAAAAAATGCTGTGACTGTAACCTTCCTGAGCCTGTGAAAGCTCTGTCAGGGATGGTGATGCCTTGTGTGAGGATCTTGTTGTATTCTTATGGTCATATTTATAGCACAGATTTTCTGGTAGTTTCAGTGGGCTACTTTGGTGTATTAAACTGTAATGTTTCCCCTTGGTGCCACAACTGTGACAAAACGTTGTGTTTTTTTGCTGTCATAACTGTCTTAAAATCGAAAAAGTTCCACACTACAGAATGTGACCCATTTTAAGTGTATAGCACATTAATTTGATCAGAACTGGTGATAAGAAAATGCATTTTCTATTCCTTGCCGAGCAAGGTTTCCTAAATTTTTATTTAATTTCCCCAAAGTTAGTCTCCCTTACACAAGTTAGGATTATTTTTGTTTCTGTCCTCTCTGCTGTCACATGGTGTAATGGATTCGTGTTTGATGTTGATGCAACTTCAGGGAAAAATTAAGACAGTTTGGTGTGGTTTGATGGAAATAATTTTTAAAACAAATATGTGTAAATTCTAAGAATCTGAATGTGCAGAGATATCTGAATTACAATTTAATATGATCAATCATGCAGTCTTACAGAATGTCCACACCACAAGGTGGGTGGCTCAGTTTCTTGTATTAAACCGGAGGTCTTGTATATGATGTCAAGCTTGTTTTTATATAAATTTTATTTCTCTTCGTAAAAACAAACAATTATCATCTGAATTTGGAAGAATGTGAGAGAAACAAAGTGAACACCTGACTGAATAACAGGAACATTTAAAGGCTTTGCACTGCTTCACTAAACACAGTTTGGGGAAGTTATTTCCAATGCAAACTATTGTGTATGTCTGTTTGGTGATGAAATGGAAATTTCAGTGGCCTGACTACCCAAACTACCATCGTAGCTTTGTGCATTTCGTACCCAGCGAAACATCAACCTGTAAGATTTTTCAATTTAAAGCAGAGCTTGACAATTGATCGAATGTTACGCTTGATTTGAGTTTGGCTTCCAATTATTACGAAAACAAGATAATCAAGATAAATTGATTACTGTGCTGCATTCTGTTTTAATGAATGATGCTCTCCTTTTGTCTTTTGTTATAAATCCAGCGCACTCCTTTCCTTTACAGTGGTATGCTTTTGCTCCGCCCTAAAAGCCCAGGCTGTGGCATGTTTAGTTCACCTCAAGCCAAGATGACAGAAGAAGAGCCTTTGGTGAATGAGTAATCCTGTTGTGATCTCAATATTGACCAAAATAATAGTGATTGTGATTTTTGCCACAATCAGGCAGCCCTAGTTTAAAGATAGTGTTTTAAAAATCATGTTTATAGAAAGGGATAAAGATGTGTTTTTCACATGGAAAACTAGTTCAATGCAAGTTTGTATGCTGTATATGAGCTGTAAATATGCTGTATGCCTTGATTAAGGAAGCAAGAAAGGGTTTAAAAAATAAACACAACTGTGGTTCAGCTCGCGTGTCTTCATTAGTGTGTGTTTTTTTTTTCAGGAAGCCTTGAAGAAAGCAGATGTGGTTTTCTACACACCAGTGCGTGAGAAACCAAAAACAAGCCTGCTCTTCACATGTGCGATTGATTCCACATCCAGTGTTTGCATTGATCACAATTTCTAAGAACTAGTCCAACAAACAAGCCTTGTGTCATTAGCTATGGGTATTTTAATAAGACAGGGCTAAGGTATCTTATCTCAATCCATAGAAGTTGAAACAAAATGTCCCTGGCTGAGGAAAGGACAGTGAGCTGGCAGGCTGTCGTTTGTCCTTGTGCGACAGGGTGGTGCAGAAAGGCAAGGAAAGGAAAAAGGCTCAGGCAGACTTACCGGGGAAAGTTTCTGAATGAGGTCATGGGCCACATGCACCAAATTCTTATCTTCCTGCATGTGCTTTTGGAAACGCCGACTCTCCTCCTCCTCCAGCAGATCAAAGTCATTTGCTGCATCAAGCAATGCCTGGATGAGGCCCTTCCAGGAACGGAGCGCAGGGACCTGAGGGGCCACTGCAGAGCTCACCCCCGTGCCAATCACCAGGACAAGCTCGGGGGCTCGCTTGGTCTTCAGGCTGGGCAGCAGTTTCCTTTGGGGCAGGCAGAGATTGAGTGATAATGGTTCCAAACGTAGTGCTTCCCAAATCCTTCCACACAGCATTAAGCACACCGTTTTCAAGCAGAATAACATGCAGTGTGAAACTAAAACCTACCTTAGGACTGGAAAAAAAAATAGGAGCTCAAGAAAATTTAAACCAGCCCTGTAGACAAAACTGACGCATGAGTCACGGGCAGAATACGCAGCACCTTTGCTTACCTGGGCTTTTTCGCATTGGAGTCTGCATCCTGAGAATCAGCTGCAGGTCGCTTCTCAGTTTTCACTGCAACAACGGAGGCCATTCAGGTCCTGTGGCAAAAACAGGATCAACCACATGCTAACTATGATGACGACTTAAGCTGACAAAAAGAAACACAATACAACAACTCTGGATACAACAGGATGTCACATGCACATGGTGCCTGACTGTCATTTGATAGGCTTTCATCTTTGCAACCTTACACGTCATATAAGAAATCATAATGTGGGTAAAAGTGCCCTGGAGAATAAAAACAGTGGTTTTACTTGCCCTACTTGTCTTTATCATTCTGCAAAGAGGAAATAAGTGATGTGTTTCCACCCGGCAACACACCTTCCCTGATAACATATGCTCTTAACCACTACATAAATACAACCTATTGTTCCTGGAATCTGTAGCAGACAAGGTGACGTTAGCAAGTTTGTGTTAATGAGTGTTTCCTCATTTGTGTTTTCTAAAGCCAGGGTATCGCCAATACAACAAGCATATGCAAATGAAAGTTATTATTTAACCCAGTGCATGTTTCACACCAACACTGATTTCTGAGGAGATAACTTAATTGCCAGTTAACTTACAGTCCACACAATAGATACACGGTTACACCGGAAGCTAACGTTAACATAAACGTACAGTTTACTTACCTTGATATAGGTGACGTTGAGTTAATGCCCAGTGTTTATTTCCGTTCAATAGAAATCCTTTTGATTCAGCTAAAGTCGACTGAAAGCCACGTTAAATACTTTGGATATCGACTTGAGTTCAGAGCTTTGAGCTCTCGATGGTGTTAATGCTAAGTTAACCTGATATGTCAGCGTCGGTATGGTAAACAGCTACTGAATCACAAGAGTAACCGACAAAAAATCCCCAACTAACTTCTAACAACTAGCGCTAAGCTAACTTCAGTTTGTTTTCAACTTTAAGCTAAGTTAGCTTCCTCCGAGGTTGTCAGGAGCCCGAAGCTGCCTCTGTTTTACTTTTCATTCTGAAGATAGAGTAATTAAAGCAGCATAAATATGTTGTTAACTTATCTCTTCAGCTACAAATGATGTCAGGTAATTTCCCCAGAGTACCGTCATACAACAGAAATGCTCTCGGCGTTGCTGGTTGCTACTCTTGACTGTGACCGTCTGTGTTTAAGTTTTGCGGAGCTGCCGAAGTCACCGCCTGCGGTGATGTGCACCCGGTCTTATGATGCCTTCACGTGCTGTACGTATAACTGAGTTTGGCTTTGTTGTCCCGGGTGGGAAACTTGTATCAGTGCACGGCGAAACACACACTAAAGCAGACTCGCCCATTAGTAAAACTAAAAAAAATCTTTAGATGTCAAAATTAAACTCCCAGAATAATAACGTAGATGCCTTGGCATTCCCATGGAAACCGTGACATGGCATATACATAATGTAGTATTCTGTGTAATTTACATCCAAATATTCATGCACACACTATTGTTTTAGCCTCCCACCACTTCACAATATATAACCTACTAATACCACTCATTTTGTACTACAAAACAACACTTATTTACAATTTAAAAGCAAAGTACCTATATTTACAAAGAGCACCCGAATGCAGCAAAATCGGAACTCTTTCTGACTGTGTGACGTCAAAATGAGCATGAAGCCAGACAACGACCTACATTACCAGTCCCAGGGTGCTTTAATGTCATATTCTCAACTTCTGGACAAGTATGGTGTTCATATACCACCAAGGGAATATGCTTTAGTTTTTATGCAATCCCTCCTGGCTCCTACAACAACTCTGCTGTATTTAAATTGACTTTTCTACCACTGGATCTTGTTGTTTATTATTTTGGTCAGACTTGTTTCTCACCTAGAAAGACAAATAATAATTGTGCTGTATGTGCTTTATTTCAAAAAGTAAAAGTTTCTCACCTCAGACATGGACTGGAAGAAAATCTGGTGCCTACCTTCTAAATGTCTTGTTACAAATAAGGTGAAGGAAGTGACCTTTAAGGTGACTCACAGTTTTTATCACACCATGATATTTCCTCAAAGATATAAATGACATTGTTGTGCACTGCTCATTTGTCAACTGACTCTAGAAGATTTACGCCATCCATTTTGGCCTTGTCCCCACTCCTGTGTTTTTGGCAAGATGTCTGTTCTTTTATTTCCCAGTATATTGATTTTGAATTTCCCTTTTCTCATGAGAATGTATTATTTGGCATTTTTACTTACCCTTCTACCAAAGCAAATCAATACAACATCATAAATCTGATTGTATTACTTGCAAAATGTCATATTCAGTAGTCAAAATTTTCCAAAAACCCTGTATAACATTTAATGAGCTGATGTAAGAAGACGTTTGGTGGTCTGATCCCCTGGTATTATCTAACTATTGTATTATGTTCATGCTGTCTATCAATAAAATGCTGAAAAAAGACCTACACAACAGTACAATCTAATGTATATAAACTGTTGTTCACACCTTAAACTGTTGCTTATTCTATAAAGTTATTGTCCAGATTGCAGCCTTTTGCATACAGCACTTGTCACTTTCTAATACAGGCTATGACAGCATTATACAGAAATCAGTGTAATCAAATATGAAATATCATTCATAAAACTGCCCATCAGTTTTTGTGTTCAGTGCCTTATGATTAGAAAAATAGTCAAAACTTTCTGCCAGGTCTAGTACACATGATTTTACCCCTGTATTCAGAAGCAAGAGATTTCATATTTGAGAATGATACAATAATTTCATTTTAAATCACCAAAAATGAATCACAGTTAGAGTAAAGCTGTCACTTATTGATACACCCTGCAGCAGGCATTTTCCCAGATGGCCTATTTTACCAGAGAACATGTTTTTCTCCCTCTCCCATAACTGAACGTGTGCTTAACAGGAACACGTCAGTACAGACAGAAAACTGCTACAAGGCTGCCATCTACTGGTTAAAATAAGAACTGCATGTTTAAAGCATGAAGGGCAAAAGTCACAGCCCCTTAACAAAAGCTTTTTTCGTGATTTGTCTGACATAAACCAGTGATTTTTTTCAAATGTTACATAAAATAACAACATATAAATATATTACTGCTCTTGTGTCAAGTTATAACTGATGTGGAGATGGCACAAAGTTATGCAACATATCACACATGGTGCAGCACTGTACACCAAGCAGAGCTACACCATAAAAATCCTGGTGTAGATCTTTTATGTACCCTACAAATTAGATTTTTATAATTGATTCCTTATAATTAGTACGTAAATATTTACCGTGAAAATGTGCACCCAGGTAGCCTTAGTATACTCTATATGCGTGGTGGTGTTTCCCAAAGTACAGGCCTTAAAGCAGTCCTACCTCATTACTACGTACAAGTGGAGCTGCTGACATTAATAGAAGGACCAAACTTAATAAAATATACACAGAGCTCGATGTTACAGCTCTTGCCAGATTTGGAGATAAAGTAGCAACATTAATAAAGCTGTAATGCTTATTCTGCACAGAATCAGAGCAATGTGAAGGTCTGATTTTCCTAAAATTAAACACAGATGACTCCGTGGCAAAAGTATTTCAAACTCCACAGCCAAATTCAACAAAAACAGCTGTCAAATTCCCAAAATGCACAATGAGTTTCCTTCACATACAGTCTACAGTTTAATTCCACTTCTGCAGGCATTGGGGCGACTGTGTGAAAACAAGCTGGTATATAGTGACGTATAAATACTGTATGAGGGATATAGAAGGTTAGATTATATGGTTGCAGTCACAAAAAATAGCTAGACAGTAATCTGTAAAGTCGGTGCCTAGAACAGTCTGTGCTGAGAACATTCAAAGGCCCACTCATGATCTTTCTTTTATTTGTCAATAAACCCAAATTAACATCACCAATATTCAAAAATTTGACATACCTCCCTCAAAGTACCAAATAAAACAACAATATATATATTGGAGTGAGATGATCCACACATGTTCACCTGGTGAGTATATAAGTTATAATTATAGTGCAATACATATTGTGTATAGGCATATATGAAATCATAGCCCACATCAATGCATACAAGTCAGTATTAGATATCATTCAAATACATAACTGAATCAGCAGACACATTGTCAATCTACACGTATCGATGTATTCCAAGACACAATCAAACATTTAAAGGCATAACATTTGTCAGTCTTCAACATTCAAAAAAATATTTTTTTCATTTTACACATTTTTATCCCAAATCATGAACTGTTAAAGAAAATGAAAGCTGTAAAGATTTGTGTCTCCGTGTTCACTTGATAACAGGAGAAAAGGCATACTGGTCATGTTTGATGACTTAAATCAACGCTCTCTCTTACAAATGATTTTTTAATCACTGGTTTATTTGCAAGAAAGTTATAATAATAGGCTGTTTAAAGGTCAAAAATCTAACCCAGAGCTCCGAAAGAGGTAAAATCCCTTCATAAAGCAAGAGCTTCTTACTTTCAGTCTTTCCCTTCTTTAAATGCAGCAGTTATCTTAAATAGCACATGAACCTGAAAGTTGCATGACGCACAACAAAAGCTTTAGTTGCTAGGCTGGCAGATCTGGAGCTGTAGTAGTAAATAACATAGTAAATAACAAAGATTACAGGTGTATAAACAGTCACCGTTTGATAGTGAAATCAGTCATGACTGGTGTTTGCAGACGTGTGTTGTAGCTGACATGAAGTCTCACAGGAGATGAACGTACTGTAAAGTAATTTATGGCTTTAAGGGCACAAAGGATTAGCATAGGTCTGGATCCAGCAGCTTCTTCTTACTCTCTGAAACCTCTCATAGAGCCTGACAGTAAAGTCTACGAAGAGCCAAAGTTACAGGGAGAAGAATGCACTGCTTTAGGATTCACAGCTGCTCTATACGGAGATAGAGCCCTCTCTAAAGTTGGTCTTCCCTATGAGAACGTTGAGAAGTGTAGCCTTGCCCTCCCGGGTCTCCTTCTGAGCCTGTTTGATGATGTCGCTTAGCCTGTCCTCGTCCTCGCGCCCTACAAGGTAGCCCTTACCGCCGTAACCATCTGCAACTATATGATAATCTGCAAAAAAGGAGAAGAAATTATAACTTGTCAGTAAGTAGCTGCTCAGTCATCATACACAAACATTTATGTATAAATGGAGCACATATTCCTACATCCAACACAGAAAACTTACCTGTAAATGCAAGGCCACATGCCACGTTACTGCCGAGTATGGGAACCTGCTCTCTGGATATCTGACTCCAACATGCATCATTTCCCACCACAGCTATAACTGGTGTCTGGGGGAAAAGAGCAAAACGTGAATAAGCAGATGAATCCAAAAAGAAAAACTGTAACAGTCTCTAATTCGTATCTGCGGACAGTCCTTCATATCTGCAATATGTATTCAATATGTGCCTTATGATTAGATGCAAAGTCTAGCACACACTGATTTTTACTCCTGTGTCTACAAGCAAGACATTTTATATTTGAGAATGATACAATAATTTGATTTTAAATCACTAAAAATGAATCACAGTTGTTGGCCTATTTTACCAGAGAACATGTTTTTCTCCCTCTCCCATAACTGAACATGTGCTTAACAGGAACACGTCAGTACAGACACAAAAAAAAAAACAAAACAAAAAAAAAACCCCACTACACGGCTGCCATCTACTGGTTAAAATAAGAACTGCATGTTTAAAGCATGATGGGTGAAAGTCACAGCCCCTCAACAAAACAAAGGCTTGATCTTTTTGTCTGATATAAACCAGTGTGGGGTTTTTTTCCCAAATGTTACATAAAATAACTACATATAAATATATTACTGCTCTTGTGTCAAGTTATAACTGATGTGGAGATGGCACACAGGTTACAACATATAAGCCAAGCAGAGCTACAACATAAAAATCCAGGTGTAGATTTTTTTATGGATCTCACAAATAAGATTTTTGTAATTGAGTATTAATAATTAGCACATTAAATATTTACCCTAAGGATGTGGGCTCCCTTGCATCACAGGCACAGGCGCAAGTGGCCTATAATATGCTTGATAGTGTTTCTATTCACTTATTCTTTAAAGTTTATGTATGCAGTGCACGTTCAGCAGCTTTATACATCCTAAAAATTGAAAATAATAAGTCAACTAAATCTAACAATAACAGGCCAAGATGGACTCACCATGCCTTGTACCAGAGTCTCCTGTGTGACAATCCTGTGCTTAATCCACGTCAGCTGCAGCACCGACATTGCCTTTTTGTACATGGGATGCCTGCTCTACCCACTGAGCTACTGGGTGCCCCCTAAAAATCCTGTGCTTAACCCATTCATCCACCATCTTACTCCCTAGATGGACTGTGTCGCTCTTTATACTTCATCACCTGACTTTCTGGCACTACATTTGTGAGTTTTCTCATAAATTTACCTTTTTAATCTCAAAGAATATCCAAGAATTTTACCTTGTGTCTGGTGAATGTGTCAATCTCTGCAACACTGTATCCTAGGGAGCCGTCACCATACACTATCCACACCTGAAAAGCACACAAAGTAGCATTTCATTCATACAAGCTGAACACCGATTATCAGATGATCACTCTCAGAAAAGCCTGAATCAATACTACACCTCAGATTCAGGCCGACACAGTTTTGCCCCCAGGGCAAATCCTCCTCCAACTCCCAGGGTCCCAAAGGCTCCTGTAGAAACAAGGAAGAGTAAAGGTATGTCACTATGACTGCAAAGAAACCTCTGAATGCATTGCTATAATAGGGATGAAACATGACTTGACATCTGTAGCTCACTCTTATAATTTTACTGTTCATAAATTAACCTGACAGTGACAGAATTCTGTTTTGTGCACTTCTTTAACTTCCTCACATGCTGTCAAAAAAGCCACAAATCAACAACTGAAATCAAAAATCAATTGACTTGAAATAATATTGTTGAAATTACAAGCCCTCTCCTCTCACATTCACATACACAAACATCCACTTTTTCATGAACTAATTGTGCTTTGGTCTGCGAGATCTAACCTGGATCGAGCCAGCGTAGAGGTCCTCTTGGCCTCATTATGTAAGCAGCACTTCCAACAAAATCACCCCCATCAGCAACAATGATGCTGTCCTCTGCCATTAGCTCATCCACACAGTGGAGGACTTTCAAGGGATTTAAGTGGTGTTCAGTCTTCTCATCAGCTTTACGCCTGGAATAGAAAATACTCTCGTTTAGGTGATGAAGACATGGTTTTATAGTTACAGGGTTGTGGCTGCATAAACATTACATTAACTGATAAAACTGTGTTTGCTTTCTTGTCGTTTTTTAATCAAAGAGGTTTAACAGATGGTTTTACAGTACATGCTGACACACCTAGAAAGACCAGGGACCATGGATCATCAGGTCTGCTCACCTGTTTGCATTTTCTTTGGTTATATCTCCTGCTTTGAGGCTCTGAGTCCATTCCTCTGCACAGCGATGGCCCTTAAGGCCTTTGGAAAGCCGCACTAAGAGTGAGCCAGCATCACCTAAAATAGAGCAACGTTTACATTTTTAGACTTTAAACTGTTTAACTGAGGTATTTGACATATGGTCCAACCCTGCAGTATGAATCAATAGTAACTGTTATGATTAAAGTCACATCGCCTGAATAATACATATCACACACACTGTATTTTGGTCATTCTGTAATCACAAATGGTAAAGGTTGTTCTCTGTTGGAATAGAGTGGTGCAAGGATGATATTTTTTTCCCGGAATTTAGCATCGTCTTGGTTCCCTCACCAAAGAGCCAACTGGATTTTTCCATCGGATTTTGGATTATTGCAGGAAATAAGATCTCTGGCAAACAACTATTTATGATACCTATACAGTTTGCTCAGCAAGATAACCTTTATGAATGAACACCATTTTTATGATTTTTGAAGCATAAATGCAATCAGCAGAAGTTAACCGCAGGCTATGACCGATCTACACCGCAGTCGCATGACTTAAACATCTTTGTCTTATCTATAATCAAGTGTGCGTGTGTATTTTGTTTGCTTTTGCACCAAAGTGAAGCAGCACTCCTATTTTCGTTGTATGCAGAACAATGACAATAAATGCCCGGTAGTAGTGTGGAGTTTGCATGTTCTCCCCGTGTCACTGTGGGTTTTCTCCGAGTACTGCAGTTTCCTCCCACACTCCAAAGACATGCAGGCTTGTTTAACTGGTGACTCTAAATTGCCCGTAGGTGTGAATGTGAGCATGAATGGCTGTCTGTCTCTGTGTGTCAGCCCTGTGATAGTCTGGTGACCTGTCCAGGGTGTAGCCCGCCTCTTACCCATTGTCAGCAAGGATAGGCTCCAGCTCCCCCGCGACCCACAGTGAATAAATTCCTTCTGTTCTGCTGTAAAGATGTTTTTTGCATGATGACATTTCATGTCCCCAACAACCTCTGTAGTCTAATTCAGCCAGTTGCAGGCAACCGCCTTTTTTAAGACACATAAAAGCTTTGAAATTCATGTGCGGGGTATTTAATGATTTATTTTATATTGTAGAGCAAAACATGAAAATCTCTAAAGCGTGTGTTAACTACAGACTATATTTCAGACATATAACCAAAAACCCACATTAACTTTGAGATGAGAGAAGTAGAAGTGCAAAAACCCAAACTCCTCTCTGGGTTTTAGGACTCATTCCTGCAGCACTCTATTGGGGCCAGTGACCAATTCATTTTTTATAAAATGGCACATTTACCACTAATCAGAAAAAATCTAAAATGACATATTAGTTTAATTATGACCATGCATCACAACGGGAGATTATGAACATACCCTGAATTGCTATAGTTGGCTTCCAGAACATATCTGAGTTTTTTAGCAGTTGCGTCTTGTCTCTGTTGACAGCGATGATCTTACTGCGTCTATTAAGAACTCTGCCGTAGCTCAGCCGAAAGTCACACACAGTGCCTGCAAACACAGAACACAATATTCAACATTGTCCACATTCCTTCTAGGAATTCTGGATAGCCTGTGGCTATCCTGGCTACGAATACAGTTCAAACTCAGTATTTTAACAAACATAAAGCACCTTCAAGAGTCAGTTTAAATGAATTTTAACAAGGAACAGCTGTCATTTTATGAAACCATAAATAAATGAATTAATACATTATTAACAGTTGTGTTACTGCTATGTTAATATTAAGGATTAAAACTGTAGGACTGTGTGTCTGACCTGCTAAGAGCACCAAGTCGGCCTCCTTCAGAGCATCTCGTCTGTTCTGTCTAATGTGGATGGGACTGTCTTTACCCAGCATGCCACGGGACATGCCCCCAAGGAAGCAGGGGATGCCCAGGTCCTCCAATGCCTTCCTATAAATCAGAAGAACATGTTTAATCCGATGAGCATTTATAAGTAAAATCACAAACACTGACAAGAAAACTAATGTAAGCCAGTTTTAACACATTTTGAACACTACAATTTTTATTATTAACAGTAAACAAATAGTAAACAGAGCCTGAAAAACAGTAAGACGCAGGATAGAAAACTACAGACAGAGGGTAGCATAACACAATGTCCTTTACCTGATGTCATCAGCTGGTGTCGGAGGAAGTGTTGCTTGACTACCGAGCAGAATAACAGGTTTCTTGGCTCGACTCACCAGCTCTATGCACTTTTGTACCTGATTTACAATGAAAAAAAAAACAACAACAAATAAAACCCTGGTGTAGTCATCTCAACACTGTACACAGTGAAAGGGAAGAATGTTTAAGTAACATCAAATCTTTAATCCTAAGAGCAGTGTTACCTGATCGGCTGTGGCTTGAGGGATGTCAACGGGGAGTGGAGACACATCTCTCGTCTCCCAGGCTCCAGCAAATAGGTGCATGAGGTGGTTATTGAGGTACCTTACAAGAAAACAGACCATCACATGAAATCATTTTATATGTATGTGACAGTTGAGAGTGACATGAATCTTGGGAGGAATGAAAAGCACAAAAGGTCCACCTTGTAAAAAAGACTGAGTTCAGAATTGAGCCAAATATGTTAAATTTACAAGGTACATGTTCAAGACCTGGGGCTCCTCAGACACCCCACATATGTCAAACAATATAACAATTTTCATATCAATTCACTTATAAAATTGCTGATTTCAGTTGTCTATATAGCACTCTTCAAACTCTATTTCCATGTAAGTGCGATTTTGTATTTCTTTGTTGGCCACCAGTCTTTTTTTTGGTATTTTACATACACTAAATAGTAATGTGGCGTGTTTACAAGACATGCTGATAACATACCATGTGACAATTTTTCCCATCAGGCCTTTGGGAGGGTTCTTGACTCCAAACTCTTTGGACACAAGATGGAAGGGATAGAGCGTGTCGATGGGAAACTCTATGAAAACGGGACCAGGAGTTCCTGACTGTGCGATGGCCAGGGCTTTCCTGACAGTAGGCACGATCTCCCTGACAGTCCTGACTGAGGCACAGAACTTACACAGTGGCTTAAAGAGAGACATCTGGTCGATATCTTGCAGCGCTCCTCTGCCCTGTCCCACAAACACAGTTGATGAAGAGGTTAGTTACTGATGCGGATTAAAGGTAAGAAGAAGTATACCACATACACTGCTTCTGGCAGCAGCAGAACCCCTGCAAGACTATCTGGTTTTCTTATTTTATTCTACCTGCACGTTAACATCATATATGCACCAGTATTTGAGTTCACCTGAAGTAGTGTACCAGCAGCTCCCCCCATAAGCAGCAATGGAGATTCAGCCATCTGAGCATTCTTCACTGCTGTCACTGTGTTAGTGAGGCCTGGGCCAGCAGTCACTACTGCCACACCAACAGTGCCTGGTGGGGAAACAATCAAAACAGCTATCAACCACAGCCAGAGCTTAGCATACAAGCAACTGAGACAGCCTGTCTAAACTTACTGCTGCACTAGATTATTTGCAGTACCAGGGCCAAAACCCTGGCACACCTAAATGCAATCCAGCCACTATTGCTGCTGTCAGTTACACCTGTGTTTGACACTCAAGAACGACCACAGCGGGAAAGCAGCAAAACCAGGAGACACCTTAACAAGGCAGCAGCACACCTAACTCCTTTATTCTGCGTAACTGCCAGTGACATGAAATGAGCTCATATGAGACTGAGGGTCATTCTTGTAACACAAATCTGCACCTGAGAGTCTTGCCACAGCATCTGCAGCGAACACAGCAGTGGCCTCGTGTCTGGTGTCCACTATGCGGATGCCCACCTTCTCGCAAGCCACCAGGATGGGCGAGATGTGTCCACCGACAAGGGTGAAAACATACTTGACCCCGTGGGCGCGGAGCACTTCTGCCACACTCTCCCCACCATGTCGTGGGCTCTTCGTCTCGGTCTGGAGTCAGAGGACAAAATAAAATAAAAAGAGAATATTGGTGTTACTCCTGTTATTTCACTCGTTTAAAATAGGAAAGTATGTTTGTTGAAGTAGGAAAAAAGCTCTGCCCAGAGATAAACAACTGTCAGTGGGAGATGATGACCCCTCCAAAGGTCATCTGTCACACTATCTCTTTACTCCATCATCTTTCATATTTCACAACCACACATTGTTCTGGCTTGCAGAGGTGAAGTGCCTCCAGGCTTAAACCAATCCCACGAACAGCCTGGGTGTTGTGATAGCCTTTGTGCTAGAAAACCACAAGGCTGGTCAAAGTTTACATGGAGAGGGGCCATCTTACCTTTCACCTGTGACAGCCTGCAAGAATACAGGTGATTTTCTGCAGGCAGATAATGCTCGTGTATTGCTATCTGTGCAATGATGCTTTAAGATAAGGAAAAAACACGCGGAGAAAGGAAAAGAAAGGCATGGAGTTTATAATAACCATGTTGTATTGTGACAACCTACCTTATGAAACAACCGGTAGAGTAAGCCAAGTTTGTAGGCTGTAAGGACCAGCCCCGCTAGCGCAATGCCCGCAGAGCATCCGAGAGCTGTGCCAACGGCTCCAAATGTCTCCATGTCGGGACACGGAAGAAAACCGTTGTTAATAAAAACTCAACTTACCTAAACTTAATATCCAAACCTACTCGTAACTGGCTCAGCTCAGCTCGGCTAGGCTAGGTAATGTGGAGCTGCCCCTACAGCCACTATACTCTCATTTCGAAAGTAGTAATTTTACCACGACATTCACTGAGAAATTAAATAATATTAAGTTACTAATAAAAGGCTGTTCAGGGCATGTATTCGGCTCTTCTGTAACTTGAAATAACCGAGTGCGCTTCCTGATATTGCTGTGCCGACATAGGAGCACCAACGGATATATTTACAAGTCAAGATAGACAGAACTGTGGAAATACACGGAAACTTCCGGTTATTGATTTCAAAATAAAAACATAGATACAACGTGCGCATATTACATGAACGCTTTCTGGATTATAGTTTGCTTTCACTGTATATATTCGCAACTATATGTACAAGTTAAGTTAATATAGACATTAAAATGAATATTTTGATGTTATTGCCTCACATTTAAGCTACATTTTTGCTTTGTGCATTTTATTTTGAAGGGACAGGTGTCATTTCTTCCGGTTACTAGGCTTTGTTTCTACTGTAGTTGATATGGTTGTGTGTGATAGGTGTCTTTTGTGAACAAGAGAGCGTCACTAATGTGAGGAACAAGCCTGTGGTCCAATGAGAAGCGCGTGAGGGCGTGTCACGCTGTCAAAGGGTCAAACATAGCTATTTCTAATCAGAGCAAAGTTCATACTGAAATGAGGAAACATGACAAGTCAGGCAATGTTGTATTATTGGATTGATTGACTATTGGATTAAGACAACAGAATCAATGGCAACATGTGACATTTATTTAACCTTTCAGGCAAAAAAAACATACTGTTGTACAGTAGCAGTTATGGTTAGTAAATTAATGGTTTACATAATTGACAATAGCTGCAGGTATCAATAAACTGTCCCCTTATGTGTGTGTGTGTGTGTGTGTGTAAAAGTGCATGTTGTGTTACTGTATTTTCACAGCAAAGTGCAAAATGGCATTTTGTAAACATCAATTGTCTTTCCATGATTAGGATTCTCAGCAAACAGTATTTTGTCATCCGCTTTTTGTTCCTCGAAAACAATAATCTGAAAGAGAACATAAAAAATTATGACATATTGTACCCACACACAATCTGACACAAATCATCCAAGCAGAAATAGCAAGCAGAGGTGAACTTCACCTCACTAAAAGTCAAACAAAACCATAATGTTTCATTTTATTATGGGTTTACCTGATTCTCTCCACTTCTGAGCCAAGGTCCTGGGAGATAAAGGAAATGCTGGGGGCCAATAAACCAGTGGCGTCCAAGGTTCTGCCCATTGACAAACACCGCTCCTTTACTCCAACCCTGTGGATGGATGCACGGGTATGATCAGCAGTGTGGACAGTGTGTTTTCAGACTGTAATTAAATTCCACTTAACTGCAGTAAAACACTGAGGCATCAGAATGTTTTAAATATATTCAGTCTGTTTCAAAATGTCTCAATTAGAGCGCAAATACAGATGTAACAGAAAGACTAAGACGCTGATTAATATTGCATTTGATTTCACTAAGCATGCATACAAAGTACTGTGTTATAAATAATAGACCATTTTGAAATATAAGTAATAGTAGAGCTAATACAAATTTATCAGCAGTTAAAGATGCAGTTTATCATAAAAGATAACTAACAGGAAGTTTGATGAAGGTGTCTCTGGGAGGGCCATCCACATTCAGCCTGGCCTGGAAAAATCCAGGAATGGACGACTTGAAGTCAGACTTCCACTGACCTGAACTCATTAACCTGAAACAAGATCAAACATCCGTGAAACACTCACTGTAATCACATGAAACTAAAAACAATCAGGACGCTATGAGGCAAGAAGCATGTGGCAAATGTAGTAACTGAATTCTGCAATAAAGGGATTTTTGTTTTTGGATAGTCGTGTTGGGCTTTGGTTCACTGATCTGCTTCATCGGACTTGGGATTTCTCACAATTTCCAGGGTGCTTTTCACTCCACATACAGAGTAAACATATGAACTATTCTATTTGTGTGTGTGCATAAACTGTAGATAAAGGCAGGTAGTCATATACCCACACCAGTTAACACTAAAATGAAGTTAAATTTGCACAGTAAATAAGCAATGCTGTTTTATAAGTATGACCAGCGACCTATTAGCATATAAAACTCAGGATGAATCTGCCTTTTAATTTACAGTCAGCAAATGTCTATTACTGCCCATTTAACAGAATGAAAAATGAAATTCAGTTAACCAACCTTTTCATGAAGCCTGGCTTCATATCTAGACAGAAGATGGTAAATCCTCTCAGAGGGGTGTGATTCAACACAATGTCCCCCACAATACCTGCAAGACAAAATGAGGCAAAAATGTACAATGCAGCCTTACTAGCATGCGGTTTTGGTGTGCTTTCTTCTACAGTCAGAGGGCGATGCATGAGGCCACAAAGCATAGCAATGTCAGGTTTACACAGTAGCAGTGATTTGACTTGTTTAAGTGAACTTGATATTAGTTTTCAGTGTCCAAGCAAAATGATCCAAACTATTACGATACTTTCTTCCAGTATGAACAGTCCAGGTCTGGCATATTCAGTAGCAATTCACAGGAACGATATTCCTGATTTTAGATGACTGAAAAAAGCAAAAGAACCAATGTATGGCACAGCACAAGACACTGATGTTTGAAGGCAGAATACCTTTGCGCTGTTCATCCAGAGCTTTCCCGTAATTCACTCTTCCACAGTTCTCCACAAGCAAGCTCAATGTCTTCTCTCCCTTCAATGCACAAAACATTTGGAAGTTATTTAGTAAAAAAAAAAGAAAAGTTACCACAATGAGACAATGACCCATCTGTTGCTGCACTGGATGGATTAATCATGATCCTGCAGATAAAGACATTGATTAAGACGAATAAATCTGGCAATAATTTTGCATGAAGTGGATACTGTTCTGTCCTGCTATCCTCAATGGATGAAAACATGCACTGTCATTATCGTTTCTCTTCTTTTCTTTTATATATTTTTTTTGCTTTGCAAGCTGATACTGGACTAAATTACTTGCTTGTAAGATGAGCACCTTTGACTATGTGTAACAGACATGAACAGTGACCAAAACCATCTATATTATGTCGAAAATTCCTTTACTCCAAAGACAATGCTAAATGGATGCATTCAGCGCTTTGGCAATTCACTCCACTTTAATTTGCCTGTCATTCACTCATCCACACACTATGAGGGTGCTGGCCTACCCACTGAGAGCAACTTGGGGTTCAGTGTCTAGCTCAGGGACACGTCAATTTGCAGACAGGTTTCAAGCTCCTCAGAAAATTATTCCTGGGATGATTTAGACACAGGGACACTTGCACTTTGGTGACTAACCCTAGCCAAAGATATGAGTCAAAGTTATATTCTATAAAATTTAAAATGCATGTTTCATGGCATGCACAGCTAAGAACGGACATAAAAAGTAGTCAGTACCTTTACATCAGGGAGTGCCAGTTCATGAGTCTTGTAGTCCAAACTGCCAACACATTGTCTGTTGACGAAAACCTAGACAACATGTAAAGTTACAATGGTAGGATTATGTATAACCTCAGAAGATACATTTTTAAAACTGTTTTTGCATGCACTGTTTCTGTGTGTGGGTCAGTGTGTATATCCTCACCAGTGCTCTGTCTCTGATGTTGTTCCTGGAGTTGAGGGTTCCTCCACTGGTGATGGTGGTTTCATACAGTGTGTAACCATACGACTGCCCATTGTTATTGTTGACAGGTAGATTCTCCATGTTCACTGGTCTCTCTGACCTGTATGGCTGGATGAATAATCAAACACCTACGGGTATTAGATACAGGAGTCTGACAGAGCACAGTAAACATCAGATCTCTGAAAACAATGAAATTAATTTTGTATTAGTGTGGTTTTACAGGCAGGGCAAGATACCATCATATACGTGTGCATGCATGACACTGCAACACACTTGGAATAACATATCAGCATATGACAGATACTTCTTTAAAAAATAGCAGGTGTGTTGACACCGTGATGCATGACCAAACCCGAGCTGCCAGGTGTGAGACATCTGTCTTAAGCATGAGCAGCATGTTGCTACATCTCTACACAAGTGGAAACACAGACACAGACACATAGGCTGATGACAGAGATGTTCTGTCTGTCTGAAGCTCACCACAGCTTACAGCTTGCTCTCACCCCAGCAGGCCCCTTTATATATCCGATGGTATGGATAAAACATTTTCATTTTCCACTATATGATCAACTGTTACATGTTTTCTGTCGGTACCCCACCTTGTCAGTGAAGTGCAGGCTGTCCCACAGTGACAGGTGCTGCTGGATGGCAACAGGGTGGTATGCGCTCCTCTCCTGAGGAGAGGGTACTTCAGGAAGAGGCTCAGCTGGAGCAGAAATTGGCAAGAACATTTAATTGATGCTAATTATGACAGACTCAATTACTCTGGGCAATAAAAGCAATCAAAACTCATCAAATTACATGCTAGATGTACATATTATCATAACATTTATGATAATAACTCATCCAATCATTGCATATGGAAGCTTAAACAGGCATTACAGTGGTACTGGCTGAATAAAGTCCTCAAGAGGTGATATTTAGGGGTGCAATCTCCGGCCTCAGTGAGCGGAGCATCGTAATCTGCAATGAAAACATTTACATATAAGAAGCAATGCATTTGTTAAGGGGAATCATATTCATTAAAAATCTTGACACATCCTTTGTTCTCTGGTCTCTGAGCCCTGGGGTAATTCCTACCAACCATAACTGGTGACCTGAGGCCTGTAGGTGCCAAAGTCCATCGCTCCATTCATGAAACCAAAGCTGGTTCCCCCATGGAACATGTACAGATTAATGGAGACACCTCTTGCCAGGATCTCTGACACAACGGCAAGCATATCTGCAAATCGAGTGATGACACAATACAGAGAGTGAGCCAAAGAGCAATATGCAGCAATGAATGAGTGGTTAAGTAAGGCTCTCTTCCGTCAGTTGAAGTGTCCTTGAGCAATACCTGAGCGACATTCTGGATGTCTGAAATCAGACGTTGACCGTTGTGAAGCTTGTAAGTGTGTAACAGGATAAATGGGATGCAGAGTGATGCTGAAAATGAGCAAAACTGTTCAGTGGAAAATAAAGACAGTTAAAAAATGTGTGTCCATACCCTCAGCATGGAACACATGGTGATGTTCTCCCCAGACGTCAAACCAGCCGGACCAGTACTCCATCACCATTAGAGGTTTCTGGGGCTACACAAAACAGAACACATGCCTGCACTGTAATTGAAGTCATAGCAAGGCTTTAATGACAAAATCATCCAACATTTTCTTTTTAAACTTTTAGCCAGTGCTCTTGCAAAATACTAAACATTATGCTAATATAAACAACAAAGATTTTTCCTCCGAAGTAATAAGCTACAAAGCTACCCATGATCTTTTACCTGTATGTCAGCTAAGTGCTGGATTGCTCCGAACGACAGTCTCTGCAGGTTTATCGTTTGAAGAACTGAAATGAGCGAGATTTAGATCAAAGGAAGGACAAAGTCAAACTACATCATGAATAGAAAATATTCATATAAGGAGAATAAATTCAAGCACAATAAAACTAAGTTACAATACAGTAAAAACAAATATTTTAGGCAGTCCTCGTTTTCCTTTTTGTTATCTCCATTACCTCCCTCCATCCCTCCACATCTCAGACCCTCCCAGTTGTCTGAAGTCAGCAGGAGCTCCTTGATCCCTCTGGACTCGAGACACTGTAGGAGAAGACAAAAATATGTTTTGCATAATATCTTAATGTAAAACTCAGTAAAAAAGAAATATTACAATACATCAGTGAACTCACGTTCTTTATAAATGGCATGTAGTCCTCATCTTTGGCATATGATCCATACTCATTTTCAGCTTGGACTGCAATGATCGGGCCTCCCTCCTCAAACTGAGAAAGCAAACATGGAAAATAAATGTGTGTTTCAGGAAATATCATAACACAACTTTGGGTCTGACTTACCATGAGAGGTTTGATAACTGAGACAAGCTTGTCAAAGTAGAGGTTGACAGCATCTACAAATCCAGGATAAGTGGTCCTCAGCTGCATGTCTTTATCTTGTAACAACCAGCTGAAAGAAACACAAGAACAGTTTCTTGGCATACTGCTTATATATGGCAATGTTTTAAAGCAATGGCCAGATGGTGTTACCTAGGCAACCCGCCCAGGTCCCATTCAGCGCAGATGTAAGGTCCAGGACGCAGGATCACCCACAGACCCATCTCTGCTGCTAGAGCGACGTAGGCCCTGAGAAAGGCAGAGAGACCTTCTGCTTCAGTTCAAAAATAACCACACTGCATGTGTTTGGGGAATATTTACTGTCTACAAAGAAGAAACTGAACATTAAAGATTTACTTGAGGTCCAGCTGATCTTGAAAGTTGAATGTTCCTCTCTCAGGCTCATGCAGATTCCATGGCACATACCTGAAAGAGCAAAGCAGAAAACAATTCTTTGTAGCTTATACACAACAGTGTGGTCCAGCAGCTGGTAAAAAAATCCATATATTTGCTTTCTTTCTATTTCATTTCAAAGTGAACTAATACGCCATTTCATACAGACAGGCATTTGATTTAATCTGATTTGTGTTTGACCCTCTCCAGCAACACAATAGTGACAATCCTGTGATGTGAGGCATTGTCATGTTGCAGTGGGAGCCTACGTCGTGAGAGTATTCAGGCCACAGGCCTTCATCTTCAGCAGTCGGTCCTCCCAGTAGGCTCTGGGGACACGGAAATAATGGATGGAGCCCCCCAGGATGAGGAAAGGCTCTCCCTCCAGAGTGAACTGAGATGAGTCGGCTCGCAGACCCTCCACACGGCTCATTCTTCTCACTTCAGGGTGATGCCTGGTGGGGAAATAACTGTTAGATAAGAAAATATTGTGAAAAGCTCAGCATCTGCAGCAGGTCATACATGCTGGATAATATAATTCAACGGTGTACATGTGTTACTGTAATAAAACCTTACAAACAGCTATTACAAATGATGCATATGCATATAGTATGACTATGACTGGCACAAAATAAATGTTATTTTTCTATGAGCAAAACGAAAATAAAAACTCACCAAGACTTGACATGAAAGTCCCAAATGCAGGATGATTTAAAATCCCAGCTACATCAAAAACATTGCTGTACCTTGAAGCTGAGTTTGCCAGGGAGCATTTGAAGGGAGGATGGTGCTGGGAGGCCTCAAACACTGTGGATAAGGGAAACTATTGTTGTTCTAGAACAAAAAATATAATAGTGCTCTGTCTCTTTCTCTCCCTCCCTCTCTCAGTCAGAGAAGGGAGGCATTACTTTGTATACGGCAATGTTGCCCTCATGATATAGTTTACACAAAGCATGTACGCTGATACCCTGTACATGGTTCTAAATGCAGGCACAGCTTTGAAATAAGACACTATGTGTGACTGTGGTCACAAGTTAGTGTGTAATAGCACGAGTGAGTGTGTGTGTTGTGTGTGTCATGTTGTTTTTCCTCTCTGCCCCAATGTGATTGTTTTTTTTTTTTTGCTCCTTAGAGCACATCAACTTTTTATGACTACCGATAAGATAAAAAGTCAAAACCGCAAAAAAGCAAACAATAATATGTTTTTGTCTGACAACAGAAGACAAACATATAATTTTGCCAACAAGAGTTGTTAAACAACTTCACAGATTATAATACATCTTAGATCTACATAATATATATGTTTTATCAGAGAGAAATATTCAATAGTGTCACTGCTGACACATAAATGCAATTTGCAAATACAGATTACAGCTGAACAGACCCTTGGTCTTTGCCTAAGTACCACATTCTTGACACTGTTGTTGAAAATGTTCTGTTCTCCCATTATATGTCACAAAATTAAGCAGATTGTATGGCAGAGATATTGGAATGGGCAGTTAAAATATAATATGCAATTATAAGTTTGCATGTCCCTGTGTCAGTGTGGGTTTCCTCCAGGTACTCCAGCTTCCTCCCACAGTCCAAAGACATGCAGATTAACTGGTGACTCTAAATTGCCTGTAGGTGTGACTGTGAGCATCAGTGGTTGTCTGTTTCTATGTGTCAGCCCTGTGATAGTCTGTTAACCTGTTCAGGGTGTAGCCCGCCTCTCACCCAATGTCAGGTGGGATACGCTCCAAGGTCCCATGACCCCCAGCAGGATAGGAACCTCCGGAAAACAAATGTATAATTGTAATAATAATAATAATAATAATAATAATGAAAAGAACTGACTGATCAAAAGGTACGACATCAACAACCCACATGCAAGACGAAATTTAATTTCACCCCTCATTAAAAACGGATCTTAGGAACTCAGACTGAAGGAGACTGTGGGGCAGGCTATTACTTTTATTTGCCCAAAAAGACAGTCATTAAAAAGTAGCTGGAGAATAATGATATTAAATGGATGGACGTAAAAACGATATTCCCTCTTAACTTTGGCATGTAATAGAAAAAAAATATATATTCTTGAGTGAATGAATGACTTTGTTTTGAGAAAAATAAAAAATAAATAAAAACAAGACATCAACAGACAAAAAAGGAGTAGGCAGAACTGTACACTTATCTTATCCGACCCCCTTGAAAATTTTCTATCCCAAACTCATTCACAACCATTAATATAAATAGATATTCTTATATACATTATATTCTCGTACCCAAACTTTTTATTTATTTTTTATTCTTTAACTAAAAAAGAATACAAAGCAAGGGAGGGTAAGGATAATTTCAATTTTCCGCGTTTGTTCAGCAGCGTAATTGTGCGACGGTCCCTAGACCAGGGCGGCTGCACACTCGGGTGTTTACGTGTAACGTCACTTCGGGACAACTTCTAACGCCAACTTCCTTTGATAACAGGTACTGGTCACACTACCTGCAACTATGGAAAACTACAATTGAATTTTTTCAGACCAAGTTTCGTTTTCTTTCAACTTTTAATCCCGGAAGAAACGTTACATAGGCTATAACCTGGCGCTGCGTCGCCTAGATGTGGGGTAGATCAACTTTGGCGTTATCATAACATGCCCTCGTGTCAGGTCAGACAGGTTTTGCAAAACTGGTTTTGTCTACATGATAAAGTCGTACCACAAGACATGTACACAAATGCGCATAAACTGAGGAAGCGTGCAGGGAGCAACTCCTAACGTTACTGAAGTCCTGTTTTATGGCCACACATGGAAATATCAATGGTGGGGCGTCGTCTGTCATTAAAGAGGAGATCCTGTCTTCTGCTGTGCTTTGCTGTCGGACTGTTAATCGCTTATGAGCTCACAAGGTAAGCTGAGACATCTGTCTATTCCACTGTGCATTAGTTTGTTTGACTTGTTATGTCACTGCCTGTGTGCAGAAGTGTGGACTCAGCTATGAAACCAGCCAAGCTGTATGTGAACTCTGACCTCACTCACCTGCTGACCTGTGGACATTGGACATGACTAGGGTTGCACATAAAGTCACCTGTCACCGTGTTAGACTTTAGTTTGTGCTGTTTTGAGCTCATGACACCATGTAAGTGCATTTTCCCATATTGAATCAGGGAGATAATTATCTTCCTTTTATATTAATTTGATTCATTTTCGAAATCAAATGCCTTTAGGACAGGGAGCTAGAACTGAGCCTTGCATGATGACAAAGAAGAGGTTGTGCCTCTGGTGTTATGATTACATTCATATGCAGTGATAACACACAGGAGTGGCACACAACTTCTGCCACCATGATTTCTGAGCAGGTGCATCAGGTTTAAAGGTTCAGTGTGTAAGATTTAGGGGGATTTAGTGGCGTCTAGCGGTGAGGATTGCAGATTGCCACCAGCTGAAACTTCTCATGGCTACAATTCCTTCAGTCATGTTCCAGGATGTTTATATCAGGAGCCGAATTATCTGCAGAGGTCTTTTCCTCTCTAAACCAAACAGACCAGGTGATTAAAACCGTTATAAACACTGAATAAAGCAGTTTCATGTTACAAATCAGAGTTTTTCGCTGCTCATTAGGGCTTCAACTAACGATTATGTTCATTGTCGACTAATCTGACGATTATTTCTTAGATTAGCTGAGTAATCATTTTATCGAAAAATGTGTTAAAAGATGGAAAAAGTCTGTCTGTCTTTTTTCCAAACCACAAAATTATGTCATCTAAGGGTTTTAGTTCACCGTCATGGGAGAGTGTGTAAAGCTGCCACTATCTGAATGTAAGAAGCTGCAATAAGAGTATTTTGCAGTACTTTTATAGTACTTTTCTAAAAATGACTCAAACCGAATATGCAACTACTAAAATAGTCACCGATTATTTTTATAGTCAATTAGTCATCAAGTAGTCGACTAATCGTTGCAGCCCTACTGCTCATTGTAGAGGGGTTTCTAACTATGGTGTCCATTTCAAAAGCATGAATGGCCCTGTCTGGAGTCAGTGTTTGGTTTGTTAGTCCTGGGCTACTGTAGAAAAATGGCGGTGCAGCATGGCGATTTCTATAAACGAGGATCCGCTCCTTATGTAGATATAAACGGATCATTCCAAGATAACAAAAACCTGGTTCTTATTTTCAGGTGATTATAAACTGAAGAAAATATACTCTTTATATTACATTCCATTTCTACCAGTAAGCCCCCTGAATTTTACACACTGGACCTTTATACTGTATATTTAGCTCAACCACAAGCTCGCTTCCCATAGAAATATGTCTCTAGTGTCTTCATGGCCTCCAGTCCTGTTGCACTTGCTCAACAAAGTCTTTTTCAGTTGCAAACTGTGTTTTGCCCCCCTAGGAATCGCCTTGAAGTAGGAAGAATGAGCCGTGCGGAAGGTCTGAGGGCCAACTCGTCTCAGTTCACTCTGGAGGGAAAGCCCCTCCGCATCCTGGGAGGCTCCATCCATTACTTCCGTGTCCCCAGAGCCTACTGGGAGGACCGGCTGCTGAAGATGAAGGCCTGTGGCCTGAATACTCTCACGACGTAGGCTCCCACTGCAACTCATGGCTGGTTGGATACCGTGTACCTCAAAGCAGCAGGATGAACTGTGTCAGAGAGTTGTTTTACTGGATTATACACAGATCAAATAGCACTTGAGTAAAGCAGAGTAGAGCAGACAAAATTAATGAGGCATGAGAAAACACAAGGATGTTGTGATATATATATTTTTACAAGAAACTAATGCAGTCTTAAAAACCATGGAGTTCACTACCACCAAAATACTTAAAGCACACACACATAAAAATGTCTTTTACTTCCACTTTTTTTTTTTTCAGATATGTGCCGTGGAACCTGCACGAGCCTGAGCGAGGGGTGTTCAACTTTGAGGATCAGCTGGATTTAGAGTGAGGAACGACAAAAGGCAGTCCTGCAGATGGCACTGTTGCATCACAGCGCGGCTCAGCTTTCCACAGTCTTATAATTCGATACCACTGAGAGGGTGTACATTTACCCTCAAGAAATGCTTTTGATTAATTAGCTGTGCACTCAGTCAGTATCACTGATACTTGATTTATTGATAAGACGGCATCAATTCATCAAATGTGCCGCTTGCTGTCAAGTCTGGCGCTGAAAGCAGAGGTTGCCTCAGTCACAAATAAAAAGATCTGAAAATGGAAAAAAAATAATAATGGAGTGAAACAATTTAGAATTAATGATAATGAGATATCATTTGCAGCTGAACATCTGCTTTAATTCAGAATAATTGTCTGTCCCCACTTTTTATCTGCTGCAGTAAACATTTTAAATGGACTGCACTGAAAGTAACAGACCTCACTGACTGCACCTTCTCCACACTTGTACCTTTCTCTTAGAACCTACCTGCGCCTTGCAGCCAGCTTGGGTCTCTGGGTGATTCTGCGTCCAGGGCCGTACATCTGTGCTGAGTGGGATTTAGGGGGACTTCCAAGGTAATAATCACAATTAAGTGTTAGCTCTGCATATTTTTTTGTATTTGCCTTACACAGGCTGTCTGCAGGTCCTTAACAAGTTGAAAAATGTCTTAAATTTGATTCAGTTAAATTTGAATTTGTGATATCCTAATTGTGTAGTTTCTTTTATAAATGTTTTAATTTTTTTTTTGTCAAATGCATCAGGCTTCCCTGTGTGAAAGTCAATATACCTGATGTTACACACCTTTAAACCTAGCTCTGAAATTAATGCCGTCCTTTTACTTAATACATGCATTTACCTGCTGGCAAGATGTAGATTCACCTGACTCACTCTAGTAACCATGAAGCCTACCTGTGCACAGGACCACGTGTATACGTACCGTTATACTTACCTGCAATGCTCCAGTTGTTTGTCCAAAAATGAGTCTCTAATCTGATGAAAAATGATCTTGAAAAGGTCCTAAAAATTGTTAAATTTAATTGTCTGGTACCTGTACACACCCTGTTACAGTCATAGTAACATTGTAAATCATTTATTAGAATAGCCAGTGGGGTGCTAAATGAATCCTTTAAATTGGCTCGGAAATGAATTGCGCAGTCAAGTAATCTGTTTGTTAGCGGTATCTTTGCTGCAGGCTAAATCCATTAAACTCGTGGAAATAATTTAGTTACGTGAATTCAAGTGTGCCGTCTCTGTCATCTATTTGGCCAGTTTCACCAGACGCGTTGCTGCGTACTGTACAACAAAGAGTTTGTCTTGGTGAGATTGGTCCATCTCACAGTGCTGTATGTGTATGATACAAAGATGGCGTGACTTTAAGACAGGACATTATGCATCATATAACTACACCTCTTATGTTACTCAGATGAAAGTCACAGATGATTTCCCAGGCTTTTAGTGAGGTAGTAGAAAGAACAATAATTAAATCTGACAGGCACAGCTCCCTGAAAGGATGAGTTCATTTATTTCTGTAATCAAAATAGATTTAGACAGATAATGGGGTGTATGTTGGAGGGGGAAAAGACTGGAAGTAGGTATTTTTGGAGTGGTATTGCCTCCAGGGAATGTGACGTTGAGGTAATATTTATTTGATAATCATCAAAACAGAGTGTTTCTGGGGGCACGCAGTGAAGCATGACTTCCCCTGCACTGCACTTTATGATAGTCATGCTTAGGTCGGTGCGATTATCTTCGATAGCTTTAAAAAAAAACCTAAAGAGAGTTCACAGAAGAGCACTTTGAAGAACTCTGGTGAAATGTTACTTTCTTTGCATTTTAAAGGTTTTGGTTTCTTTGCAGTTGGCTTCTACGGGACCGAAACATGAAACTGAGAACAACCTACCCGGGATTCACTGATGCAGTCAACTCCTTCTTTAATCAGCTCATTAAGAGAGTTGTTCCACATCAGGTACTTTCCATTTTATCACAAACAAATGTAAACATTAATTTAATTGATGTACACACATAGTACAATATTTTCCAGAGGCCAAATGTATAAAAAGAATATGACTGAAATACATATTTTCTCAAAGACGCAAACACTTTTTCAGTGACATCTATAAAAAACAAGTCAGCATGCGTGCAATCAGAAAGTATTCGGTCCAAAATATATTTAAATATTTTCACAATAGAGTCATTGTATTCACGGTTATATTTTATCCCTGCATGCAGCATTTCTGTCATTACCTCCTCAGTAAGTGCAGCTGCTGGTGATCATTATGTTTACCATTGTTTGCAGTACAGTGCCCCATACACAGTGTAATGACTTTCATGACTGCTACAGCGAAGACATTTTCAGCTTTTGAGACCAGCACATCTAGAATGTATGAACTGGTGTCTTGTGGTGTTTTCATTATTGTATCCACCTGGAGCTCAAAGGGACAGTTCACCTCAAAATAAAAAATAAAAAATATTTCCTCTTACCTGTAGTGCTGTTTACCAATCTGGATGTTTTGGTGTGAGTTGCCAAGGGTTGGAGATATTGGCCAGAGAGACGTCTGCCTTCTCTTGAATATAATGGAACTAAATAGAACTCAGATTGTGATGCTCAAAGCATCAAAAAAATAGAAGAAGACATTTGGTAAAAACTCAACAACAGTGTCACTTTTCAGAAATCATGACCCGGTTACTCAAGATGATCCACAGACTAGGGGTGTGCCACATCATCTCATTCATGATAATACCAGTATAATTTTTAATATCATATGAAAAATATATATTGTAATATTTCGACTTGCTGAAATAGCCGTACTGTTACCCACAGCAACAACAAACATGGCTGAAAGCAAAACTATTACCAACTCCGCGGTGGTTCCAAAAAGAGGAACAGCTTCAGTAGTGTGGAACAAACTGTGGCGTCCTGAATGTTTTATGAACAGCCCCGGACTTCTTAGACTCTTTTCACGAGTTGCTGCTCAGAGGAAACTCATTCAGTGGCTCCTCCGGCAGCAGCACAGCGTCTCTCCCTCTCCTCTCTCGCCGAGCGCACATGGGAGTTGGTGTCATCAAGTGATTTTGTCATAAACCTTTGGTAATGTAAACCTACGTGACGCTCGCAGCTCGACAAAAAACTACATATATATGTGTATGTGCAATGGTTGGGGTATCATAACAGCGTGTCACAGGTTACAGTGTGATGATTAGAGGAGAAATGGCAGAGCATAAAGGTCCAGGTGGAAAAACAAATTAAAGATTTGGCTAAAAGAGAAGGAAATTGTCTGTTTATCTATAAATATAGATCCCAGGGTATGTTTTATGTATTTGGGAGCTGCTGACTTACTGTTGTTGTTCACAAACTAAAGAAATTACAGATCATTTTTGTTTAGTTTTTACTTAATATTTGATGGCAAGCTGTTCTGTTGACATGTAAAACTATATCACTGATTTTGTTGCAACTCTGTTTTCTTAAATTAATAATACAATTTCTTTTTACTATTTTGTCATCGTCAAAAATATCGTTATTGCTAAAATACCCTGAAATGTTGTGATATTATTTTAAGGCCATATCGCCCACTCCTACCCCACACCTTGCTGTGAGCAGTTTCACATACAAGCTATTTTCTTTCTACCAGCTACACCCACCAACAACATCACTGCACAGAAGGAAGCGTGTATCTACTGCTAGCTCACTTAGCACCACTGAGCTAGCTAATGTTACAGCTCAGCAGAGGAGGACACCATTGATGTTTACATCTCGCGCTGTCACAGTCACAAGCCTCTCGTCCATGAGTAGATGCACTCTTCCTTCTGCGCAGTGATATAGTTGGCAGGTGTAGTTCAGTAGAAAGGAAATAGTTCCCACATGAAACTGCTCACAACAAGGTCTATGGATTATCTTGAGTAACCGCATTGTGATTTCTGGAAGGAGACACTGCTGTTGAGTTTTTCAAATGTATATTTGGCACGTTAAGCACCACAAGCTGAGTTCCATCTAGTTCCATTATATTGGAGAGAAGGCAGACGTGTCTATGGCTGATATCTCCAACACTCAGTAATTCACACTAAAACAATCAAGACTGATAAATCACACTACAGGCAAGAAGAAAAAATTGTTTTGGGGTTAAGTGTCCTTTTATTAGTTCAGCAGGCAGTTTTCCTTTTTATCAGCTCCATGCATCATTGAACAAACTCTGCTCCATTTCACAGTGTTTTTAAAACGTATCTGTATTGAGGGAACGAATGGTCAAGAGCTGGTGGCAGGCCCTAATATGTGTCCTTTCATTGGATAATTAATGTCCAGTACTCCAAGGGTGGCCCAATTATCGCGGTTCAAGTGGAAAATGAATATGGCTCCTATGCTGAAGATGACTCGTACATGCCCTTCATCAAGGAGGTAAGAAACAGAACTTGGATATTATTTCAACGGTAATTGGTAGCTCATAGATGAGAGTGCACTTATTAGGGGCCGGGCAGCCTAAGCTGCCAGGACCCTATTGTTTTGCTACATGTTCTTCTTCTTCTTCTTCCGAGGAAATCCTATGCGCGAAAAATCACCAAAAGCACAAAGGTCCAGTCCCATGCCAGATTGCCTCAGCTGCAAAAACAGGCCAATAGTCCTGATGGTGGCGCTACAGCAAGCCTCTAAAGTTCAAAATTTTGAAAATTCACAACAAATCAACCATATGTGCTACAGATTTGCAACTTTAACCAAAATGTAGCCCCCATACTGAAGAAACTTTTTTACATTTAAACTTATTGCAAATTATGAAGTCCATCACTCTGTTTTTTCAGAAACTGTAAAACTTCTTAAACCTATCTCCTCCCACAATTTTGCTCAATTGACATCAAACCTGCTACAGAGCATCCTCAGTCTGTCCTACACAAACGATTCACACAGACTTTTGATTTATTGAAAATTGAGCCTACAGTGCATCAAAATGTTTGACTGTAAACGGTACTGTAAAAATATACATGCAAATTCTTGCAAAATACATTTTCAATGTTCATTAAAAAAATGACAAAATTTTGGAGACATGGTAGATGATGTTTGGAAAATATCAGAATTTTATCTCAAAAACTGAATTTTTTACAGCATTTTGAATTTCGCTCTAATGTGAACAATTGGAGTCAATGCAAAAATGGCATTTTTAAACATGAGTTTTTCACTTATGGAGCCAATAAATCATTGTTAAAAACAAATTACCAACATCTCCATGCTGTCTAGATGTAATTTGTGTATTTTCGGATTTTTGTCTTAATAAGTGAATTTTTGACAGCCGTTTGAAATCTGGCTTTACACTAACAGCTGCTGTCTTGCACACAGGTGACTGGCTTAGTCAATTTGTGAAGCTCCATGTGACATTTCCGTTTGCCAATTAGCTCAGTGAGCTAGAGGATGGTTCTTGGTGTTGAAGATTGTGAGTTCAAGCCTCAGCTCATGCAATATTTCCATATGAGAAATCTACCCAAACTTTTTATAAAGGTCCAGTCCCATGTCAGATGTCCTCAACTGGAAACACAAGACAATAGTCCTGATGGTGGCGCTACAGCAAGCCTCTAAATTTCAAAACTTTGAAAATTCATAACAAATCAACCATATGTGCTACAGCTTTGGAACTTTCACTTTGAAATTTGCTTTTCCATGGCATGGATGGCTACTGTCTGGCACCCTGATGCTTGGCTTAGTCAATTTGTGAAGCCACACATGAACTGTCACTTGCCAATTAGCTCAGTGAGATAGAAGTGTGGATGTGGATTAGAGACTACCAAGGTTAAAATAATTATGATCCAGGCAGTTTTGCGGAGAGACAAATACACTTTATCAACACTTTTCCCTGTTATCCCTTGTCTCTTTTCCCTGTTTATTTGGCTTAGCTATCAGTCAATATGCAGAGTCTATCCAATAGCTACTTTTACATTTTAAAAAATGTTTCATCTTTGTCACCATGGATAATGTTTAGCTTTAAGCTAGATCAGGCCAGTTTGTTCATAATTGCTAGCAGTTAATGTTATTCTTACTTTCTTGTTCTTGAGTTTTTTCTTTCCTTTGTATATTATGAGTCTGATCACTTCAGCCACTCATCCATAATTTGAAGGGCATGCCATAATTATATGATGTAACTTCTATGTTGTGATATGCTTTGTTTTAGTGTGTGTGTATTGCTCAGAAATGCCTAATTTTGCATAAAATTGCCTGGCCCCGACCATTGCTGCGCAGCAGCTATAATTTACTTTGTTACCCCTGCTATTGTCCACTCACTCTTCTTTTCACTCCCTTCCAAAAAAATATAAAAATATCAACAATTATTTTTCCAGGCGTTACTGTCAAGGGGCATCACTGAGCTGCTGCTGACCTCAGACAACAGGGAAGGACTAAAGCGTGGAGGAGTGAAAGGAGGTATTGTCAAATGGGCTGACAGACAAACAAGACCGTGCATAGATACACACACACACACACACACACACACACACACACACACACGCACAGTACGATGGTTGGTGTGTTGTATTTTCACACAATGACAAGAGGTCTGAGCCAAAGGGTGGCCTGGTGTCAGGCAGCTGCAGTTCAGACCTGCACACAAAGGATTCTGTGTTGCTGCAGAAAGTTGCTCTTTTTGCATGTTCACTGACACAGACACTGTGAAGCCCCAATAAAAAATCATTTTCTTTGACAAATAAGCAAAGTTAACGCACACACAAAAGCAAACATTGTTTTAATGCCATAATAAGGTTGTTGTTAATTGAAATGAGCATTTCTGTTTTCATTATCACTGCAAACCATGCATTGTCATCATCATCATAATTACAAAGCAGGATCCTCCAGAGTATAATAAACCCTCCAGGGTACTTACATAAATACATATTTCTTAAACCTAATTTGCATGTTATAGGTGAACAGATGAAGTTTGATGCCTCGTTGGCTGATTCCTAATGCAGAAGCTTACATTATACCATTTTAATGCCTTTTAACTTTGTGATTTGAAGAAAAATGTTGCTTTATATTAAGTTCTAGGCGTGATGTGAAACTCTTTAATGGTTCTCTAATGACAAGAGAAGAGGCATGTGAGGGAAGCACAGCTCACAACAAATTGTATTCCATAAAGCTCTTTCTGTAGCATGTTTGGTATAGTTTGAACTGTTATTTTCTACCTGTGTTAACATTGTTCTACCTTTTTGTGTCTGAAGCACTAGAAACCATCAATTTCCAGAAACTGAACCCAAATGACATCAAGTATCTGGATGCAATACAAGTGAGTCTAATTTGTCAGTCCTTGCTCTTTCCAATATATACACTGTCCATGTGAAACTTTTTGGTTACCTATCTACCTTAAAAGTAAAAGTTAGTGGCCTAAGTATATCTTTAATCTCAAAAAGATTTTCTTCAATGTTTGCAAGTGCAGTCAGGTAGGTACTGAAAGAACCTGAAAGGTCATCTCGATGCATCTTTTGTTTAACTGACCATTTTCTCTCCCACTAGCCTCACAAGCCAAAGATGGTGATGGAGTACTGGTCTGGCTGGTTCGACATTTGGGGGGACCTTCATCATGTGTACACAGCTGACGGTAAGACTGACTCAATATGGGTAGGCAGGTTTTCTTTCGAAAGAGCTGTAGGATCCCTGATAAAACTAAGACAGGTGTTCAACTGAGAGTAAGACGGGATTTCTGCTGATGGATTCTTTGCTGAGGGTGAAACAGTTTCTCTCTGTACAGGAGGTCGATAATACTGGTTAATTTGAGACCAGGACAAGACAGGTTTTTTTTGTTGCGAGCCAATTCAGAACCTCTGACAGTGGAATAGACTGTCGTGAGGGTAAGACAGAGTCTCAGTGCCTTAGGGTAAGAGGTTTAAGACAAACCCCTTTCGCTGAGAATAAAACAGTCTCTGTGCCGGGGGAAAGACAGGGTATGGACAAGCTCCCTGCTTTGGAGGTTGTGTACGATAAATTCTCCAGACTGAGTGTAAGGACAGTGTCACTAACACTGGTTCCTTCACAAAAAGGCACAGAGCCCACTCAGTGCAGCTGGGATGTACAGCTTAGCATATGGCCATTTCTTCCTTGTTTTGGGGCTTTGTCAGAGATTTCTATACTTTTCATGCATGGTAGGTTGTGAGCCCAGTATCACAAACCAGAGCCCGTGTCCCATCCTCTCGACTTTGTCTCTGGGCCATATATTTGATGTTCACAGGCCAGATTTTCAAACACTTCTTTGTCCAGGATTGTTCAAAGGTGTGCTCTGATGATTCTCACTGACTGTACCGAACCAAGGTGGAGGTGTTACTCTTTGTAGGAGTTACATTCATCTCATACCTTCGCACTTTCTCTATATCCACATATGTTGTGGTTGCACAGACACACGCAGATACACTCACTGTCTGCGTATCTTCTACAATATCTAACCATCTGCACCTGAACATAAGACATGACACAACATGTGAGACTTCTTCTTCTTAAAACATTTGCTGAGCAGATTTTTGGAACAATTTGAAATCTACACTGTTTACATTCGTGATTACTTGTGATCAGTCTTCTTCTTCTTCTTGTTGGTGCATTGCTTCATTTCTTGGCTCCTCATTGCACCAACTGTTGAGTAGTGGAATAGTGTGAAACCATTGGCAGGACTGTGAATCATGTCACCCACGGGCCATGGTGGAAGAAGGATTCAGATCCTTTACTTGAGTAAGAGGAACAAAACAACAGTCTAGAAATCTTACTTATGATGCATATGTATTTTCAGCAAAGTGCACTTATGTGTCAAAGGTAGAAGCACTGAAGGCCAATTTTATGGTGATACATTTATTGAAATAGAAATATGAAACTTGATTTCACAGTTTATTTAAAACAAATAGATCTGCATTAAAAACAGGCTGGAATATTCTTTCCATATCCATCCATCCATCCATCCATCCATCCATCCATCCATCCATCTCATTTCATCTGCTTATCCGGGGGCCAGGTTGTCGGGGCAGCAGGCCAAGCAGAGCACCACCCTCTCCCCTGCGATGCTTACAAGCTCTTCCTAGGAGACTCTTACCACATGTTTTGGGAAAATAAGGGGCAAGGACTCAATTATTGACAAAATCATGTACTTTAATAATTTGATAAGAAGGAGATTGTGGTGAAAACAAATGCATTATGATTTAAAAGGTTATTATATGTAATGTATGAACAGGAATGGGAATGGAAAACCACTTCCAAATCATCTGATCCATCACAATCATTTGTCTCCAAGCTTATTAACTCCTTTTATTGTTGCCTGCTCTACCCACTAAGCCACAGACGCCCCGCCGGCATTTATTTTTGACAGTTGCAAAACAATGAAGTCAAACTCTGAATCTATGCTGCTGCTGTGAGAGTCATGGGAGGAGAGGATAAAAAAAATGGTCCAAAGTGTGGCTTCATTTCACAAAGAAAGATGCAAACAGTGCTGCTTGTAATGTCTGTTAAATGAGTATTTCCAGTAGCTGAAAGGTGGAGGCAGGAGCAAAATGCTGAAAAATCTTTCTGTGCTACATTGGCTTAAATTCCAGAAATGTCATGTATCAGATACTCACGTGCCGCTGCTTTCTAATTAAGGTGCACATTTTTTTTTTTTTTTTCAGATGGTAAATATCCTATTAGAGCCATGCAGGCAGAAATAACATTTTTTTTCTTTTGACTAAGAAAACCTTAATAAAAACTAAGACTACAAATATTCTGGTATTTCACCTACACTCTGTTCAGACAGATAAGTAGAATGAATGATGGCATTGCTATCAATGAAGTCTTATCAGTTTCATTCTCTATGTATAAAATATCTTCATTTTTTTAAAAAAAATAATAAAAGTAAGTTGCTGGTAAATAAGTGTAGGGGAGTAAAAAATCCATCTAACGTTGTGGAGTAGAAGTATAAAACAGCATAGAATAGAAATACTCAAGTAAAGTACAAGTACCACAAAATTGCTCAGTACAGAAAGTGTACTTTATAGCTTTCTACCACTCCCCACATTTATGTGCATCCTTGTGCATGTGCTAGCATAACAGAGTGGTACTAGAGGTCAAAACCCTGACAGAGTACTTTTAACCTTAAAGCCACTACAAGGAACTTTTAACTGGATATGCAAAAGTCTCTCGTTTCTGCTGATGTCTGTGCGTGACCTGGAACAGCAAATGAGACCATCAGTGTGAAGATAAGCTATTTCTGTATAGTGTATATCCATACCTTTAGGAAACTGTGTCTGGGTCCACCGCAGGTTGCTTCCAGGACGAAGCGATTTATGGCACTCAGATGGCACACTTCATCTTACCTAGCTGCTTACATTTAGTGACTCTTATAAATAGTCGCCATTCCTCCTCCTCGACCCGACGTCCGCGGGGAGTTAAAATAGCAGCAAACATCGGGTAAAAGTTCTGTGAAAGCACTGGACTCACCAACAGTCAGCCACGTCTCAGTCACATAGAGAAAATCCAATCCTCGGGAAGTCAGGAAATCCTTCAGGATAAACGTTTTGTTCGCTAGCGATCTAGCATTTACCAGCCCAATCCTGGCAGGAGCCGGCGGGTCTACGGTGTTAGCTGTCCGGGGAGCCACACACAGAGGCCGCAGGTTGCGCAGATTCACCCCGCGCCAGCGGGGACGAGGAGAGCAGGGGCCCGCGGGGCTGGAACACCTCATCCGGGCCGACGACAGGTACCAGCCAGGCGTTGACAGGGTCCAGCGAGTGCTGAGAAATAAAGAGGCGAGGCATTGCTCCATACTCAGTTCAAGAAGCCGTGGAAGTGCTCGCCAAACAGGCCTTCAGCCTTACCAGCCGACCGCTGCGTTTACCCCGGCAGCAGTGGCGTTTATACGCTGGAGAGGTGGAGCTGGGGCAAAGTTTTCCTGTCTTGTTGCTTCATTCATCCCCAGAACAACACATGCGCAAGCCAGGTAAGCTTCTTTACGACAATACGCGCTAGAGCTCATGGGAAATGTAGGCTTCATTCCGGGAAAACACGACCGCTTTTGTCCACAGGGTCGCCAAAATAAACTCAAAATGAAAGTTCCTTGTAGGGGCTTTAATGTAAAATATCTTACAAATATGTAATTTAGCTTACTTTGTGGGGACATTTCAGTAGGGCTGAAGTAGTGCTTGTTTCTATATTCAGTTAAGCTGTTGATTTTTTTTTTTTTTTAATCAATCAGTTACCCTTTAAAATGTCCAAACAAAAGTGAAAATGTACTCGTAATCCCAGAGCCCAACGTGATCATCAGTCAGTAATCCATATTTAATTTGGAGTGATATAATACAGAGAAAAGCTTAATAAATAATAATCAGTTAATGGAATTTAATTCTCTGCTTATTGAATAATCAATTAATCCTCCAGTTGTTTGAGCTATGTGTCAAAAACACATACGCCATAAGATATTTAGGTTGGATCACCTTGTCCTGGCTGTTGTTATGGGCCTTAGAAGTATAAAGGGTGCCAGTACAATATTAATGTGAAAAAGCCAACGGCAGATTCATTCAGTATGTACACTCCAATATCTCCCACACACCAGATAACATGGTCCACATGCTGCTTTCGGGGCGGTTATATTTTTAGTATAATGCACAGTCCTGGCATACATTATAGCACCTGTTTCACAATTGTAAAGATTAATGGAAGCTACACACTCTGCTATCACCGACTTGAGTGCTCTCAGAAACATCTTATTTCAGACACACAGTGCAGAGCCTCAAGCTTCCTTTTTACTCTCTGTCGTTCCCAGCAGCCATCCACATCTTAACAAAAAAAATGTCCTGAAAATGAAAGGCTTCCTTATATATTTTCTCCTCAATGAGAAAAAGGAAAAGAAAAAGACCCTCACCACGCAGAAAGTGTCACAGCTATGAAATGAACATTGGGATATTCAGAGGGGATTCGTGTCCTTGACAGTTCAGTGCTCTGCACACTGCAACACACCCAGCAGTTGGCCGCAGCTAGTGCCACCGCCATGAAACCAACCGAGTCGGCTCTGTCACTCACCCCGCTCAATTGTTATTCACCAAGGCTCATGCCCTTGATTCAAATCATTAAAGTCAGTCCAATTTGACTACTAAAGTCCAATTTGAATACTTAATTACTTTCTCTGCTATGTTCGCTGCAAAAATGTAGGTAGCTAATTTGTGCAGGGAGGTAGGCAATTTTTTATGGGTGTGAGCATTGCCCTGTAATGAATTATTCTAACCTGTAATAAGATGTGTGGCTGAGGTCCGTCTGTGTTTCAATTGAAGGGCAATAGGATTATTGAAATGGTGGCTTGTTAAAGCTGATGTCAAATTGATTTTTTTTTTTTTTTTGTTAACTAATGGGTCTACAGGCCCAGATACACCAAACTGACCAGAGAACTAGTGGCGACTGAGGCCCCCTGCTGCGTCACCTGACATTGCCGTATCTTGGCTAAAAATTTTCACATCAACACACCACAAAGACTTCAGCCAACAGCATATGATCTGGGCCTGCGTTAGAGGAAATAACTCTTCACAACAGCAGATGGCGTTCGTCTGAAATCGTCTTTCAAAAAGGGAGACTGTCTTGACACTAGTTAGCCAGTTAGCACATTAGCAAAACAATCCAATGCTGAAAGAACAGAGCATCTTTACTGTGAGCCAGTGAACAATAACACAAACCATCACTAAATGTTTCTGCTAAAGAGCTCAGTCTCTAAAGAAAAATAATCTTACTGTATCTAACAAGTTTATTTTGATCTCACACTCTCTTGACTTTAGGTTTTTGTTTACTTTCCTCACTTCTGTTTTTCTTCTCATGCGCTGAGCTGAACTGCCAGTCAGAGTGATTTCATACACTGATGGGCTTCGCCATCGCCAATGGCGGTGTTGACACTGATTCAAAATGCTGAATCTGCCACTAAAAAGCCAACAGGGACCGTAAGGGGTAACCGTGCAATGTGTGCTGCACTGTTAGGGCGACAGACGCTGACAGATAGCCCAACATTGGCATCAAGGTGATCGTGAGGATTGCAGATTGCAACCAACTGAAACTTCTCCAGGTTAGAATTCCTTCAGTATTCATTGTTTAAGAGGTTTTTACCAGGAGGTCTCCTCCTCTCCGAAACAAATAAATCAGGTGATTAAAACCAGTAAAAACACTGAATAAAGCAATGTTGTGTTACAAATCAGAGTTTCTCCTAAGCTTTTTGGCACCTCGCAGACAGGCAGCTCACCCAGCACCTGTTAATGTGTGCTTAGTTATTTTCTCTGGTAACTTAATGTGTGCTCACCCTATTTCTGATCTAGGTGTTATGGAGGTTTTTACTGGGAGCTGAATTATCCTCAGGGGTCTGTTCTTCTCCAAACAAATGAGCCTGGTAAACCAGTAAAAACACTGAATAAAGCAGTTTCACCCTAAAAAAAAATCTGCGTTTTTCTGATGGTCTCATCGTGAACCAAAATATGCTTCTTTAATTAGGTGATCATGTGCCAAAGAAAACAAATTTATTATATTCCTTTTTTGCCAATATATTCCCCTAAATCACACAGACTGGACCTTTAATGTTGATGGGCATTTATTATTCTCTGATTTATTTACTGTAATTAAGAGTGTAATTAAGATACATTATAGAATTTTTTTTTTTCTTTGACAGACATGATACCTGTGGTCAGGGAGATCCTTAAACAGGACATGTCCATCAACCTCTACATGTTCCACGGAGGCACAAATTTTGGCTTCATGAGCGGAGCGTTTGCAGTTGGAATGCCGGCACCGAGACCTATGGTGACAAGCTACGGTATGTGTAATGAACCTGTTTCTGACCAGAATTATGTGACTTTTAAATGATCAAAATTCCCCTTGAGTTGGGAAAAATATCATAAAGGGTTAATTAGTCAGGGTTGAACTAGTATCCACAAAGCTTGTAAAATATATTTGACTCAGGAGTGCACATATTCATCAAACATAACCTTCTTAAAATACAGCCAGTAAGTATCTGCTTGAAAAACGTGAACAGGAGGGAGATTAAAACATGATTAGGGTATTAAAAATATCTGTAGATGGCGCTGTCCCTACTCCTGAGCCTCTGACCTTCAACTGTTTGAAAATTTGAATATGCAGTACGCATTAATGAATTCATTACCTAATAAAATGCACGGGAAATGTAAATGAAAGATGGTACAATGGGTTTTATATCCTCCTCTAGGGTACTTAACATTGTAATGACCTCGTTCTTGAGAAAAAGAGGAGAATTCTGAAAAACCTCTCCACAGCAGGGAGGACCACCTCTGACCTTGAGCCGTCGTTATACCTGTGTTTACTCCTCTGAATACCTTTTACCTTTTTTTTTTTCCCCTCAAAAAAAAAAACTCAGTTTTCTGTCAAGATAACCCAAAATGTGTCTCGGCCCGCTGCTGTCTCAAGATGTTTGATAGGGGAGCACAGTGAAAGCATCTGCCACGGTAAGAGGCATCCCTGCCTCTCTCCGGCTCCCGAGCCTGCTGTTCTGATAGCGCATTATCTTTCAGATTACGATGCTCCATTATCCGAGGCTGGGGATTACACCACCAAGTACCATCTTCTGAGGAATTTATTCAGCCACTACCACAGTGAGTGTCGTGTGTTGTTGCTGAGTCGGGCCCCACATCTTCTGTCTCTCTTTCTCTCCCGTTCCTTTCATCTCCCCACTTAAGTTAATTCTCCTTGTAGAACCTGCTCTCTGTTGGCTAAAGTAGGATAACTTTGCATATGATTACAAGCATGGATTAGATATGGTTTTGTGTGTGTGTGTTTGTGGATGTGTTTGAGATCTCTGCCCAAGTCAGAGACCCTCAATTACTGCCCGTTGTGAAAATTACATACCAGGCTTTGTATCATGTTTATTGCTTATGCAGCTTTCTCTATTTGTAAAACAAGCGTTTGTGGTCGGGGGCAGAAGTCTTAAGTGTTTTGTGGCCAGGACTGAAAATGTAGCTTTTGGCAATCTGGGACCGAATCCAGCACAACAAGTTAAGTAACAATTTGCCCAGAGTTGTGGTGATTGAAGATAGTTTGAAAGGCTGCCTGTGCGTGATTCATCCTTATGTTCTGTAGTCTGCTGAACAATGAGCAGTGGCCTAGATATGGGAGTGAGTCTGAGAAGGCTTTTTGTTCTGCTCTGCAACTACAAACACATGACCTTGTTCTTTAATTAGCTCCTTTTGATATTTTATTATTGTTTAGACGTCATCGTGTCAGTCACTCTTTGCCCTGTGGTTTTGTTTTTTGCACAGCCTCGTATGGATTCAGGCTGATCTGTCAAAAGTCTAATTTGATCTTTGACAGCAACATTGCTCTTAAGATACACCTGTGACATACATGCTTTGTGGTTTGTCTTATAATTACCAAGCTGTCAAAAATTGCAAAAATACAGTTTATAATCTAGAAAAAGATAGACTACTGCCTGTGCACATGCGTTAGTCAGCTCACTCTTAATGGCTCCAGTTTATTTAAAGTTTTCATGCTCCTGAGGAGAAAGTCAAATGTCAAATTTAAACATATTTGAACCCTATCAGTTTCTCCCCCCAGCAACACATCGCCACAGCCTCCTCTGCACAACATTACATGAATAATTTGGGATAATACAGGCTTTGTTGTGGAAAAAATTCCAATCTGTCACAAAAAAATTTCAACGTGCACTCTTCCACTCTTAGTTTTGACACACTATATACACTAACAAAGGCACTGGCTTGTAAGCGCTGTAGAGAGCCATTTAGAAGGAAGTGTTGGCCGTTATCCTCGAAGCCTTCCTTAAGTGATCCAGCTGTTACCACTTGGTGATAAGGAAACGCTGTCAAGCCTTTTCCAGAGGGAGTGCTGGTGGCTCTGCATGCTTTAACACCTTTAAAAGCAGTGAGAGGGCATGGGCAACCACTGTTAATTGTTGTAAAGAGACTGTTTTGCAACAGGGAGCACAAACTGGATGCCGCCGGGGAGGGAAAATGGCTCACCCAAGGAGCATTTAAAGCTTTTTCCAAGGGACAGGTCACTTTTATGATTGGTATTGAGTGATTCTTAGGCTTCAGAGTATGAAGACTGAAGGAAGTCTACAGCTCTTTAGTGGCCCAGAAAAAGGTCCAGTCGCTTTTTTTGTGTGTTTTAGTGAATTGTTTTGCTGCTGGTTAATCTTCACAGTCTTGGCATCAGCTTTACGCAGATCATTGTCTTAGTTTGCTTATAGGCTTAACATGGTTTACAATGTAAATTTACAGAGCAGCCCTCCTCTGTCTTCCTGTCTTCCTTTTCCTTTCTCATAGATATGATATGTAGATGTACAAGTTTTTACCTCGGCAAGAGATTTCTTTAAAGATCAGGGAAATCCATCTTTAACTCCCTTCTCTGACCAAATTTACATATGTTAAGGGATGTACAGTATCTATGTATACATGTGGGCAGTCTATACATAATTTACAGATTCCCTTAGGAGGTTAGCTTGGACTTGTTTGCATCCTCTGAGGTAAATAAAGAGTAAAGGAAATGAAAATAAATTCATATACAGACAGACAGACAGACAGACAGACAGACAGACCGTATCCTCATTTTTCCTCCTTGTTTTCCAGCGCAGCCTCTCCCTGAACTGCCCTCTCATCAGGAGAGGAGAGCGTACCAGCCTGTTGTCATCCAGCAGCACCTGTCTCTGTGGGACAGCCTGCATTTCACTGACAAGGTAAGCTACAGAAGCGCAGTGAGTGCCAAAATAGGAGGCACGGAAATAATAAACATCATCCATGTAGTGCTGCTCAAAACAGAGTCTGAAGGTTGTTGACAGACAACCGCAATATATTAAATATTTCATGCATTAGTGAGAAACAAAAGCCAATCAAATAAACTCAAAGAGAACTTGCTGTTAATTATGTGGGTGTGTAGCCTGTTGTGGTCCGTGTGCTCTTCTTGAAAAATGTATTCCCACTGCTCAGAGAGCCGTGCATAGCGCATGAGATTCTCAAGAGTGATTCCCTAAGACTGTACTCGCTTGAAGACAGGTGTATATGCAGTACCAACACTTACAGTAGCTCTCATTACATCTGCAAGAGTTTCTGCTTGCCTTGATTATGACATATTGCATTTGCCAACTACCTGTTACCAGTAGTTATTATAATTTGGTAGCTTTGCTAACCATATTTTACAGTCAGTCGACAATAATAACAACACAGATAATCACAGTAATCTCCTGCAGTCTTGTACCTGCTGGCATTGTTCTTCAGCTTTATCTGTCGCCCTTTTTTACACAGAGCTCATGCAATACTGCCACAATGAAGACCTGTCATCACGCTAGCTTTGCTTTGTTACACAGAACCAAACAACGCCGGCATAATGCCACCCCCGTGTGTGATTTCAGATAGCATCAGGCGCTTTGGAAGCAAAAGAGGCATGTCAGGCATGATGTGTAACACGACAACGTCAACCTGTAGTGTGACATACAACGCATGTGTCAGGCAGCGCTTTACAAACAATAACAATTTCATAACATGGCAGTAACAATCATGTACCATCCCTGTTATGTGGCGGCTGATCTCGTTCTCTGCTCAAAGGGTAAGGAGCTGCTGCAACTCATCATCTCTCCAATTCTTTGAATCAGCTGTTTACTGCTGCCAGCGGTGGGTTGCATAAATAACACTTTGTAAAACACGGCACACCTGTCTTGTGCTGCCGGCTCACACTTTTTACACAGAAGTTGATTTGGCTCTTTTACTACCTTCGTTGTCGGCGTAAAGGTCGAGCAACTCTGTCCCCCCATTCCGTGTTAGTATCTTTCATACAGGAAGGCGAGGTGGAATAACAGACCTCGAACAGGCCTTTTGTGTCCATAACCTCAAGCAAATCTCTATTTTAGCACCATATCTCTATTAAGTTGTGCTGGTTTTGAACAGTATGCTCTGATAAAACATTACCATATGTGAGGTAACCTACGACACCCTCTGCACATCTTCCAGGGTGACATTTGGTCTATACAATTTATGACAAATCATAAGGTATACAGTAGAATATGTTCCTCTAATACATAAACTAAACCCCCTACAGACGTATTTTATTTCTTGATTATAAAGAAAATACAAGAATCTAATTTGAAGCAGTGAAAATCACAAATTAGGGCACAGATGTGGCTGAAAGTGAGTGAAGTGAGCTTGCAGCCATGCTCCACCACCAGCTTAAGCTCATAGACCTATCAAGAGTGGTCTGCAAAGGGAAGTAAATGAGTAACACTCCTCCCTTAATGAACAACTGCTGATGAGGTTCCTCTGAGCAAGACAGTCTCTACTAACTGCACTAGTGGCCTGCTCAGGGACTGGCAGTAGCCCTCTGTGTGCAGCTTTATGACTGTAAAGCAGGTTGTTGTTGTGGAAATAAAACATGAACACAACCAAAAACCTCTCCTTGCCAAGAGATGGGTTTCAAAACTGGTTTGGAGGGTGTCATCATGTCTGTTTGCTTTTATGTCCAGCAGTGTAGTTTAGCCATTTACACCATGCTCTTCAGGGGCATTTATATTCAAACCAGATGTAGCACGTCTGGCGGTCGCTTACAACATTAATTATTCACTCCCCGTCGCAATAATTTGCTTCCCTCTGAGACGACAATTACTTTGCCCCTGTCCAGCCACACGGCCTCGTTTCAAAAAGAGCGTTTGCTCTTCAGAGACTTCAGAGAGACTGAGTGGGATGTCTGAGTTTGATATTGTATCTGTGTGTTTGGAGGTACGTGGTTAATCGTGTCACAGCAGCGAGTGTTTATTGTCTCATGAAGAGTGCATAATGCACCTCCCAAGGGTATGCAAAAAGAATGCTGCTGAATAAAAGAAGTGCTCTGAACGCCAGACAGGAAAGCTTCATTAGGTTTGATAAATCATCACTTTGGGTGAAGCCATCTTGCGAGTGGGAGATTGTGCATTGCGCATCATAGAAACCCATTTGCATTGAGAGTGGTTTTGAGATTGTGTGTTCACTTTAAATACAGCAAGCTTCATGTCGCCATTTCAGATAAGGGTCTTTAAATATATGAATTCCTGCATCACATTTTAACACCTGATTTCAAAGGTACATTATATGAACACCAAACCTTGTGTGTATCTCCATTACATATTTGTTTAGCCACTGAAGTCAGAGAGGCCGGTGAACATGGAGAACCTCCACGTCAACAATAACAACGGCCAGTCTTACGGCTACACGCTGTACGAGACCGCCATCACCAGCCAAGGAACCCTCAACTCGAAGAACAACGTCAGAGACAGAGCACTGGTAAAGACAGGAAGACAGACGCGCACACAATGCACCCGCAATCACACATTTACACTTTCCTTTGTGAGAATGTTTGCGTGTTTGTAGAAAACTGTGATCTGTTAGAAATCGCACCCCTGATCAGTGTACTTGTGGAGTACAATTAACAAGCTCAGGCTGCAAACAGTTGCTCTGGTGTTAATGTCAGACAGTCAGAAGAGCCTGGAGTTCTCAAAAGTTGGTTTCCAAAAACTTCAGTGAAACACTGAATGAAATGTGAAGTGAAATACATGAATGCTTCATGTCGAGGGCAGGTGGTATCTTTATTTCATGATGGATTACTCCACACATATACTGCATCATTCTACATCATTCTGACGCAGTGTGTGTTGTGCTAGGAACAAGTTTGGTGCCCCGCCTGAGCCCTTGTGCCCCTTTTATCTTGACGTATGGCCACATCAGCAACACAGAAAGTTAGAGCGGTTTCTCATGTGGGGTATTTTCATTTTTCAAAATATTTGCTTTCCATTTCATGTTTCCTTCCTAGGTTTTTGTGGACAAACATTTTGTGGGTGTTCTGGATTATAAGACGCAAGAACTTCCACTCCCTGATGGGAAGGTAACTTGTGTGTGTGTGTGTGTGTGTGTGTCCTTCCTTATGTAGTTAAGACCTCATCTGCTGTTAGCTACTTTCAAAAGCATATAGTTGTTAATATTTAACAACGTGTGAAAGCTTTGGGGAATGCTGATAGATGTTTTTTGGCAGCAAGGTCCCGGTATTAAGCCAACAGCAAACCTTCAAACGACTGTTTATCTTAACAAATTTGAAAAGTCAACTTCAACCTTGCAGAAAAGTGCAGACTCACATCGGCCTTGATCAATTACCAAAGCCAGACCAGCTGAAAGCAATTTTTGCCTCCTTTGTTACTTTGTAAATTCTTTCCACTGAGGAATACTGCTGTATTTCACTAATGCCTCTCGTGTTTTATGTATTTTTTAACTGAAGGGAAAAAGAACTCTAAGTTTGCTGGTGGAGAACTGTGGAAGAGTGAATTATGGGAAAACGTTGGACCAGCAGCACAAAGGTACACGTTGTTCTGTTAACTGACGGTTCTGTAGATGATCTCGCCGCATGACCTTTTTCATCATATACCTTGAAGGAAAGTGATTAACAGTGTTTTAAGATTCATTAGAAAAAAAAATCACAGCAGTGTTGACTCACCTTCAGGTCTTGTTGGAGATATCGAGCTTAACAAGCGCCCCCTCCGCGACTTCATTATACGCAGTCTGGATATGAAGCCAGGCTTTGTAAACAGGTTTGTGTCTTTCAATTATTACCCAGTTTCCCTCCGTGTTTGTGTTTCTCTGTCAGTACGCTTGCCTGCTCCTGATTCAATCCAGCTGATTATCTCCTTGCTTAACACAATTAGAATGGGAACATGATGGTAAAATGCAGAAATCAAAACACAGCCTTCCAATTTGGCGTCTCATGTTAAACATGTTAATTTATAAGCATTACAGCAGGTAGATTACTCAGCTGGAGTCAGTTAAGATCTTTGTTGTTATCCATGTTCAAGAGGCTCAACATGATGAGGAAGTCTTTTTGTTGCTAAAATTAAAGTGGGAACATCAATTTGGTGTTTACTTTTTTCACATTAAAGGGTGATAACACATGGTGTTCATAACACACAGTACTAGCAGAACAGATTGTTTTGGTGTGAGTTGCCACGTGTTGGAGATATCTTATATAACGGAACTAGATGGCACTTGGCTTGTAAAAGTGCCAGAAAAAATACCCATCAGCATTGTCTCCTTCCAGAAGTCTTGATCCGGCTACTCAAGATAATCCACAGACCTTGTTGTAAGTGTCACCTGCACTGAACTATGCCCAACAACTGAAGGAAGTGTGCATCTACTGCTAGCTCACCTGGCACCATGTGAGCTAGCTAACGTTAGAGCTCAGACAAGGAAGAGGTTATTAAAGGGGAACTAATGTTTTTTCAACCTGGGCCCTATTTTCCGATCTACTTTTGTCTAAATGAGTGATAGGATGTTCAATATTTGTCATTTCTCCAGTATGAAGCTAGGGCTGACCTGCCTGCAGCCCGTGAGCATGTGCTATATTAAATAATAGGGCACTCAGACAGCGTCAAACAACGTCAAAATACGTCCACTAAAAGTGCATTTTTCCACACAGATAGGCTCGGATTGTTAGTATAATTATCCGACAACATAACGGAAAGGAGAAATGAACGTCTGTGTTTACCTTTAGCTGGATTGGGACATGTTCCTCTGCCTGTTGCAATTTTAGTATATGTGCTACCGAAGTAACACTGCTCCCTCTCTCTCCTTGTCCGCTCTTCAATTTCAATGAGCTCTGCATCCGTGTACGTCCGTCTACTCCATGTCATCAAATTCAAATGGCTCATCCAGATCCAGTTGGTCAAAATCAGGTAAAAATTCAGCCATGACTACTCCAAACAGAGTAACTCCTTGCGTTTGTAAGGTCATTCCAGTGGTAACTTCCTGCAACAACTCAAATATCGTGAGATGTGAGATTTCAGAGCCAGACTTTCACTCTCTGAGTGAGTGTTTTGATTTGCCACAACAAACATGTCCGAATTTTTACCCAATTTTGACCAACCGGATCTGGATGAGCCATTTGAATTTGATCACCGTCCGTATTTATTTGAAGTACACGGAGTACACGGATGTGCACGGATGCAGAGCTCATTGAAATTGAAGAGTGGATGAGGAGAGAGAGGGAGCAGCAACAGGCAGAGGAACATGTCCCAATCCAGCTAAAGGTAAACACAGATGTTCATTTCTCCTTTCCGTTATGTTGTCGGATAATTACACTAACAATCCGAGCCTATCTGTGTGAAAAAAATGCACTTTTAGTGGATGTATTTTGAGGTTGTTTGACACTGTCTGGGTGCCCTATTATTTAATATAGCGCACGATCACGGGCTGCAGGCAGGTCAGTCCTAGCTTTGTACTGGAGGAGTGTCAAATATTGAACATCCTATCACTCATTTAGACAAAAGTAGATCAGAAAATAGGGTCCAGGTTGAATAAAACATTAGTTCCCCTTTAATGTTTACATCTTGTGCAGTCATGAGCATGAGCATCAATAGGAGATGCACACTTCCTTCTGCGTAGTGATAAGGATTTACATTTGGACAGGTTTTCTGGATGCCAAAGGCTGTTTTAGATGCAAAATGTCATTTGCAAATTTGCAAACATGGGGAGGAGACCTTTAATGTGCCATCCATCCCATAATCAGTCATTAGGTCTGGTAATTTATCTACAACAGCCAAGCATTATAAGGTCATTTTAGCAAGACCCAGAGAAAATGCATTCCCCTCGTTATGTTTCCATATTACAATATTATAGTGCCTTTCTATGCTGCTAATCATGTGCCCTTAACCCTTTCTAATCATAAAATCTATGCTGATATTCAAAATTGATGACCCAACTCATACAGAGGGCCGCACAGGTAATAAACAAAAAGGCCTGAAGATTAGCTGACCTTCTAGTTTCTTGTATTTGTTCTCAGTAGACTATCTGCATGTATTTTAAGCCAATTTTGTGTTTCTCCTTTTGTATTGAAAAATTGAGTCTCTTCACATCAGCACCGTTTTGAAAATGTCAAGGCCTGAAGCTTTGTATGAGTGAACACTAAAAAAAAAAAAAAAAAAAAACATAACCAAGGAAGGAAATTTTTCTTCTATCATTGCGACCTTTTGAATTTACTTGAAGGCAAACTATAACCTATAGCCAAAAGAAAAAGTGATACTGAATATTTCCCCCATAATTCATGTCCAAAGTAAATGACATGATACACTGTGTACTGAGCCCGAGCACCTAAAAGTCAAGTTTTGGAGGAAAAACAGCAGCAGACTGCATCTAAACAAAACCTTTCAGAATCTAGGTTTGCGCTTTCACACCATGACACACAAAGTGTTGTGGAGAGTGTCATCTGTTATCTCAGCAAAATGAAAAGTGAAGTGTATTCTCCTTTTTACAGACTTGAGAGTTCAGGCCACTGGATGTCAATGCGTCAGCGGCAGACCTTCCCAGGGTTTTTCCAGGGGAAACTCTATGTGAACAGTTCTCCCAAAGACACCTTCATCAAGCTCCCTGTGAGTAGGACAGCCACAGGACTAACAATCTAACCAAACTGATACTTACATCTCTTAAGGCCCCGATACACCAAGCTGATGGTCGTGTGTAGCCCTTTTTGGTGTGGTGTGTCCTGCACTGTTGCTCCTCATTGGCCCCCATTGGCTTTTTTTTTTTTTTTGGCTGATTCAACATGTTGAATAGGTGTTGGCGACAGCAGAGCCCGTCGGTGCATCAAATCACTGTGATCGACACTTCAGCTCAGCGCGCAAGAGAGAAACGGAAATGAGAAAAGTCAATAAAGGGCTAAAGTCAAGAAGAAGTGAGCACTATTTAACATTATTTTTCTTTGGCCATAGAGCTCTTTTGTAGAAACGTTGTATGACGGTTTGTGTTATTGTTCCCTGGTGCACTGTAAAAACGCTCTGTTCTGTCACCATTAAATTGCGTTGTTCACGTGCGAACTGGCTAGCTAGCATCAAGATGGTCTTCTAGTATTACATTTTGATTACATTAGTCTGCTGGCATGGAGAGTTATTTCCTCTGACGCAGGCACAGAACGTACGTGCTGATTGGCCATCGGTTGTTGTCTTTACGATGTGTTCATGTGCAAATTTTAGGCCAAGACAAGGCGACATAAGATGACACAGCAGGGGGCCTTCATCGCTGCTCGTTCTCTGAAGTCGATTTGGTGTGTCTGGGCCTTTCGACAAATGCTAAACCAAAAATGGAATATACTTATTGTTATTTTGTCTAACCTCTCATAGATTCACAACAAAAACGAAAGTTACAGAAGATCAAGTAAAGACATATATTAAATCAGATATGAATGTCAAGTTTTTCTTCCCCTAGATTTAACAGAAAGCAAGCTGTCTACACTTTTATAGACAATTTACATACCTCCAAGCACTGGGTTGTATGTTGTTTTGGTAAATTATTAATACCTGAGCTTTGGCCAGACTATTTTGGTTGCGCATGACTTATATTTATTCACACAGTAAGCTGTCTTCATCAAGACAATAGACAATCTCTTCCTACTTACCCACTTAAGAGGGATTAATCTTTTACAGTATACTTTGGTTTGATTAATATTTTTGATTGAATCAGTCTTAACCTCATCCCAAATACTTTTTTTGTCCCCAGAGAAATGTCTCTGTAAGAATCTTTATTGAGTGCCGGCTCACTTATAATTAATTGGACGTAGTTTCACAATAATATTATTTCATTAGTGAGAAGAGAGAACATCTTAAAAGGCCTCTTACAGAAAAAGGTTCTGTTGATGATTATCCAATTTTTATGCAATTCCATGTAATGCTGTTACTGATTGAATAAGTGCCTCTTTACCGTCCTGTTAGACTGTATATCTCTCTGGGGTTTTTATTTTTTTTTTAGCTTGTAACTTTTCTCACAGTTTTCCATTGCTGAAGCTCAAATTGAAATGGCTGGATGCAGAAGAGCTAAGAGGCACAATTAACAACAACTCAGGATGTATTAAGCAAAAGATGCAAATCATATTAGAAAGGAAGGCTTGCAGTGTGTTGTTGGTGTCCTTAACATCTGTCTTGTTTTTACCCATAAGCATTTAATTGGCTAAGCCTGCTTATTGCGGTTGTGTTCACAGGGCTGGAGCAAAGGTGTAGTGTTTATTAACGGCAAGAATCTGGGACGCTACTGGTCTATCGGTCCCCAGCAAACTCTCTATGTCCCCGGGCCCTGGCTTCACAGGGGGGATAACCAGGTAAAGAAACTCTGTCTTATTTGTATGTGCTTACAATTCAGGAGACGCTTTTGCCATCACTGAGTCGCACAGCCCAAGGATGACATCTTCAAATGTCTTGTTTTGTCTGATCAATAATCCAAAATCCAAAATATTCAAACCATCACAATGGGGAAGCTTGGATAAGTAAAAGTTTGGCTTTTTTTTGCCATCCATTATCATTAATGTACAAATATTCACAGGTTTTAGGCGCACGCTAGAAACAATATGATGCACACACGTGGCAGATGCACATGTTTTCTGAGTGCTATCCAGTTCCTCTGGTCACATGCTCCTCACCTCCGCAAATGTGCCGAACTAAAAGCACATCACGGGTCAACACTTACAGGATACAGTTACTGATTTTCATCACCCTGTAGCTTTGATGTTGTTGAACTCTGGAGCGCTTTCTGGAAAAATGTCTTAGCTGCATCTACTGCATATATTGTGTTTCTCCTACTCGCCCTAACTTCTCATTTCTGTGCATATATTGACGTTAGTGTCCAACCACCCACTCTCACTGTCCTTTCATGACCTCAGCTAAGCTGGTATTTTTTGCCTCATTACAGGTCATAGTTTTTGAAGAGCAAGAAACAGATGGCAAGATTCAGTTCGCCAGCAGCCCGGACTATGGTATGAGTGTTGATGTCCAGTGAGGACAGGAGGTGAGAGGGGAGTTTGGAGGAGAAGAGGATGATGAGGGAGTAATTGGGGAAGACATGACGGAGATTGTTGTTGTGAGCTTCGCACATCCGGGACCAGCAGCACTCAAAGCTAACGTGTCAGTGAAGGGGACTCCCTGAAAACTTGGCATTTCACTCATGTCCTTGGTCACACAGTGTTGTGTGCCTGATGCGTGTTTTTGTCAGTCCACATTGCGTTATTTGGTCACTGTTTGAATAACTCATAGGTACATAGGTATGTGGGGTAAAGTAGTAATTACCAGAGATTTTAGTCCAGTCTGAATGTGCCATGTCAGTAATCATTACTGTATGATGTCAGTAAAGATAACCGCGACTTTTACCTTCTGTAAAAGGGTCCCGGAAAATTACCTCAGGTAATACTAATCCTGTGCGAATAGACCAGCCGTAAATATGTGTGTAGATACTTCGTCATATCCTGTTTACAAACCTTTTTTTGCGGATTTTCAAGCATGGAGGCTCTTGAAGAAGCACTCAGTTTTGCACTTCACAGTCGGACAAGTCTGTGTGAAACCTCAGGTACTGTGGGCCTACAACGAACATGATTCAAAACCAAAAGAAGGTCACAAGCACTTGTCCAAGGCATGGGACTTCTGATTGCTTTAGGTAAGTTAAGTATGCAATGTAGCAGGCCTATGTGGCTAATAAAAAAATGACAATAAAATCAACCAGTAGGCTAATCAGTTCATAATAATTCGATGTTGTAGGCTATATTATTTTTTACGCACAGGAAGCAACGTCATACGCACATGACGACAGGAGGGGACAGCGGTGCGTGAATGGATTTACACCTCCCACTTGTGGTAGTTTTACTGATATTTCTTATCCTGTGCGAATTGGCCATTAATATTACCGACGTCCTGAGGTAAAGTGACATTACCCCACGTGCCCATGTAAAACTAATCCCGTCCGAATAGTGCTTTTATCTTATACCAAACATTAAACCCTCAGGAGACCTCATGCTTATCTGCAACTGCAAACAGAGATGGTTATTTATGTTTTTGTGGTCATTTTTTGACAAAGACACACTTAGATTTCTGCTATTTTACTCTCATGCTGGCATGGCTGCAACTGCAACTAGACTTCCCTGCATGACTTTACCTGACTGCTGATAAATGCTCAAATTGACCATCATAACATTATACTGGAAAATACATACAACTAAATAGTGCGTAAATACATTGTAATTTAGATGGACTAAATTATGTTGAACAAGAAAAATCTACTCAGATGGGGAGTCTGTATTCTGATACCTTGTGTTATTTAAAAAGGTGTGAGACCACATATACAATTATAGGAAAACATGAACGGTATATTCTGTATGCCTTCTTACTCATAGTGTGTATTATTCAGTCTAGTGTGCCTTATTTTCCACACTCTTGAGATAAAACTTGTCCATACTTTGCCACTCCGTCCAACCAAAATTATTTAGGGTTTTTGTTCATTGTTTTTACAAAGGTGCAGGTAGGTTATCATATAAAGTATAAATATCCACACAGAGCTTGTCGAAGCATGCACTGCTGCGTCCTATAAAACCACGCTCATCTGGGTGAAATACCAACCTGTTAGGGAGTCTCAGCCCATCAGTGAATATGACATTTTGTGGCCTCTCAGAAGACAACAACACAGCATTTTTTTTATTTAATGAATGTATTTTTCACATTCTGTTAAATCCTTGTTGTTCAAATTAGTGACATTAACATTACCCTGTACTCATATGCTTCATTCCTGGAGACCATAGTGTTGTGGTTGATGTTAATACATTGTTATAAAATGTCTCTCTCTATCCGACTTAATTTATAAATTACAGGCTGTGTGAAAAGAGCTGTGAATAAAGGCAGGTTTGACCTCTGTGTCAGTAGCCAAGGCCAAGGAAGCTTGTGAACTGTTTTATTTATCCTGCACACTGGGAGCCTGTTTGATGCAGGCCAACACTGGTTGCTTTTCAAATGTACCTTCTTATGATATGCTGTGAGCCCCTGCAGAGAAGTCAAGAGCACAAGCTGTGCTTGAAGAGTTTTTTTTTCAAAAAATCATCTGTTGTTTGTTATGCTAACCATCTTGGATACTATCACGGTTATTTTCTTTAAAGAGCGATGCCACAGTGAAGCCGTGCTGTCATGTTTAGTGCATTTTAATTAAGTGGTATTGTACAAGCCAGTATGAATAGGTAATGTAAAAGCTGATCGTTAGGTTTCCTGTGGTGCTGAATCCTGATCCCATTTGCACCAGCTATTCATATAAAGCTTAGCCTGTTTACAAAAGTATAAGATCTCAGTAGAGATTTATGTATTACTTAAAACGTTTTTCACCACAGAATAGTGCATACAGTAGAAATGAGCTGTAAATACATTTTGCTATGTAGCTGAGCAACCAAATATTACAACGCCTACAGTAACAAATAATGGTAGCTTAGCATATGTCCTGTTTAAAGCACAAAAGAAGCAATGGTATGTAATCGACATGTCTGACTTGACACCTGATGAAACGCTGCCTAATAATGGTGTAAGATTTAAATATTACAAAACATAACACCAATAATGTTAGACTAAATAACGCTGGGTTATATTAGCATAATTGAATGTTTCTTACTTATTGTAGACTGCATAAATACTATCAACTCTGAAATGTCTGTGTATGCATATATAATCTAGAAATGCTGCCTCGTGGTTGTATGCCTCAGTGAAACAGTCAAGTTCCACTACAGTTTACATCCATGTCTGTGAAAACACGGATGCATCTCACACACCATTCCTCCACCAGCGCAGAAGACCCAATATTAATGTCACCAAGTCAGTATCCAACCAAATGTCTCTCCTTCTGTTCCTGAGATACGGTGTTAAATAATGTCCAGAAAAGCGTTTCTATAGATCATTATAATTTCACAGTGAAGCTGAACTTTGTCCTTTTGAATATGAAATGTCATCACTTCATCATTTTATCCTATCAGACATTTGTGTGAAATTCTGTCGTAATTAGCATAGGAATTCTTGAGTAACGGCCAAAGAATGTTTTATGAGGTCACAGTGAGCATGACCTTTGACCACCTAATTCTCATCAGTTCATCGTTGAGTCCAAGTGGACATTTGTGCCAAATTGAAAAAAAAAAAAAAAAAACCCTTAAGGTGTTCATGAGATATCGCATTATTAGATAGGCAAGGTCACTTCAGTGCTGACCTATGCGCGCCAAAATCTAATCAGTTCATCGTTGAGTCCAAGTGGATGTTTGTGCCAAATTTGAAGAAATTCCTTTAGAGTATTCTTGAGACATCGTTTTAACGAGACAGTATTCACAGCTAGCTTATGACTGATTTACATATTACTAAAGTCTTCACTGGCTAAGATGATCCTTTTGTGTTAATTGTGCAACCTTGGGGACATTGGTAGTATAGCGGATAGTGCCGGCGCCCCATGTACAGAGGCACTGCCTCACTGCAGCGGTCGTGGGTTCAAATCTGTCCTGCGACCCTTTGCTGCATGTCGGTCCCCTCTCTCTGTCTCCCCATTTCACACACTGTCCTGTCCGTTAAAGGCAAAAAGCCCACAAAAATAATCTTTAAAAAAAAAAAAATTGTGCAACCTACAATAGCACATAAATCACTAGTTTGAAACTAGCTAGCTAGCTGTTACTGATAACTTTAATTAAAAACACTGGTGAATTCAGGAAATACCAAGGATTTTTACAAATGCATCACTTTGTACGTCATTGAGTGTCACAGAAGTCAAATGTGTCCGAAACATATGTAGCACAACACACAGTGTGAAGACATCCAGTGTACACACACAGTACTCCAGCACAGGTGAGGTTCTTCTCAGTTATTTATTTCTCTTGATTCAACTAACATCTTTCTCTGAGACAGAACTGCTGTGGCAAATAAACAACCTTAAGAGTCACATGCATAAAATGTGAATCACATGAGGCTGGGGGATGACAGTGGAGATGAGGAAAAGAGAGGACTTGTGTGTAGAGTGTATTGTGCCTTAGAGAAGCCCCTCAGAGGGTAATGCTCATTTTAACTGACATTAAATACTGAATGACCTGCACTGCTAAAGTTGATGGATTAGGTAGGTTGGTTCTAGGAGACTAATTGTCTGTGAGTATTAGATATTGCTTGATACATTGTCTGCTGAAGTATGACTTCAGGTGTGGGACAAAGTTGTAACTACATCACTTTCAAGGTGAAGCCCTTTTGACTTGTTCTGCTGCTTCAGGACACACCACAGAGAGAAACATCACAGTCTTGTTTCACCGATCCAACCACATGCTGACCTGTACGCCACAGGACGTGTGTTTGCCTGCATCTTGACAAGAGGAACATTTTCAAAGATGAAAGCAGGAAATTAGTTTCACTTAAAAAGTAAATCATATACAACATTCTCAATTTCAGGAAAACTTGTAGTGTTCAAGTTATTTAGTCGCTGGCATTTGTACATTTTGGACTCTTCATTAGTTTCAATGTTAATAACTTTTCAGGCGGATCAGTTCATTTAGATTAAACGCTGGTAATGACCTCTTATATGAAATTTAGATTAACAGCAATGCTATAAAGAAGATGGTGTGTGTGTGTGTGTGTGTGTGTGTGTGTGTGTGTGTGTGTGTGTGTGTGTGTGTGTATGTGCCTGTTGGTAGCTCTAACCTATTACTGACCTATATGGTAATCCATGTGTACACTATACCATAGGTGCGCATGCTTTTTTAGAGAGCAGTCGGAAAATACAGATTTAAGGGCAAACACTGCTATGATTCAATTGCACATCCACACTTGAAATAAATACATAAATAAATATATTAAATTTGACTTTTTTTTTTTTAATAAATAATGGGAGGCAAGTTGAAGAGTAGAACAAATCCAAAGACAGTCTGTGATCTCCATGGCCAATCCCTGTGCAGTGTAATATCATGCAGTCAATGAAAACAGCCAGTCTGATGAGAGATACAATACAGCCATTGTCTGAAAATCTTATCATATTCCAAGTGAAATATGTAATAACACGGTTTCCCCGGCTGATGAGCCCGAGAGGCTGTAACGTCTTTGTAAGTTTTCATACTGCAGCAGTGTATTTTGGGCTGTGTGTGTTAAAGGAGGGAGGGTGCACAGAGATAATCTGGCAACAGTACAGAGGCTCAGTGTTTGAATTATCTCCAGCTACTTCTGCCGGGCAATGTTAGATAAGAGCCACCACTGTGTATTGCACTAGACGGATGATTTATCAAGTAGAGGCGAGATTCTATTATACGAGGTGTAGAATAACTTTGTTACAGTGTTCAGCCGTACAGCATCATCGCTGCTGATGTATATCGTTAGAGCTGTGGTGACTCCCCCTCTGTGATCCAGTTAATGTACAACAGATAGGTATTAATACTAAAGAAAACCATGACATCATTCCACAGTACTGAAGATGTGGCGTGTTGCTACCAAATCATTAGCAAAAATAATATTTTTGTTGTGCTTTTCTGTAGCTTGCTGTCAATTGAGTAGCTTCTGTTATCTCATTTCATACATGAAAGCCATTTTTTTTTTCTTCATAAAAACTAAATATTTGGGGCCATGCATAAATTATGTTAATCTATCCTTCATAACCAGCTGTTCGAAGGTGAGCTGTATTAAAAGCCAGCAGATGTAGCCTGAGCATCTAAATTTGTACTTTGGGGAATTCTGTCTCCTTCAAAGTGTTTTTTTTTTTTTTTTTTTAAAGAGGAGAAGGACTGACAAGCCTAGTGAAAACCAAATTCTCTGGCTTTGATGCTGTTTCATCCTGCTATTTTTTTTTTGAGCTCGCACATAGCGAGCGGACCTTGTTAACGGGTGGCTCGTGGACATGTGAGCGTGCACAGACAAGGGGCGATATTAGCTCTCTAAAATGACACGCACCCCCTCCGCCACAATGTCAAAAACGACACTTTAAATGAAAGCTTACATGGCAATTAGGTCGGACTTTGTGAGTCTGCTGTGTGGCTGATGTGAAGTTCTTGTCTAGGCGTCGTGAATGTGTCACAAACTGGGGTTTCTGTTACCAAATGAAATTGGTGATGTGCTATTACTCTTTCCATGTGTTGAACCTAGAGTGAACCTGTGCCTTGTCATGTGTCGTGAGGAATTCACCAGGGGGGAAGAGACTTTTTCTTTTTTTACATATAAATACAGTAATTACAATGCTTTAGCCAAAATTTGTCATCAATCCTCTGATTGTTCTCATGTTGAGTTACTATTTACACATGTTGCCAGAAAGGAACATCACTTGTGTATTTTTGAAGTGCTAAGAAGTGTAAGGTTTTTTTATGTTTACATAATCAGCTCCCAAGCACAACAAGGGGTATGTTTCAAACAGCAGTCTCTCTTCAAGTGTATGGGGGGGATGGCTTAAATGCATGAGTTATAATGACACCATAAAATGAACAATGATAACCCAAGAGTAAATGCAGGTAAGAGTCAGTAGTATTGAACTAACAAGTCAAGTGCTTGTGAAACACCCAAACAGATTAAATTAAATTAAAGCAAACATTTTCATAGTTATCAAAAGAACATTCCTTCCTTTGCTATGTTTGTGTTTGCTCAAAGGAAAATCCACACAAGACATATTTGTCCCTTGGAGTCGTGGTTTTATCCAGGCTGATGATGTCCTTAAATCCAAGAGGAATTTCCCTCGTGTACCATGTGCAGATCCACTTTTAAAACATTTCTATTTTTTTTTTCTTTTTTGAGGTGAAGGATATTCTTTAACCTGCTTGTTTGGTTGACTCCGCTGGCTGTATGCTTGTCATATTGTGCTGTCTCTTTTGTTGGGTTGTCCTCAGCGGGGCATCGTACCGTAAAGGTGCAGGACATGTCAATCCACACTGTGAGGCGTCCTTTATTTCGTCTCCTCTGCACGTCAGTCGTAGACCTGACAAATAACTGCAGCCTCTTACTAATCTGTGCTTTAATATGGTACATTTGTACTGTTTTAGTCCATATTTTAAAAATGTCAGATTCAGTCAAGAGGATTAAATCCCCCTTCAAAGGCCCCCATTTCCTTTTTTTCCTTTTTTTTTTCTGATGATTAAGACATGAACGCTGGTTGCACTTATCAAGAGACTCAGCCGTTTTCTTCCTCCGCAGGTCCAAGGCCAAACACCTGCTGTAGAAAGGATTAAGATATGCTGAGAAAGAGCACTAAGCCCTAATTAAGTTAATTGAACCTGTTTATTTCAGTGGTGACATTTAATAACGGACAGCAGCTGCTGTAATTGTGCACGAACAAAGAGCACATTTAAAAATGAATGTACAATTAAATGGGAAATATTAAAAACAGCTGCTCTTTTTGTAGTCGAGCAAGGTGATCATTGCATTTCCATTTTTCTGTCTGAAGGACGTACTGATTGATAAAGAAAGGTTCAGGTCTGTAATTAAAAGTGTTTCAAAATGTATAAAACTATTATTTACCATGGTCTGAGGTCAAATCTCCACATTGGGGTCTGTGAATCCTTTTTTCCCCTCGTTTACAAGGACAGGTTTCTCCGTTCTTGTGTGCCAAACGAGTATCTGGTGAGAAAACCAAACAATGGGACCATTAGTAACATGCTGTTCCCTTAATGCACTCATTCAGTCTGCTCTCCCTTTCAGCTCCCACTCTGCCTCATGTTCTTCAAAACAGTCAATTCCGGTTCGAGCTCCAACAGTACACCACCACAGGGCCTGTCTGTGTGTAAAGAGCTACTTGAGCGTGAACCCTGCATTAGAAGGGAGTGAAGAGGGACCACACGAGTGTGTTACCTTGGAAATATAACACAGCCCCCTCTTCTTGGCCTGTGTAAAGTCCTCTCCTGCCCATAGGATAATGGCTACCTTCAAATGACAGCCAACTGTCGACGTTTCGACACAGTATGTATGAGCTTTTTGCCTTTGCGGCAGAGCTACAGTTCTTTGCACAGTTCTTCTGGGTATGCTTTTGTGCCATCAAGCCTTCAGACTGGGTTCATTTGGCCCCAGAGACCAGACAAACATCCAGGAAAAGGATGGCAAGGGGAGCAGGGGAGGGAGGGAAAAAAGTGCCAAGCTCATTTTCCCCGCTCTTCTCTGTGTTGGAACCCTCCTGCCTTTCATCTCGCTGTGGTGCGGCCATGAATTATGCATAGGGTGTGTTTGAGATGTGCCAGGAGCCCACTCCCACTTTGCTCAGGTGTAGGGGGAGGTTAATAGTCACGCTTGCATCTGAAGTGGAAGATTATAAGGAAGAGAGATGCCCATGCACGACTTTCCATTTCTTTCTTCCTCTTTCCCTCCCGCCCTTCTGTCCGTCCCTGCGCTCATCTGTAATCAGTGTGACGTCCCTACCTCCCCGTTCCTCCCAACTCCAATTCCGCTCTCTCAGCCGTTCCCTGAATCCCCTCTTTTCATTTACCCCTCTGAATGGCTGGGGGAGAGCAGGAGAAAAAGCTGGCTGAAAGTATCTTTCTCTCCCTTCCTTTCCCTCTCTCACTCTCTTTGTGTGTATGTGTGTGTGTGTGTGTGTGTGTTTCTGTAAGGGTGATTGCAGTGTGAATCCTGGCTGGCTAAAGTCCTCTGGCTGACTCCTCTTTGCCCAGAGAGAGGCTTAGTGATGTGACCCAGACCAAGGGCCATAAGCAGGGATGGTGGAGTGGGTATGGAGGAAAACGCCTCTGCTGCTGCTGCTGATGCTACCCAGAAGCCTGTTACCGAAATGTGTGTATGCAAGAGCGCTTGTGGACAGAGTGAGAAACCTAATCAGTGATATCCAAATTTTCAGCAACAACTTTGTGCTAATTTACTCTCTAACCATTAGGAAATCATGTTTTCATGGAATTTTTGTCAAGAAATTTCATGCTTTGTAAATGTTGAAGAGGCACATTGAGGAGGAAGAAGTTCATTTGCTGCTAACAATCACCAATTATGTTTCAAGAACATCTTGAATAAGTTTCTCCTTATCACAAGGAGAGTGATGTGGTTCAGTGTCATTTAGTTTTCTTTTAACGAAATGGTCTGACATTTTGGGAGAGTGCTTATTTGCTTTTTTACAGAAAGTTACATCCGAAGATTGAAATAAGAAGTGGTAAATACAAAGCTACAGTCAGTAGCAGGTTAGCCTAGCTTAGCATAAAGACTGGGAACAGCTAGCCTGGCTCTTAAACAAAATCTGTCTACCAGCACTTTTAAATATAACTCTTGGCAAGAAAACGAATAAGCATACTTCCTGAAATGTCAAACTATTCATTTAAAAATTCATGGTCTTATGCCTTTAAGGGAGCCATATTGTGTAAAATTGTTCAGTTTCTTTTGCTGTCTTGATTTGTTTGTTTGTGGGAAGTCACAGTTTTGTCACATCAGTGGTTTTGTCCCATTTTCTTTTATCAGAATCTGAATTACTGGTAAAATAGACTTTACCAAAATGGGTCAGCACACAAATTTAGAAACCGTTTTTCAAGGTTATATCATTAGTATGCCCCAGCCAGTTGTGGATAGTAAGCATTCTTATTTGTACTATTTACTCCATTACATTTATTTTACAGCCATAGTCACTCGATACTTCACAGATTAAGATTTTACAATCAAAACAGACACAGTAAGCTGTATTTGTAAAGACTGACCACTTGTTCCCAACCTGTTTGGTGTGTGACCTCTTACAGAAAGCAGCGTGTAGCCGGAGCTCCTTGTTATGTTTCAGATGTCGATGTTGTTGTCAGTACTTCCATTAAAGATACATTTTTTCTCAAAACCTCTAAGATGGTTTGATCGAAATAACAGTTTGAGGCCAAAAGAGGTCAAATTCTGGTCAGAGAAAAGTCCAAAAATCAAAAACAGTTTTGAATCAGACTTTTTTTTCCTGTTCCTACTTCCCTACATCTTTAACATCTCAGATCCCCCAGATTTATCTTGTAACCCTTCGGAGGGACCTGACGCCTAAATTAAAATAAAAAGCCAGATGTAGATAACACACTGATACATCTGTGTTACTTAAATGCAGAATGACTACTTTTACTTAAAGGTCCACTGTGTAGGATTTAGCGGCATCTATTGGCAGAAATGGAATATAATATCCACAACTATGATTTAATTAGTGTATAATCACCGGAAATTAAGAATCGTGTTGTTTTTGTCACCTTAGAATGAGTCATTTATATCTACATACGAAGGAAGTGGGTTCCCTTCCACTGAGTCCACCATGTTGTTCTACGGTGGCCCAGGACGAACAAATCAAACACTGGCTCTAGATAGAGCCAGTTGCATTTTTGTGTCGGCCAAAACACACTTGACACATGGGAGAATGTTCAGTTTTGCAACCTCAACACTAGATGCCACACTTTAAAGGAACAGTGTGTAAGATTTAGCTGGATTTAGTGGTATTTAGCAATGAGGATTGCAGACTGCAACCAGCTGACACTTCTCCCAGGTGAGAACTTCTTCAGTGGTCTGTGTTCAGGCAGTTTTTACCGAGAGCCAAATTGTCCGCAGAGGTCTATTTTTCTTCAAAACAAACAGACCTTGTGATTTTAACTGGTAAAAAAAACACAGAATAATACAGTTACACGTTAAAAAAATCTGCGGTTTTTCAACGCTCTTGTCACAGAGGGGCTGCAAACAGTGACTACCACGAAAACATGAATGGCCCTATGTAAAGCTAGTGTTTGATTTGTTCATTCTGGGCTACTGTAGAAATATGGCAGTGCAACATGGTGATCTTGTAGACGAGGACCCGCGCCCTATATAAATATAAACGGCTCATTCTAAGAGAATGAAAACACAGTGATTCTTATTTTTAGGTGATTATACAATGAAGAAAACATACTTATTATATTATGTCCCATTTCTGCCAGTACATCCCCCTAAATCCCACACACTGGACCTTGGGTACTAAAGGTACATTTTGTTGATGATACTGTTGTTCTTTGACTTGAGTAGGAATTTTAATGCAGGACTTTGGCATTGATGTATTGGTACTTTTATATAAGTAGAGGATCCAAATACTTCTCCCACCACTGTCTGCAGCAGGTCTGATTCCTTGAAAACCATTTTTTACTATTCTCAAACACTTAAGTAAATCCTTTGACTTCTAACTGCTCAAGCTGCTTAACAGCAGTAAACACTGAAAAAAGGGGATTACCTTAGTGCAATTGGCTGCTTTAGGCTCCAGGTCGTTGAGTGTGACAAGTTCCCGGAGCAAACTACTCTCCTGGTAGCCTCCCTTCACCCCGCGAAGCTTAAAATATGCCTGCGGCTTGAAGAGGATGAGCCTCAGGTTGATGGCAAAGCCAGCCATGTCGATGGCAAAGGGTCGATGGGGGTCGAACACTGTCTTCCATCCATAGACCTTTCCAGCTGCATTGACCTTGGGGGATTCGTACCGCAATCCGCCCACAAAGGCCACAGGCCACACTGAAACTTTCCGTGTCGATCTCATCTGGGGAGAGGAGAGAAATGGAGGAGGGAAGAGAGCAAATTAGTCATCTGAAAAAGCGTACATTACAGTGAGACACGGTGTATTTGAGCATCATCTGCCAGCATTACAACAGAGCGTGGACGGAGGGTTTTTAGAGCTGCTCCTATTATTCATTCTGAAAGACGGTGAATATTGACCAAGCCATTGTGCCGTGTGTGCAGCCGACACTGTTAGATGAAGGCAGATCACACACATTGTTCAGAAGCTGCCCCACAATGAGATAATTAGACACAACCATCTTTAAAGGGAGTACAGTGCCAAGAGGGTTTGAAGGAGCCAAGCCATTAGAGCAAGTGGCGCTATTCGCTGGTTGGCTGAGGAGATTCTTTAAGGTGGTGCACTGCCATCCTCTTCTTTTTTTTGTCCTTTCATCTTCCAGCATCAAACGATCTTACCGCCCTTTTCTTTGTCTGCCTTTCAGTTAGTCTTTGCCATTCTAGCAGGAGCCGCCGCAGTCATAAAAGGTACGTTTTTACAATGAGAGAAGAGGAAACAGCAGAGTCATTTAATCAAACTCAATGCAGCAGAAATAATGATGCTGGTGTGTCTCTCGGGGGAAGTCCATTTAAAATAAAGGTGCAAGTGCATGTATAGTATCTAGTATGTGTGTGTGTGGGTAGTATACAATAGATCACAGTACCTGCACACATATGCATGCATATAGGAGACATCTACTGCCATCTTGTTTGCATGTGTGTATTTGTAAAAGCATGCATTGCGTATTGTAAATGCATGTTTGTGCAAATCATATGCAAATAAGTCTTTGCATTTGAGCTGCCGTGTTACATTGGTGTGTGATCTGATGTGCTGCTGTGTGGTCAGTTCAGGGGATCAGAGACCAGCAGAGTGTGAACAGCATGAAGTGGGCTGTGGGCTTATGGGAATCTGTGGATTTGAGCTCTAGGGCGAAAAACTGTGCCAGGCACCCAGATAAGATTTGGCAGGACGTACGGTCTTAATGAGCTCTGGGTGTTAATGGTGGAAGAGAGATTGAGTACTTAGATGCATGTGTCCAGCTGCTATCATTTTATACACAGGATCAAATGTTCTTTTGGCTGACAACATCTCCTCATTATTTTTCTGTCTGTTACATGTCCTACATGTGCTTTCCTATATCATCAGCTGGGTATTGTTCACATATACTGCTCTAAGTTGCTGAGGAGCTCCCCGCAGCACTTTCCTCCAGGTTATCTTGCCATTGTTTTTTTGTAGTCAGGCCACAGCTGAATCCAGCCACCAACCCATTTTGCCCAAATGTCACCTGCCTGCGTCCCTCATAGATATACAGTATATACAACCTAAACCAAAGGGAAGCATAAATCAGGCTCTCTGCAGGAAGTGTCAAGAGGCTCGTCACTTCCCCATCTACACTGAAAATGTGAAAATGAGTGTTCTGCCTGCAGCCTCTGGTGGGAATATCATCCAGTATAACAGCACAAATCCCTGTTCTGCTGGCACCCAAGTAAATGAAGACACAACAAAGTTCCTCTTGCCCCATTCTGGTGGGTATGATGTGTTTGTAAAGAGGGTTTTTTTTTCCTTCAGTTCTTTTTCTGCTGTTGTTACAGTTTGTATTTGAATGCCTGTGTGTGCTTTTAAGCTCTATTTTTTGCTCCACTTAGAGAGGGGCTTTCAGAGACGGAGTGTCCGTGTTTCAGAGAGGCAATACAAAGAAAAGAAATCCCAAATTCTCACAGAGAAAAGAAGGCAAGCATCCAGGTACATTAATCAGTCCTTAAGGGTGCAGAGGGGAAGAAACAAAACAGAACTGTCATCTACTGCTGCCATTGGAGGAATCTTTGGATTTAAGTGTTTGTCCAAACAACAGACAATAACAACAGTTATTTAGGTTTTAGAATCCTGGTTAAAGTTATTCAAAATGCCTTGATTAGAAATGTAATAATACAGATTGTAAAATGCAGAATTGTGACAATGCATAGCTGTCTCTCAAAAGCAGGGTAAGATATCAATATCAGTTAGCTTAGATAATGATAAAGTTGTGACATTTTAATTACTAATGATTTTGAAGATTTCTTGAGCATAAATGTATGAAAGCACCAACAAAATATCGTAATAATGTCAACGTTGACGCGTTTTAATATTTGATTTTGCTATTATCCAGACCTACTGCAGACATTCTGATTATGTGTTTGCTCCGTTCTCTTGGATTTAGGTTGTTGACATTTATTCTTAAAGGCTGAAATTTAAAACAGAGAGAGTTGGCTAAAAATAGCATGCTGTATGCTAAACAGGAAAAAAACTTCTGTAAACATGTCTTATGTAGCCTCAATAACTCATGTAGTTCTTCACAGGGTGATGTACTTTGACTGTGAGAAATACAGTTTTTAAAAAAGTTGTTTTTTAAGTTTGTATAAGACATGATGACCTAAAAAGCATGCATTGAATATAAAAAAAGCTATATACGTGCCAGAGCTACTGATAGGCTGCAATGAAAGACGTACTGTGGGTATAAATAGGTGGCAGCAATCTGTGGCACCAAACTCTCTGGCAGCAGATGTGATGTAAGTTCAGTTACAATTCCAGTCAGGACATTCTGCCGCAATTGTGTGAAGTTATGTGAATTGCACTGAGGTGAATTCCTGCTGCTCCGTACGTCACCGCTGCTGCTGTCATAGAAGAACTGTTGATGACTGTGGTTAGCAATTAGCTATAGCCTTCTTAATGACACCTCGTTTTAGGCTTAAATAGCATGTCAGCAGCAGAAATGTAATGTTAATGCCTGGATATTGCAGTAGTTCTTGCAGTATCTTTGGCTCAAATAAGAAAGAAAAACACCTAATTAGTTCAGCATCCATTTTCTGAGGAACTAACCCTGATTTTATACATGCCAGTAACATCAAACATCAGGCATTATGTAGTCTATCGACACCGAAAGATTATGTAACTGAAATGAAAGTGATGCTTTCTCTCAGAAAATACTTTTTGCACTACCTCTCTTCATTACTGTCAACATACTCTCACCGGCCACTTTATTAGGTACACCAGATGACCTGCTGAAGTTCAAACTGAGCATCAGAATGGGGAAGAAAGGTGATTTAAGTGCCTTTGAACGTGGCATGGTTGTTGGTGCCAGACAGACTGGTCTGAGTATTTCAGAAACTGCTGATCTACTGGGATTTTCACACACAACCATCCCTAGGGTTTAAAGAGGATGGTCCCAAAAAGTGAACCCAGAGAACTGCTGCCAGTGAGCAGTAGTTCTCTGGGTGAAAATGCCTTGTTGATGCCAGAGGTCAGAGGAGAATGGCCAGACTGGTTCAAGATGACAGAGAGGCAACAGGAACTCAAATAACCACTGGTTACAACCAAGGTCTGCAGAAGACCATCTCTGAACCAACAACACGTCCAACCTTGAAGCAGATGGGCTACAGCAGCAGAAGACCACACCAGGTGCCACTCCTGTCAGCTAACAACAGGAAACTGAGGCTACAGTTCACACAGGCTCACCAAAACTGGACAATAGAAGATTGGAAAAACATTGCCTGGTCTGATGAGTCTGGATTTCTGCTGCCACATTCAGATGGCAGGGTCAGAATGTGGTGTAAACAACATGAAAGCATGGATCCATCCTGCCTTGTATCAATGGTTCAGGCTGCTGGTGGTGGTGTAATGGTGTGGGGGAGATTTTCTTGGCACACTTTGGGCCCCTTAGCACCAACTGAGCATGGTTTAAACACCACAGCCTACCTGAGTATTGTTGCTGACCGTGTCCATCCCTTTATGACCACAGTGTACCCATCTTCCGATGGCTACCTCCAGCAGGATAACGCACCATGTCACAAAGCTCAAATCATCTCAAACTGGTTTCTTGAACATGACAATGAGTTCACTGTACTCCAATGGCCTCCACAGTCACCAGATCTCAGTCCAATAGAGCACCTTTGGGATGTGGTGGAATGGGAGATTCACATCATGGATGTGCAGCCGACAAATCTGCAGCAACTGTGTGATGTCATCATGTCAATATGGACCAAAATCTCTCTCCAAAAGGAGGTCCAACCCAGTACTTGCAAGGTGTACCTAATAAAGTGGCCAGTGAGTGCAGTATCTATATATGCAGTATCACATGCTCACTGATTTTCAATTTTTTGACTTTGGGATAAATTTATTCAGTGTAATTTAAACATGTTACTCCTCCATTTCTGCATGTATTTAAACTGCTTCAGTATGTTTAGTTGTGGCATTGACCTTATTTCCTTTGTTTTTACTAAGCACACATTTTTAAAATGAAATTGTGCCACAACTGTGACATTCTAGTGGTGATTTGACTATTTTTCCTGTATATTTTCATTTGTTTTAATGAAGACAGCTCATTAGCGTGTAACTAGCTCTAATTGTTTGGATTTTTCTTTCAATTAGATTTGAAAATGTATCGCTATTGCTAAAAATTGGAAGTTTCACTCACTTTAGATAAACCAGGAGAAAAAATTGAGCCTGTTCGTAATACACAGAGCAGCGCACATCAATCTTTCAACCTTGTCTGCACACCGAGGACTTAAACGCCTATCTGTTTTCAAGCTGTTAAGACACTGAATATTTACTATGGTGTCGGCAAACTACTGAATTTTTACTATGGTGTCAGCAACCTATATTGTAGTTGCCGTCAACTCTGCTTTCTTCTGATGTGGCTGTCACCTTCTTTTTTTCTCGCATTCTTTTTGTTTTTCTCTCCCTCCCTGTCCCCTTCTCTCTCTCCCCCGTTCCCCCTCAGGGCAGTTACTCTGACCCATAAATAGGCCCGCTGGAGGTGATGGAGGGCCTCTGAGGGAGACGGAGCACTTCGGCTGATTCCCAGAGAAAGGTAATGACAGGCCCCGTCAATACCCGGCGCTCCATTTACTACGGACCCCGTCTGCACTACTAACAAGACTTGAGGCTAATACTCAGAGGACCTAGACCGTGTCCGCTCAGGTAATTCGACTGATGTTGAGATGGATGGCCTGAGATGTACTGATTACACGCCCAAACTTCTCTCCGCCAGCTCCAGATCCCTGACTATGCTCGTTAAGACCTAAAAAAATGCTTCAAGTTACTGAGAATTTATAGTTCAACCACTCCAACCCCTCTTACATAAAATGCCACAGATGCCTGCAGTATATGGCTGGGAAGTGCCGCGGTTATATTAAAGTGAAGTTGTTAGGATTGATCCTTAAAGCATGCAATTTAAAAAGAAAATATTTACATTTGTGCATGTGGACATGTTTTTCTAATATGAAACTAAAATGAATATACATGTAGAGTGAAGAATATCATTGGCAATATCCCCTCTTTAAACAAATATTTATGCCATGCACTAAAAATTCAAAGACACAATATAATATTTAATTCCCCTAAAGCTTTCATAGAGCATATTTAAATGTGCAGCCAGTTTTATTTTACTGGGTCTTTGCACAAAACGAACATAATATATTGCTGAGGGTTCACTGATTTTTGGCTTTCCTGATCAATTCCAATTACACCTCTGTTAGCCCAGTGGCTGCTGAGCTGTAGGGCTTTCTAAACAGGCACAACCGGCTGGCCTCTGTGTTTTTGCTGGGAAAGGTTCAATCTCCCAGACCCCCTGAATTACCACAGTGTGCTCTGTTGTTTTCCTGAAACTCAAGTGGACATCAGCGGTGCAGCATTTGAAAGGTGGATGGAGTGTGAGAATTCTCAGTAGTGGTGCAGAGTTGTTGTTATTATTAAGTCAGTACCAAACAGGAAAAGGTTATGCTGGGGTATAGGCTTTAGATGATTAGGTTCACAGTGAAAAGGTGGAAATAATTAGATGTTAGGGTAAAGGGTGGGTCCATCTGCGTTCTTTTCTGTGTTTTTTAAATGGAAACGTTGACTCAACTGTAATCAGAAAGCAGTGATGTAGGTTACAGCACTGATCCCTTCACCCCCTACACACACTTTAAGGTTAGAGGTGATGTGTTATGCTAAGGACTATCTAGAAGATCTTTAAGAACACAACTATGATGAAGTTAATTCAGCTGTGCGTGTACAAGGTAGTCATTGTTTGCTGTTGATGCCAGAGCAAACATCCACCCTAGCACAGTATTCAGAAACATTTTGTGAAGATCAAACGATACTCTCATTGTGCCTTGTCTTGCTGGTCTTTTTAGCCAATTTGTAAGAGGTTTTAAAAATAACATAAAATGAGTGTGAACGTCCAGCACAGCAGCTCTTACCTCCTCAAACAACTCCAGGCTGTACGTGTTGTCGTCGTCCGCAAAGTAGACGATCCCAGCTTGGCTGCTGTTGGCGTTGAAGGTCTCCCTCAGCCACCGCAGGGCCAGGTTCCTCTGCATGGTCCCCCTAGGGATTCTGGGGTCCCGAGTGTCCCCCCGCAGCTTATAGTTCCTGGGCGTCTCCACATTGAGGTGGGTATAGTTAAGCCCTGTTTCTCTGAGGAGCCGCGTGACTAGAGGCGTTCTCCTCTGGGAGTCCTCTACCAGGATCCAGTGCAGGTTGGGAACATGGAGGAAGGTGTTTGCCAGCCGTGTCAGCTCCGCCTTCTGCACCGGTCGACTATATGTAGGGGTGATAATGTGGATGGTGGGCAACACATCGGACCAGGGCGGAGGCCGCGTATACACATACTCTGTCCTCACCACCTCCACAATGTCCTTATCTGAGGCACAGTATTCCTTGGAGTCCTGCGCCTGGCCACCTGCCTCCCTCTTGCCCTCGACACCATCATCTGCAGATTTGGGGATAAGAAGACATGTAAGGCATTAGTGCAACCTTGGGATGCCCTTTGTATATTTGCCTCAGGTGACTTAAACCCAATGGGGGTAAAGTGTACCTGAGAGCCGGTGGTGGCGGACTGCAAGCCTCTCTGGAATGATAAAGATCTCTTTTACTAGGTGGTGACAGGCTGCAAAAAGTGAAAGCAGGCACCGTGAGAGGATAACACAGCTGATGGACAGAGAGACAGCGCAAGGAAAGGGAGGGGAGAGAGTAGCCTTGCTATTCCCCTAGCGTTGCCTTTGGGCCTTTCTTTCAAAAGAAAAATATGTGGGTATGTGGATCCAGCAGACATGCTCTCTCTTTATGTTCTGACTCCACCACAGACTCTCTAATCTTCTTCCTGCCCCTCCATGTCAGCTTACTAACACTATGTTGCCTTCCTGCAATAAACATGGAATTATTAGCTGAACTCAGTCCTTGTGTTCACATTTAAATTTATTATTTGCCCCACAGATCCCTAAGCATGACTAAAATTACTGTGATTAACTGTGGCGCAATTACTTGGCTGTAAGCATGGACTGCAGTACAATCAAAAAACGGGTTAGAGCTTCACTACCAAGATGTTTTGGCTGATAAATGACTCCATAGAAAAGGGGCTGGAAAATATGCATGTGATTATTGCATTATTCTGCTCTACTCAAACACAATTTGAAAAGCAGAAAACTGCATATTTTCTGAATATTTCAGCTGAGATTGGGAAATAAATTCTGAAGTCATGTTAGGCATTCGACAGTCACCACACAGAATTAAAAATCAGAGCTCCCAGCAGCTGCGGCACTACAGTGGTGATCAGTGGTGCGTCTTTCTATAGACAACATAGGTGGCTGCCAGGACGCTACCCAGAGGGGGGCGTCAACATCTCACTCAATTTCTTTTATTTTTTGTTACAATCCAAAAATTTAACATAAGGGAAAAAATTATCCAAAGATCTAATGCTACACCTCTATTTCTGGCAATGCAGATGACTTTAATGTGTTTATCAGTGATTGGTCATTACAGTCAGAACATGCTAGAGCACTGATGGGGACAGTGGAGTAGTCTATAGCCCTGTTTCTACTCAACACTTTCGGTATGGTACCTTTGGAACCAAAAGTAACCCTTCAGACATGGTACCTAGACCCTAGCGTTTCCACAGCAAACAGTACCTTAAAATATGGGTGGGGTTGTTGTCACTCACTGCTCTGTCCAGCACTCACTGTATATCCTCATTACCTGTGACACAGATGGAAGTCTGCACCTTGTTTATTGTCCACAGAACAGAGTGGCACGCTGACTTTTTCCGAACAATGTTGAGCAGGCTGCAGTGAGAGTCTCTCTCCATGCGGTATTTAAATATATAGCGGGTTTGTGCACTTAGTCCCTCTAAGGCAAGCTTGGGGTTTAGTGTTGCTGAAGCCCACAGGAACGACGCTCCACAACGCTTTTTTTCTCCGAATGAGGATTAGAATATATGCAATTCACATAATCCGGTGGAATTTAATATATATAAACTTCGGAGATCCACTCATTTCTTAAAGAGTATGTCATATAAAAACTAAAATAATGGTCAAAGTTGTCGCAGGGAAATTTAAGGTGTGTTGATGGTTTCATGTTGTCAGCTCATGCATTGAGTAACATTAAGTTAACTTTCCACCTTAAAACACATATACACATATACTATCAACCTGCCAGGGACTGCAAATGAATATTACCCTGTATGGCTAAATATGGCAAGTGACTGAAGTGATCGTGTTAATTAATGTGCACTGTCCCTTTCAAAATAAAATAAACATAAAAGTTACTTTCAGCTGGCCCAGTGAATTAAGTTGGGTTTTTTTTGTCCGACTACAGCTGCTGCAAGAGGCAGCCAATCGTCCTTTCATTTTATAGTTCCAGTCTACTAATAAAACTCTCCACAGTATGAACAGTGGTTACATGAGCCTCAAAACCAGCCACAACTCAGCCCTGAGCAGAGTGACCATCCACTATTGACCAATCAACGGACTGCAGTGTTTCTAGCTCCACCTTTTAGTACCGGAACAGTGTGCTAGGTACCCCAACAGAAGGGTGACCAAAAATAGCATTTGGTAGCATCCACAACTATTCACAGTGGAAACGGAAAGAAAGTGTATTGATCTGAATGGAACCGTAGCATATTGCTTGGTGGAAACGGGGCTTATGTGGAGAAAGCCATTCAGGACGCAGTACATATATGTTTATATATAGATATATATATATATATATATATATATATATATATATATATATACAAAGATATGAATGTGTTAGGTGCAGCACTGGTTGTGAATGTAGCACCACCAGTGCTGCCTTCCACTTTCTTGCCTCTCAAATAAGTTTGATATAATTTTGAAAGTATAAGTGAGAAAAATGTGACCACTTAGTCCAGATTTGCATGTAAACAGTGGTAAATGAGTCCACTGACACATACTAAGTTGACTCCTGAGGTAAAGGCTGTGATAACCTGGCCCCAGTAGTTTGGTCATGATGGATAGAATATGATTATAGAATCATTACGGCTGTTAATTTCTTTTTATTGTGCCACAGTTAATGGCAGTCTTTGTCAATGTTCTGCCCAAGCTCCAGTCGCACCTCCAACATAAGGAGGATTTTCCTGCAGCACAAAGATTAACACAATCTGCTGATGGCCAGATGTTGCACAAAGGCTGCCAGCGAGCACGCTGCCAAAAAACCTCTAGCTTCTCTTTTTAAGAGCACAAAAAGGAAGCCTATGGGCAGAGCTGGGTCAGATAGCACTGGCAACAAATATTCTTTATACCTCATTGTGTCTTCACTGTATTTAACTGTCAACACCTTTTTCATAAAATGCAGGAATTTAGCGAGGAAAAAAAAATTTCTTAGTACAACTCTTTTGGCTTTTTTTTTCTGTGTCAACTATTTTTAGCCTTGGGGCTTTTGTGCAAATTTGTTGTGTTTGTTAACCCCTGTATGTGCATTCGTGACATTATAAGAAGAGGGCAAAGAGCTCTATTGATTTACTGTGGCTGTAATTTGGGTTTGTTTACTCTGCAGCATACTTGACATTTCACACTGTTGGTTTGTGGTCTCTGGGGTATGATTGGGGGGCTCATGAGTGCGTGTTTTAATGACTCACACTGGTGTGCAAACGTGATAGTACATGTGGATGCAAGATATCCCCCCAAGCTAATTGAGCAGACATTTATCATTTCAAACTGCTGATAAAACAAACTCTGACACTAATTTTTCCTGAATTTGAAAGATTTGAAAGAAAGGGCAAGAGTTTGAATATAAATGGATAAAATGAATGATGGACATGCTGCTGTATACTGCATGCTGTGTGTGGTTGAGCGTTATACCAAGAGGAAAATATGGATTTATGGGCCAGGCACGTGAATTGAAGACTGTGAATGCTGTGAAAGGTCATTGTTAATGTATTGGGAAAGTTACTGTCGACATAAGAAAAATGAATTCAGATAAGATACAGCAAAACAATTACTTCTATTCAGCTGACCGACTGAGTATGAAATATAACAATAACTCCTATTAGAGTGCATGTGTGACGATAACTCCTGTCTTCATCCTTTACTAAACAATCCACACTGATGAGGTTTACAATGACTGGACAAGTGTTATTGAGCTCTGATGAAGCTGGTGGTCATGGTTAGTAAGTGCCTCTAAATGAGCGGCCTGTTGTCTAAACCTGAAGTGCAGTGTTAGGTTCAAGGACCCACTTCAGGTTTGATATTGCTAGTGGAGTGCGGTGCACTGCGTACCCTTGCGGATGGCGAGGAGTGGAGCTATAGCGCTTTGGTGCCAAACAGTGATGAGCAGAGTCCAGGGTAACACAATCAACACGATGGCAAGAATATCTCTTCTCTTCGGCATCTCCAGGATTGGTTATTTGGCTCGGCATTACCTGGAGATAAAAAAAGATTGATGTATTATCGTTCTGCATTTTGTAACACACTGTATTTCAGTTCAAGTCACTTTGAGAACATTGAAAAAAATCCATGAAATGTCTCTTCGTGTTCAACTCTGCAGCAGATTCAAGCAAACACATGAGATGCTGAATTATTGCGACACACTTAGGAATTGGGAGACACTTGAGAACACCCATATCTAACACCATAAGTGTTGTTGACAGACATTGTGTAATACTCAGAGCTGTTAAAACAGCCTCACTAAAACACATTAAGAGTGAGATGATGGAGTAGGTGCTGCTCAACCTGTGCAGAAACCTGGAGGAAGTTAAAAGTCTAAAGGCCATAAAATAAAGTCTGAGTCTAAGTGTGTCACACACAAAAAAGGAGGGTCAAAGCCACTGGACGAGCTTGTGCCCTCTGCCAACCCAGTGAGCTCATTGGTGCCATCACTGGAGACAGGGCAGTGACTTCATGCCCAGCACTGAAACTATTCATAAGCCAAATGGCAGGAAACGATGTCACCAGACTGCGGGTTGACTGTTCTGGAAATGCGCCCTTCCCTCTAAGTACAGAATGTTTGGTTCAAATTTGTATCCCTTAGAAAGATCTAATTACAGCATGAAAGACGTTCACTGAAAATTAATTTGCATAGCATTTACAAATGAATGTCATTCATTTAAGATTTGTCACAATTTGATTAAATAATGGAAGAAAGTTTCTCTCAGTAGCTGATGTAATGCGCACTGCTGTGAAAAAGGTTAAAGTTGTGTGTGTGTTAATATGCATGTCCCACTAAAGTGAACCCACTTGACAGCACAGTTTATACCAACTTGCACTCCTCTTCTTGTCCTCTCTCAAAGCTACATTTGGTAACTTTTCCTATTTCTTGGCTCAACTGTTTTCAGAAACATATTTTAGTGTACTGTTTAGCTGTGAAATGTGAAAGTTTGTGACGTGGCTACCATGTTAGAAATAGTCAACAAAAGCAACAAGTAAGCACCAACCACAGATTATCTTTCTCATTTAGTGCCGTGTGACTTTAGTGACAGTTACAACAGATATGACAAAAGTTATTTTCTTTATAAAAGTTACCAACAATAGTTTTAGGGATTTAATGCTACTTTTAAAGGCACATTACTGCCACAAGTGGTTACTGCCTCCTCCAATGAAGGTCCAATTTGTGATTTAAATGCAAACTAGAATTTTCACCTCTTTGACCTTTAGAATATAAAATGTCATCACTTCATCATTGTATCCTATTAGATGTGTGAAATTTTGTCATATTCATTTTATTTTTTTAAAGAGGATTTTTTTTTGCCTTTATTAATAGGACAGCTCAGAGAGAAACATGGGACAGAAAAGGGGGATGATGAAGCCTGGAATTGAAACCGACCACTGTGGAGACTCAGCCTATATGGGGGGCACAATCTGCCAGGTGGGCTAGAGCTCACCCAGATTTGTCAAATTAAGCCTACGGTTTCTAGCGTTATGGTCAAAAACATGCTTTGTGAGGTCACAGTGACCTTGACCTTTGACCAGCAGTTCGTTCTTGAGTCCAAGTTGACATGTATGCCAAATCTGAGGCCTTCTTGAAATATTCTGCTCTTGATAATGAGACGGATGTCAGGTCACGGTGACCTTGGTGTTTGACCGTCAACAACCAAAGTCTAATCAGTTCATCGTTACGTCCAAGTGAATGTTTGTGCCAAATTTGAAAATTTTCCCTCCAGATGTTATTGTGTTAATCGTGTTCACTAGAAGAGGACGGACAAACAACAGGAAAACGTAATGCCTTTGGCCACTGCTATTGGCTGGAGCGTAACAATGGGTCATGGTTAGCCCCAATTTGTGCCTCCCATGTATTATTCGGGCTAAATATATGCTAATCCATGAGAGGCAACACACTGGGGCAATTCAACACAAAACAGAGAATAGGTGCCAGCTGTCTCTCTCAAATGTATGGCAGGTCTTTTTATTATTGTCACTGTATTTATTGTTTTTTTCTATACTGTCTCCATCTTCACCCACCCCCAGGACCAGGAGATACCATAATACGCAAGTTGTCCTTGGCCTTGTAATGCTGGGTTAAGTTCAAGCTTTAGTTTGAGCAGACAAATGCAACTGCCGTGCCTGTAGTTGCTAAACTATGATTGGACAATCACTGTTCATGCACTCAAATTTAAGGTCATATAAAAATTAAACATGAGGCCTTTCAAGACCTGGAATGAAAGAGGACTGTTATTTAAACACACCTCTACTCTGTTAATATTCAATGCACAAATTGCATGGGTTTCAAGTAATGAGACCTGTTTTAATTTTCCTCCAGCTGTATTTTTATTCCATTATCTGCCAAAAGTCATTGTGAAAATGACAATCATTATTCAGTTTATATACACTGAGTCATATTCAATTAAAAAAGCACACAATGCCATGAACACCTTTCACACCAAATAGTCTACAGTAATTTCCCCCAGACTTTAAAAATGAACACTGAGTTGACTTAGTGCATCTTACACAACACCATTACATCACGTTTCACAAATGCAGAAGGATTTGTTTTGGATTGCATCATTGTATTTCAGATGTTCCTTCAGTTGTGTCCACTCCCTGAGCTGCACTTCACTGCCACACAGCTCATTTACATTGAATTTAAGGACAGCAGACCTCCCCGTTCCTCTCAGGGACTGTCTCTCCTCCTCCTCCTCCTTAATAGGCTTCTGGCATTAACTGGAAAAATGCAGTTATTACCTGATCTGCTCAATTAAACAAAAGAGAAAAACAGACATAATGTGTGCACAGGTGTTTGGCGTATTCATTACAGCTTTCTACGCAAGTCATCACATTTCCCACAGTGATCCTGTTCCCTCTGCTGGGGAAGGTGGCAGTACGTTGAGGCTTACCATAATTGTACATGCCAATTATGTTTATTGAGCTCTGCAAATAAATACACAGTTAATGCCCAAAACATTAGGTAAGAACGGCATGAGAATAGTTCTGACACCATACTCTGTATAAGTGTTTTCTGCTGATAAAGAGGTTCTGCAGAGTTGTAATGCTGTAGTTTTTTCCACTTGACTGTAAAGGCGATGTACAGGGAAGTCCTCTGTAGAAAATGTTATTGTGCGTGGTTCTGCATACTTATATAGAAGCAGAGTAAGTTGTACAGAAAATTACATTACCCACAGTCCAAGTCATGAATGGATGATATGAGAATTTCACTGATAAAAAATGAAATACATATGATATTTTAAAGAGAATACTGTGAGAATGTAAATGCTACAGATTGGGGGAAAAGCCTTAATCACAAAGTTCACAACTGCAAACAATTATTTTACAACCTAAATACTTAAAAACCCATGACTACTCTATCACAAAGGAATAAAGTCATTCACAATGGTTGAAAACAACACTTTTTTCAGTAATTCACGTTGTGAATATGTCAATGTCAACAATATGGATGGCACTCGGAGAGCAAAAACTGTGCTGTACATCAACCCACCACACATTATTGATCTTACTGACATTTTATGTGAAATGGATTCCCTGACCTTGTAAATATGCCCTTGGTATTGGCCCTCCAGGGATTGAAAAAATGAAGCCAGTGAAGAAGTGCCGAAAACTGCAGTTCTTTAAATGGCCACTTGAGGCCGGCCTCAAAAGTGACTCCCTATAGACCCCCATTTTAAAGCTCTACGGCAGAAATAATGTTTACAGCCTGGTACAAAAACCGGTTTTGGTCTTTTTGGCTAATTTCAACATTCATGACAACTGAACAGGGGGAGAATTTTTATATAACTCACCAGTTTGCATTTTATTAACTCTTAAAGTTATGTATACTTAGTATACTTGAGTGACAGGCCATCAGTGAGGTGTTGCTACAGTCTGTGAGGAGGCTTTCACACCTGCCCTGTTTGGTGCAGTTTAATCGAACTCAAGTTTGTTTGCCCCCTAAGTGCAATTCGCTTGGGCAGGTGTGAACACAGCAATCACACTCGGGTGCGCACCAAAACAACCGGACTGAGACCTTCTTGAAAAGGTGGTGTTGGACAGTTACAAACTAACTCTGAACCAACTGCAGTCACATGACACATTGTTTGGGTTAAACATGAGCATGTTACAGTCCTGAAGGATTATTAATGTGCACCTCCTCCTGTACTGCCTTAATATGCACATTCAGCACATCCAATGCATCAAAACATTGTTTTCTAGTTGGAGCCGCGCCTCGTTTTCAAACTGTATAGTTTGACTAAAAAGAAAAATGCAAGCAATATAGTCCACGATGACCAGTGCTATTGTAGACTCGCTCACCAGACCTTTCTCAAGAAAAGAAAGGTCTGGCTGGGCTGACCCTCACTTTAAGATTGGAGAAAAAAATGCCCCGGCTGCTTGTATTTCTTTCAACCAATCACAATCGTTCTTGGCGGTGCCACAGCAATGGTGCGCTTGCAAAAATATTGCCGGGGGGAAACAGGTTTTGGTGTAACACGCCCACAAAAATATCGCCTTACGCTTTCTTGCGTAAGGCATTTGATTTGGTCCGCTTGTAAATGCTGCCATGAGAACATGAACTAACCTGAGGGAATTATGCAACTTTGTAGTGCCTGATTCAGACCAAAGCAAGTGGACTTTAGGTCTGAAGGCACCCTGAGTCAGATCCATCCCTCACTCCACCACAGCTCCACCCTCTTTGTCTCAGTATTGTCACTTAAAAATAAAAAAAAAAAAACAAGCAGATTGGCAATGGCTGAAATACTGAACTTAAAATGACAGCCCACAAAGCGATGGTAGCTACGTCCACTATTTTATAGTTTAGCAGTTTCAGCATAGAGACTGCCCTTACTAGTTTTCCTGTGTTTCCTATGATGCAATTTTGACAGCATCTTTTGTTCGACCCTCCCTGCCTGCTGAAAGCCCACATCTTTCAATCTCGTTTGTAACGTGGGCTCTCTGAAATGTGCTTACAAGCCAAAGCTATGATGACATCATCAGGCTTTATTTCTCAGACTTTACAAAGTTCCTCTCGAGCCACAGAAAACATTTTAAAACTGCTGTCTCAAGTGACCTTGATGTGCACAGATACATGAATGAAAAAAAAGAAATTGGATGCTCACCCACAGTTATAACTGGATCATGGCACCACTGGTGATGCGTAGCTGGGAAGGCCACACTGCATACCGAACAAGCTACGTAGTGGTGACGTCCTCCATGACACCTCAACCGACCATGTCCTCTTCCTCGGCCGTGTCTACTCACGCAGACGGGCAACGCTGAGTCCAGACCTGTAAAAGAAGAACATCTCAGTGAATATGATTCAGTGATGACAGATTGCCAGTGCTTCCCTCTTTGTGTTTTCACACTGTGTACCTTCATGTGCCCACCCTGCTTCTCTCACTCACACCAGCATGAGACATTCAAGGACAGTCAGCCAGGTTTAGACACAGCAGTACAGACAGGCAATGCGAGTCAAATGCCTCACAGAGATACTTGGCTATAGACGCCTTTGTGAGCAGAGGGTCTGGGTGACGTCTGATCATTATTTAACATCAAAGAGCCCGGGCTGAAGGAAAAGTGTGTCAGTATCAAGTAATGAAGTCTAATTTGGATGCACATCATTCAGATTCACAGCAGGAATCCCTCCCCCAGGGAAATACCACTGCTGTGGTTTACAATGCTGCATTTTCGCTCATGTGTGAAATGGTTAATACCGTATACATTGATAAGTAATTTGACTCGATTCTGAACTGAACAGACACAGACTCAGTATTTTTCTTTTTTAGTGCCTAATGTGGAAAATGGAAGAGGGTTAGTCACAACTCCATTGCTTGCCAACAGTCTGGGGTGGGGGATGTTACAAAAATAAACTGGCATCATGTCTTATTCAAATACATCAGAGGGAGTGCTGCTTCTATGGAGGCTTATATGCTTCACTCAGCTAGTGATGTCTGCACGCTGCATCAGCTCCAAAACTGGATGTCTGAAAACTGTACTTTTTTGGGGGGCTTTGAGAATCGTATGAACTGAAAATATTTAGGTTTTGGGGAATAAACAGCAGGAGTCCCAGATTCATTTTACTGATGCACAGTGTTGTGTAAAAAGGCAAATTGCCTGTGACCCAGTAATGCAGTAGGGGGTGTTTGTGCTTGATGTGTACAAAATTTCAAAACAATCTATTTTCAGATTTCCCTGACTCATTGTCTAATTTCTCAAACTAAAGATAATGCATCTGAGGATTGACGTCAGTTGTGTGAAAAAAAAGGGAATAAAAGATGAACACGAGAAATGGTCTTCATGGGTTAGTGCAGCTTTTGCAGCAGGCTATTTGCTTTTTATGACAGCGACAAACAAGTACCATAGTGGCAAAAAAATATAACTAAACAGCAGCGATGGAAAGGCTTTACAGTCGCTGCCAGGTACCGTCACGCATGCAAAGTCACAATGACAGTGTTGTCGCTCTGATTTCTGTACAACACTCCCCTCTTCTATGCATTGTGATGGAGCTAAACAGAAGAAACACAGTATAGGACAGCAACCTGCCAAAATCTCAGTCCCTCCAACAGGCCACTGCGGCATCTCAGTGCTAAACATTTTGAAACAAAATGTTTGGAAAACAAAACCGATATGGCAACGCTGCCAGCTGAAGGGAGCTGGAACTCATATTGCTGTTATGTACCCAATATACAGAGCTATACATACTCTGTGATATAACGAATGCATTCATTAAAAGTCTTGATTTCTTTTTTTGGCACAGAGTAATTTACACATTTAAGTTGAGCCATGGTCATGAAAGATAATTTAACTAGGAATTAATACACTTTTAATTGGTCTGGCACTTTGGGTTATACCCAAACACCTGCCAGAACAATGATATCCCCATCAGCCTCAGCAAATACTAGCATGGTCAGTGGTGTAGTGGAAGGTATAGGGAGTATACCCACCTCTTCTTCTGATGCACTCACTTATTAACCAAAAAGCCACTGGAATATATAGACAGTATTCCCACTTCCTCCTTGGTTACCTACCCATCTACCTATTAGTGCACCCACGTTATCAACTACCGCTACACCACTGAGCATGTTACCACGTCAAACTGAGACAGTGAATGTGGTAAACAGCATGTTAGCTTTCGCTTTGTGAGCATATAAGCATGGTTTTGTTATTAAGCTCAAGAGCTGTTGTTCCCAAGTAGATACAGCCTCACAGAGCTGCTATGGCTGGAGACTCTTAGGGTCGTATTTAAACGATCTACAAATGGTCAAATGGTCCATGGTCAAAAGTGCATGGGGTGTGTCCAACTCTGCTTTTGCTTGATTGCAAAGTTAGGCATGGAAGTAAGGTGTATTCAGTCCCTTAATTAAATAGGTGTGTTTTGGGCATAACATAAATTGAGCCAGTGAGATTGTAATCTCTCATTCCCTTTAAAAGCTAGGTTTGACTGCACTTAGCACACTGCCATTTAGATGGTGGATTCAGCAAATTGGAGAAGTGGGTGGTTTTCTGCTGAGAGTAATACAGTAAGGGCAGTAATGTGACTGCAGCAAATATAAGTGGCAAAACTAAAAACTAAAACTAAACTAAAAACTTGACAGAGGAAACAACACTAAACTTTTTGTTTCTAAAATAATCCTTGTGCATAAATGTGCACAGCGTCTCTCTTAGTGGTGGGTCTGTGGCGGCACAGCAGCAGACAGCAGCTCTGCTGTGCTCTCCACTATGTTCACATTTAAGAAAGCGTAATTAATATTTTCTCTTAATGATGTATTATTTCACCTACCAGTAAACCATCTGTGTGTCCCTGTGTGTGTAACAAGCAGAGTGTGCTCGTGTTGTGAAACCACCTTTGTAGGTGCGTCCTGCTGTCTGAATAACGTGCAGGAAAATGCGGTGCCATTCTGACTTTAGATTAGGTTTTTGTTGGTCAACTTTCTGCTGCCTCAAAAAAAGCCATGCCCCAACAGTGTGCCTGACCACAGCTTAATATGGGCGTTGGCTGTGAAAATGACAACCGTGTCAGTCTGAAACAAGCAATGACAGTTGTGCTGTGCGCCATTTTGTGCCTGGTACAAGAGCCCAAAGTCAAAACTGACTGAAGTGCACGTTGCTGTCAGTTAAAGAGGATGATAGATGTGCACACATGCAAATACACCAATACTGTGGCTTACGTCACTTTGTTTTCCCAGCCTATGTTCTAGTCTAATCTGTTTTGTAACACTAATGCAGAACTTTCCTCCATCTCTGCCCAACAGGTGGTAAAACTGTAACAAACAGGCAATACCAACAGATCACTAAAGAGGCAGTGGTAGCGAGGCCTCTGTACCAAACAAGCACCCAGGTGGCCTGTTTGTGTCTGTGGCACCAGAATTGTGTGATGTGGCAGGAATACAGAGAGTCGATCCCACACCACAGACTGCAGCAGCCAATGGCAGACAATGAAGCTTGACAGCCTTTCACATCAGGAAGAGTTAACCAGCTGTGAAGGGAACACCTGCCACTGATTAATAAAGAATCACAGCAACAATGCCACGTGTGAAAATTGTTGTACTGATTGTTGAACTAACACCATTACCCCCAAAAGGTGAGGCGGGAGGGGTGAAACAATATGTTTCCTCAGTGGGTTTGAATGTGTCGGAGAAATAGGTACTGTGTGAAATGAAAAGGATGTGGACAGCAGTACATCTCGGATGTTCTCACCTTATTTAGGACCACTCACTGCAGACTGTCCCTTTCTATGATCATGGACTTTGTTATTCTGGCTATAAAGCAGCTTGGGTTGCATGTGGCTTATATGATATTACTTCCTCAGATCTCTAAATAAACTTAACTCATTGCCTTCCTGTAACTGACTGGATTTATGGAAAGGATGTTTTTAAAAGAAACTCAATGACTTTTTTGTGCCAATTAGTATTCTAACAGAATAAACAGCTCCTTCAGTGAATCATAACTTCTTCAAAAATATGATCGATTCAGACTCAAGTAGCATCAACTTTAAAACAATAAAAACACATTGTACTGTATATTTGTAGCAGCTCCAAGCTATTAGATGAGGGCAAAGGGTTCATCATTAAAGTTTCCTTTGAATCTAGCTTCATTTGTTTTGAAAAGGATCTTTTATCCTGTAACAACAAACCATTTGAGCATTCATCAAGCAGCAAGTGGAACAAACAAAAAGCTTCAAGTGATTTTTTGTGGTGCAGTAGGATGAATTTATTCCATTTCATGTGTAAAGATGCATTCTTTTAGCATGTGCAATGTTTTTCATCGCAAATGATCAAGTACTTTGTTGGTAACGGCAATTCTAAAGGGCTATGTTTAACTACATTGATTTTGATGATGTCTTTTTTATCTATGCCATGTTTGGTACCACTGAATGATATCTTAGACAAAATACAGTCCATCCAGGATAGGGAATGTTTTGCATGCTGGTGCAGTGGTTAACATTATCTCCTCACAGCAAGAGGGTTCCTGGTTCAAACCCAGGGTGAGGGAGCCCTTCGGGAGCAGGGTTTGCATGTACTCCCCATGTCAGTGTGGGTTTTCTCCAGGCTCTCCAGCTTCCTCTCACAATCCAGCGACATGTAGGTTAGGTTAATCGGTGACTCTAAATTGGTCGTGGGTGTGAATGTTTGTGTGTCTCTATGTGTCAGTCCTGAAATAGTCTGGTGGCCTGTGCAGGGTGTACCCTGCCCCTCGCTCAATGTCAGTTGGAAGAGGCTTCAGCCCCACCATGACCCCTAACAGGATAAGCGGTTAAGGAAATGAATGAAAGAAATGGAAATTGCAAGACCAATTGTGATGCAGTCTCTGATTCTGAGCTTACTATTATGAGTATTCAGGGACTCCCTCAGAATTAGAATTTGAAAATAATAAACGTTGCTATTTGTGGTAAAGTTGCAGTGATTGGACAAAATTGCAACGTTGCGCAGAATTCAGGAGAATCACTCAATTGTTGTGACTGCAACATCGCAAAATCCTGTGACTGAAAATACCCTCATTTGTAAAGGGAAGCTTTCACAATAAAATCTCAACTCTAGATCCCCTAACTAGTTTCTCCCGAAAGCTTTCAACCACACCTCATGGTCTTCCTTGGCAGATGGAATTTCGTTTTTGTCAGACACAGACGTTTTTTTGGAAATAGCTCAGTTGTAAGGTATGGAACTTCATGTAATATCACCTGTTACCTCAGCTACATGATGAAAACTGAGAAACTCAAACTGCTGACAAAGACCACAAGATGTAATTAAAAGCATGGGGAAATAAACTAGTAAGTGGATACTGAATTAAGATTTCCAAGGGGTAACAAAAACAAAAAAATATTCACACTTAGCTTTGTCAAATTGTTCCAAAATAGTAAGTAATTATTTTAACTAGAAACATTTAAAAGACTGCCTCTCCAAGATGAGGCAGTATTCATTTTCATATCAGTCTCCAGAGAAACATATTTATATGTAAATTTGAATGAACATTTAACAAAATAAAGTGCTCTCTTTATAAAGATACATATTTGTATTATGTTGAATGTGTCACTATTGTTTGGGCTATAAAATTACTTTAATAGGCTCTGGACAGTGAGCTGATAATTTATTACACAGTCCCTCACATTGACGAGAATATCAGAGCCATCAGGTCAGCACTGGCAGGCTCACACATTCTCCCTCTTTCTTCTCCCTCTTCCCTCTCTCCCTAAGATTTATAAAGTTGAGTCTTCAAAGACTAAGCGAGGGCATGTGTCCAAGTTTGTTATCAAGTCTGCCTCTGACTTCTGTGCTCCCTCAGCCCCGACCATCTCCTATTTCCCGAGGACCCAATAATAACATCATCTTTTTCTTGCTTGCTTTGTGGCATCATTTTGATGTACTCTCTAGTCGGCGGGGAAGTGAGGCTCTCTGGAGATGGTGTGTCCTGGTATGTCCAATCGTTCGCTTTCGTTTATGAATTCATTAGACTCCGACCAGCTTGGTGAAGCCCTGAACAGTTTGCAGGGATATCTGGGGAACCTTGGAAGACAAGCCGCTGCAATAGATCATTATTGATGTTACTGTCACAGCCACCCCCAAAAAGCTTTGCCGAGAGGTGTTATTAACAGTGAATTTTGAATCTGTGGGCATTGATTCCAACTGACTTAATTGCTTTTGGGGTACAGTACGCAGGTGATCTGTCTAGGCTTTCTCGCCTGTTTGGGATATCAACGCACAGAATTATCATAAGTTTAATAACGTGCATGGTATTTGGCTTGGTTACTCAGATGAATTGTGAAGAAACAGACAGCTCATGATGTTACAGTTAAAAATACCTCATAAAATGCACTACAAGTGGCACACTATACATGTCTTTATATAAACACATTCTGCACCTGTGTGTGTATCCAAAAATTATCCGAAAATTTTAAAACTGAGCAAACTGTTTAACACAACGTCAAAGCAGTGTTGCAGTCAAGACCACTGAAACTGAGAGTGAATCATGACCAGAGTGTATTGAGATCAAGACAACGGCAAGACTTTAAAGGGTTGAGACCAAGGGCCAATCCCAATTCCCTTCCCCTAACCTTACCCCTTGGTTTCAAGTGCACTCGCCAGATAGATTCCCCTCAATGACGAAGGGGTAGTGTTGAGGGGTAGGGAATTTTACCTACGAATTGGGACGCCACTTCATGCAAATTAGCGTAACAGACGTGTTCACCTACATCACGCGTATCATTAACGTAGGCTTCTTGCACGGAGAACTCTGTTGGTATTCATGTCAGCTACATCGTGAATTAGCGATTTTCAAGCATTCATATTCTAACTCAGCACTTACAGATAACATTGCATGTGCAGAAACATAACACATTCCGACATATTCTGGAATTTTTGCATGCTTATTTGCGAAAATAGCACTTAAAACTGTGGGATGGCTTTCTCATAGAGGCTGCCATCTTCCTGGAAAACTCAAGTGGCTGGATAGTTTTGCAGTGCATCCTGGGAAATTCAATCTTCCCCTCAGTTGAGATGGGTTCGTAAATGTGCATCGCACGGCCCTTCAAATTAAATGGGGATTTTAAGGGCTGAAAAGCACTTCCCTAAAGTCTGGGACACAGCCCTTCACACAAAAACAAGGGCTAGGGACTTTTGAGGGGAAGTGTGAGTATTGGGACAGACCCCAAGTCATGACCAAGACAAGTGCAGGGCATGACCAAGTCAAAACCAAGATCTGACCAGTGGAGGATCCACAATGCAGGACACACATAAAACGTGGAACCACAAACTACAGGCACTCCTCAGAAAACATGCATGCATGTCAACTTACGCATTGAGTAACATGCAAGAAAACATCCCACCTTAAAGGTAGCCGGTAGGGGATTTTTTTTTTTTTTTTTTTTTTACTTATTTGTTTTTTTTCCCCAGTGAGCAGTTGAGTGGATCTAATTTTTTTTTCTCAGTCTGCAGCTAGCTAACTGTATATGAAATATGCATCACTCATGCATAATTTGTGATACATTTGCAAAGAAACATTACAAAGTCAGCCTGTTAAACCTGTGCTGCATCCACAATGCCTGTAGGAAATGAAGTCTTGCTTAGCTATGCTTTCTTAGTCGAGCCTGGGAGATTAGCTTGACCTCTGCCTGCACCTAAAATCCACATGGTTGAGATTTCCCTTTCCTACATGCACTCCTTTTTTAGTAAGTGTGTGTTTGTATCACAGGTGTAATACTTCTAATTCTCAAAAATTAAGATGTCTTGATGACCTTAAACGTCCATTTTTCATCAGTGTGTATGCAGTATATTAAATAACTCAGATTTATTAATAGGCTCGCTTTATTAGTTTCTCTTTCCACTTAAACAGAGGTACTGTAAAAAAAAATAATGGATTTAAAAAAAACAAAAGCGGCTGCCTCGTTGGTGGAGTTGAGATTGATCTTGTGTTTTAAAGACCAGGGTGCGCTGCGGCAAGTTTGAAGTCTTTTTCTCACAAACTAATTAAACTCATTTGTGGGCAGAGAGGGAACTGATGACATACTGTACAGTGTTAATCTGAAATCTCAAGCAGAGTTGGCAATTATCTCGCTTTTCAAAATGTGAACGCGAGTGTTTAAAGTTCTTGGAGTTAAAACGGGCCTGAGAATATCAAGGATCTGCACACGCCAAAAAAAAAAAAAAAAAAAAGAATGCGTCGGAGAAAGCGTTTCCTCTGTTTAAATTAGATCTTTTATGTCTACTGTGCCTGTGTTTGCTATGCTACTATTCATATTCTAGATTTGGGTTCAGCGAAAGGTCGCCTTCACGCTAGTTTTGTGTTACTTGTTCCATCAATCCAATTCACACCTGCCATGGAGCGAGTCTCTTCAAAATTTGATCCTCTCCTCATGAAACAACTGGCTGCTTTGAGTCAAGCTAATAATAGCAATGCAGAGAAGGCAGCTACTGTATGAACACTGTGTGTGGCTGCGAGAGGAAAGACAGCTATGTTGTTTATGATCATGTCATATTCTCACGTTTACCTTAAATCATGCTAACTGGAATTAAAACGTACATCCTGGATTGACAATGGTGATAATCTATGCAGTAGTTAGTAACCAAAGAGCGTCTGAAGTGTGATTAGCAGATGCAAACCATTACAGAGCATATCAACCTTTCATCTGCCAGATTTTTCACTATCTGCAGAGCACAGGACCCAATCACTGTAAATGCTGTTTGATAAAAAAATTAGCCAGAGAGCGTTGCAGTAAGTGCTGTTATGCATGCTTGATTTAGATGATGAGGATGGCTGTTTCATTTTCAGGAAAACTTGAATAACCCATTAGCTGTGAGCATTGGCCCTGATTGATGGCTCCAGTCCATGCCTGGATCAGGCTGCCTCAGCAATGATGAAAGATTTAAGAGCACCAACCTTCGGGCAGGTTCTTCTCTGCTGATAACCGTGGGGGATAGCCCAGCGCAGTCTGCCCTTAACTTATCCTGACTAATTTATAGTGCGGCTCACCCAGGGCACATTTCCAATGCTGGACCTGGGAGCATGATGCAGCCTCTCACAGCTGGCTGAGCAGACTGAAGGAGCCCCGCCAGGACTGCACAGGCTGCCACTGAGACCTGGACCTGCCATGTCGGGTCAGCGCAGCTCAGCTCTGATCAGAATGGAGTCAAGGGAGATGTCATCTTGGGGAGACCACAGGGAGAGACGGCAAATAACACAGTCTCGTGGTTTCTCCTTATCGTGATTGCTATAAGCGTATTTATCTGTGAGTCAAGGACGCAAACAATAGTGCGGGCAACCAAACTAACACGTATAGATTTGCGTCATCGAAAGTATACAACTCCATTATATCGAAGGACTATCTAAGACTTGCACCTCTATAGGTTTAACCAGTTTCGACATTTTTGCAAAGAGTTATGAGAGGATTGATACCAACACATTCTCAAACACTGATGAATTGCCCTCTCTATGTCTCATGACATGAAGGCCACAGAGCTGAAACACATTGCAACAAATGGTTAATGCTGTGAAATGTTCGCAGCTAGGCTTAAGCAAGAAAACTACTTGGTTAGGTTTAGAGAAAGGATTGGGTTTTGAATTAACTTAACCACATAATGTGAGGTAAATAAGTGAATAACGTCAGCGCATGACGACCTTATATTGCTTAACTTTTGGTTTCACACTGGACACAAACTGCAGTCTCCTGACTGAAATTTCAGTTTTGTTTTATCCACCTATCTCCTTACCTATTTTGTTCTGAATGCATGCCCCGTTCTGTGGACGATAAACAAGGTGCAGACTTTCCATTTATGAGGAAATACAGGGAGTGCTGGACAGAGCAGTGAGTGACAACAACCCTGCCCATATTTAAGAGTACCAGTTGCGGTGGAAACGCTAGGGTCTAGGTGCCATGTCTGAAGGGTTACTTTTGGTTCAGAAGGTACCATACTGAAAGTGTTTGGTGGAAATGAGGCTTAAGATGCTGAAGTGTTCCCTCGGCATCAATATAACAAGCAGAGAGGCATAACAAAGTGACGGTATTTGATGCCTTGGAAATAAAAACAGGCTGTTGATACCACTGCAGTTATAATTACTAAATGAGAATAAAAGCTGCTCATAAGCAACACTGACCAAAATTTAATTTGCAGGGTGAACTTTATGCTAATACTGACTTATTTTGACACTGTGACTAGTCACCAAAGCCCCTTTTTTTAATGACTAATATGCCCTGTAGCAATGAGGAAATTAAAAACATATTCATGGTTTAGAAGAGATGTTTTCCCACTGCTGCCATGAGAGGTTTGGTTATAGTGTAAATCCTTTGTGTGCTGTCAACATGACAAACAATATCAATCATGAAGCGGGGGCTTTTGTTGGAAATGACACTAAATCAATACATTACAACCTTTTGAGAGTCTCAGAGAATGATTCATGAATGTGGACTTCAACAGTTCCTAACAATAAAAGAGAAAGCGCAGCATTTATCTCATTAAAGGCGGTTTTGAGTGTACTGGGTATTGATTTCAACTACATGTGACATGTCTTGCACTGTGAACAGGCTTATTATGCCTCAGTATAAGGTCAAAGGTTGGCAGAGGGAGCTCCCAGATTCATTAGCTAATTAAAGGCTGCTTCCTGAGAGGGAGTTTCGGTGTTCGACTCTCTGCTGCACCCTCTCGCTCTCAGACTTCACCGTGCTAGCTCTGCTGAGCTCTGAGTTCCTTAATGAGGGTTAGACCATAGATTTCTCAGATGAAAAATTCCCTAGCGTTGAAGTCCCCCAATTATATGCCCTTGTGGTGGGAAAATATATATAATTATAAAACTGATCATCGCTAATTAAACCTAGGGGATTTGATTCAATGCAATGACAGTGTAGAGGAGATTTTTGTTTTCGGATGGGACATAATTGGTGTAAATACAGAAGAAAATGAGACATGAAAGCTTTCCTTAGGGGAAGTCTTTGTTAAGAAAATTCACTGTTTGTTTGACAATGGGTTAGAATTGTCGGGCATCTGAAGGAATTTTTTTCACGATCAAACTGAATTTTATTAAATAAGAAATATTTAATACATGTCCTAAACTGCATCAGTTATGAAAATGGAAAACTGAGATGTGAAACTTAGACTGATGGTATGAAAAGTGACATATGGGGACACCAGCAGCCTCGGGTTGGACAAACAAGCCAGTGGGGATAATGGAGTGGAGCTCCGTGACCAACATGAGCAAAGTGGGTGGCTCTACGGTGTCAAGAGTGTGTAGCAGTGTAGCGTGGCTGCATTTGTGGATTCAAATCAGTGAGGTCCTAGAGGATAGCATGCAAACTCAGAAAAATCTTCCCCAGGATAAGTAGAGGTTTTTAAGGATATGGCTGATGCAGAGGCAGATGAACTTGGCACATAACAATTATGGACTCAACGCAGCTGCCAGTTTGCTCACGTCCATCTCTGGTGTTTTTCTTAATTACATAATTAGTCAGAGTGTTGGTATATGTGATTTCCCTCTATGACATGCTGTCATTAGCTTTGAACCTGCCAGTAAAACATGGGCCCCAGGAGACAGCTAATTTGTGGTGGAGACTCATTTAATAGCTTTGGTAATTAGTGGATGCAACATTATTATTATTTCCCATGCTTACTACACATGTGAGTCATTCCATTTGCTAATGCTTTATGTGGTGTGTTTCATGAACACAGTGATTACCTAAAAGCCCAACACCTTTCGTGTCACAGTTGTATTTGCACTCATGTGTTGACACATCAAGGGCTGTAGTCCAAACACTGTGAATAGCATTCAAAGGCAACTAAAAATTATCTGTCAGTATGTGTTCTGCTAGCAAAAGACCTGGTTTTACTAATGCAATGGAAATAGTTCTCGGCAGCAGTCTTAACTTTCAACTCATTCCTCATCCTCATAATTCCATATCAAAAGCAGTTTAGCACATATGCACCACTTTCACACAAATGGTATTTCTTGAATACCACCGTAAAAGCACTGACATTTAAAGATCTCTGGTAAAATGTCAAATAAGTGATGATGTTGTATGCAGGCCTAACGAAGTAGCAAGTCAGCATACTCTCCAGCTCAATGTAAAAACAAGGCACCTTTGACATTTCAACCCGAGCCTTGATAATCCGCTCTTTGCTGGCCTTTCAAATCGTTGCTTATCACTTACTATTATTATTTGTCCTTTGCTTGTATGCAGCTATGCACAAGCATATTCAAAGAGCACCCGGGGGCACAGAAAGATGACACCGACAGAACAGTGTTGACACAGCGACTGTGTGTCTGCTGATGCTACATTACAGAGGTGCCACTGAGTCAACGCCGCAATGACTTTGCTGAGATTACAGCTCGGTGGTGACTGATGGCAACGCTGTCACCAAATCCACGAGCGACTTTAAGCTTCATGAATGCTGTGCAAGCACCCGTGAAAACAACAGTGCTGTGTCATTAGCGATAATAAAAATAATGAGGGACAAGACTTCAAATACACCCAACCCCAAGCGTAACCTTAAATATCATCATCATTATCATCCTTAAACAGGTTTGAAATACAATCAATCAATACAGTCAATCAAAGAGTTTTACAACTGTATGTCCACACATGCAATGTATATGTTAAGTATCCATGTAGTTCAATAAATGCAGGACAAACCAACCTTACATTGCGTATAGCAGAACATAAAGCTGCTATCCGAAACATGAAACATGGACTGTGCCATTGCCAGACACTACAGAGTATCTGCTTATTTGCTATCAATCTGATGTAACCTTAAATACTTTCACTACCAGATCAAAGCAGACATGTTCTTATCTAACAAGAGTACAGTGAGGATGTATACTTGCGTTAAATCCTAAGGGCAGCATGTTAACATGGTCACAATTGCAATGCCAACATGCTCAACATACTGATGTAAAGGTTGACACCACTCTCATGTCTATATGGTATGTATGAAGCTTCTGGCAGCAGCTGATTAGTTTAGCCCAAGTATATGGTCCTCAGCTCAGTCTCCTCTTATTATGACTTATTAAGGAAACCTTTCAATGGGCTTTATGTCTCAGCAATGTTTTATTTTTTTTTTTCTAGGTCAAAATGTTCTTGTTCCCTTGGGTCAGAATGTTGAAATTATCCACCTACAGCTTATAGCCTACTGGTGTACTCTCCTCGAAACCTGTGTCTTCAAGACAAGGCAGTCTTCCTGAGTTTAGACATTAATATTTGAGAAGATTCTTCCTATTCAAACTGCATTTGAAATGTCCATATACCTTTGTTCTTCTGCACTTTGAACTGCAAAGCTCTTATGTTAGTATCAGGAGACACAGGACCTCGGAGGCTTAGGGATGTCCCCTAGCACAATGACTACAAAGCTAGTCTGGTTACAGTTTCTGCCTGACAACACGTCTAAATCGCACAAACATGTCCTGTGCAAGAACTTAAATGTAGAAAGGACATGTTGTAGTTTTACAGGCAGTTGCTGGACTATTTCTTGGAGCATGCACAGTTTCTTCTTGGCAGCCAAGACTCCAGGAAGTCATTGCACCCTGCCAAGAAATAGTTTCGAACCACCCTCGTAAAATTGTAGCTTGTCTTTCTATTTTTTTATTTTTTTTTTAACATTTTGGTTTCTGTATCCATTAGTGAGCTTTAGACATGCTGGTAGGCAGATTTTGAGCCAGGTTAGCTGTTTCCTGTTTCTTGTTTGTGCTAAGCTAACTGACTGCTGGCTGTAGTTTACCAGACTAGCAAAAGGGTGGTATCAATCTTCTCATTATGCTCTTGGTGAGAAAGCAAATAGTCTATAATATTTTCCCAAAATGTCAAACCATTCCTTTACAATCACTTAGGTTATATTAGCAATGTGTAACAAGCAGATTTTTACAATTTTTACAGTAGGTCTGTTTGAGCCAGCTCTGTGCTACCGTGTTTCTCGACCATATGGCCTACTTTGTTATTTTCCATCGACCGCAACAGCCATAATGATGTTCCCTTTAGTTTCGTCTTGACTCATAAAAGGTGAGTCATTTCCGCAGTGCCCAGTCCTGTGCCCATAGTAACACAGTCACACACTAAAGCCAGCATGACTTTCCTCCCTCCTAATGGTGATCAATAGCCTGTAGGCTGAGGAAAACCCTACTGCTCCGTCAGTACACTGAACCATAAGACCCTGATGTCGGGCTGAAGAATAGCTGAGGCGGGTCGACCCAGTATCTATAATGAACCCCCTTGGGGCTCACACATTATATGTGGAAATGGCTCCAATTAGGCCATCCAGCTGTAAAGTCCAGGGAGGATTGGGCAATAACAAAGTTAGAGTGGAGGTTGTGGATGGGACTGAGCAACAATCAGGTGTTAGCAGAGCTGCAGTCGATCACTCTGTTTTTAGCATGTGTGCTGCTTAAGGTCTGCTGATTGCACAAATCAAAGGCTGTTTTTTCCCCCCAGCTTAAAGACCCATAACACTGCACTGTGAATACTCCAAACAGATCTTTATGTTAAAGCACAATAATACTAATTATGTTTTTACAGTTACCAGCTTTCATAACATGACATCACATGCAATGCATTTTAAAAACATCTCAGTCTGCCTGCAGGTGATCCTAATTATCATGTTTTCAGCCCTAAAGTGACGCCTTGTAGCTTTCAAACATTCATCACTTCCACTGCACTGAAATACAGATCATAAGTAGATTTCTTGGTTGGTAACTAACCAAACTGATGTGTTTCTGACCCCTTGGAGGTGACACATTATCGTGAGTTTGATGAATGTATCCCTGAAGTTTGACTGACCCCTCTGGCCCTTTGACATTTCAACGGAGCACAAAGATTTCTAGTTGGATGGATGGAGTCTAGATATTAGGCAAGAGGAAAGGTCACTGGCTTAACACAGCTATTCATCTATGTAGCTGTGGTGCTTACTTGAATAATTGCCTTGCAATGTTTGACAATATTTGGTTATATTTTCAATATGTTTGATTTACAGTTTTCATTAGTAATCATTCTGTCTCACTCACTATCTCATGAAATATTTAAAACTTTTTTTAAAAACTTCCTAAATGTGAACAAACCTCTCATGTACTTTTCAGGTGCTGTCAATCAGTCAGTCAGTCAATCAATTTGTTTGCAGGGACGAATAAAGATCTAAAATGTGATAAATCATTCTAAAAACAGAGCCAAAATTGTGGTGACAGCTTTTCACCAAAAGCACCGTATCCTCTTTTGAACATTTTGCAGACCTTTAATGTGATTTTGAGTAGGATGTGCTTTCCTCTCCTGGCTCATGCTCAATTTGTCTTGAGCATTTTGAGATGCCAGTGGGCAGAGAAATGACCCTTTCTTTCTCTAATGCTGTTGCATTATGGAATAACCTGTGGTTGAGCATCGCAGAGGATTTTCACCGGCTTACTATTGATTAGCCTCTTTGTCCAATTCAGACTGACACTCTGGTTTTTATGCAGCTCTGAGGCGAGACAGAGCTGAGATCTCAGGGCACACTAGAACATCAAGCACATCCCTTCTCTCAGATGTAATCCTACATGAGGAAGCAGCTTCGTACAGCTTCCCTCTGCTCATTGCTTCAGTTGCATGTGTGTTTGTCTGTGTCTCTATCATAACCACTCAGTGTATGGCTGAGATGAGTGTGTGCATGTGACATTGTTCTGTCACGGTTAGCAAGCTCGGAACATTCAGAGGTTGCTGTTCAATGTCACCCTCTCTGCTTTGATCGTGTTCTACGACAAAATCAGGAAACAACCATTAATCTTCATCTTTTTGTTTGTTTCTTTGCATGTGCATCCACACATAATATGCAAATTTGACAACTCTGGATTCTGATGATGCATCTCAAATTTCAAAATTACAATGATTGGTCACAGCAGGAGAGCCTCAGACAATCCAGACCAAAAAAGGGCTGCGTTCAGCCCTGACCAAACACAGCAAAATGTTTCTTTGAAAAAATGGTGGTGTGTTGAACATCCTGTTTTCTTATGCAAGTGCACACTGCTATTTAATAAGGCAGGGTTTAATTCAGTTCATTTTAATCCAACTCAAAGGGGCTTTATTGGCATGGGAAACACACGTTTACACTGCCAAAGCAAGTGAAAAATAAAAACAAAAATTGTACTTACATTAAGTAAAGATTTACTAGAATTTGGTTTATATGCATGTCGCTGCTGACTGGGCAACATCTACCTCAAAGCTCACTGCACACTGTTTTACACCACTTTGATTAAACATGTCCTTTTACTCAGGAACCGTAGCAAAATGGCACACACCGTTTTCAGACTTAATTTGCTCCAGGTGTTACTAGTGATGGGCGAAAAACGAACAAACAAATCTTCTTGGATAATCTTTGTGGTGTTCACTATGTACAGGGCCAATCTATCGAACGTCTGAATGCTCACGAGTCCCTGACTTTTCGCGCTTACTCACTTGCTGTTATCGTAGGGTACTGCTCACGCTGCCTGCTACAAAGAGTAAATGAGAAGTGACTAAATCAGACTCGAGTCCAGACTGCCTCACAGCTAGACCTACTGAGCAACACTGAATGAATGGTTCTGTTAAAAGTAGGACGTTTGCTGCTTACCCAGGAATAATGACCAACTGATGCAGTCAAATTATATTTCTGTGACATATGTTGGGCTTCCATATTAATACTCACCCCTTCTTGTCTGGAATACTTGACAAAAAACCCCTTATATTCCATGAATGGCATTAGAGCAGTCAGCTTATTACTGAAACTATACTGGTCTGGTACCAAAATTGCACTCTTTTTCTAGGTCTTTGTTTTGTTGTTCTGCAGTAGCGTCGCGCAGCAGCGGCACTAAATAAACGAGAACTGTTTCACTTGTTGTCTGGTGCTGCTCAACAGACAATGTCCTTGTCCAGTCAGTGCTCTTTTATGTTGGATGATTGAAGAGTTCTCCCCTCACTTGAGACATTGATATGAACCTTTCTCACTCCTGACAGAGGATGTTCACACCAGATAAACAACGGGGTGACATTAGCATCTGACTTTTACTCAAGAGACCAGGGTCTGGTTTAACGAAGATAGACTATGGCTTAGATCTCACTAATAGTTAGAATTCAAACGTCTAAATTCATCTCTTGCACAAAACTATCTAGCTATCATGAATTCTGGGTAAATAAAATATTTTTTTTTCTAACTAGAGCAACTGTGTCTCATGTCTTCTCCCTTTTCTCCTGCAGAAAATGTTTGATTTCTGGAGGATTTAACACTTGCAGGGACATTTTACTGTCAAATTAATTGACCAGTGTAACAGTACAATAAACTACCAGCACCATGTAATGTCAGTGCAGAAAAGGCAGGTAGCAAAGCTGAGATGCTGTGCCTTCTTAATGTGGCAGGGCTCAGTATTTCTACAGTCTCGTCAGTCAGGATCAGGATGGTTTCTCTGTGTAAACGAAAAATGACTGATGATTTTCCAACAGGTTGCTGCACTCTCTAAAAACTTTTTCCTCTCTAGTTGCTTGCTCTGCAGCACGTTAGCAAACCACAAATTACAAGGTAGGTTTTGCTCTTTTGTCATCTGGTGCCACTATTCAGCTGGTGTCACTGATTGTTACTATGGAAACAGATCTAAGTCCTGAGGTAGCTTGGGAGGTAGGATGGCCTTGTATATGTGCAATGTCTCATGTAAATAATTACTTATGATGAGGTGCTTCGAGTTAAAATGACCCCTGCGCCTTTCAGTTCACTGATTGGTCTTTTTTCCCACCTACCAGGTTCTGTGTTTTTCAGACCAAAGTCTAACCTGGTGAGACTTTAGCACAAGCTGTGTGAGAGTAAATATAATTGAGTGTGCAAAGCTCTGATGATATGGATAAAAATACCACGCTTCTTCTCCCAGACATTACTCATTATACACAGTGGCCATATGCTGGGCTAGAAAATAGAGCAATAAGATTGCCTCAGAGGGAGTTGTTGGTGCTGTATCGCTCCAGGGCGAGACAATGTTGGTGTATCCCTGTTTGCTTCCCAAAGGAGACGGTGCAAGTCTGGGGGGGGGTTGTGCTTTAGTCAAGGCTGTTGTCCTGTTAACTGCTGCTAGTTGAGCTGGCCTGGGGCTGACTAATGACACACACATACTGATGTGGTTTGATGGGCTTCAGGGTGATTTAACTTCTTTAAAAGCCTTCAGCATCTCCCGGCTTGTGTGTGCGTGCAAGTGGATGTGTTTGTGTCTACGCATGTGTTTTTGTGTGTGCACATATGGCTGCATGTTGTCTGTATGTGTGTGGGTTTCATCAGACAACTCTACGCCAACTTTCACAATTCCCCAGGACCTTGCTGAGTCTTAGAGCAGTCCTAGTTATCTAGACTTGCAGGAGCTCACTGTGTGCAGGTACCATACCGCGCTGCAGCCAGCTGGCTCGTGGATAAATCCCAAAATGTCTGGGAGACTGAACTCCTTATTTGGGTCATGTTGGTTTGGGTGGAATGGAGTTGTTCAAATGCTGAACTTTCAATGATCTACTGTGCTCAGTTTAGCCTTTTGTGTGCTAAAAAATACTTGTTTTTCACCAGTATTTGGGATTCTGTTTGCACGCCTCCTGCATGTGGTGTTTGTTACAGTATCTGTGCCATACAACTCCTCTGCGCATGGTTTACACTCCAAAACCAGGTTGCTGTGCACTGAATAATTCAATGTTCAAGAGGGAAACGTTAAGAGAAATTTCTCATGATAACAATGAAATTGCAAACAGTTGCATCATGGCACAACACTTTCTTACTCCTAACCTTACAATACAACATTATCCATGTTTGAGAAATCTGTGTCCTTGCACACGTGCTGCGCATTTTGCAGTTCAGAATATGCGAGCTGCTGTTGAATGCAATACTTTTATCTGTTCTTGCAGCAGTTCAAAGTATTTTAAATCACTAACTTTTTTGTGCACATTTTCTGTTCTGAATGTGTCAGAAGAAGTCATGATTTATTCAGAAGTTAGCAATTAGTGGGTGGTTTAATTTCAAGTTCAAAGGTCTGCCTTGGTTTAATAAGGCACTTATAAATGACTGGTGGAACACAAGATAAACTAAAAAGCACAAAAACTAACTCACAAAGCATTTTCATGGCAGCTGCTTTTTCACTACAATTTTTTTAGGTCAGCCATTTGTATACTCGCTTGGCTTGTGAGAATTAATGCTACAGAAAAACTGCCAAGGAGACGAATGTAATTGTAGTGTAGGTGGAAAAACCAAGTAAACAGTGATGCATTTAAGCACTCTCTAAAACCACCAAATGTGTGTGTTATTATCTTTGAACTGCTCATTTCCCCTCTGTGTAAGTAATCACATACAATGATTGTGCGTCATGCTTGGAATTTCATCATTAATCTTGGAATAATTCAGCAGCTAATGTTTTGAAATTGAAATGAGAAAACGTCGCCTGTGGGACGTCTGCATAGCAGGTTTATGTCATTACAGAACAAAGAGCTTGTGCAACAAAGGGCAGAAGAGACACTGCAAAGAGCTCACAGTAGATTTGGTGAAGCGTCAATGACGAGCAGTCTCTTCCCGGTATTAAGACTAACACACTCGCCCTATCACCGAGCTGAAATCTAGGCAGGAAGTTCAAGGATTGCCTAGTTTGCAGGCATGAGGAGGAAATACAATGGATGCTTTTTTGGGAAGGCACATTCTCACTTAATAATTTATGTTCCAATTTCTTGTTCTACAAAAACCTTGGTCTCTAGCGTGTTTATCATCCAGGGCAAGGGAGAGACACAGGACGCTAGAACAGAATGGGAAATGCACTTTCTGTTGATAACAATGCCTCGAGGTGGGATATAGAAAATGATGGTCTATTCTAAATCTGTTCTGCAGCCTTAGGTCAGGACATGCATTACTGTAATCTATTCTAAACATACACTGCACTTTTTTGTATATGCTTAGCTCTTTAGACACTGGTACAATGTACCTCTGTTTGGGAGATTAGTCTGAATGCTGCAGCTGTGATAAAGACGGAGGCAGATTAACACATAAAGTACATCCAGTGTTTTTTGTTTTTTCTAACATAGGATACAACATCTGAATTTTCACTCTTCAATATACAGATGGTGCTGTATTACCTATGTTTGCTGACTATAATCAGAGATATTGGATGAAGCGAGATACCCGACTCAGCTCACTTCCTGATTCAGTTGAGGGAGAACAGGCTCTGATTGGAGGGAGAGCTAACCACGCCCACTTAAGAGACAGGAAGAGTAACATTAACATTGGATAAGCCTACGGTGGGGTATCTCGCTTCATCCAGTATCTCTGCTATAATGTTTATTACCAGAATCCTGATACTTCCTGCTTTCAAACTGCCAGACACAGCTCATAGCCATATGAGCCATGTGTTAGCAATCGTATAGAAACACTTAAATCACATGGATCTTAAAAAGGGTTAGGCTTTGGAGGCTACAGTCCTTGGAGACACAAAGTGTTCAGTAAAGAAATAAAATGAAAATATGACACAATGAAAAAAGAATAAAGGAGTACAAATACAAAGCATATACCGAAAAATTGTGAAATATTACAATGATTTTTTTTAAGAACTTAACTCAACATTACAAAATTATCTTTCACCCTGCTTCTTTGTTGTAACAACAGTGTTTATTACAGGGATTTATTTTTTATCTAATTCTGTTAGGGCTCATTATGATTGCGGATTATTTTCTTGATTAATAAAGTCATGTTTGGTCAACCTGGTCTCACTCCCAGCTTGTCAAATACTGATGCTTGGTCAGTGGCCCGACACTGAAACACTGACGCAATCTTTAGCCAGGGTATGAGACACACTACAATATAAAGAGTGAGAAAGTCAACAAAGGGTGGGTGGGAGAGCTGGTGAATGGGTAAAGTGGACTTTCACCCAGGAGCCTGCTGTTCTTGTCCTGTGTAAAGTGAAGAGTCAGTTGAATTATTTTAATAACAACATGCTGTGCTAGTTTGAGTAGCATACTATGCTAGTTACGGACAGTGTGTAACACAAAGCTCACACAGCAGAGCAGCACAGCACTGAACACACAGTCAGTTGGAGTGGAGCCTGTGTTGCGTCACATAAATGACAAATTCCAGCACTTGCCACTCCTACCGCCCCACACGTCGTGTCAAAGTGCCACCCTGGGCAAACGCCCATTCGGCCCATATCAGGATCTGCTACTGGCTAGTGACATGGGCTATGTTACGTGATGTATGTGATGTGTTTTCTAAACCTAATTATGTGGTTTGTTGCCAAACCTAGAGACCATATACATTAACGACCAGAAGAAGCTGTACATAGAAGTTTATTTTGAAAACAACATAAATTAACATGCTGTCCCCGAGTGTCCAAAACTGACAAAGGAGGGTTATCTATAGCGCGTCATATTGTGACGGGTAGGGCCACTGACCAAGCGTTGGTTTTTGATGGGTTGGGAGTGAGAATGTGTTGGTGCGGTCAAGATAATATTCTAAAAAGTGTGAAAATGACCATCACAACATGATAACCTGAGATGATGTCATTAAATGTTTTGTCTTGTATGAGCAATGGCTGAAAAGATATTCTATCAAGGAAAAGAGTAGTTGTTTGTTAAGTTTTTGTTGTTGATCAAAATTTAATTTAACTAAAATTAAATAAAAAATAAAAAGAGTAAATATTTAAAATTTTCAGTTAAATTAAATCAAATTTAAATTCCAGTGAAATACATTTTTTTAATTATTGGATTATTTCACGCTTTTATGAGCACACCATTTATATCAGTCTGCATTGATTATCAAAGTAGTTTTTTGTTTATTTTCTGTTGATCAAAATTAAATTTAAATGAAATAAAATAAAATAATCTTTAAAAGAATAAAATAAAATTTAAATTCCAGTGAATAACTTTTTTTTAATATATTGGGTTATTTCACGCTTTTATGAGCACACCATTTATTTCAGTCTGCATTGATTATCAAAGCAGTTGTTTGTTAATTTTTTGCTGATCAAAATTAAATTTAAATAAAATGAAATATATATTATTTTTTAAATAAAATAGAATAAAATTTAAATTCCAGTGAATAACCTTTTTTTAATATATTGGATTATATCACACTTTTATGAGCACATTAATTTCGGTCTGCATTCATTTGTATGATTAATTATTTCATAAAATCTAATTAATTGATTACTTTTTGAAGATTTGTGGTCTCCATATTCAACACTGCAGATTTTGGATTGTATTTGAACACCCACACATCTGATAACATAAAGCCGACATTCAAGTTTCATCTTTAACGTGCAATGATAATTTTGAATACATGTATTTAACCGTATCTGTGATTTTTAGCCAGTGTTGACCAGAGCAGAGGGAAAAGAGGATTTATATTGTAGGTGCGTCTGGTGGCCTTAGCTCTTCTGAGCTCCTCTTCCTTTTTTCTGTCAAACTCTGTCACACACACACACACACCCACACACACAGTTTTATCTTCCCTCCCTTCTTCTTATTCTAGTGTCCTCCTCTTTCTCCACCTCATCTTCCATCCCTCTCTCTCACAGACAATTTCTCCCTGCCTCTTTTTTTATTAACTTCCTCCCTCTCTCCACCCCATCTCCAACCTCCCTTCTTTTTCCTCTCTTCCTCCATTCATCTCCTTCTCTTTCCCTCTCCCTCTGTCTTTTTGACTGGCTCTCTCTGGGGGCGGATGTGTCTCTGTGGCCCTCTGCAGATCTGGAAAGGACATCCTCTCAGTTTAATTCAAGTCAACCCCGGTCTCCTGGTGCTCCAAGACGCAGCATGTGTGACAGCTCTACAGAGACAGCCAGAAGGAACAGACAAGTCTCATCTGCATATACGTGTGAGGGTGAGTATGTGTGTGTGAGAGGGAGGGACAGTGTGTGTTTCAGCCAGGCATCCTCCAACATTTCCCTGCAGAGCGAAAGAGTTAATTTCACCCTGGCAGCAATCATGGTTGTCTATAAATCTATGATGAGAGGCTGCTACGTTGATTAGTCAGTGCTAATTCAGCTCACACCAATTAAAGAGGTTGGGAGTGCTATCTAAATTATTACATAACATATGCTATTTGCTCTAAGCTTGTTGGAGAAACTGTAAATAAAACTATGATCATGAAGACGTGATGGAATCGTGCCTTTTCTCGCATGCTGAAAGAAACAGTTCGCCTAAAGCGAGGCTGCCGGTGGGAATATTGCATGTATGAACATTTAATGTAATGCAATATGGTTCCAATATAATGAAGCCCAATAAAACAAGATCACAAGCTGCAGCTTCTAACGTGACATTAGAGGAAAATCAATACTTCTCTGCCACAGTTAGGGCTGGGCGACTAATCAGATTTTATTTGGATTAATAGTTGGCTTATAGCAATTATGAAAACAAGAAAACTGAGATATAATGATTATTGTGCTGCATTCTCTGTGTTATAAATCCAGCGCAATCCTTAACTTTACGGTGGTGCACTCAGTGTTGCCAATTAGGCAACTCAAGAACTTTCTTTTGGAAGATTAAGCGACTTTTTAGACCTTCTTAAGTGCTTTTTTGGGAAAAAAAACTAACAACAAATTTAGTGACTTCAATAGAACATCAAAGACAAAGCAAGGAACATATTCAAACACATCATACTGTAATTCATATGCATGCTGCTAAAAGTAATTGCAGTCGACAACTCTTCTGACAAAAGCACGAAGTCTCTCCCTCTCATTTGTATGTTATTTATGTAACTGTTTTTACATTTATTTTTGTTTTTCAGTTGAAACATATTTAAAGTAAAAAAAAAAACAAAGTTAAAAGACAAAGTTTATTTTTAAGTTGAATAAACACATGATGTAACTACAGTCAAAGAGTAATCATGTTAACCAAAATAATTGTGATTATGATTTTTGCCATAATGCCACAGTCTCAAAATAAAATAAAATAAAATAAAATCATAAAAAAAATTATATAAATAGGCTTTACTGAAACTTAACTACACATTTAAACAAGTGAACAAATAAAAAAAATAATTAATTACAGGGCTGTTGTATTGGATTGCATTACCCTCTGAGACTTTGCTATTAATTAGTCAATATGCTCGTATTGACAATGTGACTATGTTTATGCTAAACAGCTATAATGTTTGCATCATCTCTGTTTAGTTTACTAATTAGCACTTAACACAAAGTGCAGCTGAGGCTGATGGAATCCATTAGCTTTGCAGGTATTTAGTCGAAAATCAAATTATTGGACAGGTTAAAATTCGACCTGATGACAGCCCCAAGCGGCAACCTCTAGGGCTTAAAAATGATGCTTATGCAGGTCAGCTAATGGCCACAGATTAAAGGTGTAGCTATAGCTGAAGCTATTTCAGTGTGTTTCCAGATCATGAAAGTTAATTGTAATGTTTTGGCCTCCTAAAAAAAACTTGTTCAGCAGTTGGTTGTATTAAAAGACCGTCTAAGGATGCAGATGTTGGGCTTTTCCAGTAAGTAGGCTACATTTTGTTTGTTTTTCTTTGGTGATTAGCATTAGCAATATCACAGTTAATCATAGCTGTAAATGCACCATGCTAACCAAGCTAGAAGTTAGCCTTAGAGCTAGTTCGTCCCTCTTCTCCAAATATGGTCACTTGTGGCTCCCAAAATCCAAGATGGTGGAGGCCAAAATGCCAGACTTGGGAATCCACAAACCAGTGCATAACATTACTGTGGCTACATCCATTATATTTTACAGTTCAGTGATAGCACTGCATGAACAGTCAGAGGATCCCTAAAGTTGTCAGGTTACATCCTTGGGTCCATGTCATTGTTCCGACAGCCCATTGGTCCAACATCCCATTAGTCCGATGGTCCGCAGTGCTGAACGGCTCCCAGCGGGCGTATTTCTACCTTGATGGTGCACTGCGACCGGCTCTGGGTCAGCTGGGAAAGGCTTGAGGCGAAGCAGGCTCACAGCTTATGTGTTTGTCACTTTCTTTTTCATTTTAACCCACACCATGATCTTTTCCTGACCCTAACCAAGTGGTTTTTGTGCCTAAACCTAACCAGACCTTAACCACAGGGCATCATGATGATTTCGGAACAACGGGACTTCTGAACAATGGGTTTAATATGGTCGGAACAATGGGATGTCGGACCAATGGGCTGTCGGACCAATGGGCAGTTCCCACATCCTCAGGGAACCATAAATGTCTTACAAATGTTTGTGCCAAGCCATCATGTAGATGTTGAGGTATTTCACAGTAACTCAGAACTAAGATGAGGATTGGTCCTCTGTGAATCATCAGTGCTGTGCAAAATGTCATGGCAATTAATTCACTTGTTGTGGAAACATTCTGCAAGAGGCCAAAAATGTGGTGGTGTTAGAGGCAAAGTCTAGGATCATCAGAGTGAGGAGGATTCATCCTCTGGAGCCTATGAATGTCTGTAGAAAAATAACATAGCTACCAACTGATTACTATGTGTGACAGCACACCCAAGACCTTCTTTTTAACAAAAGTTCTGTTCTTATTTCACTGTAATGCTTTTTTTCATTGTCTGAGAGAAGTTGGTGTTAATATACAAAAGTTAAATAGCTGGTGCAGTGTGAAGCATTGCTATTGACTGGTGGTGTGATCCCAGGGCACTGTGGTTTATGTAAGTCCTATAGATCTGTGTACTAACCTGTCTCATTTCAGCTGTGTTTGTTTGCACCGGGCAAAAGGCAATATGAGAGTATAAAGTTTAGATTCATCTTACCCTGGGCTTGCCAATAAGAAATCATGATATTTTCTTTGGTTGTGAGGAGACAACAGAGCCTACAAGCGATTTAACAGCCAAGCCTTTCTCACTCCTTCTCTCTCCCCCCTCCTCACTATCTCATCATTTGCTGCTTCCACACCTTGAGATTATTTCTTCGGCTTTGTCATCAGCAGCATCGGCTCTTGAGCTTTCACACCTTCCCCCTCCCGACCTTCTCCTCCATGCCTGCGTGCACTATGCCCATATACAGTATATATCAACCTCTAATATTATCAGAGGCCAGGGGAGATCGCAGGCAGCAGAGGTAAGTGGATCTGTCAGATCATTTTGCCCCTGTCCTCCACCTAATTCCTCTGCTAGATTTCTCGGTGAAAATGGAACATCTATTGGACAGGAGGTGAGACAGAAAGTAGGAAGGCCGCCATGATGGAGTGAGACAGAGAGTGAGAAAGATGGTGGGTGGAGGTATTATCACCTGCATCCTCCTTTTACCTTGAACAACATCCGTTGATGCTCACAGAGTTTTAATTTTAGAAGGGAAAAGAAAAAAAGAATAAATAAGGCAGCTCTGTTTGTTAATGCGGGGCGTAAGTGAGAGCGAAATAAAGAACAAAGCAAGATTGTCAAGGTCAGCCCGGCCGCTGCGCGTGAGACAGTTTACAAAAATATCCTCATGTATTTTAAAGACATCACCAAGCCAGCAAATTACACTGCTCATCACGAAGTAATCAATATCTTGCATTGATTCTCACATGGAACACTGGTTATAAACTTCGTATTTGCTCTACTGAAAACAATAAAAGCTTGGGAATGGGTGGCACGGTGCTGGTCAGTTGAATGGAAATGTGTTCCCTCACAACAATGAGAACAATAGAATACTCACAAGCAGTCCTCTGCCCGTCTGCAGCAAGCACAGGCCCCTCCTCCAGCGTATTCCTTTCCTCCTTGTGTCGTCTGATACTGCCACAACTCTTCGTCTCAAGCCTGCCTTAATTGGTGCCGCTTGGACAGCAGAGATGTGTGCAGTTCAAGGTGGTCAAACGCAGTGGGAAGCTGTGTCACTGGTGACATCCAAACTCTCCCAACAGTTTCACGTCCTCAGGGCTGGCCCCTGGAGAAACAAGAGCACGAGAGATGTGAGTAAGAGTGGGCCTCCTCTGCCCGATACAATGAGGGGCATTGAAGAAAGGGAATGAGCAGGATGGCAGCTGGGAGGAGACACTGCCATACTAAAACAGCCACTGGGTCATTCACAGTGCCTCGGTGATGGGATTTCTGTTTGCATCTGGACAGCTGTCAGGAGAGTTGATCATTGTGTGAGTCTTTTCCTCAGAAGAGGTGCAGTTACACGCTGCTTGGCAGGAAACTGATGACATTTTTGTTTTCGTTTTCATGGGGTGTGCCTTTTAGGACTACACACCCATGTAGCTGACTTCAGCTGCAGTTATTTCATGTTTTTATTATACAGTATGAAAACCATCTGCATGGCCTTTAAAGAAATCAGCTTAAAAAAGTATGCATTTCTATACTTTCCTATGTTATTAATTATTTTTCTGCACCCTGGGGAAATAATGACAGAACAGCACAGTAGAAATGTGCTGGAATATGGCCATATCTAAACATACATTTGACAACTTATTCAGCCTATCAGCTATTAATAGCCTCCTACCTCTTACACACTGCCTCTAGGGAGTGTCATTTCAAAATGTCCATTTGGAAAAAAATAATAAAAACACACCAGCTGCAATTCTCCCTGACTTCACCACAATACCTCTCCCACAGCTACCGCTCTCCATTATTGATGAGACTTCCTCTGTCGGCCTCATCTGCCACTATGTTGGTTGTACCCGCCTGTGGGCAGCCGCTGTGGTTGCAGAGGGGGACCAGCTGATGCCACGCGAGGAGAAATGAGACAAAGGTCGGGCACATTAACAGCCCATCGACAGGATGCGATGCAGAGGGCACGCAGTGTCGCAGGTTTGTTATTGGCCTAATCTAAATTCAATAGGGTTGTCATACGGGAAGAAAGTAATTATCTCAAAACCATGGGGAATACCCCCTCTGTAGATCCAGCTGACTCGCACATACTCAACATGAGCCAGAGGATTTAAAACACACTCTGTGGAGCCACATTACTGGTGATGGAGGAATGACACTTTCTGAAGCACTGAATCATTATAAAGCAACTGTGGTGAAGATGGTTCACTGTTTCAGAGCATCTGATGCAATCACAAACATCTGCTGGCCAAACCCTTAGCGTTGTGCTTGTATATCAGTCTGAGAACATGATGAAACTGCTGCTCAGAAGTCTTTTCACATTAACAACGGATCACTTTTAAACAGTCTACTGCTCTGTGTTAAAATACAGATTGACAAGAACATCCTGTATTCACAACCAGCTCTCTGACACGGGTGTGACATAACGAGGCTTTGTTAAGGGTGGTCATGTGATGTTTGGTTGGGTGAAGCAAGGCACCGAAATATCATGCTAGAATGCTTTTGCTTTGAAAGGTCAATACTAGTCTGCTTTTGAGTGTAACATCGCTACAGATTATTCCTACAAAAGAACCAAGCAGAAACACAGACGCAGAGTTAAGCAAGAAAACCAAGCTGAAGTACCAGGGTCAGTTCTATGATCCCTGTTTTTGTTTGCATGTCTTAGCAGTTTGTATCATGCATTTCACTGCAACTGCTCCTGTAAGACTTTGAACCTAGAGTCAGAATTCTCTGTAAAGAAGACATACAGTTTGTTTTCTTTCTTTTAACCAAAGTATAAAGAGAGACCATATGTGACAATTGTCCCTGGCATGTAGGGCTGGGTATTAGTACTCAACGATACCTGCCTTCGAATGTTTTGGTACCCAGATCTGGAAAAATTACTATTTGTATGGTTTTGCTCACAACCAATCACTGCAAGCATTCCTCTATTTATTGTGAAGTGTGACTTGCCCGTTACTGCAGCAGCTAAAGCCCATACAGTCTGTTGTGTGGTGAAGTTGAACTGTGTATTTGATGGAGTTGGCAGATGCCACCAGAACTTCAGAGTATGGCTATTGTACAAGCATGCAGGGTCTGGTGGAGTATAATGTAACTGAATGCTTTTTACAAGCTGTAATAATTCATTTTGAAACCATGTAAATGCACATTTACATTACAGTGAACTTGCACTGCAGGTTTGGCATTAATCAGCGCAGTATTAGCTATAGCGCTAATGCTACTAACAGTTCATCTCAGACACAGAGATCAGCTCAAACAGTATTTCTGTAAGAAACCTGGTAGCTGTATCTACATGCTGATATTTTGCAAAGCAAATATCTTTTTCCTTTGTGGTCTCAGTATTAGAATAATTTATTATTGTACAGTTTTATAAAGTATGTTTCAGTTCATGCAGTGGTCGATAGCTATTGACTGCGCCCACAAAAGTCAATGCAGCCCGGGTCAAAGTTCAACAAATTTGAACTTTTGGCACACCCCCGCTCAGCATCATGTTATCATCAGTGATAACAATGTGAATATGGCAGACAACATCCACAGTATATATATGGTAAATACCAGCACATAGTTTAATAGTAGCACGAGAAGAGTCATTGGGTACAGGAACACACTTAGTAATGTTAATTACAGCAATAATAATTTAGATTTAATGCATCTTAAATTGATGTAATTTGCATTTAAGTAAAGTTCTGACTTCAAACATAGTGTATTTTAAAAGATTTTTGAGTAACAACATTACTTATAGGCCTACCTACACATTTTATTCTGGGCCTCCACACCGTCACAGGCAGACACATACACCCTCCTCCTCCATCACAACATGTTGTATACTGGTTTGACATGGTGGAGATTTAAAGAGGTGTTCAAACCTGCACCTGCATGGCAGGGAACCGTACATCACTGCATCCCTGTTAGAGGCTCAATGCCGGCAACTGCAGCAAATGTCAGGTAAAATAAAAATAAAAATAAATAAATCATAGATGCGTTCTACTGTGGGCAGTGAATGAGAATCAACGTAAAACAAATCAAAAACAGTATGAACAGACAGATATTTTAGAGGACAGTGAGATGCCCAGCATGTTATTTCAGTGCAGAGGGACTCTGATGGAAAAAGCTCAAACAGCAATAATTGCCAGCTTAGACTGTGGAGCGACCAAAGGAGGCCAAGGATCTCAAGCTGCGCCTCTGCTCATCGGGGGTTAAAAGCTCAGAGATAAAACCAGGCACTAACCCAAAATGTATCTTTTGTGCCATGCGTAGCTATGGTTACTACACTGAATATAAATCGGCTGCTGATGGGAGGTGTGATACAGTGAGAGCAAAGGATAGTGATAGTTTTCAAGATAATGTCATTTTTAAAATGAGGATGGATATTAAGTCATTTAAATGCTTCATGCAGGCTGATACATTTGCTCAGTCACTCCCGAAACATCCACATCTGCCTATCTGCCTCGGGCTGTATGGGGGCTCATTTATATAATAACATCATTATTCATGAGCTGCAACTGGGAGTGGCCCCCTCTATTTACAAAGACAATGGTTGCTTAATACTGGAATCTCTTTACATACCTAATACATACCCTGACAGGGAAGAACTGGATGAATTGTTTTGCTTATATAAAGACTGAAATATGACTTAAAATATTTGCAACTAATTTTCTTTTTATGTTCCAATACAATATTTTAAATATAGATAGTCTCTGTGCTTCTGTGTTTTATACCCAGCAACAGGATTATGCAATTCATGTGTTATTAACATCTGCAGTTCACTCAGAAACTCCTTCAGGACTTGATAGAGTCGTGGCCAAAACCCCGGACCTCAGAGTGTGTGGACTGCAGCAGGCAGCTCCATTCTGTCATGTTCTGCTGTGTGACCAGACACAAAACAGAACACACACACACACACACACACACACAGAAGTGTATGTGCGTGGGAGTCCCCAGACACGCACGCACACACTTCCAGAAAAGCTCATACTGTTCGGCGAGCTGTGGCTTTAACGTGGGCTGACCACTGCGACCACGATCAGTCTGTGCATCTGACAGTGACGGATGGAGGACAGAACATGAAGACAGAGGACTGGATGGAGGGAGCAGAGAGAGAGGAACCAGACAGCGTGGTGTTAGTATTGATCGGCTTCAAACCTGCTCATGTGTCTTATCAGAATGGACCGATGTACTGTATATATACACAAATGTATCATCAGGAATTGATGATTTCTCACGCGGAGGTTGTCTTGCAGAAAGAAATCCAACTCACAGAATACAATTTTAAAAAAGTGCAAAAATGTGACACTTCTCTTTCTTTATGCAGTATTGATTATGGTGTATATTTCTGTATGTACTGGCTGCTGCATACAGTATATATTTTTAAATAATACATATCTAACACAGACTCTGGTGGAGAAGCTGCAAGAGTCTTGTTAGGATCATCCTTTCTAATTCTGCTTCCACCTGATGGACCCAAGGGGAGCCATGTGCAGGATATCAGTGTAAAACACACATACACACACACACACACACACACACACACACACACACACACACACACACACACACACACACACTAAAATATATAGACCCACAACAATATACAGTACAGTATACATACAGACTCACTTGCCCAAGGCAAAAAAGGCAACCACTGCACTATATCAAGGGAATAGCGAATGCTTATTTCTGCAGAATCCAAATGCTTTTATGTATCTTTGCATTCTTGGAGGGTCAGACCTTTGCTGCATTCCACTACAGAAATTTGCCAGACATACAATAACCCCATCACTGATGATCTCTTCTCATACATCACTTTCCCTCTGTGTGTGATAGTAATCTTGTAAAGATTGCCATTGAGGAATAATATCAGTGGGGGGAAAATGCCCCACTGAGAAAAAAAAACAAAGCCTGTCCTCTGCTGAATCTTTGATGGTGTGTCAGATAATACCAGAGATAATGACAGACCTGGTGGCCTTTTTTCATTCTGAAGACATCTGTCATTTAAGTGAAAATTGCCAGGTTTGTTATGAAAGAGAATTCATCGTGCCTTTGAGTATGGCTCTATGATTAATTCAGGCATGTCAGTTGGTGAGTAAATGCTTCTTTATTCTCGTGTAAGTGGTCAATATTAATAATGCACACGCGGGTCTAAGTTCAGCATCCGTCTTGGCAAAGTTTAGCATGGGAGGTTTCGCCAGCTGCGCACGCTTGTCACCACATCCTTGCTCTTTCTTTCTCTCTCTGCCTCTTTCTTTTCCACTGCAAGCTCGCCACTCCATCCTTTTCTCTCCCTTTCTGTCCCTGGCACTGAAAGGCACCGTATGGCTCTGACGCCTATTCCGATAGAAAGATGTGGCCCATCAGCAGTAATTGGAGGAGCTGTGGTGGTTGGGTTTCTCTAGGAGGCGGCGGCATGATCGATCCCATGGATGGTGGAGGTGGGCAGGCAGGCTGACAGCGCAGCATCCCCCACAGCTCCTGACAGCTCAATGAAGGCCAAGCCGCAGAGCACAGGATGTCCTTTTACAAGAACAATCATCATGTGCAGGTCACCCTCGAGCCCCTACAACTCACAGCCATCCAGTTAAATCATAATTACCCATTTAGTTGATTATCAGCTGGGTAGAAGCACGCTGAATTTAATGTTAGCCTGTCATTATACCCACATTAAAGAATAAAGGAAATGTCAGAGGCCTAATAGCAATGATGTGATGTAATTATCTCTAAGGTGATTTATTTGAAAGATTTTACAGCGATAATCTCCCGACGCCCTCATACATTCTGTGAGGTATACAATTTAATTGCACACTGTGTGCGATGACACAATGAAATAGCACAGGATGTGGATGATGGATGCAGCGGAGACTTCACACGAGCAAGATAATTTGCATACACAGACTGGTGTCAATACCGCGCTGCGTTTTCTCATCACAGCTTTGGAGTGCAGCCTTTGTTTGTCCTCCTGTTTATGTTTTTTTTTTTTCCCTCCTCATGACCAAAACTGTGTTGTGCTGAGCTCAGCCTGACCGCCGGTTGCCATGGCGACGCACGGCAGCTGGGACTGATGGCGTGCTAGAAAAGCTTAGCACAGGTTAACTCCAAAGGACTGTTTATTTAACTCGCTCTGTTGTCTTTATCCTTACCACTGTCAGACCTCATGCTACCTTCTGTGTTTGTGTGACTCTGTTTGGAACCTGCTGGCGACTGCAACAACACCAAACTATAAGAAGGCCAGTCACTGTGGCTTTAAAACATCTTGTCATCCAATTGCATTTCATTGACACTGATGAATAAATGAGGAAATGTCCTACATAAAATTGGCCACAATACCGTGTGTTCTACATTTTGCTCGTGTTGCGGCCTCAATTCTTACTCTCAGCAAAGTGCAGTGCAGACTCCAAGCAGAGATAGTTCCACTGATAATACACATAAATGCATAACATATATAAATGAACTATATCAATGAACTGTTCCAGCTGCTGCCATTTCTTTGACAATATCATGCCTTGCTGCAAGGTTTCAGCCCCGTAATTTTGTAGCTGCATTGATTCATGTGACTCTGACCGCACAAAAACTTCTCCATAATCTGGCTCAGAGCCAGAGCTATTAAATTTACCCTGAGCTACGGCTACATGCTAAACTGCAACCACTACCCGAGCTTCAGAAAATGTTATTATATAATCCCTAAAATGTTTTAATTATTAGAATTTGTCATACTTTATATAGTTTGGTACTTAACTATACTGTAGTTTTTATATTCTTTTAGTTACATTCTTAAATAGTCTAAATGCTGTTTCAAAGCCTTTCCTATTATGCAAGGAATAAGATTCTTTAATTTATCTCTTTCTGATTGATATAAAAGTTGTTATAGCTCTGTCTTTTTTGTGATATTGAGAAATCAGCCTATCAATAACCCACCATGTTTTTGCTTTAAAATATGCATGTAATATTCTGTGATTACAACCGTCGCATTCACAGAAAGAATTCAGAGGACATAGTCTTGTGTTCTCACAGCCCTGAGGATGAGGGTGTATGTTGTGCAGATTGAGCCCACTGTGACATCCAGCTATATGAATAAACCAGAATGAAAAGAATATTTCTCTATAAATGAATGAAATACTGAGAGAAGTCACTTTATCTTTCCTCTATTGTCATCCATAACCTAAACATATTTCAGCTGTAAATGCACAGTAATATGTTTTAAATTCATAAAAACATAATTTTCTTACTCCCATCGGCAGCTTCATTTTTATAATATTGACTTAAGGATTAAATTACTTATTCAAATTGTCTTTTTTTCTCTTCATTGCAGTGGGAGTCAAGAGCAACGCTCATCCTCCAGGAGTTTGGCAAATACTTTTGAACAGCCTTCCCTTGACGCTACCTGCTGATCCCCCTCAGGGAGAACTTCTGACAGAGACGGAGGACAGGAGAAGGTTGTGGCTTTATAGGCAATCCCCCTATAATATTACCTCTCTTCCCCCTGCCACACACACACACACACACACACACACACACACACGCGCATACACATACAATACCACCCACCCCATCTCTGGAATACACTGATCCCTGTGAAGAATTTCCAGCCTCAGCCAGAGCTGCAGAGCTGTACAGGAATAACATCAGCAGCCTGAAGGTGCTGCTGGGTGAAAGTGCCAGAATCTCAGTTGGTCTCTGGGGTATAAATAGATCATAGCTCCAGGTTGTGTCCTGTTAGAATGCAGCATTACTCTTAATTATAATCTCCAATACTAACAAGAGCTACTCCATGCATTTATGTACATTTTCAAAATAAATATCTCTTGCTATTAATCAAAAGGAAACCACATTTAGACCACCTGGCTGAATCAACACTGCTGGCTCACTGCTGCTGTGTGCTTCTGTTCATCCCTACGGTACCTTTACCCTTGGAAAGGCCGATATGACTGGCTGGTGTTGATGTTTCGAGTACCATTACATAAATAGCGCACTCACTTCCAAAGTGAAGAAGCAACCACAACCTTTATGCCTTTCATCTTCACAGCTGTCGCTCAAGCTGCAGGGTCGTTTTCAGCTTCTGCAGGAGTTGAATTGATCCCTGAGAGACAATCAAGGGGGGGTCATTTTGACTCTTGGCTAACACTGGAGGTAACTGCTGTTGTTTGCACTTGGCAGCTTCCCCTCTCATGTTTGGTTCGAGGCATTACATTGACAGAATGGTAAAAGGGGCCACCAGACACTTTGGGAAACTTTGGAGGTGATGACATGCTCCAGGCTTTTAGTTTAGTCGCCGTTCCTGTGGTGAATGTTTATGAGCTGCTTTTATCACAGCTATGGAAGTTGCTGAGGAAAGACAACAAGCCCATGCTGCTTGGAATATTTATCAGTTACTCTCGCCTGGTTTGTCTTTTCACAGAATCATACTTCATGTGATTATTGTTCATAACACCTCTGCTGACCTCAGTGCTTTAGTGAGCGACATGGGGACTGTAACCGTATGACTGCAAGTCACTTAGCGGCATGAAGGAGCCATGTTGTTAATGATGCATCAAAAAGAAGGCAGCCATTATAAATTCAGCACTTTCTATCAACACTCTTGACTAAAGCACTCGAGGTTACACTTGAGTAAGATATTATGGATGATATGTCATATTTAATTTTAAATCGGCTTACAACATGGTTGAAATGAGACTGAGAGTCTACAGCTCTGTGAGGCTGTACTCAGGCACAGCGGTGCCTTTGAGCTAAATGCTAACATCAACATTCTCACATACTTGCAATAAAGTTCCTTTGGCCCAATCGGAGTCCTTCAGTAAGGGGTATCTGCCGATGGTGAGTCTGATCTGATACTTATATTTATGATACTGCTGCTCAGCACATATGCAAGCTACAACCTATGAAATGAGACAGAAGAGAGAACTGTAGCTCACTAAATCTGACACACCTTTCTTCTCATGAGCTAACTGATCTAAATTTTGGAGGACCTGGTTCAAAACTATTAAATTCACAAGTTTTGATAGGACAAGAATTAATTTTATGAATTACTTAGATGGCTGATATGACCAATCCATTACAATATGCCCACATTGGCCCCAGTGCCAATCCCTATGAGCTTGGGATGTCCTAACATGCTGACTTTAAGCAGGTATAATGTTTACCAGGTAGTAAGCCATGCTAATTTGCACTTAGCAAAGATTAGAGCTGCAACTGATTGACTTCCAGAGGAAGTCAGTGGATCTCAAGTCATTATCCACTTAAATATCTGTGCCAAATTTCTTGGCAATCCATCCAATAGTTGTCACAACCCGCTCTCAATCCCAACTCTTCAAATGGCCCTCAACAGACACTGTCGCGCCAAGGCACCCTTTGGCTCCCTTTTGGTTTTGATGCTCCGTGCAACTACAGTAGCATAAAGAGCAATAAAGTCTGCACAGGTTTAAGTGGATGGGTCAAACAAACTCTGCACTTTTGCTGCACGTCCCATGTGAAACCAAAATTCAGTTGAGTTATTTTAATAACAACATAGTGCTGTGGCAGTGATATATGGTACATGACATTACATTATGTTAGTAACAACTTATTTTAAGCCAAACCATAATGTGTTTTTTCTAAACCTAACTACATGCTTTTGTTGCCCAAACCCAACAAAGTAACCCTAAAAACAAACTATTACACCTCAGTTCAAAGTTTATTTTGAAAAGAAACTGTACATGTAACAAACACAAAATTGACATACCATCCATGTGCGTCCAAAGCAAACACAGGAGGGTTACCTAGCCATCATATTTTGACATGTTAGACCACTGACCAAGCATTGTATTTGACGAACTGGGGGTAAAAATGCTAGTAGGATTCATCTTCTGGTGACCATGAATGTCAGTACAAACATTCATGGGAATCACTCCCATAGTTTCAGATGTATATCAGTCTGATCAGCATCGCCATCCATAGAGCCATGCCTTCAGTGTGTCTAAAAACCTTTCTTCGGATTTTATAAAGCATTCACTGTAAGTCTCTATTACCATTCTACCAGTAATAGTTTCCATGGATTTCTGCAAAGGGCAGTTTAAAGTCTGCCCATTTAATGAGGTGCATGAATGCCTGTATTTTGGCAAACATTTGAAGTGCCTAAGTACAGGATACTGGCAACTGCTGGATCAGTGAAGTGTGTTACTGTGCTGTACTGAATGTCTCTGTATTAGAGCTGACCTCTAATCATATATCCTGTTACCTACAGGTCTAACTCCACAGCCATATGCTGGCAGCCACGGTCATACTCAGACTGAGTATGACCGTGGCTGCCAGTGCAGTCAAGCAAACAATAAGAAAATCCCTCTAACATGCTCTAACAATGGAATCCTGTGCCAGCTGCAATTATAAGTTGCTCCCGGAGGTACTCTCCTTGACACCCTAAAAAGGTAATATACCTTCTGCTGTAGAGCACAATCACATGGTTCATACTCTAGTCTGCATAATTACAGGGGCTTGGGGAAATTGAAGGGCTCCGCTACCCGTTAAACCGGGGGCTTAAGTAATCTTAGTGAGAGGAGAGGCATTAAGGAGAACATGGATGTCCTTGTTGGATCACTGCTACTGCATAGCTTGGACAACCTGTCACGTTTGGATGAAGACGTGGTTAACAGTTCCCACACGGCATCGTCTGATAGGCAGCATCATGACTCCTACACCAGGTTTAAATATAACAATGGGCTTTATGTAATGCTCAGCTGCAATTACATACAAGTACAAGCTTCAGATGTAAACATATCTACATGTCTGTCTGTCTATGTGTCTATCTCTTGTTCCATCCACTCATCTGTTAATATCATTATTTTTATTATAATTATTATTATTATTTAGTCAAATTTTTGAGACAGAGGGAGTACTTGTGACAGAAGCTGCACGAGTGGACAGCGTAATTCTCACGAGATGAATTTCTACTGACAGCTCCGATCAGAAGAGAGACAAATGACGAGGCATCCGCCCCCATCTGCCGTCAGCAGGCCTGACAGAGCACTGTCTGGTTCACTCAGTGCTCTTTCAGGCACTACTTCACATTCGATCAGGGGATTTTGACCTCTGCGTTTTCTATTACATGATGCTTCCTCCATAGTCACAACAACACAGTGCCATCGCTGGTGTCTGGCGAAAAAGTTGCTGAGAGTTACAGAGGCATTTCATCTTGATTTGATACAGCAGTATGGTCACCCAGCGGAGGGCACACTTTCTATCCATTGACTGAAAAGCATAGAAAAATACTCTGCAGAAAGGATTTGGTTGAGCCCATACAGATTTTGAAGGCACAGTATGAGTTCATTTATCTGATAGCTGATTTGACGGGACTGGGAGAAGCGACAGTGGCTAGTCCAGCACATTTTATGCTCCCCTCAGGCTCTATTTGCTGAGAGTCTTTTAAAATGTCTTCTGCAAACCTCTCAAATGGATTTTATCATTTCATAATGAGGCTCCTACTCTATATAATCTTTAAACAAATCATAAAAAATACACTCTGTGGTGATTGTTGAAAGATCCCTTAATTGATTTGATACACTCCAGGGGCTGCCAGCACAGACCTTTGCTCTTGGCTTTAACATAAAGGTTTTTGTCAGACGGGAGATCTCTGGAGTGCGAGCCATTACAGCCAGGCTCAAAGCGATCAAACCCAGGAGACACACCATCATTTGGGCCTAAAGATGCCTCTCCTTTGCCAGTTTCCTGGACAGACAGCACGGAAAAACGGCTCCGTATCGGTTTCTTTGTTCCTTCCACTTAATTGCTGCAGAGCTGCAATATGTCAGCTCGGTCCTCCAGAAGAAACCGCCTCTGTCTCACTTGCAGGATGAGTTTTGCTGCCATTAAGAGGATCCTCAGTCTAATTGCAAGTATTTTGTGAGACAGCCGCTCTAATGAAGGGAGGGATATGCCAACATAGCAGATCACATTACAAACATCAGAGGTAGACATGTGGTCTAATTACTGAGAGGGATTAAAAAAAAAACGGCGCTTGTTGGATGTATTTCAGACGTATAGAATCTATTTGCAAACTGTCGATGTTAGAAAAGATAAATCCTCTGATCTGCATATTTCACTGAAGAGATTAATGGCAGGAGAGATTCCAATTTTGATTATCTTGCTGGATCCGATTACCTATCCACTGTGCTCTTCAAATGCATGTTCCCGCTTTTACCTTCATCTAAATAGCTATTTTTTTGGGCATACAGTACCTGTGTGTGCATGCAGAATACATTACTAAGTCTGTTGTGTTAACGTAGGTATATACAGGTATGTCTTCAGTGGTTAAGTGTTGTAGGAGTAACCTCTATTTGGGAACTGACCTGTCACACTGAGACTGCATGTTCACTGAGGCTCCCTGTGGACACTCAACCATGCGTAACACTTGCTCAAGGCAAAAGGAAAAAAAAAAAAAAAAGCGGCTTTATGAAGTGACTGATAGGATGTACTGCAGCGGCGGGTATGAGACCTAGAATTCTCCACAGTGTTACCACAGAAAAACTGGCCTCAGTGTGAGTGACTGACATTGAATTGGAGGGCAGGGAGGTCTAAAGCTTATTCTTCTATCTGATCTCGAAGGAGCAACTGTAGTGTGCGGCCTGCATTTTCGACATTTTTGTGCCTGCAGTACACAGCTGAAACATTATCAGCAGGTAAGGAGTGCATTCTCTCAGTGCCGCCTCTCTTAATACACACACACTTAAAGGCAAGCACGTGTACTTTAAATCTCTTGCCATGGAATCACAAATTCACACCTCAGAGTTAGAGATAATGTTTAACTTCGAATACTTTGTCTTGAAATTTTTGGACAACAACTGACAGGCTGTGGTTGCAGGGGAGTGTAGTTATTAGTTTTGATTTCAAACCTGTCTCTGCAAAGTGTCTTCAGACGGAATGGAAGAGAAAATTAGAAGCAACACGGAAGCATACTGAGTTTTTGTAAAGACACAAGACAAGAATAAAAATGAGAAGATCTGCAGGAAAATAAGCAGAACTACTGGAGTTTAGGCAAGTTTAAAATCCCTCTGAATCTGAGCTGTAGCATGCACGTACACACATACACACACACACACACACACACACACACACAAACACGCTCCACAGTCCAGCTCCACAGTGAATGCTGTTAGCTAACTACAGCAAATTTACAGTCTCATCCATAGGCAGTTTGTGGCTGCGCTCCAGCAAACAAAATTAAGCAAATAAACCAGGATCACAATTTGCTTCGTATTCAGTTTGAACAGACTTTAAAAGAAGAACAAAGTTCCACCAGGGATGTCTCTTTAGCTGTTCTATCAAAAATGTTTTAAAGTATGAGGTGGAGAAAGATTATTGCTGTTAGTGGTATGGTTTGGTTACACCGATACAACATTCCAGAAAGTGTTTTGTAACTTGAAAATCTGTACAGTCATGTGGCCTTGCGGTTGACTTCAAGGGGAATCATGATAACTGGTTATGTATCACTGTGGTCAGACAGATTATATAATGTAAATGAAGTGCAATGCATTGTTAATGATACTGCAGTTTCTTAATAAACTTTTTGCAAACAAAAGCCGGGCATTCAATCCAATTAAAGAACAAAATTTCTCAAATCCAATAGATTTCCATATGAAGCTGCACCGCTTTGAGCACTAAGCACAAAGTGCAATTAAACGGCCGCTCGTTGGTAAACAAAGCGAAACTTGCATCGAAGGCAATATATCCACTGTGATTATTTACCACCCTGAGCACTCAGCAAAAATCAATAACATGTGCAAACATCAAACCAAACAAGATTTGCAAATCGGTCTTCATAAAACAAATGCAGAGGGTAGAAAACTAAATAAAAAAACAATCCTCTAAATCACACTGAGACACATCACAGAGCCACTGGTGATAAGAATTATCCTGGGTAAGAGTTTTATGGATTTCTTTGCATTTGGGACATGGATGGTTTAAGCTGCAAAATGAAAGTCAGAGTCAAAGTCAGTTCACAATTAAGCCAACACAAAGTGTGCGTGCTTGTGTATGTCCTTGGATGTGTGTGTGTGTGTGTTATCCATGCAGGGTTCCTCTCTCTTGACATATGAATGGAGAAACTGACAAGTTTTAACCCTCACATTTAAATTCCAACCTGCATTAATCAGTGGTTTTAATACTGACATTGAATAAAAATGAGTGTGGAATGTTAAATGGTCGCTCATGGTGCCAAAATAGCTGGGAATTATAAGCTAGCGGCTCTTTGGACCGACTTAGTCTCTTTTATCACAGCGTTTAAGTTTTAAACCCATTGTGGTGCGTGTTCTCAAACTGTTGGATACCTTTTCCAGAAAAAGAAATCAGGTCAACCTATGTACAATAACTGCAGAGCCTGTCTGACAATATGACAAGGTGTTAACAATGTTTCTGACAAAATTAGCAACTGGCAGGTGGACATTTAAGTAACCAGAAATGTTTCTCAGGAGCTGGTGGAGAACATAACACAGCTAAAAATAAAGTGACGATCAGACTTACATTCTTCAGCTAATGAGGAAAAGAAACTACATATCTTGTGAAGGCAATGTTTGCCTTACAACATCTAGCTTGCACTACCTTGGTGGTTGTGTACCTGTTAGCTTGTTTTGACGTTTTTGTGCCCCTTGAAATTCGAGCCACAGATTGATTAAAGCAGCTTAAAGATAACTAACCCCAGCTAAGGTCAACAAACACCAGCTTTGAGTTTTATAATGTATATTTTATTATCCCACAAGGAGTAAGATGTGCAATTAGCTGTCAGAGGCATCGTAGAGACGCCATCACAAGATACTGCTAAAAGGGAAGACTGCCAAGCAACGAACAGCACATCAAGTATTCCATAAAATGTCTCCGTAATGGAAACATTAAATGTTTTAATGTCCAAGGTGTGAAGAATAAAAAATGTGACTGAAACATGACTGATGAGAATCTTTACAGTAGCTGTAATAGTAATGATGAGGAGGAAGACAAGTAAACAGACTCAGCTCCCTCATCAATCACAGCCAAGGTGCCCTTGAATACGATATGTAACCCAAAGTGATAATGACGTGTGTTACCCAATTGCTGCGCTATTCTGTTATAATCCAAACACCGACAGACCAACATGATTCAAACTACGTAGCGTTTGGTGAACACGAGGTAGTATCTCTGACAGCAACACAGAGCCCGTCTCCCTCTGTCTCTAAGCTTGTCTCCACATAAAGGACAGCTGAATTGAACATCACACAATTCAGTCTTCATGGTCTCATTCTGCATGTGTCGACCAGTAATGTGCCAGAAAGACCTCTGCAGATTGGAGCACTGGGGTGGTGTTGTGGTTACACAGAGCTTAACACCTCAACGGCTCTGCTTCTGTTTCACAATATACATTACACTGTGAAAGAAAGCCATAAAGTCTCCTGAATGATCATTGTTTTCCAAAAGGTATTTATGGGCTCTGTGAAGGTGTTACATAAATGTTAATAACAGACTGTTTTACAAGGTTTAACAGCTAATTTAATACAGTAAACTGTCTTGTGAGGACACATAAAAAAATATCTATAAACAGTAAATTACTATTTTTGAGTGAAAGTTTTAAAGTGGCTTCACTACACTTTAAATCTGTAACTGCTCAGTATATGTGCACATAATGGGTGAATGAGGATGTGTTAAAGCACAGTCATTTTTCAGAGGACTTTTCAGGGCTTTGAAAGGAACGTGCATTATTCCTGTTTCTTGGCCGAGACATTCAAGCTAATGCGTCTTTTCTCCTCTCCAACCAGCGCACTCTCCTCCCATTTCAACAGACTTCTAACAATATGCATTGAAGCCTCCAGTTGATACGGGGCTTCAAATAGAATCACTTCTCCCCGCTGCCTGCCTCCTCGCGGTTCCAAATGCAAAATGTGATTTACGTCGACACAAGTCTCCACAGCCTCCTTCAGCCGCATCTGTCTCATTCTCACTGCACACTTTTAAGTACCAATTTGGGGCCTTTCTGAACCCGGCTTACAGTGCAAAGAGCAATTTGTCATGCAATTCATTGCTCGAGACAAAAAAAAAGTTCAGAGGCATTTTATGAACTCTTGGCATAATAAGCGGCTAGGGGATCAAAATATCAGTGGTCTCTGTCCTCTTTGACCAAGCTGGGATTTCCTCCAAAGCTCCTACCCTTCTCAACCCCCAACAGGGGCCTCAGTCCTCATTTGTCACCTGTGCCACCAGGCCCGAAGAGGGCTGTCTGGTTTTGATGAATGGAGCAAGGGCTTCTGTCCTTACTCTGCCATCCATCAACTTCTGCGGACGTACAGCATGGAAGACAAACAACTCTTGCTGGGCGTCTAGTCCGAGATCGTTGAGACATGATTCTTCAAAGATTCAGGTTCTGGCTGGAGCAGGGCTTGTATTTTTGGTCGATTAAACTTTAGGATATTGTATTTTTTCCCCCCACAACTGCATACATCCACAGTGTTCTCATAAGCTACTTTCCCATTGTTTTATTTCATGCATTTCCACTAAGAGAACATGTGGGCCCATGTGATGCATTCATCAGTGTTTGCCTGTTTAAATTTCCAAATTTCCACTCACATCCGTCTGAAAAAAAAAATGCAAATTACAGGTTGCACTTCCTTATATCACCCATGACTCATCCTCTGGTGCTATTTATGGGACAGGCACTTCTCAGAAAAGCAGTGGGATCAAATGAAAGCCAATGAATTAGGATTAATATCATGTGAAATGTAAATCATGACATGGGCAGTTTTGAATCCTCTCAGATACTTTTGCAGGAAGCTTAGCATTTTTCAGATACAGTATAACAGGTTTTCTAAGCATGTCACTTGCAAACGAACTCTGGAAGTATTTTCTATCTTTGCTCCCCCTGTAGCAGCTCTAAATGTATGCTAGGTGTTGAGTGGAATTGATTTTCTCAGGGAAATGTCGCTCAAAATAACTACGAAGGCAACACAAGCTTGTTTCTCGTGTACAGAATCTGTCAGTCTCATGCCCTTGGATGGAAACTTTGTGACAGCTCAGTATTTCAAGCCTGTTCAAACTTCCAGTCTCTTGGTCTTTGGACACAGCGGTTCTGCTCATTCAACCTCTATTCAGGTGTCACAGATGAGCCAACACACTCCGTAGGTGCACACCTTTTGACAGAGCCCCTTTCAATAAAAAATGGTGCCAAGATGTGTGTTTGTGTCTGCAGCAGTTGCAAAAAATCCTAACACATCATAAGGCTATTCTCTCAGGAACAAGAGGAGCACAAATGAGGCTCTCATCTTCGCTCCCTCCTTCTTGCTTGCGTCTCACACCTTTGGGAAATTAATGCCCGTGCTATGAATGCAATTTGGATTAATGCATCATAATCTATAGACAGCTTGGCAATCCCTTAATAATAAATAAAGCTGTAAAAAAAATATATATTAATTTTCGTGAGCTTGTTATTCTAAAACTTCTGAAACAGAGGATTACTGTGGATGGCACTTCATTTTCAAGTTGAAATGCATAAGCTTTCTTTGGGATTTCATGCATCTTCAATTAGCAATAAATCCTTAAACAAGCTGTCCTTTTTTCCCAGATGAGGTGAGATACCATTTCTCCTCTTAACTCCCAAATGAGACAGTAGAATGGACCCCGTACATCTCCCTGACATGACTTTGAATTAACCTCTCACATGCCTGCAAAGGTTCATCTGGAGATAAGGTTGCTATTACGGCAGGTTTTCTACCTTCCTGCCTCTACCCCTATCTCTATCTGTCTCCCCCTCTTCCCTCTCTGTCGTCCTCATCTTTCTTTCTTTCTCCACTTCAATTAACAGTAATAGAGTCTGGGCGTATTGCCTCTTGTCCATTCATCCAGACAGCCCACCCTCCTCCTTTAGCTCCGTCTTCCTAACACCAGGTTGTGTTGCAATTACATTACGGTCCAATGGTATCAGGGGGGGCCTGTGTCAAGGTGATACCATGTGAGAAAACACCTGCGTGCTCACAATGACCTCCAACCGGTTGCGGTGCGAGCGGGTCTACAGCTGACACCGAATCGACCTCAGTGCCTTCAGGCAGAACGGAGGCCCATACAGGCAGGTCCAGGTTGCTGGTTTCAATAGAAGGCCAGATGGAGATGTAGAGAGGTGCCCTTAAGGAGCAGGTTTCTTTTCTCAGAATAAAGACATCATGCATGGCTTCTCTTAACCTTGAGATATTACCTTGGGCAAATAGATTTGAGTTAACATTTCCTGTCATAATTCAGCTGTAAGAAAACTCAGTGTTTGTATCTCTGCAGGCTACGTGCCGTGTGTGCTAATCCGAGCCGGAGGAAGATGTTCAGTCTTTGTCTTTTCTTCTTCTTCCCGGGTACCATCAGGGATTTTTGATAAAGGGATATCCTCTCCTGCCATGCTTGCACAATATGTTTGGATACAGTCACTGCTGGCAGAATAAATACTTTTCTTTTTTATTAGATTTTATTGTCTTGATTATGGTGTTGGCGCACATTTCACAGCTTACTTTAGTTTTTATTGTTTTATTTTTGATCACTTTTATGTAAGTGTTAGTCCCTCATGATTGCACAATCACGAAATAAAGCGATTAAACAAACTTTATCACACAAAACATAAACAACTATAGGCTCAGGATGGGACACTTAAAACTAACGGTTCAGTGATTTGAATTTCTAATTTTTAAAAGTCTGGTGTCTTTTTTGCTCCTGGACATAAAACATGTTTTTTACAGAGTCCTTTTGACAGAATGTATTTGACATAAGGGTCGCACACATAACTCTACACATGTGTGAACAAAGTGCATCATATTTTATGATTTAGATAAATGACATTTTGGAGACAATCTTTCTGAAATATATTATATTAGTTGGATCCCAGTGAGATCTCAAGAATACTAATTCATCTCTGCCTGTTGCCAATGAAGAACAGTGTGAATGGGATTCTATTGATTGGGTGGTTAGCAAAGCTGCTGTTGCATGTCTCCAGTGATGACGGGGTGTCTTTACAATGAGCTCTATAATGTTGTACTGACTTATTGATCAGTACTGTGTTCAAATTTGAATGTCTATATGTTCTTGCTTGAGAAAATCCTAACATATAGAGGTATTTTACATCATGCCTGCCTGCTGCTATGAGATCAGTTTATGCAGAGCTACTTTGGGCACAGTGCACTTATCAGATTGGTGTGAAGTTTAACACCGGCCACACTTTAAAGGCCTTTCCTCTTTATTTAAATGGCTTAAGCCTTCTTAGATTTAGCCCTTTGTCTGACGTAATGCGCCACTATCGCTGGGTGCAGCCTCGCTAACCTCTCATTACACCGCTTTCAGGAAGCAACCAAAGCACAAGACTTAACCAAAACATTAACACTGCTTCATTAAAGCAGCTGCAGTCTCATGATGTATACCTTAAATCTGCTTATACACTGCCTCATTTGTCTGTAGCACATAGAGTTTTAAGGGTTGATTTTGGACTGGAAGCATTTTAGCCTGTTTAAACAAATTCAAAATGGAAATGAATGAAGTGATGGGTTGTGAAATTGTACCTTACAGTCAGAGAGTGACTATGACAGCTCATTTTCAACATGCAAGTCATCCCGAGTCTTTCCACTGTAACCAAAGTGGGGACAAAGCTCAATCCATGTAGTTCATATTTCTAGAGAGCCATAGAAAGGGGAGAGAAATGTAGCCTACTCTCACTGAAGGGAAAGTTGATGAGATTTTGAAAGTGGAACTTCTCAGCTCAGGCTTCCATTTCTGAAGAACTATGGGAGAAATGTGGTGTGAAAAAAAGTACTCTACACTTCTTTGTGATGGCATCCTCTTAAAAATTAAGGTTTTAAATGTCTCTATGGAAAGGAGACTGAATGCAATTTGACTTTTGAAACCGCTGTGGGACGATGTTTCAACCTGTTTGGTTTGACACAACGCAACCAACACCACATTTTTATCTCTCATCACAGAGGTGAGGATTTGGAAAGCAGGTGATGGGCCATTTTCAACCAGGTGTAGCAGCCACAAACTGTGTAATTTTGTCCTGAATGAAGTTGAAAAGGAAGAGAACAGGTATAAAACCTTTTTTTCTGTATAAGGAAGCATTAACTATAAAAACACTGCAGTTGTGAATATTTTCAAAGATTTCAAAGGAGTTTAAAATCATTTCTTGGCATATTTGTGGAGACAGCATCTAAGCTACAGGCATCTGGGTGAGCGTGTCCCATCGCAGCAGTTGACTAACACTTGCTTTTGGTATTGTTGGCTAGGAGACACACTGTCAGCTTCTGTGGTGTGCAAATGACTGGAGCATGTCGTAGCCCAGTATAGCCTGGAGGATGTGAAGTTAACATCACAGTGGCTTCATCTTGAGGACTGCCCTGCGTTATCTGCATCTGCTGAGATGGTCAAGCAACAGTATTTGGACAAAGAAATCATTATATAAAAAAGAAAAAATCCATATGACTTCCAAGTCCAAAGCTGGATTACAGAACCTGATGCACTTCCTGCACTATCTGGAAATTGTAAATCTTATTTTTGGATTGAGTGCAGATTGTTAACAGAGCTAACAGAGCACATACTATCTACTACTACTACTAGGTACTACTAGACATAGCTGTCTTCACATTCTCTATAGCCTATGAATGATAGAAGAGAATTCTCAGTAAACCCAGCTTTGACTAGACTGTACCATAGATAGTACAAAAAAAATGGACACTCTGACAGCTCCCCAAATTGAAGCCAAGACATATTTATCACCCCACTGATGGCTGGCTGCAGTACAGGTCATAAAGCCTGCCCCCTCCATGGTAGTGGATGGGACATGGGCCAAACTAAAAACTTCACAAAGATGGTTCATGGCTCCTATCATGCCAATTTGATTTAAGTCAGGACAAATATTAAAATAAAACTTACATTTATTATTTTTGGTAATGAATTTTGACCACACAAGTCAATGCGGACACAACATATAAAGACTACTGACTTTAAAATTCAAACTATATTACTTTATGTGTCAACTCATGAAGCTATATGGAAAAGTGTGCTCTCACATGAGCAATGACAACACTCACGTTGCAGCCACATAAATAATAGCAGGTGTGACCTATATTTATAGCCAGCCAGGTCCCATAAATATCACTTAGCCAATAAATATTCTCCGATCAGACTGTTAGTTACGTACTGTATCCTTGCTGTCTAATGTGTCAGTCTCACTATGAGATAATAGCGACAGTGGAGGCCAAGTGACCCAATAAATACGTGAGGCTCTCTTACAAATAGTTAAAAGTTATTGTAAACTTGAAATTAATTTGACAGTGCACTAAAGCAATGGCAGAATGTATTGACATTATTTAAGTGTCCACTGTAAAATATAAAAATGAAAATTTTTCATAGCAGGCCGACTGGCCTGCTAATATAGCTGACCAGATTTATCGTCATTGTATAATAGCTTGTATAACAGCCATTGGCTATTACCTTGGTAACAACATCCTAGACAGCCACAAATATCACAAAACCGACTCTCAAAAACAAATATATCAAGAATAAAACAGTGTGACCCCTGCACATACAAACACACTGCTACGAAAGGCTCACACACACACAAAGGCACACCAGGAAGCCCGATGCAGTGCAAGTGTCTTGCTGATTACAAACAATGTAAGACATCTCAAGGCTGCTATCCTGCTTCTCTCAGCATGGTAAATATTGAAATGTTGCTCTTTCTCTCTTCATTCCTCGATGCGTTTTGTCCACACAGTGTTTGGCTCTCTCCCCGCGTCTCTCCCGCCGTTTAAACACAAGTCTGGAGTTCATATATATTCTGTCTTTACCTAAACCTCTGACAGCTACTAATTATACAAGAGTCGCAGCAGACAGCTCTGGCAACGGTCTTTTAAATGTGACATGTTTCTGTAGGAGGTTAAAGGAATGGTCCACTCAAAAAAAAAAAAAAAAAACTACACCCAAACCATACAAAGTGGCTATTCCCCTGCCTTTTACACAGTGATTGAACACCTTGCAGTGGAAGTCACAATATGTAGAAATGTCCCGTGCACTCATCAATCAATTTTTTGCAGCACTGTATATAAAGACTTCAGCGCTGCATGGGAATAATAAAACATGAGCCACACACCCAGAAATCCATATCCATTATCGTGGTGTGCATGCTTTTCATTTGCAGTATGGCGTGGCTGGAGCCATATTGATTTTCGTCCCTTCTCCCTGCTTTGTACGTGGTGTAAAAGCTTGTTTCCCCTCTGTGTATTTGAATTTAGCATGTTAGAAACCACATTTGGACAGTAACTATCGATCATAGGTAATTATCACCAACGTTAGTGGTGCGGTGAACTCTGTGTACAGCCAGTGAGCCGTAGATTTGGCAACTTCTGTTTTATTTGAAAGTCATTTTCATTTTCATTTTTAAAGGCTGTTTGTTTAACTCACCACTGACAACATGCTCATAATTTTGGCTGAAAAATGAGCATAGAGAGTATTATTGCTTTGTTTCTTAAAATGGTTTCTTATTCAGACTGTAGATTTAAAATGTCCCCTACTTACACAAACTTATAATTTCTTATAAAATCCCTCATTTGAATTTGAATGATGAGAGCAGTAGAGGATTATGTTATTAACTGTGTCACTATCACGAAATTACGAACTCACTATTTCGGTTTTGTTCATTCGCAAATGAATAACTCGGAGGAGTGCTGCGGGACTCCGCTCAACTGGACTCCATGTGTGCACTGTTAAATGTAAGGCTGAAAAATGAACAGCAGCGAGGGGAAAATTGTTTTTACTATTAACTATTTTACATATTTAACTGATTAAGCTTCATTTACAGTCAGGGATCCAGCTTGCATATTAATAAGACCCTCTCGAGTTAATTTCACAAGCGGTGTAAAAAGCGGTGTAAAAATATTAAGACTGATAGGCACATGCGACACAGGCACGCGCACACACACACACACACACACACACACACATACACCACCACGCTAAATCCTTTGCAGCAAAAGGAAATGTCACCCTCATGGGGAGAATCTGGAATGACATGAAAAGGAGGCCAGCCTCTTTCTTTGAAATGCTCAGCTGTGGAGGAATTGCAACGACCCAGCCCCGCTCCCTTGTTGCTTTACTGCCCAAAGGCTTATAATCAAACACTACCGCAAATGAATTTTTATGCAACTGGACATTGATGAAATTTTGTATTTTCCCTCTAAGTCTCTGGTAGCACATAAACAACACAGACTCGTCCCTTTGTCCTCTGTGTGAAAAACAGTCAATGCTGCCAGATTCCCCTCTCCCTTTTCTCTCTCCCATGACTCACGACTCGCCCACCCCACCCCTCCCCACTTTGTGTCTTTTAGTATGCAGACAAGACATGAGTGACATAATCATAAAGCAATCAATTAAACACACCTCCTCTGAGTGTCCTTCTAGGAGCCTGGTCGTCTTCCCTGCTGTCATGCTTATCAGAGAGCATCAAAAGGCTTAAAATACTCCGTGGTGAATCCTGGTTCAGGAAAATGTCAGTGTAGGTAAAAATAAAGCTACAACATGATACATAAAACCCCAACCCTTTTGTATTTTGTTGCATTTTTCAAGTCGTTTGTTAAAGTGTAATAAGGTCTCACACTAGGAGTTAAAACCAATTCCTTAAACAAGCATTTCAGTTGAAGGTGTAAGTGGCTAGAGACCATACAGCAAGGTGAGCCTAACGCATACCAACGCAAATATTATGAGGAACCTGAGCACAAAATTCTTGTGTAACACTCGACAGGACTAAATTGCATGTTATATTGCGATGAAGTAGCAAAACAGTAATCTTAGAGGAAGACCAGAAATTCACTCCTCCAAAGCCCTGAGCTTTTTCTGCCCTCCATTTATTCTGAGTCACCGCATGCACCTCAGACATGCTCAACATCACACACAGTGTCCAGCCCTGCTTATCCTCTTGGAGTCATCTTGGTGAAGCATGAAGGCTTTAATTGGTTAACCACCGCACTTGGAATATCAGCGAGTCTGTCATTAGCCAATGAGCCAAGGACTCTAGCAGCTTCAGCAGTTAGTCCCTAAATTGGGCTGATGGTCATCCATGCTCATACTGTAATTTGCTTTGTCACTAACTACAGTTAAAGGTGCTCTCCCATCTGTTAATGCAAGAGTGCCTGCTACACAGCCCATGTCTTGTTTGTCTTTGACTGGGAAAAGGTTTTCTTAGCACTGATTGTTAAGCGGTAAGTACCTAACTTGTCAGATCCCATTGCTAGCATTTGATTTGAGCAGCATTGACCCTGATTGCAGTGGTGGGCGAAGCAGCTCCATGCAGCGGAAGAGGACACAGGTCTGTTCTCAGCCAAAAGCGCAGCTTGGTCTCCTCCACTGTTTGAATATGAGCGTGTCAATACAGCCATTGCACACGGCTGCATATGCCCCTCTGGCATGATTCCTCCCCGACTGAATCGATTCAAGCTCTGTTTATCTCATTAGCTTGTAGCGTGTAATCAATCACACAAGGGCATTTGTTTCGGGCCTCCAACCCACTGCATATTACAACTCAACTCCTTTTCCTTGTTGTGAACATTGTTCTATCTACAGTTATCTTTGGCAATGACGTGACACTGAGCTGCATGTATGAGCACAGCCTCTTGGCATTCATTCAAATGATCCTGTTTTAATAATGCTAAGTGATGTGGTGTCCATGCAGGCGAAGGACAAAGACACATATGCATGAAACATGTGCACACACACCTGCACTCATGATTATGAGGTATTCTGAAATCTGCTCACGATTCTGAGAAGAGTAATTAGATGCTCAGTGTGTGTGTTTGCACTACTGGTACAATGATGTGCCTCCATTTCATCGTTTATTCTTTTCATTAAATCACATGATTACATCCATTTCCTCACATATTACGAGGTACTATCATCCTGCACTTGATCACTTGATTTAAACTGGAAGCAAAATAATGTAACAATGAGGTAAAAACAGGAAAATGAATCACTGCCATTCAAGCTGATGTCAAATGTCCTTCCAGACTTGACTGGAGTTTTTTGTGTATATCAGTAATATGAGAACGACAGATGTGAGAGCACTGGACACCATCTAAATGTGGCAGGCTATAGCGGGGGCTCCGCCTCAGGCCAAGCAGCAAATGCTGCCTTTGCCTGTTTCACTGAGCCATGTTGATCACCATACCATATTTTTTGAAAATCCATCCCATCACATACAAGCGTCACCAGGAGGACAAACAATTATTACGCTGTCGGAGATACCTAGATGGCATTTAATGGAACTACCACTTTGTCTGCTCAGCAGCAGAGAGGCAGACATAAACAAGATATTCACTTGAGTCTCTCATGGGAACAAAATGACTACAACGCTGATTCATTCTCATTGAAATCCTCTCAAACTGTACTACAGTTTTGAGAGGAGACAGTGTAATCGGTCCCTCAGTGCAAAAATCTGTTGATCTGTTAAAAACAAAACTAGACAGAGCCATTCAGAAATCACCGGAACACTCAGCGACAATGGCTGATAACTATGAAGTGTTTTTCCTGACTCAAAATAAGGCGGCGGTGGTACCATCCTGATCATGTGCGCAAACAAATGTGTACTGTGGCCTAAACTGACTCACGCAACACTTCAGTTTTGCAAGGTGCTAAATACAATACAGCGCCACCACATTGGCTTTCTGCTGCAATTGCAGTTACAAATGACAAGTGCAATGTTTTCCATTAAGACACCTGCCAGTTTTATCGAGAGCTGGAGACGGGACAAAATTTAATGGTAGTCCAGAAGCAGTATGACAATATAGTACTGGGCATTTAAATGATTTTCCTTGATATGGACACGAAGGACGTGTTGTGTGAGGGTGATAAACCCCAGTTGGTACAAACTACAGCTGCACAAGTGATTGCTCAACTTCTGCTCTAATAATTCCAACATATTCCCTAAATGATCACATTCAGAGCCGTCATAACTGTAGTCAGATGGTGCGGGCAGGCTCAGTAGATGTTGCCTGAGGGGCATCAAGATGCAGCCCTCAGTACTGCATATGTAAAATACATATCAAACCTGCTGGTTGGCAATAAGCATAGAGGAATGGAGGTGGGCATCTTTCAGTGTTTTCCCATGTTGTAAAATCAAAATATATACCAATAAACCTTAAATCACTATCATTAAAGTCCACCTTATTCATAACACGCCAGTCTTCTCTGGCACACAGAGACATCACTTATGAAATGATTATGAAAGTGATTATGAGCATGAACGGTTTAAACTCTTTATTTTGAATCTGTATTTTACAGCTTGTTCACGGCAATTAATTCTTATGGCCAAGAAGCTCAACAAATTAACGCTGGTGCAACGCAGGTCAGACTTGCTGCTCATTGCTTTTATAAAACTATTAATTAAAGTCCAAAGCAGAGAGGCGATAAATGCACACGGTAGATGCTCGGACAGGTCATCATGTTCTTTATTCATTCATTCATCTTCTAACCGCTTCATCCTCGTGAGGGTCACGGGGGGCCTGGAGCCTATCCCAGCTGACATCGGGCGAGAGGCAGGGTACACCCTGGACAGGTCGCCAGACTATTGCAGGGCTGACTCATAGAGACAAACAACCATTCACGCTCACATTCACACCTATGGACAATTAAGAGTCACCAATTAACCTAGTCCCCAATCTGCATGTTTTTGGACTGTGGGGTGAGGAAGCCGGAGTGCCCGGAGAGAACATGCAAACTCTGCACAGAAGGGCTCCCACACCCGGGATCGACCCGGCAACCCTCTTGCTGTGAGGCAAGAGTGCTAACCACCACACCACCGTGCTGCCCCATCATGTTCTTTAGAACTTTTAAAATTAAATCCATATTTGGAAATTTCTGACAGCCACATGCATCAGGCTACATCAGAGAGGATTTCCCTCCTCAGGTGCTGGAAGGATCGAAAGGGAAAAGTTAATCTAAATAGAAGTAAAAAAAAAAATAAAAAATCAGAATACATCAGAATGGTTTAAACCCACATTTTAATGGAATGTCAGCAACAATGTCTTAGAATTCATGAGGGAAACAGGGACACTTTGCCTTCATTACCCATGTGCCAGCGTGATTCAGAGATGCAACACTGTGAGTGAGAGGTAATTGGCGCCTACTGCACATGAAATGTCATGAAGCAATGACAAGAACAATAAAAACAGGCTAGCTAAGGCCTGTCATCTCTTACTTCTCAGCATGACGCATGACACCTTGGCAGCTCTGAGCTGCAGAAACGCTGACTCCTTCTACCTCTCAAACACCTCAAAGTGTTTCAACTTTCACACAATTAATTTCACTAATTTCCGGCCTTGACAGAAGTTGGATGCTCGGAAAAACTAAACCTAACATAACAGGGACAAGGAATAAAAATAAATTCATCTCCCTGCGCTGACACATTTCCGTCTGTATTTACTCTTACTTGAGCTTTTCTGCTGTGTTGGTATTGTTGGGCTGGAAATGTAAATATACCACACAAGGAAAAACAATCATCAATATTTAATCTAGGGTAATTCCCTGCTGCAAATGAGTGTTTATCCATCTCACTCAGTCAAAACAGTCACAACTGCTGCCTACATTACCTCTAGTAACTCCGAATGGCAAAACCAGACAGCCCTCTCTGTGCCAATCCTATTTCATACTGTGTAACAAGGATGATTGCACCATAGCAGAAAATGAGTTCAGCACATTCAGCATCGATGGATATAAAATAAAAAAAAAATTAAAAGAAAAAAAACTGTCACGGTTTTAATAGTGTTTTCATGGGGTAGATTAGTGAATCAGATTGGTCTCAGATCTAGAAAATCATTTAGAAAATGGAAGCCATAATGCACTAACCCTGGCATTTCTTATTTTGCACTCATCAGCGGTCTGCAGGTCCAGAGCAGCAGCTTACACATCACTGCTGGACTGAGCTGCAGGGGCGGAGGGTGTGCAGCTGCATTTGGATCTGTCAAGCTAATCTAAACTACTTAACATTTGCCTCCTTTCAGACAGAATTTTCATCTTGTTACACTCTTCCATCTTCAGTCTGACACTACGTCCATTCAAACTGATTTCCAAGGGGAAGGGGGATTTGAGTTTGCTAACCAATCACCAGTGAAGACCTGTCATTTTAAGTCCACCATGTCAACACTGGTTTTGCAGCGGTTTTAAAAGTGGAGCGGCGTGAAGTAAAAACAAACTACAGTGTCAGGCAATATTCAGAAGACATGCCAACAATGCTTGAAAACAGCATTTGTCACGCCCGTGGTGTTGATTAGCTAATTCTTAAGGCTCATTTGTGATCAACATGATCTGTATACTGACACGCACTGAGCCCTCTATCAGTACTCTGTGTTTATTTAATCCATATTAATGCACATTTTCTGAAAGTTTATGGATATGGTTGAAAGGCAGCAGCACTATCAAAAATCAGTGGGCAGTGTAGCATACTTAAAGCGAGACATGACAGCAGGACAAAGCGAAAATGGCAGAACAGAATAAATTGGTATTGAAGTGAAAAGAATACTCTGTCCACATATGGCGAGTTTTTAATGGCCCTACGTTAAAAGTTACATTATGTCAGAAACTTTTGACCCTACTCTCTAGTGCCATCTAGTGGACGTATCTATGCCGACATAAAGTACACATGGACATATGTAGGCAGTGAAGGTTACAGCGTTTGGAATGAACAGATATATTTTCACACGGAAAGGGAATATAAATGAGCCCAGAGTCCCAGCGTAGCGATCACTGGAACAATTGCTTTTTAAACCGAGAAACCGCTGTTTCATTTTATAATGTCAGATGACACAACACTGTGAAGTGGGCGGATTCAAAGGTCTGGACCCAGGCAAACATCCCACCAACACCCTCTTCAAGACACTCATCAATTCTTTAGAGGTTATGATCATGACATAAAGTATAAAAGAATGCCAATGGAGAGGATCATTTTGGTCACACCCATGTGCGCTTGTGCCTCGAGTTTTCACTGACATTGCGCTAACACCCATTTTGATGAAATGATACATATTGAAACGACAGATCCAACTTCCTCCCGCTGAGAAATTGGGTGTAAGTCAAGGATGTGCTGTATTACCCCACTTGTTGCTCTTACAAATTACTGGGTTTGTAGCAAATATGGTGGGCCCGATTTAAACATCTCACTGAACTTCAAAATAACAAGAGAAGTCATCTAAGCATCCCCATCCAGCCTAGAGACGTAGTTCATGTCTGACTGACCTATTTGTTAGTAACACCAGAACAGTTCCTCTTATCAAGATCAACAGAAATGAGCCTGTTGATGAATTCTCATACCTTGGTAGCATCATTAGCGCTCACAATGGATCCTCAATACACATCAAGGCCCCGCTTAATTAATTAACAAGAAATGTGTCTTTCATAGATTGCATCTACATTTGCATAATACTCTATACATGGCTGACAAGTCTGCGCTGCTGTCAAATATCAAAGCTGACATCTTACATATAGAAAACGTCTGTACAAGTTCTCAGTTCATTGTAACTGAAAGCCCTGACGTTTTTTATTCTTTATGTGCATTCCTCTTAGAAAACTGTTTACAAGGACCAAAATTAATGACGAATTACTAACTTACTATAACATGTCCACCACTTGCATTCAAAAACGCAATCCAACGCAGCTTGAATGTACAGTATGTACAGTATGCACAGTATGGAGCAAGGTGAAAAGATTGTAAAGATGGATATTTTTGCATGGAGCAATGTTGACCGCACACTAAAGCAAGAAACAAATACTTGTTCCCTTGTGCTGCTGCTGCCCACTTTACTCCTATTACTGCTTTTACAGATCCATTTTGTCAATCAGTTTAAGGTTTATTAGGTGCTAGAGAGATGTTAATCCATAAATGCCATTCACTTTGTGTTTATTGTTTGTGTCACTTACCTACTGCAACAAGACAGCCTCTTTGGAATATGATCTCTTAATTCAGAGGTGGGGTTTCTCCTGTAATTTGAGGATTTACTCTCAGATTCCTCACTAGGTGGAAACTAGGTGACGATTACACATCTGTATACATACCAACACCAGTATTGGTGATCACTGGCCAGTGTTGTCTTTGAGACGTTACGGAAATAATCTCCAAGTGTGTTCATAAGGCGATCCTTTCCCCCTACAGAGGTGGAGGGACACTTAGTTCTTGTCAAAGCTGAGGGATTTACGACAAAGCCTTTAGGATTTTCTCAAGAGGGTAATTGAGAGAGCTTGTTTGTGCCTCAAAACCAGGACTTTTTGTTGTGCCGTGTGTTTGCCATCGCCGTTGTCTAATCTGTGAGTAATTACAGCAGCTATCCCTGGAAGGAACAGGATGTTTATCAAACAGACAAAAAAAAAGAAGATTCACTGCCAAAATGACTTATATTCAATGGTCTTAGCTGTGAATAGATTCTACTGTGGTAAGGATGATACATTAATGATGGACTTGAGGTTGAAAATAACTAGTCTGGTAACACATTTTTCCTCACATCTGATTCTAGCCTGGATAAATAGTGTTAAACGTTGAGAATAATTCAGTCACATTGTTTGATTTTTGTGGTCAGCGTATGTTAAACACCTGTATGTGTTCAATATGGCTGTTTAACCAATACAGAGTTCACCTACAGCATTCCCCGCCACTGTCAGGTCATATCATCATTGCACTGACAGGTGATGAGAAGGGAAGACCTCTGTCATTATGTGAAATGATCATCCAGCCTCCTGACCTCAGACACCTGCTGTTAAGCACAACATATAGTATACTATAGCATCACATTCAGCTCTATGCAACCCACCGTCCCTCCGAGCTGAGCACTCTGCTGACACAAGCTGTGCCATCTCCACCACGCTGATTATAGGTTTAGCTCATTTTGCCATAGAGGTAAGAGCGAGGCTCTTCCTGTTCTCTCTCTTATGTTATATAATTGTAACACTCAAAGAATACATCTGAAGATAGGAGAGTAGGAAATAAGTGTTTGTCTGTCTATTCTCGGTCACTGTGTGAGGTAGAATATGGTTTGACAGTGGGGGAGGTGAAGCTCGAGGTCTGGGTCAGGAGCTTCTCTTAGTGTTTGTGCATTAGTGCAGACTGTGTGCGTCTTTGTGTGTGTGTGTGTGTGTGTGTGTGTGTGTGTACGTTGTTTGACTACACATACTATATGCCTCCAGTAGCATCTTTGCTCCGTCTTCTAATCTCCAGCAGGCCTGATGAATGTGAACACAACTGATATCACACTGCCAGCTGTCCCTAATACCTTCTTTTTTTCTAATACAGCAGTACTGCCCTCGGGGACCATGGGTAACCACAAATACACATAATGAGATTATACTAAAAAAATTCATTAAGAAAAAAGGGAAACTTGTGTGAATCGTGCAGCATTACTGATTGAACCAGTAAACAGCATTACAAGCCTTAGCGGCAAATCCCTGTGAAACAGAAATTATGCTGTTCATTTTATTGACAATCAAAAAAAAAAACTTGTTCAGCAGATGCATCAGCAGTCATACTCTAACATGTCACGGGTTTTTGTTTGCAATAAAATTCTCCCCAAGAGCTGAAGTAGCATAGCTGTTCTAGCACGATGGTTTCTTTGTTGCTAAAAAAAGAAAGAAAAAAATTAGGTTTTGTTTGATAATGGCGAGTGAAGGTCTGCTGAGTGAAGTGAACTGAAAACAGCATCAACAAAAGAGCAATCAGACCCAAGGGTCTCCAGTCTTGGCATGAGCTTTAATGTAATATTTAAGAGGACGCCGTGTTTTTTAGTCTGGTCTTCCACTGAATTAACTGTGATTGATTAATTGATTGATTAACTGTGTCAGCATGTACTCAGATATTTTTGAAAATGGGTACTTGTCTTATTCTGGCTCCTTGTCCACATGGGTTTTAGGCCAAGAAAAAAACAGAACAATAACAACAAGATTGCCTGTTATGTTTATGCTTTGTTAGCACTGTAATGATGACATCACACTTAAACTTAATCTTGTTGCGCCGCTGTTAATTGATGAATGGAGCTGTCTGCTCTGCCCAGTGTTATCTGTTCCACCTCAGAATCTGCATGTTAAAGTCCACCTGAGGACCACCAGCAGATGATGGAACAATTTTGCGACCAAGATTGTTGTGGATTGAGGAGCCGAGGGAAATCTTTCACATGTCCAGATCCAGATTCTATTCATAACGGAAAAAAAATCCCAGTGTGAATTAATTTAAATTTTACTGTATATTAGATAATGGTCAACGGACCACCTGGCACCCTATCACCTGTGGGCCGCAAGTTGTGTATCACTGGCCTATATTTTCATTAGTATTACAAAAGGTACATCGCTGAGTGTCACAAGCAATCAAAAATAGCTCCCTCTTGGAGACACCAGCAGACACATCAATAAACAGCCCTTATATTCTCAAAATCAAACATATCTTGCTGAAAAAAAAGAGGAACAGCCAAACAGAACAATATCCAGTCCTTTCTGAAACACAGCACAATGTAGGAAAAAATGGCAAACAAATACTCTATTAGAATCCAGCTTGTATCACACTTCAACCAATCCATTCCTGTGATTTTAATGCACTTGATTGCAACTCGTACTGCTTCACTACTTCCAGGATAGCATCCCATCCTCCACTTATAATCCCCGGTTTTCAAACCCGATTTCCCATTTAAGTGAGTGGTGATGTCCTACATAGTGATTATCTTTGGCAACCTTTGCTGAAATTGCTGAAACAAGTCAGGATGAATTCAACAGCTACAGCAGTTCGGAGGAATTGAACATCTAATTATTCTGTACTGCTGGTCACTCCAAGCTGCTCTGATGTACCTCGGGCAAACAACTGCTGTCCCTGGAAGGAGAAAAGCTGCTGGAGAGGAGGCAGAGACACTCTGCCAGCACAAGTCTGTAGAGCACAGTTTATTCTAATTCCTCTGCAGGACTTTAATGAGCCAGGATAGTGGCTGTCTTAATGGGCAGCCAGACAGATTTTAAGTGCCCCATGGAGTGTAATCCACAGAGGTACAGAACGGCACTGCTGCAAGGCCCAACAGATTGATCTTAGTTTCATTTTGCTAAAACTTGGCTTCTAAGCTGTTCATTAAAAAGGGCATGTGTTTTAAGCCCCTACCTTTGGGACAACCATGGGCCATAGTCGAACCATGCCATCACATATTTTTATACAATTTAGACCTCAGTTTTTGACACCGTTATCCAGACTGACTTATATCACTGAGCAAACACCATCTTTGAAAGCAACCTTTACTTAATAATGTAGATCTCGCTTCCCTCTCATTTGGATTTTTACCATCTGAATAGAATCAAATAAGTGAAAAAAGATAATAGTTCATTAAGAACAGCCGGGCCTTGCAAGGGAATTTGCAAGCAGTGGTGGAGGACTATTAACTTCATAAATTTTTAGTATTTTAAGGGCCAATTATTCTTGCTTTTGCCTTTTCAAAACAAAGTCTCTCTTTTCTTTCTGTAACCAGGAGGAATTCTCTAAGTCTTGTTACAAGAGGACCTTTTGCTTTAAACTATGATTTTTATATTGATGCTGTAGGAAATGCAACAATGTTTGGATGCAGGTCATAAAATCTGTGTGAAAATTATTTTAACTAGTCTAGCCCCTTAATTTTAACCCCAAAAATGGTGTTATTTTTCTGTATAAAATGGGTAAAACTGAAACTTTACTCCTACTGTTATTAACTTGGATCAAGCACATTGAATGCAACATCCTGATACTTTTGGTATGAGTCAGCCAATTTGCTCTTGACCATGCATAAGTAACAATCATTGCTTGCTGAACCGTACTTCAAAATGCTGGTTTGCCTCAAGGTACAAAAATGCTAATTAAAGAAAAGATATTTTGTTTATGTTTGCAGCAGGAAGTGTGTAATACATGCAAACTATATAACAGCAGCATCCTACACTTGACTATAACGTGCAACCCAAGACTCAGACTTATTGACGTAGCCTCTAAAAGATCCGGCTGCTGCTGTGGCATTGTCACCCTTGGAAACAGTCACTGTGGTTCAAATGCATGATCATAAAGATACGTTCACCCCCTAATCATTGCACTTGTTTGAATGCGTTATATTTACCACAGTACGCTGTGAGAGCCCATGTAGCTGTGTGTGTGAATATATGCCTGAACCTCTCCAGTTCTATACAAACCTAAGCACATATCGTGCTGTACACACTCAATACTGGCCCTTGTTGAGCCTTATAGTGTATCTATTGTATGTGATAGAGGCGATGTTTTATTCTCATGTTGGCTGCTTCGCCCCTCTGTTGCCTAAGGCTGGACAGCTCCCATGACTGAATCTGCAGAGAAGTTCAGCTACCTTCAAAGAGAAACCCACAGCACAGACATCAAACATTAATGAATTTTGCCCATGTGGAGTGGGGTTCAAAAACCTGTATCTGTGGGTCCTCAGTGTAGGTAGACATGCTCTACACGCACCCACATGCTGGCCTCTGTTTCTAAACCTGCGCAGCCTTGTCAATAGCTTTCAAAACATTTGTGCAAAGTCTAATCCCTCCGTCTTGTCAGGCGTCATGCACATTATTAAACTGTTCAATGATGTGTGAAATGCTGCTGAGCTGTCACTGATGAACACGTGTCCTCCACATATGGACATGCAACACCTGTGTCTCTACATCATGATGCATACATATACCTGCATTGTACAATCACAATGCTGTTTTTTTGTATAGTGTTCCCTATTTTTATGTAAAAAAAAAAAAAAAGTGCATGCCACTTTACATTAAAGCATTAAAAAATTGTTTATTAAAACGTATTAATAAGCTGTTTAATGAATTTTAGTCAATAAATGTTCATGTGTGGCCGTGTAACTTGCTCTGCCCTTGTGTTTATGCGTTCCTAACATTTATTGCTTCACATTTCATTGCTTAATATAAACTGACAAGCTTCATTAATAAAGAGTTGTGAGTTCTTCCACTTGACAATAACCATTCAGCTCTCCAGTTAAAATATTATTTTGACCTTCCAGTAAGTAGAGGGTTTGATAGGGCTTCTCCTAATTGACTAAAGAGGTAAAGTACTCTAATAGCTCTATTTATGCTGGTAAAGCATATAAACTAACCACAATTGTGGACTGACAGACAGGCCAACCAAACGTTATTTCCATTTATGAATTATAACGGTTATAACTCATGAGTAAAGCGTTAATACAAGATTTGTTAACCATCAAACAGGAAATAAATTATAATTTATGCATATGTTATCCTATAAGCATGCCTCTATTCTGGTCCACCCTGTAAATCATCAGATGCAGTGTCAGAACTGCAGCCACATCATGTGTGTATATTTCTGGCCCCCTCAGCACTTTGTATATTGTACAGCCAAGGAGAGGGGGCACCCATGAACACAGAATGAAATGACAAGCCGTCTGCTCCCATAAATGAGATCTGGATGCTATTTGCTGACATTGCCAGACTGAGCAGAACCTAAATATACACAAAGTCAGTCAGAGAGCACAGTGCTATAGAAGCATGCTAATACCCGTGTGAGGAACAGCTGGGAGCATGCACAGCTTCATTGCATGTGAGTGCACTGTACATGGTTGAGAAACGGGCGCCAGGTGTTGCTGTGTATGTGGACTGTGGAATAGATGCGGCTCAGGAGATAGAGCAGGTTGTCCACTGATCGGAAGATTGGTGGCTCGATCCCCGGCTCCAGTAGGCATGTCAAAGTGTGTGCAAGATGGACAAAATACTGAACTTTCTCCCTGTGGTTGTGAGTGCATGCCGAGTGGTTACTGAGTAGCAGGTGGCACCTTGTTTGGTAGCCTCGGCCACCATGAAGTAAATGGGTGAATGTGACTCTGTAGTGTGAAAGTGCATTCACCATGAGGAGAAGTTTGGAAAGGTGGGAGCACAAATGGTTAATTCTAATGATTTTGTGTGTGTTTTATTGTATTTCCCAGTGTGGATTAATTGATACACAGGTTCAAACCCCTATACAATGTCACAACTACACTCCAAGCACTAAGGCTCACTGCGTAGATATATCAAATAGCAATTAAATGCCAATCAAATATTAACAATTCTCACCATAATGATAGCAACAATATTGCCACTGTTCTGTTTTTTTATTTTTGAAATCCCTTCTCTCAGACACAGTGTCTTGTTTGTGAAAATATGAGCTTGAGAGACAGCATATTCGCCCAATGTGCCTGATGTCATGGTGGGTGTCAGCGTTGTGTGACTGGACCAGTCAAAGCTTCCAGGAAGAGTCAGGTTGATGTTTCCTGACACATGAGTAAGGACTTAGGACAGGAGCCCAGACCTTTGGCGCTGCAACCGCACCATGCAAGATTTTCCACCAAGACGACTAACAGCAATGATCACTGCAAACATACATGTAATTAAGCACTGAACCCTACAAGATTTATATCGCCAATGCATGTTGTACATGCACCCTAGCCTGCTTTCCTCTGTTGCCCACATCACTACACTGGAGCAATATATCCTGCTTTTTCTAGTTCATGATCACAACAGCCAAAGTATGGCATCATAGTCTTATTAGTGGACAGAAAAGGAGAATGGGTTGACACAGTGTACTGTTGTTTCCTCTGTCCAGGATCAGGGAGTTGCTCACGCACCTGTGCCTTACAGGATAACCACCTCTACACTACACAAACAGCCAGGGTTTCCTAGCTAGGTGTCAGAAATGAGAGCGTACAGCCCACTTAACTTCGACTCAAGCTTTCCTTTTCTCAAGCCAATGCCCCTTTTTGGTTCGCTTCTGTGGACAAGTTGTTATTTTCTGACTGGAAGGTAGTGTATGGCTCCCCAGGGTCACCAGTGAAAGTGCTCTGTCAGACTTTGCTTTAGAAAACACGTACTGTATTTTGTACTATCCCTCAACCCCTCCTTTTTAAAGTCTTCATATATTTTTTTCCCTCACATGATTTTTAATATGTACCATAGGGGATGAAATTCATATTTTATGTTTTTTTTAAAAAGTGAATTTAATTAGCATTTCTCAGCTGAGCTCACTGAATCCAAACTCTAATTGGACCTGGTGCGGCAGCAGCTCTGCTGGTCAGTTAAAAGAAAACCTCCTCTGCTATCTCAGCGCCCAAATGCTCATCATGAGGATTATCAGCAATTCTTTTCATCAGGCTGACACTGACTCTTCTTTCTCCCCCCAGCTCACACTGCCTCTCTGCGGCATGCAACATGCATAGATTTTCCCCCTCACTTGCACCGTGCTGCTGCACACAGCGACCCAGGGACAAAGATGGCAATCTCTCCGCTGCTGTTCCAGACCTGATCAGCATGGAAATTGGTTCATCTCTATCAAGCTTATGTGCATGCTTACAAGTGCCTGTCAGATGCATATCTGACCCTGCCGACCAATCAGACACATAGGAATAAAGAAGAGGAATATAAAGTCGTTTCATTTTTACCTCATTCAGAGACTTCAGTGTCAGACTGCTATTCCCAGCGCATGCGGCAGAAGGACTCCCATTCATTCTAGAAATCCTGTTTTTGTCCCTGCTGTGTGTTGTCCCCCCCTTCCTCTTCCTTGTCCCTTGTCGAAAGAGAGGCAGCAGTCAAAGCATCCCTTTCTTTTATTCTGCCGTGCCAGCTGACACCCGCCTTCATGCCTTGGATGATGGAGATGGGGGGGGAAAAAAGCAAAGAGAGGACACAAGCTCCCAGGATTTATTTTCCTCCCTCTCTCTCCTCTTCTTGCGCTCTCACAAGCCGAAACAGGCGCATGAAGGGGGAGACGTCAGAGTGGCAGCGATGTATGTGTTTTTTGCTCCGTGGCTCTTCACCTCTTCTCTCTCTCAGCTCAGCCTCCCTCCCTTATCCTCACTACCTCTTCTCGTATCTCTCTGTCCCTCTCTGTTTCTCCCTGTCCGCGCCTCGTTGGTTCACACAGAAGCAGGCTGCTCTGTCGTGACGGGTGACACGGCTCTACGCGTGCGGAGACATCTGTGAATGTGCTTATGTTGGGGGACTAAAGTAGCCTCTTAGCAGAGATTGAGACCACCCTCCCCTCCTCCCTTCCAGAGATGGGCTTTCTAATGGCATGTACCATTAACGCTCAGAGCAGGGTGGGCTAGGCTGCAGCACTGAAAGGAGAGAGGGGGGCAGAGAGTGAAGGAGTGGTGGAGCAGAGAAATAAGAGAGGAGGGAGATGAAGAAGAGGTGCTGAAGAAGAAGATGTGGCCAAAGACAGGGAGACAGAGAGAGAGAGTCCTGTGATGCTTGTTTTTTATTGTGTAATAATGATTAATATGCATAAGTAAATGACAAACTGTACAAGATCTACCCATCTGTGTCAGTTTCCTTTGCAGTTTGCAGACCTCACTGTATAGATCCTTCATCCCTGATAAAGACGTTTAAAGACAACAGCTTGGACATGTGCAGAATCACTGTATAAGACGAGAGCATATGTTGGTTTTGGCAGCGGTGAATTATTTCTAGAAGAGCTGCAATTGTGTCACAGATAAAGCATTCCCTCGTGCATGACTGGCTGCTCAATAGCACACATGCAGAAAACATTGCGGAAATTGGGTGCGATGAGCAAAATGTTGCATGCACATAAAGACAGTCATTTTGTTCTGGATGATAAAAAGTCCACAGCATATATATCTCCTGATGCTAGTTTCAGTGATTGGCAGGGACTACCTCAGTGCCAATTCCAACCACAACATTTCCATCCCTCTTAAAAGTGCACCATCTAATTTCAGGCGTCACTGAATAAAGAGCCTGTCTGCTGTGGAGGTGAGACAGCGTCTGGTGTTAGGATAAAAAAAAACAAACAAAAAAAAAAAACATCACCTCGGCCAGCTCACCTCCTCTGAGCCTGGAGACCAGACCCAGCTCTCCGAGGAGCTCAGCCAGGCCACAGAGATGAGAGGAGGGCTGGAACACAAAGGTGGCCCTGCTCGAGGGGACCACAGTCCTGGACGTTACACCATGAAAAACAAGACCTCGAGGAGAGGGACACAGAAAAAGACATAATTTCCCTGAGTGTTTCCCATGCATAAAGATGAACAAACTCACCCACAGACATCTCTACACATTTGTGCTTTTAATTACATTTGATATATGAAACCTCACAGGCTATTTTTCATTTTGCCCCTACAGTCGGATGAAAAAAAAAAAAAACAGGCAGCAGCCAAGAGGGAATTGAAATCACTAAATTGCTGTTAAGAGCGCAGCCACTAATGTGCTGGTGTGCCTGTTAGCCCAGATAACCTGAAGAAAAGCCGTCAGATGTTCTTGCGACTGCGTGCTACATTTCGCTGCAAAGTGCCATGCGGTATTTTGAGCTTCTTGGACTCTCATGACTTGAGTTACTGGATCAAAAATCATGAGAGTGTGACAAGGGCGTTCGACAGAACAATTTACTGGAAAGGAGGAGTGTCCCAGGGTGGCTTCTTTATGAGGAGTAAAAGGAAGAAGGGGTTGTTTGAGGGTTCAGGGAGTGTTTAAAATTCCATCTGTTCAGGATGTTGTATTTGAAAAAGGAGAATATTATGTATGTTTGTGTCAGCTGTCTGTATGTTTTGAAGCTAAAATCAATGCATAAAGGAAAGGCATTGCTATTGTTATTATTTTGAAGCTGTAGTGAAGCATCTAAAGGGGTCTCAGTTTTGATTTTACGCTTTTTAAATTTGGCCTCAGCATATCAAAGCTGCACTGTGTTCTTATTTCTAAATGTAAAAAGCCTCATCAGCAAAGAGCAACCAACCACCCAAAAAAAAGCTTGTGAGCTTTAGAGATGCTGGTAGATGGAATTTATTTATTTATTTTTTAACCTTCCTACAGAGCCAAGCTAGTCTGAGTGGGCGGAGGTTTGCTGCATAGATCAGCCTCTCATTGGGCGGAACGAGCCACCCGCTGAAGTCCCGCCCTACCACCTCCGGTTGTGTAGCAGTTTTCAACTGTTTTCAACACGTCCTTTACTAACTTTTGCAGTGTTTGATCTTGCGGGGATGTAGCCATTTTTCTGCCATGGTTCGCGTCCTGTAGGCGATATTTTTGTGGGCGTGTTACACCAAAACCTGTTTCTACCTGACAATATTTTTGCAAGCGCACCATTGCTGGAGCACTGCCCAGAACAATTGTGATTGGTTGAAAGAAATACAAGTGGCCGGGGCATTTTTTTCTCCAATCTTACAGTGAGAGTTGGCCCAGCCAGACCTTTCTTTTCTTGAGAAAGGTCTGGTGAGCGAGACTAGAGCCAGGCTAGCTCTTTTCCCCTGTCTTTGTGCTATGCTAAGCTAAGTAGCAGCTGGCTAGGGAATCATACATTACAAACACGTACATATTAATTGTGTCATCTACAAGCAGCAATCTCCAGGGCTGAAAAGTTACGCCAACATGGAAGTGCCACAAACTGCAGTTCTTTGAGTGACCACTAGAGGCTGGCTCCAGATGCAAATCAATCTCCATAGACCCCCATGACAGAAGGCCCAACTACAGCAGAAATAAACATGTTTACAGCCTGGTACAAAAAACAATTGTGGTCTCTATAGCAAATTTCAACATCCATGATAACTGTACGGGGGGGAATTTTTATATAACTCACCCGTTTATCTCAGTCAGATCCAGCCTTGCTCTTCCACAGCTCTACCCTCTTGTCCAAATATATACACTTCTGGCTCCAAGATGGCCACGCCGAAAAGCCAAATTCGAGGATGTTATGGTAGCTAAACTGATTATTTCACACAGTCTTTGACTGTTGCCACATAACAGAAAAAAAGGTGCAGAAATTTAATTTCAGCCTCACTCCATGCTGTGTGGAGTTTCCATGCTCTTTAAAGCAGGTCAGGTGTGCTGGAGACTCCAAATGACCCATCAGAGTGAGTGTGCTCCAGTTTGTTTGATATATGAATCCTTTGAAACATGCTTGTGTAAAGGACTATAAATAAACTTGACATGACTATTCATTTGGCAACAGAGCACGATTACACACACAGTGCCTGTTTTGACCCACCGTGCAGCCCCAGAGTCAAGGTCATATGTGCCGGGTCAGTATATCAAGAATCCTTCTCGATCGTCTGATTTATGTGCAGCCGTCAATCTTTTCTTGGCACATGATGCTGTTTGTACAACTCAAGCGTGAACCAATGAGGTCTTTATATATGTGTGTGTGTGTTTGTGTGTTTAAAGTATGCCATGCATGCCTTAAATCTTTCACCATGGCTGTGGGTGGTGCCTCTTTCTCGTTTGGCGTAGTATGATTTTTTTTTTTTTCCCACAAGCCATCTGGTGCGTCTTTTCAGGCCTAATAAGAGGGACACAGAAAGGCATTGGAGTTCAGCAGATGATAGAGATGGGAGCTGAGTAGGCCAGCAAACACACATATACACACATACACACACACACACACACAGGACAAGGGCAACAGATGGAAGGGGCCCCGATATGCTGCCGGTGCTGGAGCGGGGCCCGGTGGGCAGGCCCCACTGGCCTCACTGGGGGTCCATTGATATCTAATGTTCTGACAGACTTTGAAGTGGGAATTTGCTTCCAGAGAATGTAATTTTTCTTCTTCTGGCAAACTAGACGTACTTTTGGGATTGTTACAAATATGCATTTCTTTGTTGGATGATAAGTGTAGTTATCATCTTTTCCAACCACTAAAATTCAATTTTGAAATTAAAGTATTAATCGGTCATTCCCTCTGAAACACACAACTAAAAAATGTTATCAACTTGCCAGATGCAGGTTGGATTTACCTACTAGTTTAGCGACAACTATTTATTTGAGGAATGTGCTCTGAATTATTTATTTAAAGGCTACTTTTGTCTGCTATTGTGTCGTTATTTGTACATAACGTCTTCATTCAATCAATTTTCTTGTGCTGACCAAACCACCATCAGGTTTTAAGGTTTGTCCTCACATTGCACGTAAAGCACAGCTATCTATTCACATTTCAACAAGCAATCAGTCACTAAATGCTCAAAAACAAGCTTTTGTTTGTAACAACGTCCTGCTTTTTTCTTCTGCTTTAAAGAAACTGAAAACATGCATGTTGGTTTGGAAGGAAACATCTTTCAAGTGTCCTACGTCTTGGTGCGAGGAAAATAAATACTCCCTGCAGTGTCTAAACAATTACAGCCATCATCGTTCCCTTTTGGTGAAAAATTTTGTTGTCAAAAGCTCTCTGAATTCAGTCTGAACACTTTCGCACCATTGTGTTTTTCATGTCTTGCAGGATGGCCTAGAGGCACACACTTACCAGGGAAGAGGAACGACGGAGTGAGAATGGAAAGAGGTAATGTCAGGGCTGTGTCAGACACAGTTATGCTATTTCTCCGAGGTGCACACAAGAGAGTGCAAATATGACCAATAAAACAGTGAGTATACTCAGACTGTGGCAGCTTGTCACTGTTTTCCAAAATGTCTGACTCATATGTGTCTCTGAACCAGACACCTCTACAATAAACTCTCCCTGGTGTGGATGAATGACACTCGCTTGTATGTGATGGTTATAAAGAACATTAAACTGATACATGGGCAGGTGGCCGGCCCAATAACAGCCTGTGTTATAGCTTCCCTGCGTCTATGGCCTTGGGCTGTATCATTACTTGGAGGTGAGTGTGTTGCCAGGTGACCCCATCAGACAGTCTCCAAGACTGATAGATAGTGAAGGTGCACTGGCCCCGTTTTCCTGATAACAAATGAGTGGCCTTCCTGGAGCCAGTAGTAGAGAGCAGCTGTGGATATGACAGCAAGCCTTATCATTTGACTAAAATATTAAAGAAAATAGCTGCTTTGACCTCTATATTATGAAAAGGTTCATAAGTATCGGCGTGAAAGCAAAGTCTTAAAAGTTAAACTTTTAGACTTTTGTCCTGGGCTGAGTCTTCCTCACAGTGTTTGTCCAGACGGGTGTAGTGCATCTTTGGGCAGCTGGATGATTTTCGTCATGTTTACTTCACCGTTACGCAGGAAATTATGTCAAATGGGTGTGTGGTTCTGAGAATGGCTCTTGGCAGCATTAGCCTTGGGTGTACACCTTATACTTTGAGTGCTGACAAATTCCCTAAACACAGTGTGACACTGAAACAAGAAAACAACAGGCGTTTTATACAAAATTTTGCAAAATGGATACATTTTACACTTCATGTATAGACATTTATATGTCAGGCTTTTGTTACATGCTCCAGTCAAGATGGAAGTTAATTTCAGATCAAGATAGCGATTAGGCTACCAGCATCACTGAAAAACAAATGCAACGTCAGCACTGCAGCTGAAGAGTCAGATTGCAGGTCAAGAAAATAAGACAAACAAAACAAAAGGTAGAGACATTTTTATGCCTCCACGCCGGAGGTATCCATGGCTGAAAGCAATATGTTTTCATTTTTATATTAAATTGATTATCTATTAACACAGAATTACAACAAACAGAACATCCCACATAGCATGAGTATCACGTATTGGCTATCTCTTTGGATGGTGTTTTCCTTTTTTACATTCAAAGATACAAGAGCAGAAGTGGACAGAATGGTTGTGTAAGCTGCAAACGATAGCCTGTCAGGCTAACTGGGTGCTGCATTACCCAGCATTACTTTGAAGGCCAGGAGCCATTCATACTATTACAGTATTTTTGTGGGATTTCAGGCAACATTAAAAAAGGCCCCATTCAAGACCAGGGCATCTATATCTTTAGAGTGTTTCTTTACTGTGTAGGAGCAGATCCTGGATACTCCTGAGCCTTTATCATAATTTATGCTAACATTAGTGGCAGTGCCAAAACGGAAACACGTGAGCCCCCCCCCCGCCGCTAACTCAAGTGAGCTACGTGAGCTTAGCTGACGGAGCTGACGGTGACGTAGCTAAGCCTAAAATAAGCTCTAACAAAGAAAACAGAATTGAAATATATGTTTGCTTTATTGTTACACCAATATCTACTCTGGACACACAGACACGGGCATGATTAGCAGTTATGTTCTGCCCTTGACTGGATTTGGTGAAGTATACACCATGAACAGACCTGGTTTTGGCATCGGAGACGGGGCCCTGTTCATTCCTTTGAAAGTTGCTTGGTAGCACATAAACCCAAATAAGTTCAACTTCTGCATGTAAATTTATCCAGATCTTCTGGGTCCATAGAGCAGATGTACTGGAGACTTCCACCAGAAGAGAGGCTAACCCCTCTGTATCTTGAATGGGGATAAATTGATTTAATAGATTTGCTAATAGCATCCACTGATATACAGTCATCTCTTTAACAATGTAGGTTCATGGGATCAAGTCTTTTTGGGCCTAGTGACATCATGTGATGGACCCAGACGTGGTTTGGCAACAATATGGCTTCAAAGCTCTGCTCCTGGGGATGTAGTTTACTCTTTAGCAAGTCCAGCTAAACTTGTTATCAGAGATTGATGGAGCTAATGCTAGCTTAACTACCTAGCTAGTAGACAAAACCTGATAGTGACAGTTGTCTCCTCAGCCAACAATATGTACCTGTGCAGTCCCTGGTTAGAAATGAGCCAGTTTTCCTAGTTCTGTCAAATTCAGTGGTTACAAGCAACAAGAACATCTGGTCCCAAAAACGACTAAAACATATCCTCCAAGACACTTATTTATAAATGATCTTTCCAAACCTTGCAGTTCATATTAAACTAAATACGATGACTTGAGCGGATTTATAAACAATCCATTTGCTGAGTAGTTTTTGCAACTGAAGCTGGATGTGCCAAACTGGAGGTTCATGAAGATCCACCCTAAAGCAAGTCATAATTGTTTAACCAGACTGAAATGAATGGAGACAATTAGAAAATAGGACTAAAATAACCCGAATCATCCTTTAATGGTTTTATTCATGGGAGAAATGTACTTTACAGTGTTTTCAAAAGCTCAGAGGGGAGTGGCGGGAGGCCAAGTCTGCCCGATGAACAGCTGTCTTTGGCAACAGCAGGGAGGCTGAGGAGGGACTGTATTTACATTGAATTAGGCCATCAGTTGGACAGGGTCCTCAGCATACAAGGGACTCAGACGGATCAACAAACAGCTGTCTGACGCCCGTGATTCAAGGACAAATCCTTAGACACCTACAAATCACAGATTGACACTCCTGCATCTTTAAGAAGACTGAATTCCTGACACACTATCCAAATAAAAATACTGTATGTCTGTTATTCTTACAGTAGACTAGATATGCCCTTACATACCTGCAGAAGACTATTTCAAGCCATCATCAAGGCCAGTTACCAGGCACCAAGACTTCAAAAAATTATGTTTTAGGCGGTTGTAGCTATTTTTTATTGGACAAAATGACATCAGAGAAGCTGGAAAATCTCAGCTCATGATGGCTGATGACAAGTTAATAAGCTGTCGCCAATTTCCTCACCAGCAAATGTGAGTCTTTATGTTGTCTCTGTGGGAATCCATGAAATGTTCAGTGACTTTGTTAACAGTAGGTTGTAGCAGTAGTGGTTTAAATCTTTGTAGTAGAAAATATAGATTGTAGATTTTTCTACTGACTGGATTTTGCAATTACATCTCTTAACTTTTCCTCTTCATCTGACAGCAGCAATGGTTTTGATGTTAACTTTGACAAAGCAGACCTGAAAAATCATTTAGGGTGGGTGATACTCTTCTTAAATAAAGAGAACATCTATTTTAGTGTTGCCAACATCTAAGTAATGTGGATGCTACTTTTGTTCTCAATGCAAAACCTTCTATCCATGCAAACAAACAAAGGTTTTAGCACATAAAGATTTGTCTTTGTAAATGTCAGTTGAGCATATCAGGAAAATAAGTCTATCTTTATAACTTACATTTTATCTATTTTCCGTTTTTTACTTTAAACAAGTCAAGCCTTTTAATGATTCAAAGCCACCACTAGCATATTTTGAGCGAAAGTATTTCAATTGGACAAAATGGAATCAGTAGGGAAAAAGAAAGCAAGTAATGACTGATGAAAAGCTCAGCTGTGAAAATGTTTTCTTGACCAACAAATAATTCTTTGTTTAGCAAACTAACTTCCAGTGACTGGGGTAATATTAGGTGCAGCGTAGCTTCAAATTGCTCAGTGTTAATTACTGCTGATAGATTACCGTTAGGTGTTTTAGATAATATGCCACTTCTCCTCTCTCACCTGGGGAAAACCGGGATTTCCCTGTAAAGTAGCATTTATCCTATGTCACATGTCACCACTTTACATGTTTTCTAGTGGCCATGGGATCATTGTTTGAGGGTGTTCAGTCACACTTGTTGAATGGTGCACTGCACTCAGATTTGAGGATGAAAGCTGCCATTTAGCATAAAGATTGTGTTATTGTTAGTAACGGAATCTCGAGGTTAGACTTTAATATTTAGCTACAACAGCCTCTCAATAGGTTTTTTAGAAGCCGCATTTGTTATATACTTGTGTTTGTCTCTGTGTTAAAGAAATAGCCTCTTTCACTGCCACAAAGATGGTCTTTTCATAAAATTGAATGTGCAGTAAAATGATGCAGATTCTTTTGAAATAAGTGCTACAAGACCAAAAAACCAAGGATGTTGTGATGTTTGCTTTTGTTCAAAAGGGTAGAAAACCTACAACTACCAGAATGCATTGCGCTGCAATGGACAAATAAACTGTTCTGCTGGTGGGTGAAGTAAAGCAAGCTTGTCCATTTTGACACAGGAAACAACATGGCATTGTCTTGTGTAAAAGCCAAAGAGTGCACTAACACATGTTGCTGAAGACATTTTAGGCAGGAAATAGGCTATGCTGTAAGAGAATTTTGGTTTCTATTTTATCAGCACAGTCTAGTTTTACAGAGTTTTTGGGAGAGAAAGGGGCAGGTCTCTCTCTTGTCTCAAGTTACATCCTTACAGTAAAGTTACGTAATAATATAAAGTTACAGAGGTTAGGCCTTTGACTGTTCTGAACACCCGTCTCCTGAGGGAAAGTCCCAGGGGGAAATTTTGTGTTTTGTGACCCATCCACTGCTCCCCAGCATGCCTCCTTACCATACCGCTCAGGACCACTTCCTTCTTTACTCCTGTTTTTGTATCGGTCATATGGTTGCAGCCATCCAAAATACATGGGTTATGCACGAGTTACTGGCTCATCATTACGTGGGATATACAAATTTTGGTGCATTACTTTTTGTCGAAAAAGTTAGGAACAGTGCATGAGAACAGCCTGTTGTGTGACATATGAAAATGCAGAACATTGTTAGACAGATTTGAACAGAGAGATCTGGGTGCTGGTCGGCAAAGAAGACCAAACAAAAAAAACAAAGTACCCCTTTAAGTCAGACACGAGCCAGAATAATGGAATAGATTTGGCTAGGTTTGCCACGTTTTCAGTCTCCAGTATTCAGTCTAGAAGCAGACGAGGGTAGTCTTTGATTTTTTAAGTGACTGGATGTTCTATACTGTAAGCTGAAACCACAACAAACCAAACACGGCATTTCTAACCCCGCTGACATCTTACATTGACAGCTGACTTAACCCCTCCCCTCTCTCTGACAGGTTTCTGTACAGGTGCTCGCACTGCTTTAATACTTCCTTTGATAAATCAGACCCTATGAATCATTCACTGTGTGTGTGTAACCTCATGCCCTTCCTAAAGAATGCATTTGGTGGAGCAGACAACTCTAACTTAGTAATGAGGATGTCCTTTTTGTTCTGACTGGAAAACCTTATTAAATGGTCATATTGACGGACCGCCGCTGGCTTCACTGCTGCATTGGTGAAGCGATGAACTACCACAGTTTAAACAAAAATATTAACTCAACCATATACACACGAAGAAAAAAAGCATTGGACATTTTTTCTTTGCACTAGACACAAGAAACAACAAATATATATATATATATATATATATATATATTTATTCAATTATTCATTTATAACAGATCCCATTGTTTTTTTAAATATAGGCTGGTACCAAATGGTTGCGCTGACTCTGTGGAAGAGGACCCACTCTGCAGATATAAATGGCTCATCCGAAGGTAACAGAAAAACAATGATTCCTATTTTATGGTGATTGTAATCTAATAAAAACATAGTTTATAGAATATTATACACCACGTCTGCCAACAACAATTAGTCCAACTCTGTGTAAGGGAGGGTCTCCCTGGAAAAGCTACCTAGTGTTAGCGGTAGTAGGTCAATATTGCTTCAGCACAGACTGTGTTGCAAACATTTTGAGGTCCCAGATAGATCATCTAATTTATGCAACAATATTTTCTATGGTTTTTGTTTCGTGTGCATAGCAGGACAATGAGTTGAATAAATAGAAGGCTAAAAAAAAAAGATTTATTTTACACATCTGTATGCATTTATGTTCGTGGATATGACTGGAACAGAACACACTACACTTTTCGTCACTACACAAATACATCTTTACCTGAAACTGTGCTTGTATTTTAATGCTGCAGTCTGTGTTCATTTTGCTGAGAAAATACCAATTTATGTGTAAGGGCTCAGAAGGTGCGGTGACAGGTGGGGGTATATGGGACATGATCACATTGTTTGCTATCCACTGAATAGCAGATGCTGTTTCATCAGTATGCATTGGCAAATAGTTAGAGTCCAAGAAAAATGGGATCATGTTGGCCGGTAGTCTGGAAGTGGAGCTGCAAACAAGCAAAATGACTCAAAACTGAACCCAACAACGCATTTGCTGCATAAATATAGATGATCTATTCAGTGACCCCAGCTCTGCTTTCCATATCTGAAAAATCCAACACACACCACTCTGTTTTGAGAAAGCAATATCTCTTTAGTGTCGTTCACAGCATAAAAACCTCCCTCTCTAATAGATGAAGTCCACAGGCAGCACATTTCCATCTGAGTTTGTCAGCAAAGCCATGCTTTGATTTTTTTTTTCCTACATAAGTGTGATAGGCTCGACTCCTGTTGGAGAGCTGTAGGATTTTTGTAGGTGTGGAGAAAACAGATGGGCTGAAATTAATCCTCCCTATCTGTCCAACAAATGATGGAAGTTACAGCATGTGAACAGTTGTGTCCTTATGTTACTGTTTCTGACAGCTGATCGTATTGTGGAAATAATTTAAGCTTGATTTTAATCATTTTTCATAATTATTGTGGAAGGTATTTTCCATTAATATACCAAGGTTTTCTTGTTTTGCCATTATAAATTTATACAGTGCGGTATACAGTATGCTTCAGGGAATCAGTGTCTGTATAAGATAGATTTCCTGTTCATTTAATTGTTGGGTGATGTAAACAGCTTTTAGTTGTTGCTTGAGAGATGAAAGTGTGATTGCCTAATTAAGATCTTTAATTTAAGACACTTTAGTTTAGTTGCACAACTTTATGTCAGATTAAACTAGACAGCATATCCTATATACCATACCATGTGTATTACTGTGCATGAATGTTTATCATATTCATTATTGCTAAGAGCAACAGCAGCATAGAAACAACATTCAGCCCCTGCATTTGAATCGAGCTTGCAGTTTTGCCTCGTGAGCCCACGATTTGCTTGCAAGGCAGGTTTGTTTCAAATTTATGGATGAGGTTACTGGAGTGCACTCAGAGACCTGAAGAAAGCACTGTGAGAAAATGCAGGAAGAGGAAAATCCTCAGCTACCTTGAAACCGGTGAGGTAATCAATGAAGCACCGGCTTCAAAGAAACAAAGACACTCTATTTAGCACTGTTGCTTTCCGCCAACTCATGCACACACACAAACAAAATCTGAAGTATTGAATGTGGCCAGCACGTTTTTGTTTCATCCAGAGATCAAAGCTCAACTCATTTTAATAAATGTATGGACAGATGAGGAAGTATGTGCATGCCAGTGTCTGATTAAAGGACTCTATCTGACATATGTTATTCCCCTCCAAAATCTCAACACTAATACCCCACTGTCCCTGAATAGTTTGGGATTTGTGCAGTAATATTGCATAATGACATTGGAAGTTAGACCTACTTTCAAAATGGGTGGAACTGTGTTTGTAGGGTTTTCAGTATGAACAAAAGCAGGCAGTAGCCAATTGAGAGCCTACTGTATCTTTTGGGTTGCTGGGTTGAATGCCTGGGCTAACTGGGGATATAATTGTGAGGAACACTTCCTCAGCATACACTGTGAAGCACTGATTCAAGGCTTTTAACCCCCAGCGTCTGCTGAGTGACAGCACTGTAAGATTGTGGTTGGGTGAATACAGCTCCCAGATGTACAGATGTGAATGTGTGTTAGCTGCGTACAAGTGTGTTGCTGAGCTTCTATTTTCTGTAGGCTTATTCTGATGGCAAGGATGACAAGGTTAAAGAGGTAATTCAATCCACTTTATTGATGTGAAGATCAATTGTTCAGAGGGAGATATTCATGTTTCAGCACTTAAATAAATGATGCGTCTGACTGAACATTAAATACGATACACTACCAACATCGAGCCAAGTTGCACATAAAGTAGTCTCACTCAAGACAGAGCCAGCTTGTGCTTAAAAGACAGTGTACAATATATAGTATGCTGTACAAGGACAATTTGAAAATCATTACTTAACACACATAGCAGTCATAAATAAATTAATTCTTTGTTCACCTCCATTTTGACCTTTATCTTAGTCATGTGATCATGCATGCTCTTCCCTGCAATTTCCTGCTTCATATTCACAGCGTTACATGTAGTCAAGGTAACAATATGTCAGGGGGATGCCCAGTGCAACCACTGTCCTCCACAGTCGGCCACTCAGCAGCTCCACTGGAGTGGAGGGCTGTTTCCTGTCTAGATCAAGGGCACCTCAGCAGTACATTAAGGGAAGCTGTATTCATCTTTTTAAAGTCTTGTTTCCTGAGGTAGTCCAGGAATTTAAATCTGTTACCCTCTGATAACAAACCCAGTTTTCCAGTATGACCTCTAACTATAATGTAATGTAATGCCTGTTTCTCTCTGCTTTTAGATGAGTTAGTTTTGCGGCACAAATCAATTCCACATTTACACTTGCAGTTTGATGTCAGTGGCACTTAGGGTAAACACTTAAGCTGCACCATCCCCCGAGAGGCCACGATGTACACAAAGCCTCTTACATTTTCTTTTATTAATATAGTGTTGAACAACAAGCTGCTTATTGGCAATTGTGCTGTACAGGATACCAGGTCTTTTGTGCCAGAATGCTGCAAACATGAACGTTGGATGCACAAACTATTTGCAATGCTGCCACGAGTATGATTTTTACACAACATCTTGTGTTTTGGAGACATGCTAATGCCACTTGTTGCAATACCATTATGCTCACCGACACATTAAACTCTCAATGGCAGATGTTTTTATTGTGAAGAATCACAGCGTGATAAGTTTATGGTTGGGGTGCTTTTGGACTGAAAGTTATCATACCATTTATTGTTAAGTGTCCTTCTTAAAGATTATTTTTTTGGGTTTTTGCCTTTAATGAGCAGGACAGAGTGAAATGGGGTGAGGGAGAGAGCGGGGGGTGACACGCAGCAAATGGTTGCAAGCCGGAGTCAAACCTGTGGCCACTGCAGCAAGGCATCGCCTCTGTACATAGGGCGCCGGCGCTATCCGCTACTCTACCACCGCCCCAAGTGTCCTTCTTACACTCAAATATTAACAGTGGTGTAAAGAAACAAAGTACACAAGTCCTTAACTACAATTTTGCTGGACTTGTACTTTACCTCAAAGAGTATGTGACTGATTTGGCATTGCACTTCTATATCATTGTCAGACCCAGTTTGAAGGTTGACATATTCAGAGCATTAATATGGCAGCAAAACACCATTGCAATTCTACTCAATTCAGCAGAACTTTATTTATCCTGTAGGAAATTATTGTTCCAGAGAATGCTTCAAAATACAGTAACCACAATTTTAACAATTCACAACCAGTAACAACCAGACAACCAGTGGGTTCCCTGGGTCAGGGTTACTCACTGTGCCCAGTTTTATAACAATAGAGGCTGAAATATCCAGCCAAATATACAATGTACAAAAAAGAAGTGTTTAATGGAGTAACAACAGGAGTATTGTTTCAGTAGGAGTATGGTAAGTACAAGTGTGTGTGTGTGTGTGCGTGTGCGTGTGTGTGTGTATGTGTTGTAATCCAAGCTTCTCTCTGGATTGTTGTTGTGGTAAATCGGTCCAGCCTCACATGCGTGTCAGTGGATGCATGTATCTCATTGACTAGCTCATCTCACTACATCGCACTGTGCTCATATGGTGGTAACACTGATATAGGGATGGTCGCAGCACAAGTGTAACATCCCACCCTCCGTTTCCACCCTGGTAAACACCGTTATCTCAGTTGGCACTGTTACAATAGTTAAGTGATGTTTATGGAATTAGCACCGTTAGCTGCTAAGAGACGGTTCAGCCACCTCCATGTTAAGGACCATGTCCATTCTTTCATTGATTTTCCGTAACTGCTTATCCTGTTAGCGGTTGTGAGTGGGGTGGAGCCTATCCCAGCTGACAATGGGCGAGAGGCCAGGCAAACCCCGGACAGGTTGCCACACTATCGCAGTGCTGACACAAAGAGACAAACAACCATTCATGCGCACAGCTAGAGCTTATTTAAAGTCTTCAATTAACCTGCGTGTCTTTGGACTGTGGGAGGAAGCTGGAGCACCTGGAGAAAGCCCACACACTGACATAGGGAGAGTATGCACACTCTGCACAGAGGGGCTCCCCCATGCTCGGTTTAAACCAGGAACCCTCTTGCTGTACGGAAACAATGCTAACCACTGCACCACCGTGTTGCCTCATGTCTGTTCATTCATTGACATTCCGTTACCGCTTTTCCTGTAAGGGGTTGCAGGTGTGCTGGAGCCTATCCCAGATGTCACTTTTGCATTTTTCCTTTTAAAAAAACCCCCAAAAAACAAATTTGATGAAACAGAACCAGAGATATCATCTTTTCTGTTTCATGTATTCTTCTCCCTTGTCAAACCTAGTGTCTAAATTACCCACAATGCAACTCAAGCAGTTGGGTCTGAAATCAGGGGTATGGTATGTTATGCTGTTAGCAGCTATTATAGCCTAAAACCTTTTTGGCTTGGGACCCTTTACAAAGAAGCAGTGTGTAGCTGGGACCGTTTGTCCTATTTCATGTCCCCTAAAAAGACTTTTCACATACTGTCATTTAAATAAGTGTTTAAGGCCCAGAATGGCAAAAGTATCCAATATTCCACAAAAATGCAAAGATCTGTGAAAAGTACAAAAAAATTACAATTTTGTCCATCAGAACTTTGTTTCTTTTGTTTTCTTTCTTCCTGCCTCATTAATCATCTCATAACCCGCATCTCACATATCTTCTGACTCAGTTGGGAGGACTACATTACATATAAAGTAGTTAAAACAAGCTGCACCTCAACCAGCTACAACAGTGAAATGCTGCTGACACACTAATTAATCAGTATTAACAGTTGATTAATGTCAGACATATCAGTCACACAGGACTTTTATCAGCAGAATGAGTACTTTTGCTTTTCATGTTTTAAGTACATTTTGCTAGTGATGATGATACTCCTGTACTGAGAGTATTTTTACATTGATGTATTTGAAATAAAATATCAGAGTAATTCTTGCACCTCTAAATGCTACAGATGTCTGTGAGAAATATGGAGCCCCTGAAGTCCTGAAAGGTGATTTATTTTTTTTATCTTGTGTCCACAAGATAAAAAAATAAATCACCTTTCAGGACTTAAGGGACTCCGCAGAAATATGCCATCACACAGTGTCATGTATGATCATGTTTATTTAGGCTGAGAAAAGTGTAGCTGTCTGCAACACACTCAGTAATAGGTACTCTAGGCAAAAAATAAGGTTCATCTGTTTTATATCCACATTATATTTGTTGGCATACACTTCAAGCGTGTATGAACGTGCCCTTTTTATTGTGACCGATGTGATTCTGTCACCGAGGCAAAATACACTTATATGTGTTTGTGTGTTTGTGAGAGCGTATAGCCAAAACCTCAGCGGTGCCAAGTCAGCACTGAAATGCTGCGCTGTCCAGGAAAACAAATCAACATGCAGCTGTGCCCAACTTTTTATTTATTCATACTTCACAGATGTTTGCGGCAGTCTTTGTGTTTACAATATAATACACAGGAGTTCAGTGACAGACGCAGGAGAAATGAGGAGAGAACAGCAAACAGGATGCGACAAACACAATAATGCTCCCAGTATGAGGTACAGCGTATGCTTTACTCTGCAGATTAGAAAAACTGACTTTTGATGAAGTGATCACCACTTTAAATTGTCAAACCAGCTAGGAAATCATCAAAAAAAAGAATGAGCGTTGCTCTCCACGCCTCAAAACTACTGTGAAAGTAATACAGCTACAGTTGCTCCAGTGGGGCGAGCTCATCATATTCTTGATAAAGGAAAAAAGGAAAAAACCCTACAATAAATGAGTGCATTGGGGATTCTGTGGGGTTGACATACAGACGGAGAGGTATGGAGCAATGAAGAGGGCCTTCAAGGGCACACCACAGAGATTAAGGACAAACTACATTTCCTCGCTCGTAAGGGGGTGAATTGCTTCAATAAATCGTGCAAAGAAAAACCATCTCAGACTACCATTGATTTGGTCAAGGAGTGAAGCAGGTGTTGTTGTTACATTGATTTCTCTGCTTCTTTGTTTGCCACTGATCAAGTCCTAAGCACGGGCCTTGCCTTGAAGGTGGAAAGTGTCAAAGCTTTTACAGTCACCTGAAAGACCTGTTGTTAGGTACAAGAAAGTACACAGCCACAGCACAAAATAATTCCACTCATCTGTCCATCCATCTTTCGACCCTTATCCGCGTTCAGGCCAATGTGGTAGCAGGATAAGTAAGTGGCCCAGACATCCCTCTTCCTAGCCATTTCCTCCAACTCCTCGTGGGTGACCTCGAGGCACTTCAGGGCCAGATGTGACAGATAATCCCTCCAGTGTGCTCTGGGTTTGCCCCGAGGTGTCTCCCTGTTGGAAGTTGTAGTTTTCACAGTTTTAGGATGGTTCAAGTACAAAAGTAAAAGTACAGTTTCTGTCAGGATGGCAGCATGGTCTGTAGCACAAGTGACTCAGATACACATCTAGACTAAAAATTGCCACCAATTACTGTGGTAATTATTGTGATAAATATAGGCTTATTTTTTTATTTTCTTAGCAACATGTGCTTTGAGTTGTGCTGCATTTCCCACCAACTGTTTTGCAACATTGTTTTTAGCTGCTTAGCTAGTTTATTACCAGATTTAGCATCCAGATTATTCTGGCAGCTTCATTTCTCAAGTGACCAGCTACATTGCAGGGACTCTTCCTCCTTTTGAGATAAATGCTGATAAATATTTGCTGCTCTTGGATGCTGCGCCAACTGATCACTACATTTGTAAACAGACAGTTTTGCCAGTTATATGACAGAACATTTAGAAATTGCCTTCCAGTTCCCTGACAGCCAACATGGTGGTTGAAGACAACTCTCATATCGTGCCTTTAACTTCATACCATATCAGGTATAGAATTCTGCAGATGCTCCACTTCAAAATAAAAACAAATTTTTCTATAGTAAGCAGTTTTTGAGCTATGACAAAGGCCAAAATGTGACCTGCAACAGACAAGGTAAGGCGTCTTGTTTTTAGCTGAGCCAGTTTGTGGAGACATCTTTTGCTTTATGCTTTGACACGTGATTTGTCAATCACTTGTGGCCACTTGTGGCTGTTTGAGAGGAGTGAGGAGTCAGCAGGTAATGACGGCACTGCAACCACGAGAAGTCCTTAAGCATAAAATCATAAATGAGCACACGTAATGTTAGGCTGATTGGTCCAGTAGTATTCAAGATCAGCTGTGGTCAGGCAGATACACACAAACAACCAAACACATTATCCCCTCCAGGCTTGAACCTGGTAGAAGTAGCAGTCCAGTAATGGTAATGGCAATAGTACGTTAACTTCTGATTTCAAACAAAATTCTCCTGTGTGTTTATTTGACCCACTCATCCACCCTGAGCTCCTGCTGCCGATGGGTTTACATTGAAGTTAGGTAAAAGCCAGGTGTGATGCTAAAGGCAGCCTTGTGCATTAGTATCAGACATGAAGGGGGCGTGACAAAGCCAATATCTGATGACCTTAGAGTGAGACTGGGCATCCAAAGTTTAAAAGAGGAAGGGAATGCAAAATTTTTACATGTATGTTTCACATAGCTGTAGCACTGTGTAGCAATTTATCATCATCATGGATAGATGATACAAATAATTTAATTTTTCATGGACTTTTTTCTTATAAACATATCTTATATGTTCTGTTATGCTATGTTCAGATCTGTTGGCCAGACTCCTGACACCTAAAATGAAGACGTGGCGATGGGACTCCTCACATGCAATACCTTTTCAACTTACCTGTTGTGCACCAAAGAAATTAATTCAATAACTATTTAAGCCCTTATTTTAATTAGTCTTTTCTGATTGGTATACAATGTTCGAAACTGGCCGTTCTTCCAGTGTTTCACTTTGCCATCCCTTTTATGGTTGGTGGTTTCTTTTTACCACCATATACTGTATACTCTACCACACTACTAAGTACAGCATTCCACTGTATTCGGGGAAATAGTGCAATAAAGTCAAATGTACATACATGTTCTGTATTAAAGCTCACATTGTACTGGCCTGCCGCACTCAGGAGATGCTAAAGTACTGGATAAATACATGCTGTGTAGAGAACACTGCAGGATACTTATTTTTGCAGGGCTTGAGGGGCATTGCTGGATTGACAGAGGAGACAAAGGGAGGGTAAGATTTGTTGATCAAGTGATTTCAGCATGCGGTCACATGTTTCAGTCACAGTCTGCAAAGGGGTCATAGGTTTTGCTTTAGGAGGAGAGTCGTTCCCTATGAAACTCTCCTTTCTTGTTCGATGTATTTTTGAACAGAGAATACAACTGTTGTTTTTGCACTTCACTCTTGTTTACTTTACCCTTTACCTTTAAGCCCCACTCTATGAATTGTTTATGGACATTTGTTCCCTGCAGCTGTTACCGACTGATTGTCTTTGTGCACTGAAAATGTGCTGGTTAGCATACAAAGAGAGAACAAATGTATTTAATGGAATAAGTGGAAGATACCAAATCAATGCATTGAGGCATTAGTTTGAGTGACTGCCTGTGCGCCCTTTGCAGTCCACACCGTGTAGTCATAATCTGTCTTGAAATCCAAGTGGTTTTTCATTGTAGCCAAAAAGTGAAAAATTACATCTCTAAAGATGACTGAACCAACATTATAACAAAGATGAGAACTACTTTTGCTATCAGCTCTTTTAGTGAAATTACTGGCGAAGTGCAGTTTTGCTGCTGAACCAGAAAATATCAGCCCAGGGGATGTGTCCGTTGACTCTCATTTCTCCTTTGGGTTCTGCTGCATTTCTCCCCAGCAGTGTATGCCTTTCCACTGTCATTTTCCCCCCGTGGAAGCAATTTCCCATGCAGGCCTTTGGAAGGACAGCTGGTTAAACCCCCCCCCCAGAACCCCTTTACTCCACCTCTGTTCAAGGCCTCAAAGTGCCTTTATACAGTTTGTGAGTATACAATACATGCCTATGCATTTATGAGCTTGTATGTGCGGATATCATTCTGTACATACTGTGGATGTGTCCGACTGAAAAGAAGGCCTGTTCCTTTTCCAGACAGTACATTCTGCTGTGCATCTCCAGCCCGTTCTCACTTCCTGCTCATCAAATACCATGGCTTTGTCAGTGACCCTTGGGGTCAAACAGTGACGCACAGAGGCACCCTTTGTGGCAGCTGTTTCTGATGCAGCTGGCAACAACTGTAGTATAAAGACCCATACAGTCTGTATAGGGTGGTTGGAGAGGTGGGACTTTCACCCAGGAGCCCAATGCTCATTTCTCATGTAAAATCAAAAGTTAATAGAGTTATTCTAATAAGAACATAGTGTGCTAAGATGTATAGCACAATATGCTAGTGATATATGCTACATATTGTTAAGAACAATCATACCTATCTTAAGCAAAACCATGATGTTTTTTTTCTTACGCTAACCTCTTGCTTTTAAGGAGCATGCCGCTGAAGATTCTCAGTCATCCAGGTCATGGTTATCTTAAGTGCTACATCGTAGGCAACTGTTGGAGTTTCTAGAAGATGTTTCACCTCTCATCCAAGAGGCTTCTTCAGTTCTAATGAACTGGTGTGGAGTTACAGGCTTTAAACTCTGTGTAGGTGTGAACCCTTACAGAATCGGTGAGGTCACGTGTGACCTCTGAGTTTCAATAATAACCTATGAAGTTTATTTTGAAAAAGACTGTATGCATTCAACAAGCAGAAACTGTACATTTTCTCTGAAATCTGGAGTGTATTGTGAAAAGATATAGTGCATGTAATGAGCGTACATTGTCACAGTGCCCCTGGACATCCAAAACTGGTGCAGGATGGTACTTGGTGAATCATATTTTGATGTGTAGGTCCAAAGTGGTGATATTTGAAGTCATAGTTGCTGTTTTTTTTCTGCTTACCTTTTTATTGGCATTACCTGACTTTATACTGCTGTTACTTTGGGTGTTTACATGCTTACATATACATAATGATATATATATATTTTTTTTTTTATGTCAAGAGACAAGTCAGCATTTTTGGAAAATAAGGAAAATTAAATGTTAACATATCTTGTCATCTAACTCTCTGCAACAAAGTGTAACGACCTCGGACATGAAACTGGTGGACTCAAATGCACGACTCAAGCAGTGGTAGGTATAACAGAAGTATTTTACTTGGCAAAAATTCAATCCATCAAAATCACTCACAAAGAGGATCAAAGTACAACAAAGAAAAACGCTCACTTGGAGGATCAAAAAATATCACAAACTTAAATAAAACCTGATAACATGAAAACCTGGCTGGGACGTTTGACGAGACAATCACACAGACTGAACAAGACGAACTGGCAACAAGACAAAGGGAGACAAGGACTATTTATACATGAGGTAGGGGAAAACAGGTGAAACCAATCAGGGGTGGGATAGACAATCACAATGGCGGGAAATTCACACAAAGGAAGGAAGTCAGGGTCTGAAACGAGAGGGAAAAGGTGAGTACAAAATAAAACAGGAAGTGCACGACGACACTAAACATGAGTGACTTCAACGAAACATAAAGTGCTCATGACAACAAACATGAAACTAAATTAAGGCATGACATAAAACATGAAGCACTAAACATGAACATGAATAAAATTAATATACTTGACGAGACACAACACAAAGCAAATACACATAATTCCCCAAATAATTAACTTTTTAATTTAACTTCAGACTTCACCATGTTTTAGGCAGACTGTTAGTCTCACCCTCCTGAACCTCAGTTGGTCAAACTCTCATCACAGCACTTGCTACTCATCTTTATTAGCTTTGAACAGCTTCTGAAACTTTAGAAAGTAGCATCTGTAAAGTCCTTTCCAGCACCATAAGGAGCACACTGACTAACAGAATTGTTCATTATCAAGAGAGGTGCAGATGTTCGTCTGGGTTTTTTCAATGGGTTTTATCTGCTGCAGTAAACATGCAGACAATATCTTTTCTTTCATCTCTGCATATACCTTCTGTTACTGTGACTTCAGTTTCATAACTACAAAACAAAGTCCTCCAGTCATCCAAAGCATAAGGGATAAATCTGGAAACATCTCAAATATTGCTGAAAAGGCAATTTCATACAAACAAGGAATTTAGTTGTGTATACACAAAGTCTCCATAAAAAGTTGCATGGTGGTGCTTTCAGTAGATGCGGAATCTTTAAAAATGTATATATGCACACAGCTGCCCATTATTAATGCACATCTTGTTTCAGAACTCCATCCTAAAAAGCATTTTAAAGTGTTCTTACAGCTTGATAATTTCACACACATCTGCCTTCAGGCCCAACACTCCGGTCCAGCTTTCCAGATAGTGCCGCAGAAGCGCTGACACAGCCAACCTGGGCCTCTCATATCTCACTTTCCCCAGTCTTCAGAGAGGTCAGTCCGTCCTGCCCTCTCCTCTCCTCCCAAAGCATCCCTCACTGCCCCCCCACATTCATTAGTCTAATGAGTTCAGCTACCGTCCGCGCAGCCAATGTCAGCCGACAGTCACACTTATCAGCCCCGCAGCCCTTATCCAAACAGCCACTCCTTCGAAATGTGATCTGCATCTCTGACCAGATCAATACGGCAAGAACAAATCCTCATCATCACTTTCAAGGTGAAAAACAGAGTTAAAAGTAGAGTGTGTTACTCTAGATGCAAAATGCTGATCCTTGCTGTAGCGCATATAAAATTCTAAATAAAGATAAAAGTGTGAGGTGAATGTAGGTTACATGAAAAGAGAAAAAAAAGTCACATGCAGCATTATTAAACTGCTTTTGAAACAACATTCTTCATTTTTAATTTACTGATATATCAAGTGGCGCGATTAGCTAAAGCTAATTTTAGGCTTTAATTCCTTTTCCTGGTCCTCGCTGTGCTTTCAAGGACTTTGGTGGTTGGATTTCAGCAGACAGCACAGTTTGGTTATGATCCGTCTGGGGAGGGGAGAGAGCTGATTGTGGGTCGCCTCTATTGGGATTCTGCTTTCACAGATAAGATAGCCCTCGGAGACATGCTGCCTGCAAGCGTATTGTCTTCCATTTCCAAATCCAGTCGATCATATCTGGGTCAGAATATTTGGCTAATTAGAGGGCAAAACAGTTTTTCGTAATTCCTCAACAAGGGGATGTGCCACACTGAGCATATTTTTCAAAGACAATAAGACTGTGACTGCAGATCCCCGATGGGCTTTTATACCTCCATTTATAACGACGTATCTCCTGCACATCAGCACTATAATTTCCTGCAGAAATTGCGTTTAGGCACTTGGTATTCAATAGAGGATGTTTATCAGATTATATGAGCCTGTGCAGTCTAATTTGCATGTTTCTGAGGGGCTAGCGTCATGACTTCAGTGCCCGCATTTGAAAGCAGGAAAGAGCAGGCAAAGATTTGATTTTGTCTTTGAGCTCTCAGAGCATCCCATTCAGACGAGCCTGAGTTCAAGATGTTTAATTTCTGCATCCCATCAGATATGCCCCTAGTGCAAATGAGATTTACACACATCCCACAAAAAGACATCGAGATAGCACTAATAGAGCATAGGGCTGCTACCTCCTCTTCCCCAACTGCTCATCAGTATTCTGTGAAACAAAACAGTAGAAACAAGCTTGGGAGCATTTTGTCTACTTTAGTAGAACAGGTTGTTATATAATAAAAGTACTCTATAATAATAAAAGAGATTTAGAAATAGTCCTTCTGACTGACTCGGTTGCTCAGGTATACAGCATGTGGCCGTAATAAAAACAGGACCATATTATGCAGGAACTGAAAGCTTCTGTTGTGAAAAGATGTCGGCATTATGCCCCTGAACCAAGGTGAGTGTGACTCAAAGGGGGCTGAGCTCCTCTTACCTCCTTCTTTACCATCTCTTTGTTTCCCTCCTCCAAGCTTTTTCCTAATTGCAGCAGAGGTCATGTGCCAGAACCACAGCTCAGCACTGAGCTGACAGAGATGTAATCAATAGAAAGCAAAGTGTTGCGTCCCCTCTGGTGCCTTCGTGTCATGTTTATCTTCCTTTTCTTTTTCTTTTCTTTTGTTTGTTTCCTATTTTCCACTCAAGTATACCATGGTCATGTAATTTTATAAGGAGAAAATTATCACAGGGAGTTGATGTTAAGGGAGCTTTGCTTCACGCGTCGTCGTCTGCTCTTAAAGATGGAGTGACTCACTTCTGTATGAGCGCTCTGAGGATCCCAGATGGCTGCTGTTACTGGACTGGACACCTTCAGTTACAACACAGCTGCAGAGGGATGATTAAAATAAGCACGACAGACATTATGACAACATTACTGAGAAAATAATGTGCATTTAGACAGAATGCAAATTTTTGCCTTCGCAGGAATGACGCAAGGCGAATACTTCCTCCACGAAGTAGATATATATATACAACTACTGCATGTTACCTTGAAATCCTGAAGGAAACTTTGTTTTTCTCTCATGTCTCTGAGGTGAATGGAGAATCCAAAAAAGTGAACATTCTTCATGAATTGAAGTATTTAGGGTCCGCAATTAACAACAGCCATCATATCAAAATCCATTCACAAACTCTCACACAACTGTAGTGCAGTATAATCCAAGTCTCATCTACACAGTCGTATGCTCAGTACTTCCCAATCACATACATTGTGGCTAAAATGTTACAATATAAAACATTTACAGATACGAGTAGCTTGCCCTGAGCGTGCCTGGGCACTAGCGTGTGTATGAGCTCTGCTTGAGTTCAAATGCACACACCTTCGCAAGTGCACTGCTCGCCCATGTGAAAAACTGTTAGTGGAAATGCATGTGTTTCAGAAGTTTGAGAGATCTTCCATGAATTCAAAGATAAATGCTAACATCAGCATGCTACCATGCTAAGACTTAGCAGGTGTAATGTCTACCATCTTAGTTTAGCGTGTTAGCCTCCACCAATGACTTGTAAACATTAGTTTTGCAGCAGTTTTGACACATTTAAATGTTGACCTGATGATGATGATGATGATAGATAAAGAGTTGGAGAACTACTACAGGTATTACAGGTTATCCTGAAGGGAACATGAATGCGCAGTTTCATGATAATCAATGCAATAGTTGTTGAAATTTTTCACTGAAAGCCACAAATGTGATCCTCATGGTGTCACGAGAGGAAAAGTCAGGGGCCTATCAAAATCAGTAGGATTCATCTTCTGGGCACCATGTCAGTTTGCACCATGACAGTCAATGCAACAGGGAGTAAAAATCATGTTTTCAAAATGTGAGATAGTTCCACCCAGTAAAAGGGCTAAATAGTGTTTTCAATTCAAAACAGAAAGGTGAATTTTACTGAGTTAACATTTTAGACATTGGCCTTTTAAAAATGTTTTCAGATATGCATTATCAGTATCACGGAGTAAGAAAAAGCCTCAACTTTAATGAAACCATTGATCTTTAAGGATGAAAGTCTTCATTTAAATGGACTGCACCACCAATGATATATAGTGCTTTCCTACCTTAAATGACAAAGCACTTTGCAATTTGCCTCTCATTCACCCATTCAGGCACACACACACACACACACACACACACACACACACACATGACTTACCCAAGGACACTTGGACAGTCATCATATTCAAGAATGCAACCACTGCTACACATCATTGTAGGGAGTCATTAGTGACTGATCAGTTGCGTGTGATCCACCAACAAAGATGGATGACACAAATATCTCTGGCCCTTCACTTCACCCTGTCCATGACTTCCCAGCTCTCCTTGCTCTCACCAGGTAATGAGTGAGATTACTTCATCCTGTATATTGAAGGGATACAAAAAAATGAGAAAAATCCAACTCATTTGCTGCTCACTCGCCTCTTCACTCTCGTATCCACGGAGAATGAATGTTTTCTGGGCCACTACGCTGAAAAAGGGAGGGCTGAATGCGGAGGAGCTGCACTCTTCCATCAAAGTTCAGCAGATAGAAAAGAGACAAGAAGGCTCGTCATTCAGCAACTGATGGAATAGGCTTTGCAAATGTGCCTGCTGTTTACAGGCGTATCACTGGTGTGTGATGAATGGAAAAACCTTCAGTGAATGAACTTTCTGTGAGGCCGTAGCAGCCATGCTCTATTGTAGTTTATTTATTTATTTTTACAATTTCACACAGGACTGTGCCACATGCTCCACACATACAAGGACAAGATTCAGTTTTAATCAATAAATGCAAAAATAACTTGAAAGCTGACTTTTGCACTGTCTGAAAATAAGTTGAGAAATCAAAATGTCACAGCTCTGTGTTCAGCGCTGTGAAGGACATATCAAGGACCTTTTTTTCAGGCTCACAAGCATTGTTTCTGCTGGAGTAGTACCAGACAGGGGATCTGAGGGAACAGGATGAATATTTAATCAGCGTTACCTCGTTGGCATCTGCTATGCCATCTTTTTGCAAAGTTGCAACTTGGGATTTTATTTCCACTTGCAAAGCAGAATGAAAGTTGATCCGTTTGTGTGGATTTTATTTAATATTGCTTGTCATTTTGGGGTGTTGTGCAGAACACATCTTAAAATGTCACTGTTCTCGAAACAACGTGAGTCAGAAGACTAACTGTAAAGGTTAAAATAACATTCCTTTTTTTCACTTTTCTGTCAGGACTTCTGTAATCTCTTACTGAAGCTACACAGGAAATCACTGCAAAAAGAAAGAAGATAAAGCATTAAAATAATCCAGAGAAAACAATTATTTAATTTTGTATTTAAATAATATCTAATCTCTAATATATCTTTGAAATGATGTCTGTTTAATCAGTGAACTTCTCCGTGTTGCTTTAAAGTCAGCGGATCTAAAAACAACTTATGTGAATATGTTCAAAAAACCACAAGTCTCACCCCGTGTTATGCTTTAAACCCGTTATGAAAAACACATAGTTTCAATATGTCTAAATTGTCCATGCACATAAAAGTCTAGAGAAGCTATTTCTGACCATGCTGCACCTTCTGACCCGTGAAGCGTAGCTAGTGTCAGCTCTGCAGTTGTTGTGCAACACATATCCTTTCGTCCATAAAGAGGTAGGGAAACGTCCTCTATTTTCTGGCAACAGCAGGCAGATGGTGAGGTTTCTTCTGGGAAGCATAATCTCCCAGCAAAGCTGAGATAAAACAAGTTTAATACTGTAAAATCCTGAGGTTTTATCCCTTGCTCTGGTGATAACACACATATGGCTCCACATCTGGGGGGAGGGGGTGAACAGCGGCCAGCCAGACATCATTTGACAATTTAGGTAACGTCAATATAACTACAGTTAATCATAATAATAATAAAGAGGAGGAGGAGGAATCATTCTCATGCCATTCTGCTGTAGTGGATGTGTTGATAAGTATCACTTTAAAGATGGGCATTACCTCATGGGAGATCAAAGGCCCAAAACTGCACTGCAAAAACACAAAATCTTACCAAGAATATTTGTCTTATTTCTAGTCAAAATGTCTCATTTCTAGTAAAAAAAAATCTCATTACACTTAAAATAAGACTCATCACCTAAAAAGTGGTCTTTGAAGCTACAGTAGACTGCACATACATAGTATTATTTCCACTGGGGAATAACTAAATTACCACTCCATCCCTCCCCAAAGTTCGCCAACATTACCCTGTAGTGATCACTTAGTGTTGGATCCAATGATAGCGCCACAACAGCACGAGATGCATGTATTGTACCTGCAGCATATTCTGCTTTAATTATATTCCCCACAGTAAGTGTGTTTATGTTTCAATCAATGTGTGATGAAGACTGACACGTGGACAGATCCGCCTTTGTAATGAGACTTATCTGAGCAATTGCTTTAATCATGTTGTTTCATTTGCTTGGGTCATGGTGAGCAGAAGGTTTAGAGAGGAAATAGCTTTGGTAGACTCGTCTTTCTGAGAGAAAAATTGATTTCTGAGTCTTTTTTTTTTACCCTCAACAATCCCCACTGGCATCAGAAACTTACAGGAGCAAACACAAGCAGCCCAAACTAATCAATCACACTTCTTGCGGTCTCAATGTGGCATCTCTGTACAACGTAAAACTTTTTGAGTGCCAGCTATAAGTGCCAGCTACAGCACATCTAGCGTGGGGGAGTGTGTCCCTGTTCAGTTTGTCCTGTACATGCACATGCATAAGGGTTACATGACACACATTCCTGCCAGTGGTTTCAACAAATCCAAATTAGGACAACTGGAAAAAAAAAAACTATTTTAAAAAATCTCAGTTTGGCTGAAATTAAAAGTTTATCACATAATTTAAGGTTATTTATAAGGAGAAGTTATGAAACATATTAAAACCAATATTTGTGTGTTGTTTACCAAAGTGCACAACCACACTTTCTGGTTCACCATCCTTGAAGAAAATCTTGTGCGATAATGGGCTCTTAAAAGCAGCTAGTACCTTGAATATCAGGGGATGAAGTGCACTCAGTGGAAATACTGGAAAAAACATTTCTCGCTCAGTGTTGCTGTTGTTGCTGCCGCTGCATGTTTGTCCACCTTCACTCTCATCAAAGGTTTCTTGAGCCTTATAGCTTTATTTGTGCTATTACAAACAGGTCAAGTATACTCAGTTAAAATCAGCAAAAGGTATTGTGTATGCATGCCATGTATATTGCTTTGTGCTGTGCATTGTGGCTACAGCTCCCACACAAGCTCCAACAGTCCCCTGTTCAACAATATCTCAGTTACAAGGAAGTTTTACTTACTAGAGTATGGATGTAGCATGCCTCCATATATATGAGTTCAAGGTAGCACATGGTGAGTAATTGATACATTAATGAATTATACAAATGGCGGTATCATGGGGGAAGTATTCCTTTACCAGTGATCGCAAAAAACACAAGAGAGAAATGAATAAAAACAAATAATGAATGGAAATATTACATTCACATACAGTGGTTACCACCTTGTAATAAAAACCCCTGCTTACTTAATAATTGTATGATGATATAGAACAATTAAATAGCCTAGATCTTTTAAAATAAATGAATAGCCTTGGACACAGAGAGGGTCAGGTAGAGGATCAAAGTTGTAGGGGATGTGAATGGAAACACATCCAACATATATTAACAACACCCAAATACGCCAATTATCAGGACAAGGAAAAACACAAACCGGAGGCCAGCTCCTTATCCCCACTGATTTCTGGCAGCCTTAGAACTCAAAACATAGCGGGATATGTTGCAGACGTTATAGGTATGTTATTGGAAACACACTGAACACACGCAGCCCTCTACCTAGGGACCCTGTAGCTTCTATGCTGCTCACTGAAGAAGGTGTAGGATGCTGATGTCATCATATGGCTCCCATATATACTGTGGACTCTGCACGTATTTTGGTATAACCCCTTTGTTACTGATGGAAATGGTGCTGTAATACAGTAAATGATGATGAGTTTACCATGATTCTAACACCATAATAGCACATGTAACAGGGGATGTGGGGATTTGCACATTATACATTATCGGTATGAATACTTTTACAGCTCAGCTATGTCCTTGTGCAGAATCATGTCATAATTCTGCCAACAAAACCATAAATCAACATTTTTGCTTGCACGTAAAGGATTCTAGAGTTCACAGTTCTCTGTTTGCACTCATGTTTTTGGCCCATATTCCTGCAAAGACAGCATAAAGTGCAGGAGGAAAGGGGTCACTGAGTACCATCTGGAGTCACAACGGATGGTAAGGTCCATGACACTCATCCAAACTGACCATGATGTAGTGCATGCATGTACATGTCAGAGGTGACGATCATATAGAAGCATGTAACTCACCAGGAAACATCCCCAGATGAGAGGTGAATTATGGGAAGGAGGCTCCATAGCTGGAAAGGAGAAGACATTTATAGCTCTATCATGGAAATGGATTTCACTATTCATTACCCCGAGGACTGATGACATGACTTTTAATGCTGAATCATTGTACCATGACTTATCCTATCCATCTCTCCTTTCAATACTGTACGGCAATGAGACAACCTGCATTACAGCATCTTTGTCATACTTAGCGTATACATTAACAGTTTAATAACATATTTGCTGTTTGACAGCTTAACTTTCAGACTGCGGCATTGACCTGCTGCAAAAATCAGCTCTAAAACGTGAACAGCTGTTCAGTTGTCAGCTGCGGATCTTTCAAGCAATTTACTCCAGCAGTCAACCCTCCCTCTCTTTAGCCTCCCCAGCAACTGAGCCCCTCATCCTACATGTGTTGAAAAGTGAAAGGATTCTGTGAGCTGAAATGCTCAGAAAGGCTGGTGTGGAAGCGACAGATGGATCTGACAGTGAATCAGACCTGGTGGCGGGACTGACGATGGTGGTGGAGAGGAGGAGGGTGGGCGCACCATCACACAGAGGGACACAGAGAGGACGTGGAGTAGAGGAAAAAGATGAGAAACATGAGAAACGGAAAAGGGTGAGAAGAAGATATGTAGGCGTCAAGCGCGGCGACATGAGACAGACTGATTCACACGGGAAAGGGCATGTTAAATGAAAGCCGGGTCTGTGACAGCTCCGGGGGCATGGATTGCACTCTTATCAAACCCAGCTGCACCCATCTCTCCTCAAAGGCAACACACACACGCAGACACACACATCCATGTATGAACGAGCAGCGCACCCCCTCTCTGGTGCTTTCAGAAGTTGTGAGCTTGTTGACAAAGAGTTATTTTCCTGTTTGTGACTGTAAACTTTGTCTCCAGCCGAGGCGGTGAAATGTTTTGCTACTGTATTGTGATTTGACTTTGTACTCTGGTGTTTACAGTCAAACTCGGTGCTCGAAAACAGCTCCACAGGTAACCTTGCAGCAGCATGGCATGCTCATATTGTTGTTTTGGCATTATGTAGCATCATATACAGATGAATCACCACATTTAAAACTGATTTATTACTTAGCTGTTATCAGTGGCCTGTGTAGACTCCTTACAAGCTCAGAGTTCAAACAAGAAGTGCAGTGTTCTCAGAAAGGGTGCAATATTAAACTCAAAGGTGCATGACGAAGGTGCATATTCTTATCAGTCACCCTCTTGATGTGGCTGCTTTAATATCCAATCAGATCTTTTATCACACCAACAATACATGGTGACAGAGAGATGCAGATATATTGATGACAAAGGAACATTTGATTCAGCTCTCATTTCTTGTGTTGGAAACATAATTTATCAAATTAAACATGTACCAGCTGGCAAATTATGCACCAATTACACTGTAAATCACAGATGACTCTGCAGCATGACAGTGACTGCACACTGCTGTTAAACTCTTCCCCAATCACCGCACCCCAGCAGTGAGCGAGTATCCTTTCACACAACGACTGACTCGATTTAAACTTGAAACACACACGCCTCCATCTGCAAAGCCCCACTGCAAGCAATAGCACCCCAGAGCCCACGCGTCCCTATTCCCAAGTCTACACTTTACTCTGCTTGGCTGGGTTTTATTAATGCAACCCTTCCACATTATCCATCATTTCTCTCTGGCAAAGTCCTGACAGTTAATTAGATGCCACATTTGCTAGAACTATATTAGGCATTAAATGCTAAAAAAGCCTTTCAGAAAAAGCCAGCAATCATGACCTATATGACGGCAACAAAACAGACGCGTATGAAAGGAGAAAAGTGAGATAGAACACAGCTAAATGTTATAAACTTTTAAATCTAAAAGGGGAGGAACATCAGATGGGCTCCATACATCACTGTGTCAGACTGCGTCCAGACCCGCTGAGGTCAGACACTGATGGATGACTCTCTGTTTCAAAACCTACAGCCTTAGGTCAGTATATTAGTGCATGCACCAAGCTGTAATAGTAATAGTTAAAAATCATACAACACTACAGCAGCCAAGATTAAAGGACATTCCACCTAAATTACTAAAACTAAACATATTTTGACCTGGAACCAGAATAATCTGCAAGCTGGTGTTTTATTTGCTCTGCTCCCCATCCTGTTCAGACAGTATTAATATCTAATACTGGGATTGTTTGATACAATGACTGATGACTCACAGAGCCTACTGTATGTGCTCAGTGTAAAATATGTGATAATGTCACCTTCGGTATGTGCATCCTCGAAAATAGCCAAGATGGCCGAGCTGATGTGGAACCTCCTGTTGATGTACTATTTTCAAATTCTGCTGGCAAAAATGGCAACACTCGTTCACAGAGATATTAATGCCACACCATAACAGCTCATCTCTGCACTCTGTCAGTCGCGCAGCACCATGTCACATGTTTCAATGCTCTATCTATCCAATTGTGTCCAGAGGCACTTTGATCTACTGCTGTTGGATATTAAAAATGAACTGACAGGTTCCAGACTAACTCTAATATTGACATCTTCATCTAGTGATAGAGCTAAGTAGAATACAGATGGTATGGATTTCTTTCTACTGCCACGCCAGTATAAATGGATATGTGGTAATAGGATGAATGGGCATTTGTTTTAGTTCTCACCGCACTGAATAATTAAAACTTAACTCAATACTGAATGGCAACATATTTTGCCAGAAGCGGTGTTGAATTTAAGTTGCGCTACAAATGTTAATCAGTTGAAATCTTTCCATGTTCCTTAAAATGAATTTGTGAATGCTGTCGGTATGTATTTTATTCTACTGCCAAAATGATATCTGTTGATTACATCATTCTGTGGAGCCAAAATGTTTCATCACAAACCAATTACTAAACATAAAAATAGGAATAAGACGCTTCAGATCAGGGGTGTCAAACTCACTTTAGTTCATGGGCGAGATACTACCCAATTTAGTCTCATGTAAAACCATTGAATAATAAACTAAGGAGTACAACTTGTCTAAACTATAAAAACATTTGCAAACAGATGATAACCAGCCTGAAATGACAGAAGAAAAATAAGTGCAGATTCAAGAAATTAAGTCAATTTGTTAACTTAAGTTCAGGAGCAGGGCCACGCCTCAACCACACCTCTAAAAACCTGCCAGACCAGGTACAAGTATACTTATACCTGGTCAACCCATCCTGCTCTGTTTGTCTCTGATTTCTTGACCCACCCACCATTTCCCTTCCCTTCATCCATCACCCTCCCTACCTCATACCTACCTTCCCTTTTCCCTCATCTCTTCTGGTGCATACCTCTCCCGTGTCTCATTCTAGGTACCGTCTTGGGGGCCTATTATTAGCTAGGGTGAGAGAGAACCCCCCCACACTGAGTCTCCCTGTGCCCGATCTCCACGACATCGTCCCAAATCAACAGAAGACACCTTCACCTCCAACTTACATCCACTCATCAGTCCTCAACAACCAACACCTCCTGAATTACAATTAAACATTTAAAGAGGCAACAGATAGGATTCGTTATTTTTTTTTAGTTTGGCGCCACTTAGTCAGTCACATCAGTTAAGTTAGCTGGGCGTAACTTAGCTGGGCGATGTCCGTCGATAGCTGCCTCCGTGAGAAGAGAACAGAAGGAAGGGAGGGGGGTATCACTGTCCGAGGGCTGCCGTAGAATAGCAATGAGGATGTCAGCCGACCAGCACTCGCTACCCGGTCCCTGGTTGCGGCGATTTGCAATGCTGGCCAGCTAGGAATGAACTAGCAGCCAGTACAGTACAGTCCTCTCTCGTCTAGGTAACATTTAGCCGTGTTACTTACTGATCCATTAGAAAGAAAGCTAGCTGGACATGGTGTTGAAGCCTCTTTGGTCACGGAGCTCCCTCCATCTCTTGAATGCCTGACTGAGGTTTACTCTTGTTTTTCCTCTTCTTTTATCACTCTCCTTTTTGCTCTTCTTTGCCTCCTCAGACAGAGGAGCTTGTTTTCTTTTGCTGGGCTGTTTTTCACTTGTCTCCAAACTTTGTCCGTCTGCCATTGTGCTCGTGACTCAACTATCTCATGCCCAACTCCTCACAAGGACCAGCTCCAGTCCCTGATTGGCTGACTGACCAATTTTGCAATACATGGCGCATTTCCTGCCGTAAAGCAGATTTTTCCCGCAAAATTTTGGCACCGGTGGCAGAAGCGTATTGCACAGCCACTAAGTAACCTATGTAAACGCTGATAGTCTGATTTTACTGTGGACACTACCCTGTGCAACCCACATTATTTTCATAATGATATGTTTAGGAAAAGATGCTATCTGTTGCCTCTTTAAATGATATATTGTTGTGGTGTGGTCCTTGCAGTGAATATGTCAGTTTAGCAGTTCAGCACACGTGTTCTCACAAACTAACCCTCAGACTCTGACTTTGATCCTGATGCTCAGCGAGTCACTCTGGCAATCAGCAATGATGCTCATTTCCTATGCCCATGAAACCGAGTTGCACCAATCACATCGGTGTATCTTATAGGCGGGCCAGAGGCAAGCTAAACAGATGACGACAGTGCTGCGATGACAAAGTCCGGAATCAGTCAGTAAACATTGCAAGATGGCTATGGATGAACACCAGTTGTTTGAAATGGCCATTATAATGAACAAGTTAGACTTCGCTTTTTCTCTAAAAGAGGAACAGAAGACGGTGCTCGAGTCTTCCTTTTGCAAGAAGGACGTTTTTGCTGTTTTGCCGACCGGATACGGCAAGAGTCTAATCTACCAGTTAGCTCCGCTGGTAGCTAAGCGTATACGTCACCCCGTGTAGTGTTCTGATTGGTCGTAGTGTTATCCAGTTGCGTGCAGTGATATTTACAAATGCATTCTTGGTGCCGCCCCTCAAGTTGGGCCATTTTCATTACTCATGGCCAGACCCTAAATCTTTCTAGATTTGGGTCTGGATTTCCAGGCTAATGATGAGTCAGGTAGTGGTGTCAAATATTATATTCCATTAGCACTTAGAGGTGCCCTGAATACAACAAGCACACTGGCTTAACATTTTCCACCAGCAGCTCCTGCATGAACAGTAAAGCCTGTGTCTGACACTGTTTTGTCGCGCAGCCTGTACGTTAGCATGTGCCATCTATAGTGATACAACATAGGGCCCGCTACTGCTATATGGACAGCGTGACCCCCGGTGGACAAGTGGGAATAGCAGTGCATTTTATTGAAAAACTGGAAACAATGACTTCTCTAAAATTTTCACACTTTCTTAAGTCATCCATCCAGTCGGCCGGACTGGACTTTTTGGTGGGGCAGTTCTGGCCTGCGGGCCTTATGTTTGACTTCATTTCTTTAAGCTATTTTGTTTTTCTCTACTCTATAAAAGAGTGTTGATGTCACTGTTAGGACAATAAAAATAAGAGATTTTGAGATTTACAGAAGAATATTAGAGGAAGAACTGAGAACTAATTCTTAAATTCTGATTGAAGAAATTACAATGTTTGGAGGAAAAAAAAAAAAAAACTTTGAGAAATGGGATCCAGTGGTGGAGAAGCCCTACATGCGCATCAAATGCGTGTGCCATCCATGATGTCCTTCAGGGAATGAACCCCAAGAGGAGACTTGCATGTCGTGTGTGATAGATGGAGCGCTAAATCTGTCATCCATCCTTGATCCATCCTACTTCTCACATCCCACTTTGATATGATAATATCAAGGTATTGTTCGTGTTCGCTGGGTAATACTGCTGTTTGGTGATGTAAATGTATTACTGTAAGATACCATAACAGTCATTTTTCTTGGCCAGAAGTGATGCCCCTTGAGAACATGATGAATGGCAGATCTTCCTGAAAAAGTATAAATAGCAGCCCACATAGCACAGGATTATGATAATAGTGACATGTAGAACAGCTTATGGGAGATACTGTCTGATTAACAAAACACTGTTCATGAATGTAATCAGAGGGAATGATCATACATATACAAGTCAAAGTATAAAAAATTGGAAGGAGGCATTTTCTTGGGATTTATTTTCATTATTAATTATTAATGATTAATTAATGGTCATCTTTTCTGATCATGGTAGAGCTCACTGTACCCTGGGAAGAGCGCATGGATGAAGCCCAAGAGTGGAAACTGCTGACGGAGCAGCACAAGAGGCAGGGCTGGAATACCTGCTGTGATTCTGTCGAGGTGGGATGTCAGGGCTTTGCAGGTCGGTCACTCTGCAGGGTCCTCACAAAGCTGGGGATAGTGGGGCTGGCTAAGAGGAGGGCCATCGAGAATATCATCAGTGCCACAGAGAGTTTGAAAAGACCGAAAACAGCTGATGACCGCTGGATACATCACTGACAATGCATCCCAAGTTTGGTTGAAAACCAAAGGACATATCATTTGTAATTGAATAAAATAAGAAAAGCGGCACATTTTCACATCTGAGAATCTGGAACCAGCAAATGTTGTGTCACTTTCTGGTGATAAATAGCATAAATAATCAATTATCAAATTGTCCACTAGTCTTGTCATACTCACTTACCTTGTTGTATAGTCTAACAGTCTCCAGGCATTTGTATTTGTCCATGACATATTTGCAGAGCAGTTGGGTACAAACACAGTTTTCAAGTGTCTGCTACTGAGGCACAGAACAGATCAATAAAGGAGCTTAACTCAAACCTAATTATAAGTACATTCCTTAAAGGATGTACAGTGATCATAATCTCTAGCTCCATTAATGCCCTTGAAAAATCTAAATCCAACAAGTTTGTTTTTCCTCCCAGAAGTCTTCAGCTCCTGCTGTTGTCAGCTGCATAAGACCACTTACTGAACCCATTCATTGAATTTTGTCCTTACCATGTTATACTCTAATGCACTGTATAATATTTTGCACCAGGTATTTTCCCTGTTATATACATTATGTAGACATAAATGTCCTTGAGCTGTCTAGCACGATTCTAAATAATGGGTGAAATTAAACATAATGACTTTCAAGGGTACAATTTTATAAAAATGTACATTTTCATAAAAGCTGGAGGACTAAAGGTCCTCGCTGTTCCATGTTCGTCATGCAGAGGCTCTGAGCAGAGTGGAGTAATCATAGCTCCAAAATGACCTCCTTTTAGTTAAGTTTGACACGAGGCGTAGCTGCGTGCCTTCAAAGAACACTCGTTTCAACACACTGGGTTTGATTTGCGTGCAACTTTATTCAACACTGCACTTATTATGCCTCGAATTAACCCTGATACGGAAAGAAGGCTGTCTCAGATTCCCACTGCTGTCTTATTCTCTGCAGTGCTCTTGTCAGAATTTGAATTCACAAGCTCAGCCAGCCCTGCGTATGTGCACTGTATGCACACACACACACACACACACACACACACACACAGTGTTTGTGTCATTGCCTGTGATTTAGCAGCTCACTGTGAAAAGCAGTGACGTGCGATGCAGCTTTATGACATGAATAAGTGGGAAATAAACAGGCCGGGGCCTAAGCTGAGCTTTTAAAACCCAGTTGAACCTTGGCTTTCTCCAAAGTACAAACGGCAGCTTCATACGTCTCAAATTAGCATCCCAAATTTACATATCTGCTTGCATATTCATGTTCATATTCAGAGTGATTTAAATTCCCATGTCAGTCATGCAGCTCACCTGAGATGGCAATAAGCTCCCTCTTCCTGGCTTCCTCTTCTCAGGCTGTTTGCAATTTCATATCTTTTCCTGTAGGTGTGAACTTTTTATATTTTATTACTTTTTCAAAGCAACTTCCACCTCCTTAAGTATGAATTAAGATGTGCACTGAGGGGCTAAATTCTTCTTACTTTATCCCTGCCCTCATGAAGTCTTCGTAAACATCACAGGAAATAAAGGGGGTTTTCATTATCAAGGTGTCAGATATCTGAAATTGTTTTTATATTGGATATGAATGAGCCAAACCAAAAGTAGACATCAGCAAAATATGTGTGCTGGAAGAGAAAAAACTCTGCCAAGTTGTTTGTACTATCAGCAAGAAAACAGGAATGTACATGAAGTTGTTAAGACATGGGAGAAAGTTAAAGAAAAAATATTGCATACATGCTCTCTACGGGAGTGCAAGATACATCTTATTGTCTTTTTTTTTTCTATTTTCTGGTGTTTATTCTTCCATTGTTATGAAAATGCAATCGGTTCAGCTTGGTGAGCCGCACAAAGGCACTCTGAAATGTAAATTCTTAGCGACTCAGCCTTAATCAAAGTGAATAATTATCCACGGGCTGTCACAATTCATTGATCTGATTTCAGTGTAGACGTGCCCACATTTTTTGGCCGAGAAGTGATGCACATTGGACATACATTATGTCCAATGTTATTATCATTATTATAAAGTGATTGCACTACAGTGCACAATGTAAAGAGATGGTATATTGTATTTGATATTATGATGTAACTTACTAGTGAGGATTGTTAAACTCTCAAGGGGGGGCTAAATATTATAACTCTGAACAAAAATTGTGTATAGGTTACCTTACAAATACGAAGTTTAAAAAAAAAAAAAAAAAAAAATAGAACGCTACCGTACACTGCATTTGAAAACACACACACAATGCTCTTGGTGACTCTCTCTCGTGCCAAAGTTTCGTGTGTGTGTCTGCCCTTACAGAAACATTCAATCTCTTAACATGCCTTTCATGCCTGTCATCAAATTGGAAAATGTGTTACCATAGCAACAGTGTCTCAGGCACAGCCTCTGGTGACAGCCTCTAGCCAGTCCCTGCACACACGTACACAAGCACGCACACACATGCAGGCGTGTGCGCGCACACACACACACACACACACACACACACACACACACACCATACACTCAGAGATAGGGAGGGCTGGAACACAAGCAGGTGAAATATCTGCACATCAAAGCGAGCCATACTGACCTGCCTACTGCTGTTTTAAAGCACCAATAAATTTCCCACTGATCTCTGTCTACAGGTGGGGGAAAAAGGGAGCGACTTCAAATGCCTCCTCCAAGCAACAAAAGGTGAAAAAATCTGAGGCCTGCATTATTTGCCATTTTCTGGCAGCAACAACACACAATGCATGATTGGAATGGCATTCCTGGAAAGTGCTATCATATGCCATGTAAAGGTGGCGGCTTTGCTCGGCATTTGTTCCACATTGTTATGCTTTACATTAAAAGGCCCAAAATTACACTAACCTTTCCAGTTATCTGAACCAGGGTTTCTCAACCTGGGGGTCCTGACCCCTAAGGAGGTCACCAGATGGTTGCGAAAAAAATAAACAACATATTAAAAATAGAATAACACCGGGGAATGCTTATTAAAATTACATTAGCTGTACCAGTGAAATAAAAACAGTACAAACAAAGAATCACATGCATAGAAAACGCTTTTTACATCATGCAGATCTGTCTTTTGTTGACCTATGTCTGTTTGAGTGCTATGGACAGCACCACACATCCCCTAATTTAGCATTCATTTTTTAACTCATTTCACCAATTCACAGCACAAACAGTCACTTACTCAGCCGTGGGGCTCACAGTAATCATATCCCAAATCATTTAGACACTAAAAAGCATTAAACCACTTGCCAGCAGTGCATCTTCTGATATATGTTGGGCTGTAAATTTGTAGATTTGACAGTGACAAAGAAGGTGTACGCAGCTTTTGAGTGGTGATCAATGTGTTTGCATCAGGGTCTTGTGAGTTTTGTACCGTCTATGTTTCTGTACATCTTTGCAAATCTACATCAGAAAATAGGAAAGGTGATGTTGCCTTAAATACATTTCTATTGGATGGCTCATAAATCCTGATCCATGTGGCTCTAAATCCTTTTGTTCATTGTTGTCTCACAGAAGTTGGGTTCCAGATTCGAACCCTCCTGCTGGAGCCTTTCTGTTTGCATGTTCTCCCTGTTTTAACATAGGTTTTCTCTGGGTTCTCCGGCTTCCTCCGACAGTCCAAGACACACAGGTTAGATTAGTTGGTTAAATTGTCCGTCGGTGTGAATGTGAGCGTGACTGGTTGTCTGTCTCTATGTGTCAGCCCTGTGATAGTCTGGTGACCTGTCCAGGATGTCAGCTGGGATAGGCTCCAGCCTCCCTGGAACCCCTAAATAGGATAAGTGGTTAGGGATAAGAATGACTAAAGGATTCCACCATTTTGATTTTTTCAAATTTTCAATCTCCCTATATTTGTTACATGATATACAAATTGAAGAAGCTCTAAATGCAGTGTGTGATTTCATCTACAGTACATTTAGATGTGGGGTGCAGATCCTGCAAACTATGATGCATCTCATACATTTGGCTGAGTCATAATGCAGTGGTCATGACTCACTTGAAACTTTGCACCTTTGTGCAAAGCTGTTATGTTCCCAGGACTTACTGATTGCTAAGCACATTTGATGCAGATCCCACTTCTCCATTCAGATACAGATCTAAAACTTTTAAATATTTTCTATTATTCAGAGGATTGTGCAGCCTTGTTGGAGGTATGTGCTCTCTGAGTGCTTCCTAAGGTCTTACGCTTTTTAAATTTCACACTTGACTGTAAGGCACTTTACTTTCAAGAGTAACTTTGCTTTTGAAGACTGCAAATTGGCAACTCACAACAAATAGAGAGGTCGTCCGAGAAAACACCGGCAGCAGTCTGTCAGATGTCTGTTTCACCATCGACAGACTTCAGAAGGGTTCTGTTTTAATTGTCTAACAGAATAATATTTCCAGTTTTACCAATAAAATCCATTTTTCCTCTAGTGCATGCTGCGGAGCGTAGCCTATCAAGCCGTTACAATGAACTATTTAGTTGTTGGCGATTAAATCTTTTTTCCATTTATATGCTAAGTCTGCCACAAAAGGGTTTCGCACCAACACCATCTTCATTGATGGTAATCTTTCTGACACAGAATGGAAATGTGGCGTGTGTGGCCCTAAACTGCCTGCGCAGCTCAGATCCCCTTGCCTACAAACCACAGCATGTAGGCAGGGGGTCATGACCTGTCAGTGTGGCACCAGGCCTCTTATCATGTGACTGCTGGAGAAAGAATAGGAACTCTGTTGCAGGACTGTGGAGTGGAGTCTGAAAGATTATTGTTTGCGACAAGGACCATGAGGCCCTGAATATTATTACAGTCCTGAGGGTTGCAGAGAGAAAAAGAATAAAAGGACAAATGAGAATGTAGAAATTCAGAGAGGATGTGAATGTTCAAGAGCCTCGGGACCAAACAGTCATACAAGACAAGACCCAAGTTCTGAGGACAAACTATGGTCCCATCACTTCTTGTAGAAAGAAAGGCCCAAGGCTGGGAAACTTGACAGATGGTGGCTGTTATTTGTAGATTGTTTCCCTTTATCTCTTTTGTCTGCATCTTCAACCTTGAGAAAACATGAGGATATGAAACTACAAGCTTTTATCCACCCAGAATGAGTGAATCCTGTGTATAGTCTTGTGCAGTTTAGAATTTTAAGGTATTTTCAACCTGACTATCACACAGAAAGAGTATTAAGTTCCCTGCCTTTATCTCTCTAGATGTCTAACCATCTGTCCAACTGTCAGTCCCTTTTTTGGTCTGTGAGCTTTTCATTGATCATATTATTTTTATATATTTAATATTGGAGTTATTCTAGTGTTTCAGAATTAAAAGGATTTTTTAATGGTAAAAACATGCAACGGTGCCTCTAATGATGCACCAACATCCAAACATGCTCACATACATTGCATTGATAAGCAAGCAGCAAAGGCTGTTGGTGCTTTAGCTTACTGGCCCATAATGATGCTCTCCCATTATTCCCTGGATGCCCGAAGAAACTGAAGTGGGAGTACTTTTTGGGGATGGAAGAGGCATAGAGGAGGCTTAGTTCATCATTAGCTGCTGCATGCTAACACTGGAAACCTTAATGAAATATTCAGTGTTGTGCTGGAATGTCTGAAGCTTTCTTCGGCTTCAACATGATTACTTTAATTTATTAAGACACAACAGTGGGCGAGGCAGAGAAAAAGCCCGTGCATGCTCCCTCTGTATTTATGAGGACTCAAATCTATCAAAGTGGACTTTTTTTAAAAGACAGAACACATGTAGATGTGTCCTTTCTTGATTCATATTTCATACGCTGCACTTGTGCACTGGCATTACAAGCTGTATATTCAGTCCACTGAACTTCTTGTTCCGTGTGGTGAGGATGGTTTTTATTATGCCCCGATGAACATCGCTAAAAGGAAAGTTTTCACTTCATTTAAAACAGAAGAGAAAAGCATGGGCGTGCTGCAGATCTCTCTCTTTCGTTATCGACTGCTGCTGCATTTTTCAACAATTCATCATATGTGCAGAAAGTGTGAACATGTGCATTTGTCCACACGGAATTAGCAGAGGACTTTTATTGTCCAAAACCGCTAGAATCTGACTCATAGATGGAACAACACCCTCAGTAGAGGGCCGGTATGCAACCTCAAAAGCGCATTTGCAATTTGCCTAAACACAGAAAGAAGAATAAGCGAAGTTGAGACTTTGCTTCAACAGACAATTCTCATTCAGTTACAACTTAATTCTCGTAATATTAGTCGATTACTTTTATTTTTTATCAAAATATTCTGACTTCTCTGAGAACACAGATATCTGGCATGTGTTATGAACGTTCAGAAAGTCTTGAACGTGAGTAGAAGTCTTGATAAGACACATATGAGCTGTTAAAGTCCCAGGGATCAAAAATGAATTAAATTGAATTAATACGTCATTAACATGAATAGGGGCCACATGCACATTTTAAGAGGTTACTTTCAAACAAAAGAAGACAGAGAGTAAATCATGCCTCCATGTGTGCTGACTCAGCCGGTAAAACATTAAATGAGAAAAGTTGATCTACAGGAGAACAAATATTTGAAAGCAATGCAGGATGCCTGAAAGCCTTACTGTATTATATTCCATTATGTTTCTATATTTTAAATTGTCACATGCTGAATTTCGGCAGTATTATGGTGCAGTGGTTAACATCGTTGCCTCACAGCAAGAGGGTTCCTGGCTCGAACCCCGGTTCTGTGCAGAGGGATGTTCTCCCTATGTCAGCCTGGGTTTACTCTGGGTACTCCGGCTTCCTCTTCCTCCAACAGTCCAAAGACATGCAGACTAGGTTAACTGGGAACTCGAAATTGGAACACATGTTATAAAAGTGAGTGTGAATGGTTGTCTGTCTCTATGTGTCAGCCCTGGGATAGTCTGGTGACCTGTCCAGGGTGTACCCTGCCTCTTGCCCAGTGTCAGCTGGGATAAGCTTCAGCCCTCCGCAATCCCCAGGCTAAGCGGTTATGAATGAATGAATGAATTTTGCATTTTTGTGTTGCGAAAAAAAAAGAAGACAATTCTGCCAAAAACTGGTTCATAAAATTTCACCCAATGCAGGAAATGAAGTGTTTGACACTCAATATGTCCTGGTGGGGAATCTTCACAGGCCCCCTTGTTGAATATGTGTCCAGCTCTCATGTTGGATGAAATCTACACCCTTGCAGTTGAAACAATATTCTTAAATTTTATAAAAGCATTAAAAACAGGCAAGAACACTTACACCTCACTGGTTAGATTGGTTGCTGATTGAGCATCTTGCCACGCAGCAGTGACCTCAACTCTGTGTTGGCAGACCATCAATACACACTTCACTGCTTTTTATGCTACAAATAAAACAATCAATTTGCTGTTGTTTGAAGGGGCACTCTCGGTACAAGAGCATCATGTGCTTGATTTCTTCTCACACTGTTTAAAGAAACACATTACATCTGTGAGAAGCTTCTTTGTTATGGTGCCAGGCAGAGTGCAAATAATGAATACCAGTGCTAAAATAATACACTGTAGATAGCTTAAGGCTTCAATATACCCCCTGTTTTTAATGTCAGCAAATGCAATATAGAAAACAAACAAATATCCTGGAAGACTCACTGAATATGTTTTGATAATCTTGTCATGTGAATGCAGGCACACTGCTGATATTATTATATTATCTTGCATTATTCTCTGTGTGGGTGGAAATTAATTTTGTTGTATTAGTGAGTTATTTGATGCATTTTTTAGGACTGCATGTTTCAGTCTGGCACAGTGCAACGAGAGCAATGGTGCCTACATACACAACATCATATTCTTATGAAGTGTCGGGCGGCAGTAGCTCAGTCCATAGGGACATAGGGTCACCTGTTCGAGTCCCCGTCCAGACCAAATATGGAGCTTGGACTGGTGGCTGGAGAGGTACCAGTTCACCTCCTGGGCACTGCCGAGGTGCCCTTGAGCAAGGCACTGAACCCCCCAACTGCTTGGGGCGCCTGACCAAGGGCAGCCCCCTCACTCTGACATCTCTCCACTTTGTGCATGTATAGGTCATGTTTGTGCATGTGTGTGTCTTTCGGACCTGTGTGTTAATGACAAAAAGAGTGAAAAAAATTGAATTTCCCCTCGGGGGGATTAATAAAGTACATAAAAATAAAAAATTAAATAATGAAAGCAGATCCAGATCTGCAGAAGTGAATGTGTAGCTGTTTTAGAGCAGCAACAGACTTACAAGGACTTAACTACGGACTCAAACTAAGGAGCTCGTATATGAGTGCAGACAGATAGATAGTTCTTCTAATCAATTCCAGGCCTGTAGCAGTCAATTTGAAAGTTAAAAAAAATATTGTTGCCCTTCCCAAGGACATCAGCCACTCAGGCAAGCCTTGTGGCTGTGATTGAGTGGCTGTGACTGAAAGGGCGATGTGAAATGATAAGAACATAAATTAGAGAAAAAAACTTTCTTTTAGCTCCACTATAAACTGAGCCACTGAACCATTTTGATTTTACCCCCATAATCCTGCACTGTGAAACTGCTTTCAGCTGTGTGGCTGTCGCAAACCTATTGTTGTGAGAAGTCACACCTGTGTTCTGAAGAAAATTATTTCCTGCGCTGTGCACAAACCACCCCATTTTATGTAGATTTAAACAATTCACCAAAGCCAATGTTAAAATCTCAATCTGAATCACGTAAATCAAAAAGCACAAAGCTCAAGCTCAGCCCAAGTCCAATCAGGAAGACTTTCTTTATGCTTTGAAATCTCACTCCTCCTTCTTCTTCCAATCAGCTGATTATGGATGCTTCCTCTTTCAGTTAAACCTATCAAATTTTGACATGATCACGATCTTTATCAGCCGTTCACGTTGCTGTTGTCAAACTCTAACTCTGTCCTCCTCTCTGCTGCTGCCAGCTGTAATTTTAAGCAGAATTACTGTGCTCTTTTCTATCCCATTCACCTCCTGCCATCATATCCAGAGCCTGGGTCAAGCTCATTAAAATACCACTCCTCATCACGTACAGATCCTCAGCAACCTCTTCATCTCATCACCACCACCAGCGTCTAGACTCCATAGCGGGGGTTCGCCACTACAATGGCTTCACCACTGCCCTTGAAATATTATGAAATATTATATAATTGACATCATGATGGGGCCGCATCATCAAAGACTATTCACATTACTCACACTCATAATGGATCTCTTCAGAGTGAACTACGACTGTGAAGGAGCTTTGTAACTGTTAACTTCCCACCTCAAAGCTAAGTCTGTCTAAAAGTAAATTATTTTGCAGACTATTCAATAGATAGACAGATAGACAGATAGACAGATAGATAGATAGATAGATAGATAGATAGATAGATAGATAGATAGATAGATAGACCAAATTACAGAACCCTTCTAGTGCACAGCACAATTACACAATTAAAAAAACAGCAGATAAACATCAGTTAAAACCATTAATAGATACAAACAATTAAAGCAGCATGTATAGCGCAATAAATCACATAAAAGTACCCTACATAAAAGTTCTGGGCTTGTGCTCTAGTTACTGCACACTAGGTGGTGAGGGATAATACAATATGATATAATATACTTGGCTTGTGCAGCAGTACAGTTCATCTTGGTGTGGGTCAGTGCATCCTTTTGGGTCTAGCTACTGATGAGAATACTATTTTAAATGTTTTTTCGTCTGATGTGAAAGTATGAACAAAAAGAAATTAGCATTTTACCTTATAGCTCTATTTTTTTTAGAATAGGTCTTATATTAGATAATACACATCAGGAATGCAGTGATACTATATTTTCTCACTTGAAAGGCAATCTACTGACAGCCTGCTGCACTAAACTCACCAGAAATTAGGTTGTGAAAGTCGTTTTCTAAAGATTTCTCCCTGAGAGTCAGTGTGTGCTCAGACATCCGTTGCATTTCCATGAATGTGCCCTTTTAAAAACTTATTTTCACAATATTTGTTTTTCTACAGCTCCCAGGGAAAAAGAGGTTTACAGACTTGGGTCCACATGAGTCAGCAGGACATCTAAGAAACTGCTTTTTGACAGAAATGTGCTCCTGATCCTCTCAGAGTCTGTGTCAATCAATATATTAGAAGGTTGTAGTATAGATCATGAGCTTTACAGCACTGTTCATTCAGCATGGAAAATAAAACAGTGATGACAACTCCCGGTGGATGAAACATTTTCCTCATTAAAGACTACTATGAAACATGAGCTGTCAGCCTGCATGTTCCCCAAACACCACCGGCTGCCTGCGGTGGAGCACACAGAGGTTTTGGCTTCCTCTTCATCATAGCTGCAGGAGAATGAATCTGGCAGTGCATCGCACAATTATATCTCTAAAAGTGTGTAAACCCCCGTGCCAGTTGGCATCAGTTACCTCAGTAATAGCCTTTACATTGACTAAACCTATCAATCTCCAAAATGACCACAGTTCCTTTTATTTTTATCCAAAGTTAATGATGATGGTGGTGATGATGTAGTTAATGTAGTGAACAAACTTTGTGGCTTTCTCAATATTGAAAAAAAAAACCAAAACATATGGAATCTGGTGGTTTCATTCAGGGGAAAGGTGACACGTCCCCAAAGCCGGTCTGCGACACCAAGGGTCAGCACGCCCAGGTGCCCACCCCTACCTGCCACCTGGTGCACAACATGCCAGTCCCTGCAGGTGGCGGGCTCACAGGGTGAAAAGAGAGCTAAGCTGGAAGGCAAAACTTTTGATTTACTGGTTCATCTAAGTCCCAACCTTCACCTATGGTCATGAGCTCTGGGTAGTGACCGAAAGAATGAGGTCGCAGATACAAAGTTTCCTCCGTTGGGTGGTTGGGCTCAGCCTTAGAGATAGGGTGAGGAAATCGGACATCCAGAGGGAGCTCGGAGTAGAGCTGCTGCTCCCTCTCATCAAAAGGGGTCAGTTGTGAGGTAGTTTGGGCACCTGATCAGAATCCTCCTGGGCACCTCCTGTTAGTAGGAGGCCCCAGAGCAGACCCAGAACATGGTGGAGGGATTACATACCTTGTCTGGCCTGGGAATGCCTGGGAGCTGGAAAGTGTTGCTGGAATGCTACCCCCACGACCTGACTTCGGAGAAGCAGTTGAAAATGGATGGATTTATTCTGGGGAAATTTGTGCTCACACTGCAAAAACATGTATCTGGTATACAGCAACTAAAAGCCCTACATGTCATATATAGAACAACCTGATCTCACGTTAGGTTGATATAGAAATAGCAGGTGTACAGTGACTTTGCTCATATAATCAAGCACAATGTGGCAAATATTTGTGACTTATTTTTCAGTTTAATATTGTGTACCTTCTATAATCCCTTTAATTAATCAGTGTCATTTTAATCTAATTTGGTTTAAGTCTGACTTTACATATTATGCACACCATATTTTTCATAATCAGTCCATTGCAAATCCATTACTGTATGTGTAATCCACTGCTGTGTTTGGTAAACACTGACAGCCCTCAGGGCAGAACGCTCAAACACCTTCCTCAGCATGTTTATGAAACCAGCTGTGTGTCTTTTCTCACTTGACTGCTTTGTCTTATTGGAATTAATGGGAGACCAAGGTGGTTCGCTCACTCCATTAATTAGGTATCATGAAACTGCAACTTTGAGCAAACCTAAAGGAACCAGACAGGCCCACACTTGTTTGGCTTTGGCCATGAGAGACTAACATCCATACTAATGTCCCCCTCCTCCAGTGGGTGGAAGGTGCTCTGGTTTTCCTCGTCTAAATGAGACTTCAACCTTGCAAATCGATGAGCCTCACCCCCTCCTGACAACAGCAAACCAGCACAGTGGGCTGAAATGCATCATGGTTTAAATTCATGGTACAGGAGTCAATAAGCAATTTGAGATTAGGCTCCATTGTTGTCCTCACTGGGTAAAAGATGCAATAGACAGACTGCAGGGCAATGTCAGATCACTTTTGGTGCAGGTTGTCATGAATAAAATGTTTCAAAAAAGCTATTTGGCTGCGCTACAGGCTTTGTTTTTCACCATTTCATGGGAAGTAAATTGAAGATATTCAAATTCCCACACTGATATAAACAAAAAAGTGAAGGTAGCAGCTCCTTTATATTCAGTTTTTTTATGGGGCAGTGTAAAAATCGAAACCTAGAAAGTTTTCATTCTTATAACGACGACAATGTGACCTGATGACCAGCTAAACATCATCTCGGCATCAATAATGAGCCTCCCTAATCTGCACAATAAAGGTTACTTAGCAGATTATATAAATGAATGTCTTTAGCCAGAATGTAATGAACTTTTGAAGCACTGAAATTGGCACCACATTTTATTCTTTGGCAGATTTTATTAAGACATTTTATGATGAATTGGCTTTTGAGCCTGAAATATTCCTGTGAATTTAACACAGTGTATTTCTTTACGAAAAAGAGCTTGGGACAAGCATGACAAAAGTTAAATAAAGCTTTAAGAGCAAACACAATGGTGTTTACTATCTCTGTGAGGCATCAGTGATTCTCATCCTCAGGATCAAGGTCATCAGTCTGCCTGCCTATCCCTCCGGACATTATCATTTTATTAGCAATTTGCCTGCAATTAATTTTCCTGCGTTACTACAAAATAAATATTCACTGTCCAATTTCAGTAAGCTAGAAGCACTGCTAGGAAAGATGCAAGTACCGACCGTAGCATACTGTCTTCCTTAGCAAGGAGTCTAAATTTAGATAGGCAGTAATTTGGGCACACGCTGAACCACAATCAAAACCAGTGGGGTGTTTTAGCTCAGAAAGTCTAAGGGTGTTGGGCTGGTTGAATGGCCCTGGATGTTACAATAAACACTAAACAAAGACAATAAAAGTAACATGAAAACAAATAGAAATGCTTTTTTCTCGCTGTGTTTGAGAAACAGCATGAATAAAAGAGGTTCAGTTGTTACTGAGGTGACATACTCTTCGGGTGTATTAAATAGTGGTCATGGGGGAAAAAATATCTCTGTATGTCTTTTATCATTCTAACAAGAAACCATTTGAGGAGTGTTTTGGGTCACCATAACGTTGACAAAAAAAATCAGACGCTCATTGTTATTTAATCCTGTTGATGGGCAAGAATTTACGTATAGGATGATTCTGCAAAACACTATATATCGTCATTACCAAAGTTATATATTTTCTTTTTTACAAGTGCTTCTTTCAACAATTTCTGCACATTGCAATTAGCAACGTGAGCTCATCCCTACACATCATCTTTCACCACTTGGGCAGAAGTGCTGGCATAATTAAACTGACACTGGAGGCAGCCATTTGCATTGTATCTCTCAGTAACAAAACTACTTGGTGATTGTTAGGAAAAAATTGCGGACGTCACTACAAAACACGTTTAAAAGAGGTCAATTGAGGTGGTGTGGGTATCTGATCAGGATTGGGATGCTTCCCATCAGAGGTGTTCCTGGCATGTCCAACTGGTAGGAGGCCCCGGGGCAGAACCAGAACACACTGAAGGGATTACATATCTTGTCAGGCCTGGGAACACCTCGGGGTCCCCCAGGAGGAGCTGGAAAGCATCGCTGGGGAGAGGGACATCCCGAATACTTTGCTCAGCCTGCTGTCCCAGCACCCCGACTTCGGATAAGTGGTTGAAAACAGATGGATGGACTACAGAACACCTAACTTTTGGTGGTACAAATGCCGCAAACAGTGTCGTTTATGTTGGTCTCAAATACCGGTATCCTGGGTCAAAGTTCAGAGTCTGTTGGACCCATCCACCTGCCATCCCACCCACTCTAAGCAAATTTTCACACTCTTAGAAATACATCCGTTACTATAATGATGTGGATGGGTTTACAATGCAGTTGATGGAAAGACTGGTGTGTCTTGCACAAATGCTAAATGGTGTCCTCAACATCACACTAAGACGCCGAAGACACTGTTGAAGCAGCATATTTTAATTCCATGGGAGTGAGACCAGTCTGCAGTTATAGTGTGATTAAAGTTACAGACCCGCTACTCTGTATGTTGACACTGCGTCATGCTTAACTCCTGTCAAATAAAGCCAAAAAATTATCTTAAAAAAAGGAGTACTTCTGGTTACTTCACCTGGATTTATGGAGCTTTTCCTTTCTTTAGCCGAGGTTTGTCCATAGAAGTGTTTTCTGATGCGATGCTCCTTTTGGCAGGATGACATCATTAGTCTGTGCTTTCCAAAATTAAGCGCTTCCAAAATACAACAATACTATAGCTAAGGTTTGGTTAGGTTAAGGTTAGGGAAACATCATGGTCTGGGCTAAAATAAGTGCTTCGGTAAGTTTAGGGGGGCATATGTCATCATGGTTGTTATAATAATACCATCAAGCAAGAAGAGATTGTGGTCATAGTTTAAAGTAACCAACGTCAACTGTTGATTAAAAACAGGAAATAAAGTATGATGTTTTGCTGACCCATTCATTCACTCCGACCTCCTCCCTATGCATCTGATGGACAACTCCACACTGTAGAGGGGCTAGTCACTTAAATGTGAATGTATGCTTTGTTTTAAATAGTTGTACTTTAGTGTGCTGTAAATATTGTGCGCAATATTTTTGAATTTCTTGTCTTTTGGCTTCATTACATAATTTTCAGAAAACAAGAGAATGTAGGATGTAGGTTGCACACATCTTTTAAAACAAAAAAGCTGTTAGGATGCATAATTGAAAACAAAAAGTGAAGAGCTGACATCTCTCCACTGTCTGTCTGATGCTTATTCACATGCCCTTCACACCGTGAAAACTGTACATGTAACTGTACACTCCTCACGCAGCGTGTCAGCTTTAGTCGCACGACATGCGCAAATGTGAAACTATACCGGACCAATGTGGCCACTAAGTAGAAGCTGTACTTCATTTGCTGGTTCCATTCCATTAGTTCTATCACCCATACTGGGAAACCCTTTCTTGCATCAGCTCACTATGTATAATTGGATCACTGTTGTTGTCATTTCACACGTTTGTGTACATGTAATGTGAAAGACAATTAGAGAATCATTGCCATCAGCTTTGCGTGTTAAGCCAGTGCACACGGCAGCTGGCTCTCCAGTGGCCTCCATCATTAGCAACAGTGCAGCAAAATACAAACAAACATTGTAATGCTAACATTAATTTAATATTATAATAACAGTATTTCGTTAGTATTGGTTTATATTAATATATGATAGTATATGCATGTGACAATAATAATCAAAGAGAGAAGGGACCCAGTGTATCATAGAGCCAGCCCTAACTATAAGCTTTATCAAAAAGGAAAGTCTTAAGTCTACTCTTAAATGTGGAGACGGTGTTTGCCTCCTGGACTGAAACAGGAAGAGGGTCCCACAGAAGAGGAGCCTGTTAGCTGAAGGCTCTGGCTCCTGATGTACTTTTGTGGACTTTAAGAACCATGAGTAACCCTGCATTCTCAGAGCGCAGTGTTCTGGTGGGATAATAGGGCACTATGAGCTCTCTAAGATATGACAAAGCAAGACCATTTAGAGCTTTATAAGCGAGGAGAAATTTTAAATTCAATTCTGGATGTTATGGGTTGTGCATCCTGAGTCCCATGTGTAGTTTGGTGTTGGCAACATAAGCACTTATGGTTGTAAAATGAGAATGTGTTGAATGTTAATAAAGTAAATTTGTTGTAGCTGGTGCTTGAAGTCACTTCTGATATTTATTTTAACCAAGACCATAACTGAAGTGCTTTGAGATTCCTAGAATACAAATGAATGATTGTACTGCAAGAATTAAGAAGCTAATGAAATACACTGTCACAGAACATTTAGCAAAATCTTTAATAACAACATTTTGTGACTTCCCAGATACTGTACACTGACTGACAGTATTAAAACATATTTATTTTTGCAAATTAGCTGTGTATTAACACATTTCTGGGGGATAGGGCTGACATCTTTATATCCATCGACTCAGACAGTGAACAAACAAACTAACAAATAAAAGCAGAAATTTGGGGGTTTTAGGACGTTGACAGCCGGCAAAAGAAACTGTTGCTCATCCTGGCTGTGAATTCTCCGACCAGATGGCTGTGAAACAAAGAGGCGGTGGGAAGAATGAGAAAGGTCATTGATAATGCAAGAGACTTCACGAATGCAGCATTTGTGAAAAATGTCCTGAATGGAGGGCAGAGAGGTCTAAATGATGCTTTTTGCTCTCCTCATTATGTGCCAGAGGGACTCACAATCTGAGGCATTACAGGTGCTGTTCCACTGAGGCTGTGTCCCTTTAATGTGAGGAAACACATCCTTAAGGCAATGACACACCAAGCCGACAGCTGGCTGTCGGTCAATGTTGGGCCATTGGTAATCATCCGTGGCCCTCGTTGCTGCGGTGTCCCGCACCGTTGGCCTTCATTGGTGCCAGTCAGCTTTTTTCCCACTGATTCAGCATGTTGATTCGCCGTCAGTGACTGCCGAGTGGTAAATGAAATCGTTCTGATTGGCAGTTCAGAAGCGCAAAAGAAGAGAAATGGAAGTAAAGAAAGTAAAGAAACAGCTAAAGTCAAGAGGGAGCCAGACCGAAACAAACATAAGGTAAATTATTTTTCTTTAGCCATTAGCCCCTTAGCGAAAACACTTTGTGATGGTTTGTGTAATTGTTCACTTGTGTATGGTAAATATACTCAGTTCTTTCCACATTGGATTGTGTTGTTAATGTGCTAAGTGGCTAACTAGCATCAAGACAGTGTTCTGGTTTCCCTTTTTGTATGAAGATTACAGACTACCACCATGTGCTAGTGTGGAGAGTTGTTTCTTCTCATGCAAGTGCAGAATTTACGTTCTGTTTAACTGTCAAATAAGTGTTTGCGGTACATACACATGCAACTTTTTGGATGAGACACAGGCAACATGAGGCAAGGCAGCAGGGCCCTTTGTCGCCACGAGTTCTCATAAGTCAGGTTGGTGTGTCTGGGCCTTCTTTCCTTCTTTCTTTTGGAAAACATTTGAATTACAATTCAAATCTGAATAACTTTATTTCTGTTGTAATTAATGTAAATTAATGCACGACTGGGAAATTGAAATCTAATAAAAATTGTAAATCTGCAGACGCTGAACACAAATGTGTTTTAAAGAGGCTACATTTCAGTGAACACCATTCTGGACTGTCTCATCCACTGCATGGGAGACATTCCTGGATGGTTTCGTAGCCATGGAAAGGCAGGTTTATTAAAATAGCACATTTCATACACAGAGGAAACTCAAGGTGCTCTACATAATAAGAAGACACAAAAAGCTCAGGGAAGCAACTGTGCTGTGCTTTTAAATGGAGGTGGGGTGGTTAATTAGATGTTTTTGCCAAAACAATCACTTAGTCCTCTTCCTTGGAACCTTTTCCAAAAAAAACTCCTCTGATAAATCTGACCTTTGCACAAAAGTAAGTTTTCTAGTGCCTCGTTTTGGTGCATCAAGCTGTAACTGGCCACCACACGCAAGAGCCCATGGTATGTGGCACAGCACATACCATTAAGGCCTTACCGCAGGGTTTGAGTCCAGCCTGGGGCCTTTGCTGCATGTCATCACGTCTCTCTCTCTCCATGCCTCTCCTGTCTATCTTTGTCATGGTGTACACACATTATCTCTGGTTCAGCAACATCACACAATGGCGGGTGGTTAATGTTGCAGCCTCATAGGTAGTACAAAGAGTGATGCTGAGAGGTCCATGTAGTGAGGTCATCACAGTGGTGGATAGGTCAAACACATTTGTGTCCCGTGTGACACCAAAGTCAATGTTTAGTTCACGTGATGTGATGTAACTGTGCCATATTTAGGAAGCACACATGCATATTTAACTTCTAATATAACTGTTACTGTAACAATTTGAAACTAACAAAGAATACTGACTGAAAAAACCCCAAAACAAAACAAACAAACAAAAACCTTCCTAAGTGACATGGCGTGGTGCCAGGGAGAATAAGTCGACCAAAGAAGACCAGGATGGGGCGAGTTTTAAAGGAACTTGGAGACAGAGGCCAGCTGCCTCCAATTCCCTAACAACCTGCAGCTCCAGTTGGCCAGGAACCAGGACACTGGAAATACAAAACACAACACACAGCAACAACACGACACACACCAGCCCTGGCAGAGACCCCGGGGCAATAACAATGGAACCTTTCAACCCAGTCGCCAGAATAAATGCTGGCACTGTATGTATCTGCAAACCACGTATATGTAATCTTTTTACATTATTATGTAGCAGACATGTTGAAACCAGTGACTAAAGGTAGTTGCCACGGACCCCAATGCATGCTATTGTGATGGGCACCAGTGCATGCTGGTTACTAGTTATAAAGCACACACACACACAACACTGGCAACTATTTATAAAAAAAATCCAAAGAAATCCAATTAAGGAAGCTTTGCTACTTTTCATCCTGTTCGTTTCTCTCTTGTTCTCTCTGACTGCTGCTTTTATGTTGATAAGGCATGACTGCTTGCTGGACTTGTAGATGTGCTCAGCTTGTCAGTCTTGACAGATTTTGCACCTAAACTAGCTGCCAGACTGTATCATATTGTCACATGATCAAATAGAGACTTGACAGTAACATACATGTTACCAACAATCATCATTGCATACTTGCATGACAAAAATTATCAAGAAAATAAGAAACTGTTTATTTAATTGAACAGCTTTTTTTTTTTACACTGTATTCCTAGTTTTTCAGTTTATGTAGAATAAACATATAATTTGTTAAAAATTGCTTCTGACTATTTTACAAAAAAAGAGACAAAAGAAAAGAAAATCATGACAAAGTTGAGTTTGCATTTTTGAGGGAATACAGCCCTTAGCAAATTGTGACATTTTAACTTTAATGTGAGTCCTTTTTCAAACACAGGTGTAGTTTAGTGGCAATCAGAGCATGTGAGCATGTGCATTCTGGGTGGGGTATGAGCAACCAGAGCGAAATTGGAGTGAGAGATAAGGCTCCGCTCCACCTTTAAAAAAAAAAAAAAAATAGCCGCTCCTCGCTCAACACAAAATCCTTCCGCTCCCCGCTCCGCTCTGCTCACATGCTCTGGTGGCAATCTCAATTATTTCAAGGGCCCCCCTACTCCATTGGCCCCTGTGCAACTGCACTGCCTGCACTGTCTATATTTATGTCCCTGATTGAAACTTTACGTTTCTTAGTTTCAACAGAAACTAAAGAAGAAACCTTAGAAAAAGGTTTGGTTTGGTGCTACAACTGCTGCTGGAAATGCTGCAATGTTTCACGCAAAAAAAAAGGGAAGCAAGAGTTTTGTTGGTAATTGGACTCTCACAGAGCAGATTTTAATTCCAGCGGTCTTACCCATAGTTGCATAGGTCACATGCCATTGACCATCCCTTCCAACTTCCAATGACAATATCAGTTCAAATACATTTAATCAGAACAATGTCACTTTAGAAACGCTGATAAGTATGTACATACGGACTGTTGGGGCTATACATTTTAGTCCTTGTCAGACAGTGGGCAGGAGTTCAGGACTTTTTCACTTTTTTTTTTTAAACAAAAAATTGTGAGACACATAAATACTTAAAAAAAAACTATATATGTACATTATTACATTTTCAAAGTTCCTCAGACTTTTCAGTTCAGTTCTTCCCTCCCACGTCATGTAGAAACTGTAGCAACAAGCTGATTTTGCATGACTGGGTTCACAGCTGGGAACAAACTGAAAGGGATCAATGAGCCCGGGAAACTAAACCTCCCTCTACCTGACTACTACATTTCCATTTACGAAACTACACAACAGGCTTGAAAATTGGATGAGCAAAAAAATAAGCCCCCTAATGAAATTCAAGGGTTCACTGCAGCACTCGACTTGCTTCCCTTGATGAAGAAACACACTCTGATGGGAAGGTGAAATAATGAGAACTCGGATGCCTGAGAGGTACAACGTAATTGGGATGGGCATATTCAATCAAAACACACTTCGATTCAATTTCCAGTCTTGCAGGCTTACCTCGCCTGTAATTTCTTTTGATTGGCATGGGTTGGAAAAGGCAGCGGCTGAAGACTATTTTCTTCTCATCAGGGAGTGGTGGTCAGTCTGTATCAGCATGAATATGATTAGTCAGATTACTTCAGTGATCTCTGAAAGTCATTTTATGTTTGGACAAGATGTGACTGGCTAGAAATTACATGCGCTGTTATATTGACGGGTGTGAGTCTCTCTGCACAGGATGACGTGACACATTAGACCTCCTCATTTGATCAATTTTGGTGTTTTCAGCTGCTAAAATCCATAGTTCCAGTTGGACTGAGATGGATTTGTGTTTTGCAAAAATATGTGTGCAGTGCAGTCAGGAGCATCAGATGAGTCAGTTGCAGCATATCTTTACACCTCAAAAAGTCATTGTATGCATGGTGTGACCCAGAAACTTATGTGCTGCATACTTTAAAATTAATTTAGAAATTGAAAGGGAATTAAAAGCCAAGGAAGCCTAGGACCCTGAACAAAGGGCTCACCAGTTCTACAAAAAAATCAGGGGACCAGAGTTAAAAACCAAGCAGGAGAATACCTCAATAAATGTCCATCCAGTCAGGTCCCTCTACACCTGTCGCTCATCAGGTCATTAGGTCATATGCCTTGGGTGTGGGTGTGTCTTTCAGGGTCATGACAGTTCAACAGTCCGCCGTTTAAAACCACGCCACAAAACAGACTAAAACAAACTAAGCTATTAAAAATAAAACAATCACAGCAACCCGTGTAAGCTCATAAAAACACACAAGGTCAAATAAAAGCCCAGCACGGTGATAAAAACATGCAAATGAATAATGAACACAGCAAAACATAACACGAATTTTTGACCCTGTCACATATGAGCAGTCAATGGGTACAACAACAAAAGATATTATTATTATTAGATATTAGATATTACAACCAAGCGACAACATCCGGGCCTGGCAAATGAAGACAGTGCAGACGTGTCAAAAACTGTAGTTCCTTGTATAGCCACTAGAGGCTGGTTCCAGAAGTGAGTCATTCCCTATGCCCAACCTAACAGCAGAAATATATATCTTCACACCCTGGTCTCTATGGCTAATTTCCCTTTGGGTGACAACCACTGGGGCTTAATTTTCATATAACTAACCTGTTTATATTTTATTAAGGTTTAAAGTTATGCATAATTAGGGGCGGGGACACTTTGAGTAACAGGTTGTCTGCAGGACGTCTCTACAGTCTATGAGTCAGATCCACTCCTCCCTCCACAGCTCCACAGCTGTCATCCAAATATGGTCACTTCTTTTTCCGAAAAAGGGTCCACAAACCAAAGTGTGATGTCAGGGCAGCTATGCCCATTATTCTTCACAGTCTATAATTCTAACAAATTCAAACCAACTAAACATTATAGAATTTATAAAAGCTGTTAAGCTTTTGTGTTGCATTAAAATTTAAAGAGGTTTCCACCCAATACTGTATGAGACGGGGTAAAATAAACCATTTAAATGATTTGTTTGACCGCCTCCCTGTGAGCTACATCTGTTAAAACATTTCTATACAATACAAAAGCTTTTGATTTCTGTCCAGACACATCTTATGCATTTGCCATTCATACAATTATCATAATAATAATGTAGCCATGCACTCATTTTTATCAAACCAAAAAGTGAGGGATTAGGTGATGAATAAGGGGCCACAGTATCGCTTTTTTTAAAATCAATTATTAGGGGGTTTTTTTTGTGTGTGTGTGTGTGTGTGTGTGTGTGTGTGTCATATCTACAGGGGGTGCACACAGGTAGAATAAAATGAAATCCAATGCACCAGCTATGTAATAAATACCTGTGGACAAAGAAGCATTCATTCATTTATTCATTCATTATCTGTAACCGCTTATCCTATCCAGGGTACCAGGATGAAATAACAGAAACATTGAAATAATGCAATCCCATACCACAATAGTATAACCTGGAAAGGTACGCGAGTTGAATTAACTCCCATCTTACAAAATCTTAGCAAAAGCCTAGCACTGTAGGCTTTACAGTAAATGCAATATAATATAATACAGTACACTTTCATCACTTCAGATCCAGTAGGCAGAGCGATACGTGTTGTATCACAGAAATCTCACACCAGACTGTTAAGGGAATGAAATCCCTCCTGGTGTGTGGTGATAAAGATGTTAGAGTACTCCACACTGAATACTAGGAAATACTGCAGCTTGGAAATCATGCAGATCTGTTTCAACTTCTTGTCCCATCCTGATTTTAATCTACGCATGAAATAATAGATATAGTTCAGACTACTGGCTATAAATTGCACGAAGAGGCAGCTTAACTAAACTAAATTTAAATGTCATTATCCTGTTATTCCCATTGTTTAGCATCTGCCTAAAACTGTTGTACAGATGAGACCTTAACTTTCACCAGTATAAACCTCTCAGCTCAGATAAGATATCAGTCTTACTTGACCTTTGTGTGAAAATCACCGACAGTACTTAAAGTTCAATGAAAGTGCACACCAGTGTTTCCCATTGTGGCCAGCCACTAAAGGAGTAATCTCTCAAGACAGATTCTGCAATTTACAAGCTCTGCGTCCATAGCGACTGCTCCACCCAAAACGCCGTCTCATCAACGTGATAAAAAAAAAAAAATTCCAGCGGATGTCTTAGTTACAAAATGATTGAGCTAACTGGAGTAGTTTCATGTCGTATCCAACAACGGGAGGCTTTTAACAGATGATGTCCTGATGTTAGCTTTGCTAACTGTCCCTGTCAGCTGCAGCCACTGATGCTTTCTAGACATTGTGATTTCCCATAACTGAATAAATACCACACATAGCAACACAAAACTGCTTTGCTAGATCAATTATGTTGTAACTAAGATATCCGCTGGAAAAATATTTTATTCAAGGACCATTTATTGAGTTATTACCTTATTTTCATACAGTCTATGGTTATTACAGACACGGTAACGCTAACGGTTAGCCCAGCTAATCTACGATAACCATGCTATTAAATACAAAACGTGCACACAGAAATAGTAACGTTTGCTCAATCATTGTGTTTATAGACGTAACAATATATATAGCGACGTGAAAAATGTGAGATATAGCTAAACTCTGCTGGTTTTCTACCCAAAGTATTTGTAAACAACATGGCGATTCCCTGGGGGGAACGCCGGAAGTGAAGGGCGTGAGCGATCGCCGAGGACCCTGCACTTCCGTTTGTCGAAAAACTCCGGGCAGTGCCTCCAGAGGTAAAGGAAGTAAACTTTTTTTTTTTTTTTTTTTTTTTTTTGTTTAACCGATGGATTTCCAGATTGCTACAGGAGAGGACACGGAGAGAACAGCCTTGAGTCTAGCATACTGTGGACAGACTGTACTGTACTGTGCAGAGAAATGCACAGCAACAAAGGATGTGAAAAGGGGATTAGCAATCTACCTGCATCTGAAGGGCAAAAGACAGAAAACAGAAAGGACAGATGGTTTAAAAGCTACTGAAGGAGGTCATTTCTGTGGAAATGGAACAACTGTCACTGAGAAGAGGGACTGCAAGACTACTCATCAGCTACTTACAATGTCATTCTGACATCACTTTTCTGATTTAATCACACCAGTCCAAAATCTTCATTTATGTGACTCTGATGCCTTTCACATTACTGCTATTAGACTTCAACGGCTCACTCTGACTCTTTGATTATGTTGAAACATCTTCTACACTGAAACAACAAAGCCAACTGACCTTTCACCACCTCTCAACAGACACTGTCTATTAATAGTTTAGCAGTTATAACTAGGCATGGGTGTGTCGAGCTTTGGATTTCTTCACTGAAGCGCTGTGCCCAGAGCTGAAGATACTTGGTTAGTAAGCAGCAAATATTAGCATGTCTAACTAGCAATCGTAACAGAACCTGTTTCCTACTACCAGACCCTTATGCTGTGTTAACATTAGAAGCTACAGGTCATTTTCAATGGAAGCCACTGACATGAAGCTACAAACTGACGGCTGACACTTGTTGCTGTGATGCGCTGCAAATCAAAGTTCAGCTGGCCTCAACTTTTTCAGTGCTCCAATTACGCGGTGAAGCGTCACTAATCATATTGGCTTTAATGCTGTATTACTTAGCCTAAACATCATACCACTACATATACTTTATGAGCATTGTGGTGCACACAGGGATATAATGGGGCGGCAAAATGTGATGTTAACATAGGGCACAAACAGTGGATTTGACAAATACAAACCAGAGGACATTAAGTTGAGGTACTTTGTTGCAAGTTGCAAACACACACAAGCTTGTGACGGTGTATTGCAACTACAACAAGCACTTGAGCAACACTTTGACTGCGACACAGCAGTAATGTAGCTGGTCATGATGTTGTGTGAACACAACATAACATTTTTCCACACAGTTAAAGCCTTTTTCACTCATGTAGTGAAATTATGGACAATAACCACGTTTTGCACATGGATCATGGACTTGGAAATGGGTCAACAGAGCTCGAAGGCTTTTATACTTGGCGCATTCTCCGTTGCAGTATTTGCCGCAAAGACAGGGGGCGGTAGAGAAAAAATACTATAGGAAGTGGTAGAAGCAGGCAAAAAACAGTAGAAGTAGAAGCAAGTGGAAAACAATGTAAACAGCAATGATGGCGGCACGAAAAGTATGGATTGCAGAGGTGGAGGAATTTTTATGTTTATGGCTTTTGACCAGACAAAAGCATCGCAAAAGAAGATGGTCTGTCCGTCTGTTACATGTAGCAAGATACCTGAATGGGGAACACAGCCAGCTTGTGAAGCCAGCGCAGGCTGTAGATGAAGAGATGCACTTCAGATAGTCTTCCCTCACATTCATCCATTTTGAACTGAGTGACACACGCGGCTTGTGAAAAGTTTCAAAATCCTGGAGGTGCGCAACCTTGTGAAGCGCCAGTGGCCAGGTAGGCTACGTCATTTGTGGCGAACTCGCGACTGCTTCGAACATAACCTAGGCGTTATGTTAGGTGTTAGGGCCCCCCTTTCCCTTCATCTGCAAAATATTCCTGAAAGAGATACATACCAACAAAGAAGAGGCTCAAAATGACCACAAAAAGACACAAAACTACTGCAAAGAGATGCAAAAACAGCTGCAAAGAAACTCACAGTAACCACAGAAAGAGGCAAAACAATCATTAAGAGACAAAAACTGACCACAAACAGACACAAAATGACTACAGAGATGCAAAGCAACTACCAAGATACACAAAAAGACCACTGAGAGACTCAAAATGACCACAAAGAGGTGTGTATCAACTACAAAGACATGATAATTAACAACAAAAAGAGGCTAAACAACTATAAAGTCTGTGTGTTCTTCCTCACCTGCAGGAGAGGTGGTGGGGCCTTTTGTATGCGTGGGCCCAGGGGACCGTTGTCTCAAAATACGCCCAAGCCTACAGCTAATAAAATTGGGACATTTACTTATTTTAGCCAGTGAAATTGATGGTTCCAGACTAGAAATGAAAAGCCTGTTTTTGTGTGCTTCTGAGCCACAGTTTCAGAAATGACTACTAATTTTGAGTGGGAGATATGTTATGTTATTACTTCAAAATGCATATGTGCCGTGTGGGAACGCTTGACAGGTGTAGCAGCCGCAGTAACTGAGCTTTGAATGAAAAGGCTTCAACAAGCTTTTTCAACTTCAACATTAGCAGATGTCCTTATTTTGAAGTGAAATACAGTTTCCATGTTTCAGGAGAGATAATACATGGGAAAGATGATAGTTGCATAAATGTATAGTGCTGTTTTCACATATTCATGTTCTCTATTCAGGGCCAGCTATTTAATGGAAGGTCTCTTGGGTAATGCTGTACATGCTGCTTTGGTTTCCATGGTAAAGAAAAATCATTCCCTTGTATGTCTCACCAAAGTATTTAATTGAGCTTAAGCAACACTGGGTCACGGAAAACCTTTTATTAAACCCTGAGCACAGTCTCTAAGGGTCCCATCTGTGAGCTTGTATATACAGTACAACATGCTTTCAGCAGATAGAAGAGCACAGAGGTCACTGCTGTCACTGTTGCAACAGAACTCGTCACATCTTCAAATGCAGACTCCAAATTGGTTTTGAAAACCATTCTAACCCCATAAAAAAGCTTAAATGAATTTATTTTTGAAGAGCGTCTGCAAGTAACATTGAAACATGTTTGACAACTGTGGAATCTATTCAATCAATTCAGCTTTTAAAAGTTGCAGTATTTTGGATAAGCTTCAGGACACAAGGTTAAAAAGAACTTCTTAACCTTTAAATCAACGTGTATGTCAGGGTAAAAGATCAAAATCATTGAGAATTTGGACATACAAAGTTTTCCCCACAACAGTGGTGATATTGATGATGTCAGGTTGTGGCAGATGCTTGCACAGCTGGTGGAAACTCTAAAGATCAACCTGACATGACTTATGTTGTAGCTGCCCTGAGGCCATCTGTAACATATCTGTTGTCTGTTGTGTGGACAAAAATATCCTCATTTCTCAATTATGCTTTTTCGGAAACACTACAGCATTTGAAGGTGGTCATCAAGCTTTTTTTTTTTTTTACAGACCATGTAATTCTTCAGTTCATTGAAGAACAGATCAGCAGTAAACATGTCGTCCCTGGGGAGGGAGTGATAACGCATTGATCCATTAGGTATTTTGAGAGCAGCCAATCAGAGAAGTCTGGGATATCATCTGTGAAGTACAGAACATTAAACCAATTGTGCAGTTGCCCTTTTAGTCCAATCACTGTAATGGCCAAAACACATCAACAGAGCAATGACCTGCATAACTCCCTCAAGTCTTATCGCAACCTGATCAGTGGGTCAGTGTTATCGTGCTTGATGGATGGATATTGACTCCAATCACTCCACTGATTTCATCTTGTAAAAAAAAAACAAATGACAGCACAAAGACTAAGAGGATGAAATCAGAGGATGAATGGCTTGTTAGCTCATTATGTATGGGCCAATGGTATGAGCTAATTTAAGTCAGATTTTGTGTTAAACTTTACTGTTTTACTCTCACTACTGTAATCTGTTATTCATTCGTTTTTTCAGAGTAGAATGTTAGATTGATTAATTATGGCTCTTGACATGGTACTGAAGTGATGTTGATGTTGCTGCCGTTTGGCAGATTACTTAGTGGATTATTGCCTTGCATGGTCTCTTGTTTCTTGGCATTAAACTGGTAGTAAAGGCCAGTAACACCAAGCAGGGTGTGGTGATCCTGATGTGTGAGTTTTCTGAATATTCTGCCTACTCGGGTCAGCTTGGCTGCCACAGACTTGTGACTGACAAATCTCTTCTCTGCTTTCTGGAGAGACTTTGGACATGACGCACAGACTGTAAATACAACAGAGCAAAATCATAAGTTCATTCATTCATTCATCTTCTAACCGCTTCATCCTCTTGAGGGTCGCGGGGGGGCTGGAGCCTATCCCAGCTACATCGGGCGAGAGGCAGGGTACACCCTGGACAGGTCGCCAGACTATCGCAGGGCTGACACATAGAGACAAACAACCATTCACGCTCACATTCACACCTACGGACAATTTAGAGTCTCCAGTTAACCTAGTCCCCAATCTGCATGTCTTTGGACTGTGGGAGGAAGCCGGAGTGCCCGGAGAGAACCCACGCTGACACGGGGAGAACATGCAAACTCCGCACAGAAGGGCTCCCACGCCCGGGATCGAACCGGCAACCCTCTTGCTGTGAGGCGAGAGTGCTAACCACCACACCACCGCCCCAAAATCATAAGTTACTTTATAAATATCTAAAAGCAATATTCCAAATGACAAACTATAATGTGGTATTTTAAAGGCATACTGTGCAATTCAGAATTTGTCACGCATTGCTTGTTTGCGAACACAAAACTCAAACTTTTGCTCTTCCTCCTCGGCTCAACCAGACTGAGAGAGCAGCGGTTGTCAAGCAAGCTAGAGAGTAAATGAAGAAAGGGAGCAACGTTAGCGAGATGAGAGCACTGAATCAAAGAAATAAAAAGTTGTTTTCTTATTGTGTCATGGCAGTTATATTCCAAAGCACGAATAAATACACCCACACCTCCGCAGCCCTGCAGGAAGGTGCTGCATCGCCGGATTTTGTGTGAATTCAGCTGAAGCGCATGCTTGTGTGTGTGGCTCAACCTCACCCTCAGTCAAACAGACACACAGACCTGCAGCTCGCATCCACAGAGCAAAGCAGAGAGACGGCTGGTCGCTACATTTTTATAGAGTCCCGACCCTGCGCTGCTATTGACTGCTATTGACCACAGGTTGACACCCAGAAAAGTCATGAACAAACCAAAGAAGATAGTAAAAACATACAGACAGGTAGCAGATTCTCTGCAGATACAGACATCTCTGTGATGATTAAGATGGATTACTTTTGTGTGACTGTGCCTCCAAGTAGTGATGTATTTTCAGCTCAATTTTACATAACTGTACCACATATGTTGTAAATCAAAGTCTACTCAACTTGCCATGTTTGCAGAAAGCTATCAGAGATTCTTGTCCTTGCCACTGCACTATAGAGACTTGCAGATTGGGCAGTGTGGATGGGATGGTGGATGTTAGAATGAACCTCCCACGTTAAGGATTCAGTATGCTTGTAGTATGTTGTCCCAACACATCTAAATCCAAAAGTGTTCACACGTTCTGAATGGCCACGCTCGAAAGCTTCCCCCTGGCTGCATCTCACTGCTTTCTCAATCTCTCGCCAAGAAGTGTTTTTTGCATGTGAGATGTGTGGAGAATGAAAAAAAGACAGCTTGAGAGAAGTTCAAATCCTGCCTTACTTTCACACGTTCACATTGTTGGATTATCTCTTCCGAAAAGCTACAGAAGCAGTGCTCATGTACGTGCAAGCGCTGTGTTGTTCTATATTCTATTTTTATGCATGTAGTGTTTGGATAACTGGAGCTTAATTACACTTTCTAAATTAATATTTTATCCAAGCATTGAAACTGCATCTGTAGACTTTGCAGGTGTCCAGTTTGTGGATGTTACATGAACATAATGAAGTGCCAGGATCTTTGGAAAACAGAGTATGGTAAATTAATGAGTTTTACCGGCCAGTCAGCAGTTTGTGAATGTGCTATCACTGCACATTAGATTGATCCAAACAAGCACTTAATACATTGCTTTCTGGTCTGAGGCACACGGACGGGTCGAGAGGATGCAGAGACAAAGAAATCAATTGGCCTGATAGAGAGCAGAGAGGAGGGAAAGGGGGAGAGAGACTGGGTGGAAGGAGCCGATCCAATCAGACCAGATGATGATTTGGCCTGTGCAGTAATCAAGTTTTTATATGAAGGACAGCAGGAAATTGGTGAGCCAGTCAATATCCAATCCAATCAATATCAACAAGCTCCACTCCAGAGCAGCAATTTCTTAAAAAGCTGCTGGCTGTTTGTGCCAACTTTTATTAATAATATTAGAGGAGAAATACACCAAATAAGTAGCTCCAGTCTCAAAAATATGCACTGCTCACCTTTTGCTCACACAGCAGCGCTCTAGTGAAATCAGTGACATGAGTTTTAAATTAGAGACAGTTGCTGTGCTGTGACTTTGTTGTATGAATATACTGCTAATATGAGGATGGAGAGAGAGAGATTTGATTAGAACTGGCACACAGGTATGAACACATGAAAAAGAAATCTGACTGTGTATAAGCCTGGGGGAGAATGACCCTACTTCTCACTTGATTTATTACTTCAGTAAAGATTTTCCTAATGAGTTTATGGTCTCAATCATTAATTTTAAGTCTTTTTCAATATAGCATGATATTCATTTGGTAAATTATGGTTCCACTTAGAGTAAAATAGATGATGAAGCTGAGTAAGCTTCAGGGAGTGGTTACCTTGTGATTGACAAGTCACTACCACAGTGAGAACGTACAAATATGTTTACTTTTGGCTCCAGAAAAACCAAGATGGCAAAATGATGAACTCATGGCTTCAAAATAGCAATCCACAAAGCAACGGGTGACGTCACGGTGCCAAACACACTGCTAAGTTTTCATCCTAAAACTCTTCTCTCCTGTGATGGGAAAAGTGAAACGTACAGTTTGAAAATACAAACAATAGAATCTAAACTTTGTCTTGTTCTTGACAGAGACTACCAATGATCACCAGACGCTGAAGTTCCATTAGTTTGTACAATGTAAGCCCAGATGATGCTCAGGTAGGGCAACAGTCAGAGAAACTACGCTAGCGGTTGCAAGGGTAGTAAAACCACAGGGTACAGTTGTGTGATACTGTAAAGCCAGCTGTCCCACCCACTTCAGGTTCTAATGCTTTCCATTAGGAGAATACAGGGCGAATTACATATACACATTAGCACATGTACTCACAGATAGATGTATACTGTACACACACACACACACACACACACACACACACAGATATTGGCACCTCTGACTGTGCTTACTACACTTTCTTTTTTTCATATTTCCATGTATATTAACCGATAAAGCAACAGTTCACCCTAAAATCAAAGACACATATTTTCCCTCTTACCTGTAGTGCTATTGTAGCCTGGCATTGCCAGACCCAATTGACAAAACGCGAATGGGTCTTGACACGGAGTGTACATTTCCTCTATTCCCGAGGGGTGGTATTAACGGCTGTCACTCAAAGTGCCCCTTCACGCAGTTCTAAAGACGGCAAACCAATTAGAGTAAACGAAACGTGTGACGTAGGCTAGCACAACGCCAGTGTGAACAGACCAGCAAGCAAGTGCAGCGCGCAGCGGAGATGAGCTGTAATGATGTCTGGGAAAGAGTGTTGCCATCTTTGCAGATTTCCTCCTCACTGTGGACTCCGAGTTGCATGCCTGGAATTCCGGGCTTGGTGGCTTCCCTGACCTGCTCCTCCATGAGAGCAACTAGCAGAGAAACAACAATAGCCACTGGGTTTTCACTGAGTCCCCTCTTTTTCTCGATCGATGGAGCCAGTTGGTAAATTTTGTTACCAAACCCCATAAGAAGGACGGCAAACACATCCTTTTTTTCAATAAAAGCTTTCAGTGCAGCAGTTTGCTCTGCTTTTAAAGAAAATGTACATTCCAGTTCGTTCAACATATTTACCATCATAGTTTCAAAATCAGTAGCCATGTTGGTTGTTTACGAAATGCATTCACTCCGCTCCTTGTTGTGCCCGTCCCAAAGTAATAAATAGTTGTGATTGGCCTGGTAAGCTTTAACGATGCCATGCGCCTTTATGATTGCATGGCCAGACTTATCTGCGGAGCGAAATGGAACATGAGCTTGTGAGATTAGCATGGTTTCACCAGGCTAGTGCTATTTATCTGTCTAAATTGTTTGGTGTGAGTTGCCGAATGTTGAAGATATCAGCCGTAGAGATGTCTGCCTTCTCGCCAATACAATGGAACTAGATGGAGCTTGGCTTGTGGTGCTCAAAGAAGGCAGACATTTCTTCAGCCAATATCTGCTCGATAATGCTTGGCAACTCTCACCAAAATAATCTGGATTGATAAATAGCTCTACAGGAAAGAAGAAAATGTATTTTTGATTTGGGGGTGAACTCTCCCTTTAACATCTATTGACGATTAAATATAATTTGTTTGCAATGTTTTCCCTGAGAGCTAATATCTTGTCACATGGAGCATGCATGTGTAAAAGTACTGTACACACGGCATGTCACTGAAAGATTGTTTCCCTGACATTAGAAGCCTGCAAAGTGGAGCATGTATAATCACATTTTTCATCCTGACTTTGTCTCATAATTACATGGTGAAAGGTTGATTAGTATGAGATGTTGTCACTAGAGTCACTGGAGGCAGCACAAAAGACGGCCCCTATCTAATTTCTTTGGGATGCTGGGATATTATGACTGTTATGAGGCTTTTATAAAAAGATCTATTCAAATGTTGAGATATATTCTTTTGGAAATGAAAGAGATTTTACACATACAAGTGATATGGCCTTATGTCTAGTCTCTATGAAATGATAGTTGTCTCGCTACACCTTGTTCTCACACTAATTCGTAAATTAGTAAACTAATTAAATAGTCATCCATGCTCTTCAGTATTTTCTAAAATACCACATAACTCAAATATTACAAGAAATCTCTTCTTCTGCCGCAGGAGCTTCTGTCTTACCAAGAGTATTAATTTAAATAAGCCACACTCTACAACTTCAAAGCATGCATTTCCTTTTTTAGGCCAGCCCTCATTGTAAAATATGAATGACTCGTTTAACAAATAAAATAATTCATGGTCTTGCTCTTCATTAAAGGTTCTATTTTTAGGTTACATTTCACCCTGAGAATTTTTTTTTTAGGTTCAGCGTTGGTGCTGACATAAAATTAATTACTGACAATCTGTGTGAATCTCCGACTGCAAATGAAAAGTGTCAGTGAAATAATGAGCTTTTTTGGGTCATGCAGGCGGCTACAGTGTGATGAGAAATCAACATAAAATATTAAAAAGGGTATTTTGTGTAAAATTAATTCCGACTATACATGCCTGTAAATGGTATAACTCTGCGATATAAATATGTTTGTGTGTACAATGTGTATTAACACTCAAAACCTACATATAAATGATTTGCATTTTTGGTCTATCACCAAACCTGTCTGCCTAGAAGCTGTTTTTGCTATTTAGTCTTCCTATAAATGTATGAACGACTCTCTGATGTATTATTACCTCACTTTAAATATGGGTTTTCAAGATCATTCACTGATGCAAAACTCACCCCTCATTCACCCCACTCACAATATGAAGTCCCTGCTGTTGGTGGTTCAGTATGTTGATTAGGTAAATTAGAAATATTGCAGATATTTCACCCGCCATGGTCTACAGACTATACTGTGTAATATCATCTTTTGCTTTGCACATTTGTTTTAGAGCAATATTCTGACATATGCACATATATAAATGAGAATATTGATGCACTCTCTTGAGAATTTCCCATCATTAAATCATATTAGAATCTATTTAACCTATACTGTGTATAGTCCTTATTATTCATACAGTAAAAGTGTTTGAATATGTATCACATCACTGACTGGTGGATACCCAACAACCCAACAGTTCCAGCTGTTGTTGCCGCTAAACCTAATTTACTGTAACGTATTCCCTGAATGTACTGTATACAGTATGGACCAGATTGGCGTCTCCTCCCAGTGCAACAGAGCCCTTCACCCCCGATAAGGTTTTCTGATTCCATTTATGTGTTTTGTGAAAACGAAGCAGCCAGCTAGAAAATAAAACCCTTTTCCCTATTAACCAGATGGGTGCACAGCCAGTCGTCGAAGCTCTGAATTAAACCCTAAATTTTCAATTGTGTTTCAGAGCACACCCACTCCAGTCTCCTTACCTACACATCTATTTTTTTTTCCAAATTTATAAAACAGCAGTGCAGCTTTGTCATGCGGTAAACTTATAACTCCCCCAGTGGAATTCTCTTGTTCACTGTACACGCTGCATTATGTTCTGATCACTGCAATATGTTCTCAGTAAAGGAAACAATAACACTTCTGGATTAAATTAGAAAACCCCAAACTTCATGTGTTTAACTGCAACTTCTGAATCAAATCAAATCAGCATGTTTAACATTTAGTTGCATGTTCTACTTCACACTTAATTCGCACAGACCCATAAAAAATGTAACTAACCAACTTATTTCGAGTGATGCAACACACCAACTGAAATACATCTGCAGTACTTAATGAAAAAAAAAAAATCAGTTTTTGCATTATAGAGAGCTAATCCAAAAACGGGTTTAATCTCTCTCGAAATTATCTGTGGCCAAATCCTGCTACTGAAGCCAAAGCAGGTGACCACTTCAACCCCTTTAGGCTCAACTGACTGTATTATGTTGCCACTGGGGAGACATAATCAGCTCTCACAGCATCTGTCTCACCACATGGATTAACAGAGTCAGTGTGGAAAGCAGTAACACTCTAATCAGGACCAGCCAACCTGGTAGGAGACACTAATATATGGCACCATGGTGCTCTGCAAATACTGCAAAGAGGCTGATATTTTCAGCTTGACTGGAATTCTCTAATTTATCTGACAACATGGCAACATAAGTTATATAATATATAACATATAACAGCTAACTGAGGATGACAAGTTACAATTAGTTTGATTAACAGCACGGATTGTGAACTGTTATAGCTCTTGGATCCAAAACACAATTTGAAAAATGATCACAGCTTCACAGCTTGATCTGCCGTTTATTGCTTTGCAAGCGTGTGTCTGTGTGTGTATCTGTGTGTGCATGTGTCTGTGTGTGCTCATGAGCGGGTGCCTGATGCTGTTCACATTACATATTGAATGTGAAAATAAAGAGCATCTTAAGTGTTCCTGATTAAAATGATGGGCAAAATTATAAACTCATTTATAATTTACAAAAAATTAAAAAAGATCAACACATCATTTGCCACTAATGTAACTCAGTGGGGCCATAACTGTGCTGTCAAATTAGAAAATTTACTTAAGTGTACTTTCAGGTTTCTCTTCCAACTGTACCCAAGGCAGCATTTCACCAGTTTGTTGTTTGAAATTAATCATGGATGATATTAGTAAAAGATGACTTGTATACTTTTAGCACACTTATTACTTGCTTTACTTTTTGGTGTGTCCATGTACTGCATGTACTCTGCAGTATCTAGACAGAATCTTTTCTGTAAAAACTGCTGCATGTCTTGTGCAAAAGTTGGAATATGAATGTGACCGTGATCGGGGACCAGTTGAAATGGTTTCCTGTACTGTGCTGCTGTTCTCTTGCCACCCAAGGCAACAATTACAGTAAATTCATTACTCCATAAAACCTATTATGCTACCATTAAAAGTCCATTATGAGATGGTGTTGTTAGAAGATAGGAGGTGTTTGCTAGCCCTCTGGGTATCAGTCACAGATGCTTAAGAGGCAGACAATTAGAGGACTTTAACATGTTAAATAGCTTTTATCCGATATAAATCAAATTAGTGAGTGATTTATTAATTTATTGCTTAAGATGGCCGATCTGTCTCTTATTTAATTCCCTCGGGATGAAGAGGATATGCTGACCAATGGTGTGACTGAATCCCTGACCTTAACTTCTTTAAAAAATGATATGGATTAAAACAACACCTGTCAGTCGCATGCATCATCTTCAACAAAGAAACACAGGAGAGAAAAAAAAAGGACACAAGCAGCTACGTGAGAGCTCGCGGGCAACAAAAGCTGTTCACAATTTCCTGCGTCCAACCTCATTAAAGTGACAAATAAGCCTATCAACACATTACATTCAATGTCCCTGTACTAATTTTATCATGGACAAGCCAAGGGACTGGTTGATGATGAGATTAGGTTTATATCTGTGTCTCCACCACCTGAAAGCATGCACCGTTTGACAACACGCTGTTTAGTTCCCCAGTAATGTAGTTTGTTCAGAGTCAATCACCTGACTGTGGAGCTCCCTTGAGTGTCACATTGCCTGACTGACAGCACAGATTATATTGCTCTCTGCGTGAAGGATCACTGAGCAATTGCCGCAAAATACCCAAAGAGATTGGATTGGAGGGAGGAAATTAGGCAATTTATAATAGTGTCATCCCACTGACGAGCTGTTTTGGTTTATTTTTAATTTGGCTTTTACAGAAGGAGGCAGCAAGTACAGTGCTCAGTATGCTGGAGGAGGCCTCAAGGATCCATTCAGCTGAAGCAGAAATTAAGAGGCATGTTGCACTTTTCCGAGGAAAATGGTTGAATGATATGAATGTTGCTTGGTTGTAGTAGTGAAAAGCTGTCCTACCCAAAAACAAACACAGATGACCCGGAGAGGATTGCTGTGTTTTTTTTTCTCCCCAGTGTGGACTAATTTTATACTGTAGAGCTTGCGTCTAAAACCCCCCACTTCTCTTCTACATTACCACCTCCTGTCTGGAGCTACATTTAGCTGCGAGCATGCCATGCTCTCTCTTCCATGCAATAACACATTTGTCTTTTGTTCTTTTGTTTTGTCTCTGCTCATTCCGAAGAATGTCACTTACCTCCAAAATTGTGGTGCCCGAGGCAGAAGGTAGAGTATTTGTTTTCACTGTCTGTTTCACAAAGCCGGACTCATTTGTCAAAAAGAGCATGATCTGAGGGCCCGGCCCCGACGCCGTTTGTCTTGTATTGATCACCTCTTGTCACGGCTGCCTTTCTTGAAGTTGATGGGCACTTTCTCTTTTCTTTCATGCTTAATGGGTTTGCTTTTTAGGAGCTTTTTGGGGACAAAATTTTTTGGTGGTTTCTTAAGGTTACCAGAGACAGAACTTGAGGTGACATTGGGATTTTAATCACAATCCAATAAATGTTTTTTAAGACACATATTAAGTACACTAAAAATAATTCTAATAATTATGTCTATTAAACCGTGGGCGGCACAATGGTGCAGTGGTTAGCATTGTCGCTCGAACCCGGGGTGTGGGAGCCCCTCTGTGAGGAGTTTGCATGTTCTCCCCTGTCAGCGTGGGTTGTCTCTGGGTTCTTCGGCATCCTCCCAATTAATTGGTGACTCTAAATTGCCCATATGTGTGAAGCTGGAATAGTTGTCTGTCTCTATGTGTGCGATAGTCTGGCGACTTGTCCAGGGTGTACCCCGCCGCTTACCCAATGACAGCTGGGATAGGCTCCAGTCCCCTGCGATCCCTAACAGGATAAGTGGTTATGAAAAGTGAATGAATGAATAAACAGAGGGTTCACGTCCACTCAAGAATTCAGGTGACTCAGAGAAATCGGGTTACACAGGTATTTTAACCATATCAGTAATAAATGATCCACCTCTGATTGTTTCTGTGTGCAAGCGTGAGTATCAGTGTTTGTGTGAAACCAACAAGGAACTGCCAAAAGCTGCAGTTCCTTGAATGGCCACTTGAGACTGGCTCCAGGAGCCAGTCAGTCCCCACAGACCCCCATGTTGGAGCAGAAATAAACATGTTTACAGCTTTGTACAAAAGACAGTTTTGGTCTCCATGTCACCTTCATGGCAACTGTTTTATGTAACTTACCCATTTACATTTTATTAAGGTTTAAAGTTAATGAAGGGTGGGGCCACTTGACTGACACGCCGTCTGTCAATAGCGCCCTCGGCTTCACAGTCAGATCCACCCCTCGCTCCTCCACAGCGTAGCCTCTTGCCCAAATATGGTCACTGCTGTCTCCAAAGATCCGGGATGGTGACCGCTGGAATGCTAAACTCGAGGCTTCAAAACCAAAAGAAGTCCAGTGGGTGACGTTACGGTAGCTAGGTCCATTATTTTTACAGTCTATAGGCCCGTTTCCACCGCAGGAACTTCGGAGTAATTTTACGGGGCCGGGGCCGTTGGTGCATGTCTCCACCGCAGGAACCACCCCCGAAGGACAGAGTTCTGGAACTTTTCCGGGGGCTAAACAAGTCCCTGCCTCGAAGTAGGTACTCAGAACAGCCCAGAAAGAGTCCTGGCTGGGGCTTGGGATTCACTTGGTGCTGATTGGATATACACAAGGAGGGATGTGACGACAACAGAAAGCAACAAAATATTTTAAAATTCAGCAGACGAGGGTTAGCTCGTTCATATAGCTTCCGCCGCCATGTAAAAAAACTCACTAAATGGCCTGTGAAAAAAATATTTTTTCCAGCGGATATCTTAGTTACAACATGATTGAGCTAGCAAAGCAGTTTTGTGTGGATATGTGTGGTATTTATTCAGTTTTGGGAAATCACGATGTCTAGAAAGCATCAGTGGCTGCAGCTGACAGGGACAGCTAACAGCAGCAAAGCTAACATCAGGACGTCATCTGTTAAAAGCCTCCTGTTGTCGGATGCGACATGAAATTACTCCAGTTAGCTCAATCATGTTGTAACTAAGACATCCGCTGGAAAAATATTTTTTTCACGGGCCATTTAGTGAGTTATTACAGACACCGCTAAGGGCTAACAGCTAATGACATCCCTACGTCGCCCCGGTAAATGGTCGCGCAACGATTACGTCACATCCAGAGCCCGTAACTTTACAGGAACCTTCCTCCTACTCCGCTCTCTCAGTGGAGACACGGCGGTTGAGAGGGCCGAGCGAGAGGACATTCCTGTAGTAGTTCCTGCCCCCAAATAGTACCAGGAACTTCTTCAGTGGAAACGGGCCTTATGGTTGGAGCTAACTAATCTATACATCATGGTTCTAGGGTCTTTGTTTTAGTTTGTTTCCTGTTGTATTTTGAAGGTCAACCCTCATGTGTCAATGTCTTGTTTTACTTCCTGTCTGTCCCTCATTAGCCTCAGTGTCACCTGTCCCTTGTTAACACTCTCCTCCTCCTGTGTATTTAGCCTCTATGTTATCCCAGTTTCAGTGTCAGTTCGTTTGCATTTGCTGCTGGTGTTTCTTGTCCCTCCTTCTCCTCATGCCATCCCGCTTTGTGTTGAAGATTTCATGAGGCTACTTTATGTTAGTTTCAGTTTTGTCAGTCTGGAAATATTTTAAATACAAGGATACATTATGATCTCTCCTTTTACCCCTTTCATTCCCCTATGTGAAGTCTTCCCCGTGCACAAGCACAAAAGCCAATTAGAAACCCGATTATGCGGATACATGGCCAATAAAATTGGCTTCCTCCTGAAGAGATCTAGGCGTAAAATCAGGCTTCACTAATCACCTACCACGATTGGATTTAAGGGATTGGCTTACTGCAAAGAGCTAACCTTAATACACTTACTGGCGTGCGTGTTGACGCATTGATTGTACAGTTGATTGGTATGCACCACCATCAAGTGATGTGTGATGGAAAATTGTGTAGTTGTAATCCATGAAATAACCATTACACACTTGCTAAATGTAGTGTTAAACAAATTTTAACAGAATTACAGTATGATGTGCTGAATTACAATCTGTCTCATTTCTGTGAAAAAGGATTTTTTGGAAATACTGGTGGGGTGCTGGCTCACAGGCAGACATCATAGAAAGAATAGGAAAACTCTGACGTACTATGAATGTAAGAGCTGATTTTTTAACCCATGGCACCTCCCAATGACAGAGCTCACATAGATTCAGGAGGGAAGAGATAAATATGATATAATTAGCATATTAAGCCAATTCCTTAAATAACTGAAGAAGCTCTTGACAGTACCATAAAGTTTAAATTGTTACCACTGTAGCAAACTCGATGACAAAAGCCTGATTAGAAAACATGCCTGCATCAAACTTGAGGCAAAAGAACCTCTTCCTCTAACAGCTGATATTGAAAATGCTTCAGTTGGGGTTTTGACGGCTGCAGAGCTGTAACACAGAGAGAAATGAGAAATGTGTCAGGCTGAGATGTGGAGGAAATGCTGCTCATGTCAACGCAGGAATCACAATGTGTCAAACAAATTCAGAACAAGATAACAATGACAGCTCGGCATTGGATTCACTTTTATAAAGTAGCATATAGTGTATTGTACACTATATATGTTGTCAGTTAAACATTTTCTTTTAATGTGTAATGTATTGAAGCATATTTATACTGCATATTTTCAAATAGATGACAGTGTATTCCTTTCAAAAGAGCCCAGGCGTGGCAATGTCAAATGCTGCCTGTTCTGCCTGACGTCCTTGTTTGCATCCTTATTTGTCTCCTGACCTTTAATCTCAATCTCCTCCCTCTGTTATTATGCTGTGTCATTAATAGCCCTGAAGTGTTTATCGTAATCAGAGGGGAAATAAAAGGGGAATGGCGGGGTGACAGTGGCAGAGAAAAGCAGAAAGAGAAATTTCTGTGTGAAAGGCATCAACCATCCAGACAGCGTCAGGGTTATCAGCCAGAGTAAACACATAAAATGCTCCTTAATGCGGATGCATGTGTAGGTGCTCCCCAGAGATTGCAGACACACCAACGCAAAGGCCATTAAAGGTTTATCAGAGGTTTGCAGTGGCTTGGCCGGAGCCGCTCACAAACAGATGAATATGTTTTTGTGGCATTAACAGCATCTGCTTAAATGGCTAAAGGGGCGTCCGACTTTTTCCCAGGATGACGGGAGGTAAGGCGAAAGACAAATGTGTTCTTTACTGCTGTAAAGAGAAAACCAGCTGAATGAAGCAAAAGAGGCAGCCTTCCCGCTGGTGTTAGCATCAAGATGACATCCCCATGGTGATCCCGCATCACCACCAATTCCGGATAAGCCCCCAGGTCAGAAACAATAAGGTGAGGACATGACCCCCATTAAATTCCTGTAACACATACATGTAAACAGTCCCCGTTCCCACTCGCCTGCGCGTACGTGCAGATGCTCCCTTGCAACAGCTTAACGCTCTCGCTGAAGAGGGCTCAGTTTGCAAATGACAGCACCAGCAGAGTTAAATCCCTTTAAATGTCCTGAAATGACTCGCACAGAAGGGTTTAATAGAAGTTATATCTGCAAAGGTCGACAGCCACCAGACCCGACAGCTGTAATGACCAACAACATGGCCTCGGTCACATTGGACCTGCAAGTAATCCTTTGTGTTTATTTTATCCAGCTGTACTGGAGGGATCAAAATGGGTGACATTCAAACATGAGGAATAATCCACATATATGGTCTCAGCTGAAGAGTCATTCAACATCAGGCTAAAAAGCAGTGTTTTACTGCCCTCTCTATTTGGAAGTCTGTTTCACCTCTGACCACAACCAGTATCACTATTGGATGTAGTCGGAAATGTGCTCTGTTGCACCTGTAACCACACCCAACAGTGATGTCACAGTGAACCGACACTCCCTGTTGTGCACTTTTACATGCAGCAGTTTTTGAGATCAGCAAAAATAGGAGTTTCAGCTGATGTGATGTTGCTTTTTTCGTCAAAGTATGCTGACTTTCAAATGGTCTCACAGTCTCAGTTTTCAGTATCGTATCTTAAGTGACATAGCTGTGATCACATATGAGCTGATCTTCACATTGGGAGGTGGAGGGGATGGTTGATGACCTGACACCCTAGTGAGATGACTGCCAAGCTGCGGACCACTGCAGACAACAGTTCAACGCCAACACACAATGAAACTGGAGACATGAAAATGTCCAACATGTCATACAAATCTAATGTATCAGTGGTTTGCAGAGATGTATGATGCCGGCATTTATTCTAACAATTAGGTTGTGGTGTTGCATCACACAGTGTTTAAACACATCCACAGTCATGTTAATGGCTCTGTGAGGCTACTCTCAGAACAAAGCATTGCTGATGATGAGAATTTCATTAGATTTTCAGGTATTAAACCGACTATTTAACAACTACATGAATGTCTGAAACAGATATCTTAACAATTCAGTTGTTGACATTTTACTAAAAACCACAGATGTGAACTTTATGGTGGCGCTAAAGGAAAAGTCAAAAGATCACAAAGTCAGTAGGTTTCATCCTCTGAGGACCATGAATCCATGTGCAACGTATCAAAGCAATTCATCCAACAGTTGTTGGGATATTTCAGTCTGCAATAGCCGCTGCACAGCTGCATTCAAAAAAAAAAGAAGCTTTAATGAAATCACTGTATTGGTGTCTATAGCAACACACCCACACCAGTACGGCCCCTTGCATTTCTTGAGGCAAATTAGTGCCAGTCTGAACATGGCCTAATAGATTGATATATGATTAACAGAAACTTTGATTTGAATAGTTCATATGTGATATGAGATATCAAATTAATGTTGTGAGTGGTCCTATTAAATGGTGTGTGGACACAACATGGACACCGAATTTCCATTCAGCCTGATAAATTTCATAAACGTTCTCTCTGGGGTCTTTAATTCTACATTATTCTCTAGAAAACAGCATACTGATCCCAAACTAATTGCTCTAAAGCGGTTGTAGTTGTGAAATCAGGTATACTAATTGACAAAGTGGGGTATAAAAGTCCTTAAGGCACCGTATTGATACTTATCATCAGTTTATGTGATGCAGTAATTTACAGTATGAACCACAATTATGAGATATTAGGTTAAAGGGGCACGGCATCTGGCACGCCACACTCTGTTTCACACTCATTAGCAGCTCATTAGGAGAGTGGTGATGGTTCATCTGAGCTTGCAGAAATATTGGATGTGAAAATATCCTCATAATGCATCGAAATCAAGGCTTTAATATCAATGCTTTGCCTCTTTTTTATATGCTAAAAGTCAGACTGTCTACCATCTCCAGCCAATCACTTTTATTGCACTGTGACTCTTAAATACTCCAATTTCAGGTTTTTTTTATTTAACAATTACCAGGCTATTATTGTAGATTTGATGGCGTCTAACTAGAAATACCAGCACAGTCACCAGAAGAAAATGTAGGTGTTGTATATTTCTGCCAACCACATACTTGTATCACATTTACCATGATAATAACATTAATAATCTTTATTTATAAAGCACTTTTCAAAACAGAGTTACAAAGTGCTTTACATGTCAAAAATTAAAACAGATAAGACATGAAACCAACAACTTTTAAAAGAACTGATAAAAACAATTTAGCATATAAAAACTGAGGAAAGAAAAGACAGTTTAACTGAAGTAAAATCAGGAAAGGCTCTCCAATAAAAGTATGTTTTAAGAAGGGATTTAAAAGAGATCACTGACTCGGCCGACTCAGGCAGATTGTTCCAGAGCCTCGGGGCCCTGACAGTAAACGCTCTGTCCCCTTTAGTTTTCAGCCAAGCCTCTGGAACAGACAAAAGACCTCTGCCCGAGGTCCTCAAAGTAATTCCTGGCTTGTATTGTACTAGGAGGTTGCAGATATAGCTGGGGGAAAGCCCATGAAGAGCCTTAGAAATAATCAGTAAATTCTTAAAATCTCTTCTAAAACATACTGGGAGCCATTGTAAAGAAACTGAAACTGGAGTGATGAGATCATGTCTCTTGGTTCTGGTTAAAAGCCTGGCATTTTGTTTCTGAAGTGATGTAAGCTAGTATATGAACTGGCTGTGCTGCTAGGAGGTGGAGGGTATGGTGGATGGTGTGTCACCATGGCAAGATACCTGCCAAGCTGCAGACAGCTGAGACCAACAAACAAGCAACAGCGGTTGTTTTTTAGTGAGACATCGCTGTGTTTCCAGCAGCTTATTGGCCATTAAATGTAGATGTTTTTTGCAACCCACTGCTGTGTTCACCAGGGATAGTACCACAAAAAAATGATTGTTTTTTAGTTGGGGAAGTTTGTGCCACCAAAAAGCGGGTATTTCAAGCCAGAACATAATCTTTTCCTAACCATAACCAAGTGTTTTTTGTGCTAACACCCAACTACATGTTAACCACAGCTTTGCTGAAACATTAAGGAATATAAAGTTTCAGCAGATCGGCCACATAATAATATACAAATGACATGTATCTGTGGTTTGCAGCTACCTTACAGTGCCCGCATTTATTCTGGCCTGAGAAATACATTTTAATAATTGGTCAACATCAGATGTTCTTCAGGTGTTACACTTGTTCTATATCTCAAATGACACACTGGCATTAACCCTCCCATGAATAGCAATGTTCAATCATAGCTCAGCAACCTGAGCTTGAACTTGACAGTTTGGGACTAGATGTTACAATCCCTTGATGCACATACTTGAGACTATGAGTGGGAGCCAATGGGTTAGATGGATAGAAAAGTAGGAAAGAGCTGTTCAGCTACATCAGAGAGGGCTTTGATGGGCATGGCCTTGAATTCCCATTTCTTTAAGCAGCCTGGTAGTTAACTTGCCTACGAAGCCTCAAATGTGTACTGTGTAGTATCTCCCCGTTGTGTGGGAGTCTGGTCCTATATCAGAGTTTAGGGTAATGTTAGTGTGTCTGTCCTTCTCTTCATTGGTTTGGATTCAAGCAAACCTGGACGAACTTGTTATCTGAGAGAATGTTACATTCAGCCCTGATCAGTTAGGACTGAAAGTTGTATGCCATAGAAAATAAACACCAGAGTTTCACCATGTAACTGTAGACAGGATCTCTTTCTGGAGTCAAACAAGGGGGACAGCCTGAAGCTGAAACAAAGACAAATGAAGTGCTGTGTGTATTTTCTAACCTTGGACTGATAATCCTCTCCCTGGGGTACACTATGACATTCCATGTTTCACTGAAAGTGCATTTGAGTGAGTCAGCGCAGTTCGGCTGCTCTGCACTCACTACCATTCTCCATTACCATAATGATGACTCAGTCGTGTTCTCTACCACCCCGTCCTGTCCAATCCTGTCTCAGTCCTCTGCTCTCATGCCCTCTCCTCTCCTCCCTTCTTCTCCTGCCTCTCCTTCCACCGTCCTGTCCTTTATCACCTTGTCCTGTCGTCTCCTATTCTTAGACTGCTCTGTCATCCCTTGACCACTCCTCTCCTCTTCCCAGATCGCTCCTGTTCCTGCAGTTATTCACTTTCTCCGTGCGCTGACAGAAACTCCCATAGCTGTCTGTTATAGTTTTTCCATTATGGTCAGGTAAAAGGATTTGAATCGCGACATTGTATTAAGGGACAACAATGTCATCGGTCCTCATTAACTAGTATAGTGATAAGTTACACTGGGTCGATGGATACTCGCCAAGTGTGCAGCCAGACTGTTCTACCTTCAGCCAGCTTTGTGTTTCCTCACCCCTCCCAGCAATCAGAGCTCATGTGCCTGGGCTGAAAATAGAATTTGCTGCATCAAATTCCCAGTCCTCCTGGTAAAGTACCTACGGCTTAACATACTGCTGTGACTGCTCGTCTAGGTGAAACTGTCCTGGATTTGGCAGAGGTTTTTCCAGAGGTACTGCAGTAGATATAGACAGAAGGATAGAATCTGCTATCTTCATCCCTGAAAACATATATTCTGGAGTTTCTCACCCAATGCAGTGGTATGGTCAAGGTAAATACAATAACATCTCTGCTGTTATTATGCTGTTGTGTTACATTTCTGATACTGGATCTGATGCTGGTCTTTACTTCCTCCACTTCCATCAAACGCATCCTCATACATCTTACAAACTATCTTCCAAAAATGGACATGATATGTGTGATACCTAACAAGTTAGCATTGTCACTTTCGTACTTAACATAAAGTTATATACCTAACATAAACTTAGGTTTAAGAAAAGAAACATGGTTGTGTGTCTTTAGGTTTAGGCAAGTTAAGTTACACAGGTAAGATTTAGAAAAAGAAACGTGACACGGTACCTTACAATTTGTCAAAATTTATTTGGTTTTACATGGTTCTGCAACCCGGTGTCACCCTAAAGTCACTGAAATCCAGCGCTTGGGCGGTGACTTGCTGTGTCAGACACTGACAACAAATGCTGCCCTTTAATGTCTGCATGATATGCGGCCGCTCGCTGTTATAGTTTAACAGCCCCTGGCAGCGTCAGGGGGAAACGCAATGGGACGTGAGCGAAAGTTAAGGTGGCAAAAGGCCGAGTGGGGCAGGCATGAGGGGTGGTGGATGGGTGCAACAAACACCAACTTTCACCCGAGCACCTAACTAGGTGCTTTTATTCTTAAACTCAACCACATGCCTTTGTTGCTGAAGGGGGAAAAAACGTCAATTTGGGGTGCTGTACCAACGTAGTGCGTTTATTTTGAAAGACACTGTATGTAAACGGTAAATTTCCTGTGAAAATGGAAGTGTATCTTGAAAGAAGACAATGCATGTAACAGGCAGAACATGGAAAGTCCATGACCAAACATCGTTATGTGACGATGTTGGAGCGAGAATGTGTTAGGTTGCAATCACTGGTCTCCTGGAGAAAAGTCCTGTGATTAAAGTCCTGTGTTTTGTGATCCATCTACCACCCCAACCTGCCCCATTATGTAGACTAGCTTCTTATTTACTCCTGTCAGCACATTGGTCACCTGATCAGAGCCTTCCTGATTATGTGGGTTATACACTGGCTCATGACTTCATGGGCTATGTACAAATTGTGGTGCATAGCTTTTTGTAGGAAAACATTCAAACAGAGCATGAGAACAGCCCAAATAAAGCAAATCACAACACTAAAGTATTGCATAAATTGCACACACAAAAATAAAAACTCCATCCAGCTAGATAGGTTTCTGTGTAGCTATTGATAAAAAACATAGAAAATCTAAATATGATAAACTGCGGGAAAATACTCATCCAGCCATTGTCAAGATACTGCTAGAGCGGTTACTGTGAGTGAATGAATAAATCAAATGGGGAATTTAATTTTGGGATCTTTCCTGGCAGGGCTTAAAGACTATTGGATGGCAGCATCTGATACTCTGGACCTGCCAGAGTGAAAGGATAATGAGTTTAAATGAAGGGTGCAAAGGGAGGCTCAGACCTCTGTGGACCATCAAGATCACATCCAGGCTCAAGGCAGGCAAAGATGTAATGCCATGCAATATGTTTGACTTGAATAGCAAATATGTGAATTTGATAAATGAATTAACAGCACTCATTGACATCGGAGTGGCTCCCTAATAAACTGAAGGATTTTAAAAAGCCTACACATCAAATTCAAGGTAATCTTTGAAGTGATTTGTGAATCCTTGCCAAATTATCTTTGAATGATGAAGGGGTGAAGCTTTCACAACTTTGATTAGGAAGCTGCAGAATGTTTAAAATAATGATCACAAAAAAACTACGAACACATTAATAGGTCAACCACGAAGGTCAGTTGTTTTAAAAAAGTTCAGTCTTACAAAAGCTAAAAGTTCATGTTTAATATACAGGAGAGGGTTTCAGTATTGTGATTTAAAGCTGCAAACGCCTGAACAACTGTTTAACAGATGTTTAACAAATGTACTAACAAATAATTTATCGCACATTAGTTAAACAAACTGGAGTGCAGTCCGGTGCAACAATTTAACATCCATGAATATTTCAGTGACATTGACTCAGTAATAATTAGGTTGTGGTTTAGAAATCATTAGCAAAAACTATGATGATAACTTTTTTATGTTGGTTTCACACATTTGAACACAAATGAATTGGCAATGATCTACCAGCAAAAGCATGGTTCAAAATTCAATTTATTTCATCACTTAACATAGTGTTTTTCATTTAGCACCAAGTAATATAGGAACCAATGCTTAATTCGTTCAACCTCTTGGTTTTTTTTAAAGCTATGCATTTTTATTCTACTCATATGATAGTATTTAAGTCAAGGAATTGCACTTCAGTGTTATGGTCAGACAAGCAAAATGCCACTAAACAGGGCATGAAATGTTTTGGCAATTCTTTATGGGTTTGTATAACAAGCATTTCAAGAATTTTCAGTCTTTAAAGGAATGTTTAGACTCCAGGCTTTTCAAGGTTTTTGTCACACTGTCAAAAAGAGAACTGTGCAATCAGTATTTCAGATATGAGGGATTTATATTATAACAATCATCCTAAGTTTTAAGCCTGGTTACAATTATAATTCGACAGCTGCTGTGATACTAAAACCTCAGTAAAAGAGGAAATTCAAAGAATTGGCATGCCTTAAAATCTGATAGCAACAAAGGAATGTACTGTATGGAAAATGAAATGTGTATGCTCCAACACAATTTATTAGAAAACAACAATGTGAGATAATGCAAGGCAAGCAAGTTAGTATGAGTGACATGGATATAGTGCATCAGATGTTTAAGCTTTTGAGGGTTTTCAGTATAAACCATTTATTATTTATACATATATTCTCCAAAATTGGTGGAGGACTCACACTGTAGGCCACACAGAGGATAGATCTCTCATTATCAGATGGTCAGAAAGCCGACATTCAATCCTTCAGCACCATGAGGTCAAGCATTATCAATCAGACTGTGCAATGATCAGTGAATTCATATCTAATTACTTTCTTACATCTAATCAACATATTGACTAACTCCACTGTGCTATCAATCAGAACAGGGATCTCTGATTTATTAAAGTTAAAAGAGGTATCAACTCTCATTGTCATTTATGCCCTATTTTCTATAAGACCTGTCATTTGTAGTCTGGTGATTTTGCTGTGTCTGTATCCATTGCATTGTAAGGCTAATCTGGGATAAGCCATTCATAAGGAGAGAAAATGCTAAAACAGTTGGCTTTGATAGAATTTTTTGGCAAACAGTAGAGACAATTTAATAAATGTCAAATTCGGACAGTGATGAATTATGAACACATTATTTCCTTCACGGCTTTAAGACAAACACTGTCCATCATGTCCAGGTAAGTCACAACCTAATGCTGTAAACTGTCTTGCAAAGCTCCACTGAGTGATACTTTTGACATCAACATCAAATCAAAGGACTCCCTTTAATGTGAAAGGGCTGTTATAGCAATGCTGATCCCACTGAGAATCAACACCCAACTCTGCAACCTGATGCACCTCTCAGATGATTGTTTGTAGCTAATACAAACCAATATTAAACTTCACAAATCCATGATACCCTACCTGACCAGCATGAAACCACTACGGATTTAAAGGCATCATGTGGTGGTGCTATTGAGCAATGTTTTTATGAGTGGTTCCCCAGCAGGTAAACAGTAATCTCAGAACCCACTCGCTATAGTGTGATGGCAATTTAGTTTTTTGTTTGTTTGTTTATATCTGCATTCAGATGCAGATATCTGTTTATAGAGATGAGCCAACATGACTGGCACATGCAAGAGGAAGTCTTGGCTCAGATATCTGCCGGCTAAACTGGATCAGCCCAATATACTGGCCCTCGTCCTCAGATTGTCATCAGACAATAGCTGAGAGGTTTCCAGATTGACGATGACAAATATTCACCAACTATTCACCTCCACTCAAAGCGAGTGAAGGACCACACGAAACATAAGCTTCTAGTGACAAAGCAAATGTGTCTCTTCACATCACATGGAGTTCAGACCATCAAAGTTGCAGCCACAACCAATAACAAAAAAATATGTGTTGCTGACCCCACCTGGCCATCATTGGCTGTGGTTTTCCAGCGGAGGAGATTGTTGCCATGTCTAACTGGCTGATATTGTATGATATTGGCCATAAAAAAATAAAAAATAAAAACCTACCCCATGTGAGAGATGCTGCAACATCATATCTCACCTTATTAGCAAACTAAGGAACATTCATTTTACCTCAGTAGACGATGGTCATTCGCCTGTGTTCGCTCATGTGTGACTGCCTTTGAGTGCACACAATCCAGTGGTGATTAACCGCTACACTGTGGGAATTAAATGCTTTAAATAGACTGCTACACTATTACACCAATGTTGCATGGTGGTCTAATTTTGCCATCACTGAAGCAACCTCTGGTTTAATTTAAGTGTGTAGCTGCAATTACAATGCTGTCTATGTATACTGATCTTTGATCTTACCGTCCAAAGGGATTACTATTATATCAAAGAGACTTTTTACAGGGTCATTCCACAGAGTCTGCAGCTAGCAATCCCAAAGTCTAACCCATTAACTGCTGGTCTTGTTCAAAACGAAGCGTACTTGATATTTGCCATGCAGCTCGGCTCACAACCCCCCACTGTGAGGCTCCAGGTTTCATCTGATCATGGTCAAACCTGTGTGATTCACATATGATCAAAGCTTTGATAAGTGTTAACCTTCTTTTGAGCTTCATCCTTACAAGGATGAGGAAGTACTTAAGTTACCCTTGTATGTATGTGAAAGGGTCACAGCGTTTGTCCTCAGTTTCATACGTCTTCATCAGATGAGCATAAGATGTGAAGAATATGAGATACGAGCTCTGCGACGTCTAAACCTAATTTAGAAGGGAATGAATGTTGTTGTTAGTCAATACTGAGTGTATGATTCAACACTATTGCTCGGCTAATTTAAAGTTCGGTTTTACAGTCAGGTTTAAAAACATTTAAATACTCCAAAGTGCAGGTGCACCACTCAGTCACATTAAGCAGCTTACAATCAAAAACAAACCTCTCAAGATCACTCACTCATTCAGGTATGCACAACAGCCTGGGTCCTTGTACTCCACCGTGGAGGAGTAGAGGTAATATTGATGAGTCTCTGTAGCGATTGTCCACATTCATTTGATCTGGTGGACAATTACTGTCCCAGTTGAGGGCTGTGTGTGTGTGCGTGTGTGTATGAAGCTGCGTATCAGTGCATACATTTGTGGTGATACAGATGCTGGCAGAAGGTGTTCATCATTCTCCATGTCACCAGAGCATCTGCCTGCGCACTCCTCCAGGCACTGTGGTTCAATCAACAACAGCTGGTTATTACAGCAAAAGGAGGAGGACTAGCTCGCCTCTTAAGGCTTCAACAGGCTCCAGCTGAAGCCTCAGTGGTCTGAAGCCTGTGGCTTCACAACTGAAGAGCATATTTCAATTCTTTCTTTCATTTAAGACTTGCCCTGTAACAAAAACAATAGCATTTTGTGTGGTAGACATTCTTCTTTTTCAGGACGAATGCAATATTCTGAAGATATGAGAGAAATAAATCTTAGTGTTATGGGATTTACAGTGTGAGAACAATTCATGGAGGGTCTAAATAACTGCAAACCACAGACAGGTATACTTGACTAATTCCCACATTTTTCTGTGTGATTTTCTACCTTTTAACATTTTGTTCTTTCACAGAGAAACATACACTCTCGGGGCACTGCAATTATTCTTAAAGCAAACACTAGTTTTATCATGTTTGGCACAATTCTCAAAGAAGATCCCTTGCTGATTGCACATGAATTTGCTTGTGCTGCCAAGGTTTAACAACACAACAATAAGCAGTGCTTTGATACATTAATGACCATAAAAGAGCTTCTACTCATCAACAAAACTGATCTCTCAATAAGGCTCACCAGCATCCAGAAATTTGTAATTTTGGGCAAATGATTAAAAATGTGCTCAAAGTTAACTCCACAATCATTTATCATGTTGTATTAACAACAGCAGATAAAAAATTCTCCTTGAGGATTTTTTTCAATACACAGTGATCCATTTTCATAGAAACATGCTTAGAGCAGAAAATACATTTTTGCCACATCACCCGATGGACAAGCAAATCATTTCTCTGACTTTTATTTTCCAAGTGATTAAATGAGCCATGCACGCTTCTCTCTGCATGGTGTAATTTAAATTTTCAACATCGCAGACAGATGCGTACATCTAACTGTCAAAATGTCACAATATCAAATATAACCTTCAGAGGAAATATACAAAATTAGACTGTCTGGGAGAGATTACAGAACACTCAAGTGTGTCATCATTGGCTATTAGTTTAAAGCTCAACTGTGTGATGGGTTTAATTTGTGATAGAGAAACATCGGTTGGTAAACAATGGGGTGAACTATTGTGAGACAAATCGATGTTTCCGCCACATTCTGCATGAGATCCTACGCACACTGGTGGGTGAACTTTAAAAAGGTCACTGCTGAAGCTCGTAATTGCTGTTAACAGCACAAGCTAGGCAGATAAGATGCTAATTAAAGCGCTCCAGATGACCCTTTGCCTGGTCATGCTCTCTGTGCAGGAGCACATTGATACAGACAATACAACAGAGATCTGCACAGATGCAGATAAAGGGATTCCTATTACTCTTTGTGTCATTAACATGAGACGATCACAAAAAGCATGTATTAGTGTTCTATCTTACACAGGCTCTGCCCTCTACTGGACTCTATGAGTAATACTGGACAATAAGGATTTGCCTACTCGAATACATGCAAAGCCCACAGTATATAAAGCCTACAGTCTACACCAGTGGTTCCCAACTGGTCCAGCCACAGGGTTCAGGGTTTGTCATACCTGCATTTGGCCATGTCATCAAGCTAGTTTTCTGTCTCTGTCAATTAGCTGTCCGTTAGTCACTAACTCTACAGCAGGAAATGGCAGTTAAACATTAAAGCTCCGTGCTTGTATGTTGAAGTTACGTTATAGGTTATATTGAAATGTACTTTACTTCAAAATAAAGCGTTTTTTTTTACAAACTCGACATGTTCGTGAGTCACTTGCGGTCTAGCTGGCAACTACTGTTCTATATCCTCCACAGTGAGCTGTGTGGGAATGGCAGGGCCCTTATATAAAGGGCTATGCCTGTGCGGGTAGAGCTAGGGCTACGACAGTGGTTCCCAACTGGTGAGTCGTGGGCCAAAAGTGGGTCATGGGTCCATACTGTGTGGACCACAGGTGACAGGTTTCCTGCTGTAGAGTGAGTGAATAGCTACTTAAAGGAGCTATATGTAAGAAATCTAAAGCAAATAGTCGTAAAATCCTCCTAATATGTCACAGAGACTAAGGAATAATGTTCATATAACATACTGATCTCACCGACAACAATAGTACAGCCAGAATATTCGCATTTAAAAAAATATTTTACAGTCCGCAAATCATGTTTATGTTTTGAATTTGTGTTTTGGCCTGTTGCGCCACCCACCGCCATCCACCAGTCACGCAGTCAGTAGAATCTCAGCATCAGTCACAGTTACGACTGAGCTACAGCAACACGGCAAGCAGCATTGTCCACTGTCCAGCAACCTCGAATCTGTAGGGGAGGGGGGGGCGGACATGACTCCCGGCAGTATTTTGAATTGGAGTGCAGTAACCGTTTTGGCCACATTCTTACATACAGCACCTTTAACAGGTGGCAAACTAGCTTTGCATAACACAAGTATGGCGCAACCTTTTCATGCATGAGTGTTTATATTCTTCTTCAGGCATGAAAAACAAAAATTTGAAGTTCATTTTTTTTAAACATGCATTTTTCAAGGAGCTTTTTGCATGTCCATTTGGGTGGACAGCATGCGTTTTCAAAGTTTTCAACTTTAGAATTATAAACCAATGGAAAAAATGAATGTATTATGTGAAACTATAAAAATATATTTTTACTGCTGTTAAATTAAAGTGTTCGCATTTTTGATATACTCCAACTCTGTTCGATGCCATTCAAAAGCTCTCCTCCTCCTCTCCCCTCTCTCTGTCTCCACCTCCTTTAAAAACTGTATTTCGTCTTGGATGTTACTTAATGTTTACAAATTTTACCTGCAAGAAGCTCCTATTTTAGTAGGATTGCCGATAAATTCCAGTGCTGCACAACATTTCTTGCGACCCGTCGGCCATCTTGGTTTTCAGAGCTTTGTGTTGCACTTACAAAATCTGGCCAGTGGGTGGCAGTGTATAGCAAGACGCACTGGGGTCCAATGTAGTGGCTTACATGCAACTAAAGCATCAAAACCCATACATAAAGAAAATGGCTTTTAAATAACTGTGGGTGAAAGGGCGTGGACCTCGAACTGATGTTTTCTTGAGAAATCTGGATCCAGTGGCTGGACCAGTTGGGAACCACTGGGTTACAATATCATGACTTTTGTTCTGTTGCAGCGCTAGATTGTGCTTAACTGTGCAAACTATGCAAGCGAGTGGCAGTATGGAGCAGAAATTTAATAACTGATTTTACCAGCCTGAAGTGATTGAATGGCCTTCTGTTACAGGTGAAAGCAGGTATTTGTCACTAGAATTTTGTCAAGTCTGAACAGTTTCTTTCATGAAGGATCCGCAGCTTTTGCCAGTGCAGGACAGAGATTTAAAAAGAGTACAAGAATGTTTGTCCTTCATCTTTGTCTGAAATCGGGCTGTTCAAAAAGCTAAAAGACAAACTGCAGCTCACAAAATAGTCTTGCCTGACACGAGCCGGTCTGTGATGCTGTTTTAAGCTCTTGGAGAAAAGGCATTTCTTAGAGATTCAGATGGCAAGCAGGAAATGCAAATGCACAAAGAAGATATCCCCCTGTCAGACTTATGAAAAAAACCTAGTTAATTTTATTTATCGTTCTTCTTATTCATGTGTCATAACATTTTAAATGTCAGACTTTGTAGATTTCGTGAAAAGCACTGTGGCCAAGGCGACTTTTCATAACAAGTTAAAGGCAATAACACATTTCAAGGGCAGTATTTGGAGGAAAAAAAAGAGGCTGGAGAGTGCAGAATTATAGTTTCATTTTCAATTGGTTTCGAGCAATTAAGCCAAAGATATCTGAGGAAAATAAATTTAATTTAATTATTACATTCAGTGCAGCAAATCATGCCGAGGGTAGCTTGTATTTCTATGTTTCTATCATTTCTGTTTGGATGTGTGCCAAGTGGATTTTTATTTATTTATTTAATTTTATTAAATCTGACTCATTTGAAGACTGTTGTCTGTAAATGATTCACACGTTGCAGTAAATACATACCTAGACCTAACCTGCTTAAGGGAACTAAAATGACTTTTGCCAGATAAAATCCAGAAATTAGGCTAATTATTTCTGTCACTCATATAAATGGCATTGATTATTTAGTTTTGTTCATTTCTCTAAAAATGTCAGAAATGTCTTTCAAGTTTCCATTTTAGAGTTTCCATAAATGATAAACCTCAAGCACTGATAAAGGTTGCAATAGATACTTTTTTGGATATTCAGTTGTTAAACTAAAGTACAGCACATGTGATTAAAAAAATGCATACAGATCATAAATATATATGAAGTGAGTGGGAGTATGTGGGAAGACTTAATAAATCTCTCTCTGCGTTTGTGTGTTGCTTTTGTCATCTACCCCGTTCAAGGTGAATCCAGATGGCTGGAAAAGGACCAAATGCTCTTCCTGTCCCCTCTATGTGTTTTGCTGTGATGTCCAATCAGCATGTCTGTTGCTCTACATGGTCATTAGAGAGATTTAGCAGCCTGACAGGTCTCTCAATTAAAACAGCAGCGCATTACAATAGCCATTCATTATTGTATTGTCACACTGTATTGTGAGCCATTGTGTTGGGACTGTTGTTGTTTGGACCACTGTTTCTGTGGGAGTTGTATGAAGAAGGACACAAAACTGGGAACCAAACATAATATATGCATATATAGATTCTACCAATGACAGCACAATAGTAACCTTGCATGTCAAAGTGAATGAAAAGGACACAGGGGTTGCTTGATTGACTCTGCCTCTTAATTTACTGTCTGACGGACAGCTCAGCGTGCGTGATCAGCAAATATTAAGCAGGTAAACATCAGGTCAAGAAAAACTGTGGTCTTTGCTGACTACCCAAACGAAACGCTCCCTTCGTGAGATTTCTCATCAGTGTCAAGCATATGCAAAGCTGGGTGTGTCAATTAAACTCAATATCATCAAACTCAAAACCTTTTCAAATGTGAGAAATAGTGCAGCATTCTGCCCGTAAGAACACCTGAGATACTTTTTAGTTTGAGAACATGTTAATGTGAAAATGTTTCCATATGAAAGAGCAGCTAAGTGGAGACATTTCTTCCTCCTGAATGTCAGGAAGCTGTCGGGAGGAGCGTACTCGCCTCCTGTGTTCATCTGCTCAGACAGCCACGGCAATCGTCCCATTTGCCTTTTCACTGCCTTCTCCTAAGTGTGCCCCAAATCTGTAAATTGATTTGGAACCTTTTGGTTAGTAGCTGCTTTTGATTATCAGCCTTGGCGGTTCACACTGTTAAGAGACGCTGGCACATTATCTAAGCAAGTACCCACTCTCAATGTCTCCCGCACCCATCCGCTAATCTGCTTATCAGCCTCTGAGAGCATGGGCCTGAATGGGCTCCACTAATGCCAGCTTCTCAAATCATAGACTTTTCTGAATAGCGACATTCAGAAATATGTTGCATTAAATGATGTATGTGCTGTATATGCATCTGCCTTATGGATTCAGATTTCATATTGTATTCATTTTTATTGATTTCATTTTTATGTTTCATGAAATGAAAAAGTCAGTGTTGTCAGGGGCCAGTGTAATAAACCTTGCCTTTTTATTCGGGGCACTGTGAATTTTATTTGATCAGTGGGAGGCAGGAGCACAGAATGGCAAATACCAATATGTGGGTTGTCATTCTTCCATGTGTCAGTCTGCTCCTTACAGATACTGAACCAGCAGCCAGGAATATTACTTGAACATCACAGCCCAAAAAAGCCCTGTCTCACTGTGCTGATTATTAGAATAATCAGATTAGACACACTATAGTGCGAACGCATTGTTCTGTGACAGTGTGGTGATCTAAGGATTGTTGTTGTGTCAAATTAAAGGCTAGTTAAGAAAAATGATCTAGTACATGTAAGTATAATATTTGAGACTTTCCTACCTGAGATGAAATGCCTTTTAGCGAGGCTACAAATCTTTCTGTGTCTGGTAGCAAATTGCCAGCGTCATGTCTCTAATTGTAACTGAGCAAACAATAAAATGTTTATGCTTATCCAAAAACACCATATGGGAAGCATGACGGCCAAGCAGCCAGCTACGAGCCAACAGCCAGAAAGTGTTAAGCTTTAACGACAGACAAATAGTCGTGCCTAATCAAAGATACCCAAAATAAAAGTACTACAGAGACAACATTGTCTGTGGAGGCACAGTAAATGCCAAAGATGTGCAGTTACATTCTGCATTTTCCATATATCAATAAAATACCAAATCTACAACAAAATTGTTTTACTAAAAAGTATGTTATGTGTATCCAAAATTTGATATACTATTCCTCTGCACCAAAAAGCTCAATTGTTGTCCAAAAATGGTGGTTGATATATTGTAACTCTTATATTCACACAGGCAGAGCCCTCCACTGAAACATAACCTGTCAATCAGGACGTGAACATCTGAATACGTGTGGACTTCACACAATATAAGGCAGTACCACAACAATGTCCGACAACCCACCCCCCTCTTTTTAGTGAACGGCATACAAGCATCATGGCACCTAGGTAGCGGACTCTACCTGTGCTAATAGAACTGGGGTTTCAATATTATAACCTTTGCTCTATCTCACTCAAGCTCCACTCCCCACTGGACCCCTTGGGTACAATGGGAGGAGCTGAAAAAATGAACACCCCTTTGAAAAATAATGATAATCCCGACCAGCTAAAGGTTAGACGGGCAGTTCACCTACTTCTTTGTAACCTAGGCCGCCACAGCAGAGGCGACTGGGGCCCAGGCCAATCCAGGTGGCAAGCAACCACACAGGGTTGAGCTTTGGTCGAACCTTGCAGGGGTTAAAGGACAAGCAATACAAACCCTGCACACCACATTGCTTGGGTCATCAAGAAGCACAGAAACATGCTGAGTGTATCATGCACGAAAGGGAGCCAGTCAACCCTTTTCACCAGTCCTGTGGCATTTCAGCGAGCACAGACCCCAAAAATGGATAAGCCATTGCTGAAGAGAACAGGATAACTGACATTGTTGTGGTGCTCCCTTATCTACTGTGGGCTCCACATGTTTATTCAGATGGGCAAGTCCTAATTGGAGAAATTTCAGTGAGTGAATGCATGCTTGTGATTGGAGGAGTGTATTATCCATAGAGTCCAGTAAAGGGAGGAGCCTGTGTGAGATAGAACTGTTTAAAACACATTGATGTAGCACACTTTTGCGCTGGGTGGCACATTATGATGAGTACTGTAACTTATTTTGGCTCAATCCCACATAAGCCTACAACATGCTACTGCTGTAAAGTCACTATAGAGCACCAGATGTGTATGAGTCCGCTGTTAAAAATAATCCCCACAAAGTACACTGTTTACTTCTGTTTGAATAAAGTTTGCTCAAAACTACAGTGCCTAGTTTCTTCAGGAAATTATTGAGCATTTAGTAGGAATAAAACTATAAGTAGTTTTCAACATGTACAGTATGTCTAGTGGAAAGGAATGGGCATGGGTGCATGGGAAGAAACTACTGAGATTGACCAGAACTTTGCTGATTCTGATCTTTAATGGGATTTTGACAATAACATTAACCAAATGTGGAATATTTGGAGCATCATCCAATAAGTGAAGTTGTCCTTGCATCCAAAATAAATGAAAGTGGATGAATGTTAACCATAAGAAAGTTTCGCCATATAGAGAATACAGTATGCAGTAGCTTCACACATAATAGCAAGGTTGATGTGATAATGTGACAACCTTTGAGATATTGCTGTCCACCTGCTTATATTGTATATTTTCAGGCATTAGACAAAATGAATAATGTACAAATTGTTAAACAATTTCATTTCGTGGTTAGGGTCTGGTGCACTATGACACCACGATGCATTTAAGGATGCAAGGTAAGCTATAAAAACACAGAGCTACTCTTATTTTTTTTCTCCGTGTAAAAGCAATACTAAAAATTCCTCAGGTGTCACAGTCGAGCTCCTGAGTTGGATAAAATTCGTTAGATGGGGATCAACCAGCTTATTCCCCCTCATTTGATTTACGATGGCCTATCTCTGTTTGTGGAATTTGCCTACATGATAGCGCTGTCAGATATAACCAAGATAAAGTGTTGGTGCTGTGTCAGGCGTATCTATAGGGATTCACTCTGTGTCATTATGGCTAAATCTTGTTTCCTTATATACCCAGCCGCTGGTTTTATCCCCCTGTATCTCCTCCCTCTGGGTACATAACAGAATTTAGATTGGATAAGGAACTAATATGAGATATGAGAAAAGCCAGAACACATGAATCATTTATTTAAGTCCGTAGTGACGTCAATTCCTCTGTGAGTATTTGTTTTATTGTTTGCTATTGTGATACATTTATGGTATAATCTCTAAATATCCCAAGCATTGTATTTCTCCTCAGTTAAGAAACAATATCAATTTAAAGTAACATAATAAGTTTTTTTATTGTAAGGGGAGCTCAAGTACCTGAAGTCCTATCGATTAAATGACACATTGCCTTTTTTGTTGATGCCCTCTTCAACGACACAAAGTTTAACACTTAGTTGTTAAGGGAAAAATCCATTTTATTATGTGACAATGCAAGAGTTGAGATTTGGCCAGGTTTAGGCTCAACAAAGTTTGAATAAGTACTAAGTAAACATTGTGGTTAGGTTTTAAATGATTCATTTTAAAGGTTAAGGGACCTTTATCACCATTGTTACCTTCATAAACATGTGGTTAAGGGTAGGGAACAATCGTGACCACGGCTGAAAGGAATGAGAAGTAGAAAAAAGGAAACAAATGGCTGTCGCCAGAGTGAATGTTTCATTTTGTTGACCCAACCATATATCCATCTCCTCCCTCTCTGGACTGTGTCATTTATAGCTGCTAGAGGCTTTTGTCACTTGACCATAAACATGTGTCGTTTTGGGGCGCCTTGTAACCTTGCAAACACAAATCTGTGGTAACATCACTCAGCTCCTAAGACCAGCCAATAGATAGGCTGTTCTCTAACAGTAGATATCAGTGTTTTTACAGATTTGGATTCAGTGTTTGGCTAACATATTAACTCCCTGTCTGTGTGTCTGGATGTCTGCATGGTTTACACTGGAGCATTGATGCTGGACAATTCTGTAAAATCCTGCATTACGTTAGTATCATCTAATGTAATGTAAATGTAAACTGTAAATCTCTGATCACTCACATTTGTAAGTGATTATTTCTACCATATCCATGTGCAGAAATCACACAGAGGTTAAGGTAGTTCTAAGTGTATGCAATTAAAACTATGTGAGGAGGAAAAATATTTTACATGCAAATATCACATGTTGATAGATATAAGGTTTAGCTGTCGTTCCTAAGTTAAAATGAGCAATGACGCTGCGTATACCTGCTGGAATATAAACCTGATATAAAAAAAACAAACTCGTCTGTTACTAGCTTTCAGTATTTATACTGTTGAAGTCCAAGATAGACCTTCTGCTCACACATTAACAGCGGACTGTAAACTAATTACTGTCAAGATTGTTGTCATGTTTATATATTATATACTCAAAAGAGCTGACTGGCTTTGTATTGGCATGATCTGAGCCTGAAATGTCAGAAGTGAAAAATGTTCCATGCCTGTCCAGCACCCTGATCTCCAAAACTTTTCTTCCTGCTGCATCATATCAACATCACAGCACCTCCGGCACTACATATTATAAACTTTACTGCAGGATTGTCTATAATAAAGTCTCATGTTATCTGTTTTAATTATTTTTCATATGAGTTTATTAACTTTTCATTCATTCATTACATGTTTCTTTTTTCATGAACAAAGTCTGTAATCCGTACTTTATTGAATCGTATCAACTGGGAAAAGATGCCAATCCTGAAGAAGACTGAAGCAATGACAGGAGTGATGGAGGCTGTGTGCTTACCGGCAAGCCGTATTAACAGCAAGAGTGACACTTTCATTAGAGTAACAGGAGGTTGTCTTAAATGGAGTGTCACATCGGTATTTTGGATTCTGATATGTGCGTGCGTGTGTGTGTGTGTGTGTGTGTGTGTGTGTGTGTGCGCATGCCTGAGCTTGTATGAGCAGCTATTTTCTTCTTTATGGTTTCATGTGTACATTTCAGTAACCTGATCCCAAAAGGGCAAATGTCATTTACGACTTCATATATATATATATATATCACATGGTAATAATTTAAACTGTCTTCTATGCAAGTTTGGGCTAAAAAAAAGGTGTCCTTCTTGTTCAGGTCATCATTTTGAAAGAGTAATCAAATTAAAATGTATTTCAGAGGTGCATCCCTGTCTTTCAGTTTGTCATCAGCTGCTCTTTGGTTTTCAGAGGCTACAGTCCTGTGAGTGAAAGCTCAGGTTTTCCCCTTTTGGACTTTTTGGAGGAATGAGACAGGCTTAAGAGGAAACTGGAATGCAGGTGTGCATGCATGCCAGAAATACCACAAAATACACGTTTAAAATTGTACTACGCTTCCATTTTGTGCTTTAAAGTCACATGAGGCATTTAAATGTTAAACACCAGGAAGACAGATTTCTCATAGGTGCACAACGGGGAAAGCGGAGTAGCAAACTCAGTTAAACCAGAACCAGAGACCATTTTCTGCTGCCTTACACTGAGGCTAGATAGGGGAGTTAAAATGCAGATGTGGTTAAAACATAGTGAGTAGTGCAGCAGATTTACCTGCTGTTTCTACGTTTAAATGAGCAACTGTGCAGCAAAGACCTACAGGAGTCAGAATTTAATTTCAGTAACCCACTTTGCTGCTATTTTTTTCTTCAATATTTACTGCACTCTAAAGCATATTAAAATGGAGGCTCTGCTCACACATTAGCATGGAATGTAAAAAATGTTTTCCTATGTGGTATTTAAGCTGCTCTACTGGACATCTAAATACACACTAATCAACTAATTACTTCAAGCTGCACGTTCCATCAGCCAAATAGATAATTAGCCCAAACGTAAACAGCCATGGTGGCTATCCATCCGTAAATGTCGAGTTTTATCTTTGAATGTTAGTGTCCTCTCTTCTCTGACACTTTCATTTTAACTGAAGCTTGCTGGGAGCTGATTAAAATAAAAAAAATAAAAAAACCTTACAGTATGTGAGCAGTAAGATGCCTTTTCACAGGAGATGCGGTTCAAAGTCAGTCTCTTGGATAAAGCTATTAGCATCCCTGCTTCCTATCTTGCTCTGCATCGTACTCTCATCTCATCTCACCAGAAATGGGTATGCAGTAGGAAATTTGTGCGTGCAGGGAGCGAATCTTTCACTTTGTAAATTAAAGGAGACAGGCTTTCACTACGGCGCCTTAAAAATGTGCATCTCTCCACGCTGCCTAGTATTAAATTTGAATGACTTTGGAAAGTATTTATTCCTAGATGTGTTTTGCACTTTGTCACACTGATAGCATGCAGAGGTTGACAGAGTTTGACCAGATTTTAAGGAGTGCATTTTGCTCATAAAAGAACTACATGTTCACAGACTATTAATCTTGAGATCTGTATGGGTGAGACAGTAGGAGCGTGTTTTCCTTTTTCTGCCATACTGTTAACACCTCAGTCACGATTGATTGAATATGAAGGAAATTGCTGCACTAGCCTCTTGAGCATTCAACCAAGAGGAAACTGCAAAGGGGGCAGGAGTATATATGACCCCAACTCTTAATAGAGGGAGTTTAGGTCCAAGGTAAAATTGGAAATACTCAGCTAATTTCATCCAGTGCATGACCTCTGCCATTCTGGGACTTTATTGCCTTTAATTCATCAAGGGTTTGAATTGGAGGCCATTATTCCTGCTGATCTGAGTTCTCTGCCAGTGTACAGGAGCATGTTGGGAATTGTACCATAATTTTATTTTCACTGTAAACTGCAAACTCTGCGCACCTGACAGGTCAGTAAGCCTGGATAGACACATGATTACTGCTGATAAGCTGCAACAGCTTCCTGACTTCACCTGTGCTACGCAGAGAGATGAGAATTTGTGAAATAGATTTTGTAATTGTCATTCTGCTGTGAACCGGCCGCAGTTTTGTGATGCATGCAGGTGTGCTGAAGCTGATTCTGTCATCCTTAATATTCATGGAAAGGTAGAGAAAAGTTACTGTCAAGACTGCAGTTATAATTCTGTAATAAATATCAAGGTAATTGCAAGGCAATCTCATAAACCAGGGTGTGTTGTCACTCCATCATTTGATAATGTGTCGCATCGACCTACAAAATGAAGCTTGAGTGTTTACAGGAAAAGTTAATTAAAGATACCAGTTTCAATACTAGTAACAGTGGTCACTGTGTTTCTATGTATACTATATATGAATGAAAAAAGAATGTTTTGATCCATCTTCCTTTATCGCATATCAAAACTCCTCATTTAAATGTTTTATTTTATAAATTAATTTATTCATATGAGAAGGCAAGCAGAAAGAAAAGGAAAAAGAAGGTGTTTATTTTACAGTGCATCAATATCTCAGCTCCTGCTGTTATACATAACGATCACATTAAAGTGATTTCACCTTGTTAGGCCTTGGAGCTTATGCATGCCATTAAAAGTGGTATATAACATTAAAAGCACCATTGCTATTCATAATATTCAAGTATCAAACAATATTCACGTGTCATTTGTCCATAAAATGGAAAAAAAAATCCCTGTGTGTTGCTCTGACGTGGCTTATCTTTGAAACCCGGTTATTATAATCCAGATGACTGAAGTTGTCCTCTCTGAAAGGCTTAAGATAAACTAAAAGGCAAACACATCAGCTCCCTCAGTGTAGCACACTTCCTCCAGCTAAATTAATCTCACATCCTGTCAAAACACACAAGGCCGTGCCTATTTTACTGACGTGAGAGTGCCACCTGCTGATCTGAAGCATGTCCAGCATCGATCTGACATCTCCACTAAAATGGCCCCTGTGTGTCAAGATGAAAACACAGCCAATCTTTAAATAGGTAAACAGCAGTTTCAGCTGGTTTTAAAACAGTTTATTATGCAAATACTCGCGGTTTTATTTTAAATCTCTTTAATCATCTGGGGAGGGGAAACTGTGATATAAGAGGCGAGAGGCACTGAATCCACCTAGTGTGTAATTGCAAGTGTCTTTCATGCAGCCTGTTAATGATGATGGAGATGTTCCATTTTTATAAGGAAAAGAGGAACAGGGGGATATGAATGTAGGGCTAGCAGCAGCCATGACACTCAGGAAAACCTGAAAAGAAGAGCACTTTCTTTCATGTACAAGCTTCCACACTTAAAGTGTTGCTTTCCAAGAAGCGATAAAGGATTTCTCCCCTTTTTGCAAGGTTTATGTGAAGATACTGGACATATTTCACACCACAGGCAGGCAAAAGAAACAAACCCCACCACTCATAAAATAATAAACTTCCTTAATGTCTGTATCCTCCTTTTATGTGCATTTTTATGATGTGCCTCTTTAAATGTATTGCTCTGTACCCATCCTCGTATCCTCCACCACAGACCGTGAGACAGCAGGTGTTTAAGATAAAATAATGATTTACAGTGAATGTCAATGTGCAGCTAATTGCATGGGGTATGATTAAATAATTGCAGTTGTGTGTACTGTCTGTCCCTGTGCATGCTATTGTCTACTCCTGCTGGTAATATAAAAGAGCTATAGTCTTTTATTTTCATAGGCTGGTTGCTTGGCAACACAGCATACTTTGAGGGTTAACAAACAAAAAAATAACAACAATAATGACAATAATAAAAATAAACTTTTTAATCATTCTTGTAGTATTTTTCCTATCTTCGTATTTCTTATGCATCACAAAATAACAGTAACAAACATGTAAATATAACAATGCTGTCAAACTGCACCTTTCACTGCTATTTGAAAAATGAGTATGGTACACTGACTTGTGGTATTTGCATCAAAGCAAAAATCACAATAGCTGATGAGCCAGATAAGTCCATTTATTAAGGTGACACTCAGCCAGGATTGTTCCTTCCAGGCTTGTATCAGTGTGGGCTTTGGTTTATGATCTAATGGCTTGCCACTGAAATAGAAAAGGTCATTAATAATGTTGTATTTGCATTTTGCTTTGCTGTCATTTTCATTTTTGCCCCTCTGGTTATTCAGTGGCAACATATTAGAAACACAAGGGTGAAGAGCCATCCTTCCACTGGTGCAGTGTTACATCGTATGCCAGCAGGGAGTGGATTTTCTTCACCATCTACTTCCAGCTGTTTCAGATGAAGCCATATTGAATGTATGACAGCAGTTCAGGTGACTAACACTCACTGTGTCTAAAACCTAATGCCATAAATAATGTCAAATGTACCTGTGCACTTATTTCCTGATGAGTAAGTAGAGACATTTCCTTCTGCAACAACAGCATTATTAAGTAACGTGGCAAGGCCTTAACCCATCATGATGCCAGGAACCAATTTAGATCTGTGTAGGAGGCTGAGAGCTGAAGCGGTATGTGAGGCTGGATGTGACTGGGGATATTTGTTTTGTTACTTTTCTGTTTCACATAAGAGCACAGCTCATATGCCAGTAATTAACTTCTGTGACATCTGTATGAGATTTGGTTTTCGAGACACAGTGCAGTGCAGTGCAGGACTGAGACATCTGAGACTAATATTAGCCTAATGAGCTAGCTCTGGGCTGCCCAGTTCTCCATTCCCTCAAAAGTCTGTACTGTCAAGAGGTCAACACAGCCTGCTATTGGTCTATAGCGCAAATTTGTGGGTCAAATTTGCTTTGCTCACTCCTCATGAACTAATTTTGCTCTGAAGTCTCACTGTTTTGACTGCTGGAATAAGAAGCTCTTTATATGAAAACATTTTACTATAGTGAGAACCTAACAATGATGACAACACTCCAGGGGTGCGTTCAAATACTCACTCCAATTATACCAGGGTACACTCTGGCACAAACTAAACCGTTAGTAAATTCAGAGTGGAAAGTACCGTTCGGTTATTCAGAGCACCAGCAGAGCGTAATCTCTTTCTGGGCAGATAGAGCAGCTGTATCTTCAAAAAACAGTGCTTTCATTTGTGTCAGATTGGATTTATGAACACACCCCAGGAAATTACTGCACCTGGCAAAGAAATAACACCACATAAAACCACAACATGTCTTTACACTTTTGTATGAATTGAACAAACAAGATATAACATGTTAATTATTGAGCTTCAGAGGTGCTGGCAGGCATTGTTTCCAGTCTTTGTGCTAAGCTAAGCTAATCAGCTGCTAGAAGTAGATTCATATTTATAGTTTTATCAGTCTACTAATCTAATTCTCCGTATTTTGAGCCTGGTCTCACTCCGAAGTCATCAAAATCCGATGCTTGGGCAGTGACTTGCAGCGTCAGAAACCAAGAAAAAACAAGGCATCCTTTAACATCGGCATGATACGCAGCCAGTTGCCGTTATAGTTTTACAGCGCCCAGTGGCGTCAGGGGGAAACGCGGAAGGACAAGGACAAAAGGTAAGGCGGCAAAAGTCAGAGTGGGCGGGCGTGTCCTGTAAGATTATAAAGCCAAACCCTGTTCTTTTTTCCGAAACCTAACCACGTGTTTTTGTTGCCTAAACCCAGCTAAGTGTGTTTGTTGCTGAAGTAAAAAAAAAAAAAAACATCAATTCACGGTGTTGTACTGACACAGTGTGTTTATTTTGAAAGAGAATGTAAATTTCCTGTGAAAACAGAAGTGTATTTTGAAAGAAGACACACCCAGGGTACCTTGCACGTTGTATCTGGACGTGGAAAGTCCATGGCAATTTCAAATTGTTTGTATGTTAGCTATAAGGGTTTTTTGAATTCCTGCCGAATTCTTGAATTGACTCTCTTTTCTTCAGCAGCTTGTTTTGGCACAAATGGGGCAGGGCAGTCTCATGTGTAAACTGATTTAGGTGGCAACGAGTGTGAAAGTGTAAAAGCGTGCTGCAATGTAGGCTACAGGAGATGATGCTCGGGCTCCTCTCATGCACCTAATAGCTGCCGAGTGACTTAAAGGGAGGCGCTAATTCGGAGGATTTATCACATGATGGATGGGAGCTGATGTGTTAAGAGACCTATGAGGGCCCTAGACAGCAGTCATAAATCTTGGTTCATGCATGAAACCACAAACATATTTGCATCTCTTATTTCACCACATGAAATTAGCTGTAAAATGTGATGGAACAGACCAGAGCCCATTCCACGGATCACTAGAGGAGGGATAGCCATTTTCAACCCAATTTCTACAATCTAATTTGAGCACTGGCTTGGACTCTGAAGTGGAGTGGTAATATTGAAGCATTACTCATACGGAAATGCACTGTCACATCAGTCTGATGCTGTCTTGGTCTGCATGTACAGAAACATGATAAGTAAATTACAGGTCTGGAGGTGCTGATGATGCCACATTTTTTCATTTCAGAGAGAGACTCAGGAATGCGTGTATCACTATTGATCTTTGTTGTGTTGTGTGTGTGTGTGTGTGTGTGTGTGTATGGTGGGGGATGGGGTTGCAATTAGATAATTGGAAGCCGGGTAAAAGTGTGCAGGCTGCTGTAATTGGTGAAGTGCTTCACAAGGTATTGTTCTCTCTCTCAATACAGGTAGAAGCTGTATATGGAGAAAACACCATTTTCTGTATTCCTAATGGCATTTGTCTTCTTGATGTGTGATATTGCTCACCAACCATATTGTTGTGTTATTGGTGTTGTTCCACGTTATTGATTTTTGTGAAGTGATTTTGTTGTTGTTTTTTTATGAAAGTGGCCAAAAACATCTATATTCCTTTTACTCATCATTTTTTCTTTCTTAATTGTATAATAAAGGTGTTTTGTATTTGACATATTATGTAAAATCAATAATGAAATGATTATAGCAATTATTCTGCACATCAGGAGCACATAAAAAGTTACCATTTACTGTTTAAAGCAGAAAATATGTATGAAAAATTATGCAACGCAAGGATTCTCTTAGTGAAAAAGGCTTCACGGTGACTCAAAACAACAGGCTGTTTTCTCCACTGTCAGTCAAAGCTTAATTTCAGGTTTGTATATTTATCCCCATGCCAGGGGATTGAATACATGTAATGGATACATCTTGAGGCAAGTCAAAGGAGCTTTAAGAGGCCAAGGCCACATCACTTTTGCTTTTTAATGGCCTATTCACAGAGTTTCTACAAGAGATATGTTAGAGGAAAAGCATCCTAGATAAATCAAAGATGAAAATATATGGGTCTTTTGTTTTACAGTCCCCTTCATTTGGTTGTACTTTTCAATTATGTGTACTTTTACCTCTTGTATGAATTATACAATGGCTTTTATAATGCCCAAAACAGACAAACAGTCTCCAACATGTCTAATAACCCAAAAGAAAAGCCCAATGATTTCCTAAAATATTTCAATCTGATGCTTTTGTGCCTTTATACATTGCTTCAAAATGAATAGCATTTTTAAATGAGCTCAGGAAGGTTATTCTAAAACCATTCAACCTAAATGAACAGCTTTTACTCTGTTAACTCAAATATTGTTGATAATTTGTGTAAAACACTTTCATAACTGACAGGTTTCAGTTCAGTAGAGCTGAGTTGATATAGCCAATGGGAGCAACAGTTTGTATTGTCTTGTGCATTTACTTCAAATTATCTCAAACTATGTCAGAGAGAGAATAGTAGCCTAAATATTTTTGACCTGCCTGACTCATTGTTTAAAATCCTAATCTAAGTATACTCAAAACTGGATTTTAAGGGTCAGAGTGATTCACTTTTGGGAACTTAAGCTCTCATTTCCAAATGGAAAAGAATAATTTTAGGTCTAAAATGTGTAGCATATGCATCATTATTAAATACTTATAAATACTTATTAAATACTTACTTAAAAACACAAACTGCTGTTAAGAAGAATTAAATTTAGTTTAAGAAATCCATTTAACCTCTGTCTTTGCACCTCAGTTTTGCAGTCTGAAGCCATGAACTAAAGAAGAAAGTGGTAACAAGACGCTATTTCCATATGAGCATTAATAATTATAGCAGACAAGATGTGAAGATTACATTCAATATTTTACATCGTAGCGTGTATCTTTCAGATATATCTCTCCCAAAACAGTCAGTTCAGAGAGATAACACCCATTCTGTTTCCTTTTCATCATGTTTTAAAGCGACATTGTTCAACTGCCTCTGTGTTAGAAGCTGTTTCACAGATGCTGTAAGAAGGCTGTGGTAGCTTTGACGGCTGTGTCAATTAGCAGTCAATCTGATGGGAGATAGGCAAGACTTTAGGAGACAAATTAAAAGTAAATCCATGGAAAAGAAAAGAACAAAGCATTCACTACAGAGTATTTGTCTCACATATATCTATTGTGTGAGATGTGAGTAGCAGCACACAGAGGCTGTGCGTACTACCCTGAGTCTTGGGCTTACATCAAGATAAATGTCCTATTTCAAATTTCAAATGTTATCACTGGCCTTTGAAGGGGTTTGTAATTAACACGGTAAGTGAACACGGAAAGCTGCAGGGTAAGGGCATATAATTTCATGTCTCACTCATGTATGTAGTTCCTCTACATCTTAATATAAATATACCCCATGAGCACTTTTCTGTACTGTTCTCTCACTGCTTCACGCCCCGACCAGCAGCTTTCCTGTTCTCTGGCCTATATCCATCACTTACATCTAAGTGTTGAGGTTTTGTGTTAAATAGCATGCCACTCAAAAAAATTAAAATATAGGCACAAAAGAAAAGACAAACAAGAAAACAGCCCACACTGGTTTACAATAGGTGATGTCAACTCTTGAATAGCCATTGCCACAGCAACCAGCAGGAGAGAACTAAGACATCACACAGTTTTACATTTTGATTTTAATGTCTTGTGTACTTTTTAGGCCCATAGATGGCAGCAGGCACACTGATAATAAAGAGATTTAATTAAAAGGTGTGTTTGATTATCTGACTATACCATTTGTTGTTCTGTTGGTGGTGTATGAATTATTATATGATTTATAAGGTCCAGTGTGTCGTATTTAGCGGGACATATTGGCAGAAATGGAACCCCAAATTGCTCACGGTGGCTGTCCCATCGTTGTGTGAGCGCATGTGAATAGTTACTGAGTAGCAGGTGGCACCATGTATGATAGCCTCGGCCACCAGTGTGTGAATGGGTGAATGTGACATGAAGCGTAAAAGTGCTTTGAGTGGTGAAAAGAGTCACCAATTAACCTATCCCCAACCTGCATGTCTTTGGACTGTGGGAGGAAGCCAGAGTACTCTGAGAAAACCCACGCTGACATGGGGAGAACATGCAAACTCTGCACAGAAGAGCTCCCTCCTGGGTTTGAACCAGGAACCCTCTTGCTGTGACTGACAGTGCTAACCACTACATCACTGTCACCCTAGTTCTACACATGACACATTTTTCTTCCCCCTTCAAGCTGCATTATAAATATTTTTATATTAACATTGAATTAGTAAAATAAAGAGGGAATTTTGCACAAAAGGACTGCAGCACTGGAAGATACTCACCTGACTTGTCAGACTGCCAAAGCCCAGAGCTTCAGTTTCACTTTGCAGCATCAGGACGGTGAAAGTTAGTCCCCAATCTATTCTTTATAGGAACTGCTTTAAGAAGGGCTCACTTCATTTCTAGTTTGGACAAGAGAAACAATTACAGCAACTAAAAAGTCTTGAAATGTACATATGGACTTGTGGATATTGTTGAATGTGAAATGTTTGAAATAAAATAGTAAACTTTATTTTTTCAACATCATTAAAAAGAGGTTTGAACTTTTGGGTTAGACACTTAGACGACATTATTTGATTAGATAAATATTCTTTTAAGATGATTTCTATCATGTTTGCAATTTGGAGCTGTCGTGCTTTTATTTTGAAGGTGCGCAGCCAGATGCTGACGTCACACAACAAAGAAAAGGCTGGCTCGGAAACACGGAAGTGTCAGTTAGTTACAAAGTTTTCTGTCTGTAACACGATATGCCGCTTAACATATCAGCCAACTGACTTCATAGTTTCTGACGGAGTTGTTTCCAGCTTTTCGTTTACGTGTGTTGTCTTCATCTTCCTGTCATGGCGATAACTCTGTGTGTTGTTTTGATATTTGTAGCTGCCATTCACAGATGTGGTGAGTACCGGGTGCCAAACTGTTTGTCGGCGTTTAACTGCTGTGCACTGAGGTTTAATGGCAACGTCACAGCTCGCTAAAATATAAGCTAGCTGAATATTTTAGCTTGCCAAAACCAAAACCCAGCTCTATTTGTGTTTTTATTTCTGACTAACCTCCTTTTATGCGGTTTTCATTCTCTAAATATTGTTCTCTTTGCATTGTTTTTGAGCACTGAATTGTTTGTGTGTATATGTGCAGAGGGGGACCTGAGCTTTGCCTCCTACTATGGGGACCACATGGTGCTGCAGAAGTCTCCAGAGAGAGCTGTGCTGTGGGGCTATGGCTCTGATGGAGCACAGGTGACCCTCATCCTGTCAGGACCAACAACACAGAAAACCTCACCAGTCACTGTGACAAATGGTGAGTACAGCCAGGTGGGGAGTTTGCACTCACAACCACAGACTATTGAAGAGGTCAAAGCAAAGACTGTCAATTATACATCGTCTTTTGGGCAAGCTGATTGAACCTGACCTGACAGATATGGCAGAGACTGCATTGTTGTAGTTAAACCACTGTCAGGCCAGTTCATCTGCGGCCTGATAAAAAGTGGAAGTTAGGAGGTTTCAGAAATCGCTTCCGGTTACATTTTTCAGTAAGCATTGTACAACATGTAACCAGGATTGCTCTTTTTATATTGACTTACATCCAGCATCCCAAGTACATGTCTCAGGTCAGGTGTCTAAAGTACATAAATGTATTATGAATCTGTCTCAACGTACAGCCCCTAACGTTAGAGAATATGAGCTGGAAGTCAAGTCAGGTCAATTTTATTTATTAAGATGTGTCACAGTTGCACACGTTTCTGTTCTTAGACCCTCGAAAAAAGGGTCAAAGTGTACAGCTTTCACTTATTCATTTGGTCACCGTCACAAACTGGCTCAGGGAAAGTGATAAGGAGGGATCTACCTAAAAGAAACTAAATATATTAAAGACAAAACCAACAATGGAGTTGCTAGATCAGCAATATAAGCAGTACAGGGATGTGTATCATGTGCTTTTGAGGTTTTGAAAGTGCAAAAGCAAAGCATGGTGGGTCTGAGCTCTAAGAGAGGAGGGACAGAATGCAGAAATACCAACTTTTCCAGCCTGTCCAGCTCAAGGGCTCAGGTTAGTCAAGTCAGCTGACAACTCTGTCATGTCAGCTGACTTGACTGCTGAGGTTGGCAAGAAATCTGTCCAAACCAGTGGGAGGAGCGTCACAGTCACTGAATGTTGTTTACAGCCACGGTTGCAGTTTAGCAGTCTTTTTTTTCTGACAAATGATCTTAACTGACTGAAATGACCAGAAAGTGTCTCAGAGGAAGTAAGAACTGGTAGAATTTATGAATGCTTCCTTATCTCCTTCAGCATAGGGTTCATTAGAAACAGCCTTTACAAGACTGAAGGAGGTAATAACATCCTACAATTCCTCAGCTGGTTTCAGCCATAATAACTTAAAAGCACAAGCAAGACAACATGAACTGTGTTTACTGAGTTGTGTGGTAGTCTAAGTTATTATATGCTATGCTTATAATCAGATTTATGCCTTGAATGTATGGTTGGTTTTTTTTTTTTGTTTTGTTTTTTTGGGTTTTTTTTTTAAAAACATGCTTATTCTGTTATTATATTGTGTTTCATGTCTTTTTATATTTTGTATTTACTGTGTTTGGAGCCTCTCAGCACAAATAGTTCACACCATTGTTGTTGTTTAACTGGAGTGAAAACAAATTCATCATGTTTGAAATTTAAAAATAATAAGTACAGTAGTATATTTGTAGACCAAACAAGTTATATTCATCTTGCATAAATTTAACGATTACTTTCATATGATGGAATTTAGTCAATAAATTTAAGTGGACAGGAGGGTGAGCGTGAGCAATCATTGTCAACATGACAACCATTTTGTTTCACTTCTGTGAATGGCAGTGTATATTCCTTTTTTTTTTTTCATTTTAATTCCAATCTTGATAAAGAAGTAATATTTTTCATCAGGTTCTCCATGTTTTTATAGATTCTTTTATCACTGCAGTTGTCTTTTTCAAAGTCCTTTTGAATTCTCCACATCTTTCCTTAACTCCACAATGGTTTTAATCAAGGTCAAGGAAAAGTGTTTTGGAAAGGAGACTTTTTTGACTGCAGCCCATGTATCTACAGTTGCAATCAAATTTATTCAACCCCCATGGCATATTAGGCTTATTGGCAAAATATACAATTTCTCAGCTGTTTGCAATAAACAAATTACACAAGAACTGTTTAAGTAGTTCAATGAAACTAATATTACAAGGGTTTTGATCCAAATTCAACACAAAATGCTACTTTTAATGACTACTGCAGTCTCAAAATTATTCATTCCCTTCATGACAAGCATCTTCAGTACTTAGTAGAGCACCCTTTTGCTGTTATGACCTGCTGTAAACATGCATAGCCAGACACCAGCTTCAGACAGCGTTCCTGAGGAATCTTAGCCCATTCCTCATGGACAATGGCCTCCAGTTCAGTAATGTTCTTGGGTGTGCGTTTTGCAACCGCCTTCTTCAAATCCCACCAGAGATTTTCTATGGGGTTCAAGTCAGGCGACTGTGACGGCCACTCTAGAATCTTCCATTTCTTCTTCTGAAACCAAGCCTTGGTGGACTTTGAGGTATGCTTGGGATCATTGTCCTTTTGGAAGGTCCAGTGACGCCCAAGCTTCAGCTTCCTCACAGACGGCACAACGTTTTTACCTAAGATTTCCTGATACTTGACTGAATCCATCGTGCCCTCCACACGCTGCAGGTTTCCAGTGCCAGAGGCAGCAAAGCAGCCCCAGAGCATCACTGAGCCACCGCCATGCTTCACTGTAAGCAGGGTGTTCTTTTCAGTATATGCTTCCTTCTTCTTCTTCCAGACATACCGCTGTTCCATAGGCCCGAAAAGTTCCAGTTTTGTTTCATCACTCCACAGAACAGAATCCAAAACTTCTGTGGCTTATTTATATGGTTTTGAGCATAATGGAGCCCACTTTTCTTGTGCTTTTGGGTCAGTAGTGGTGTACATCTTGGAGTCCGGGCATGGAGCCCTTCAGTGTTTAGTATGCGCCTTATTGTACAAACTGAAACCTCAGTGCCTGCTGCCACCAAGTCCTGCAGGTGTTTTGCAGTCACTCGAGGGTTTTTGACCACTTGCCTCCTCAGGAATCTGGTGGCAGCCGCTGATAGTTTCCTCTTTCTGCCATGTCCAGGTAGTGTAGCCACTGTTCCTTTAACTTTGAACTTGCGAACTATGCTTCCAACTGTATCTCTAGGAACATTCAGAGCTTTTGCTATCTTTTTGTATCCTTTTCCTTGTTTGTGCAAGGCAATGATTTCTTCTCTGAACTTTCTGGACAATTCTTTTGACTTAGCCATATTTCCAACATGCAATCAAACGTCACTCTCAACAAACCCTTAGCCAGTCCAGGTATTTATGTGTTATATCTCAAGCACACCTGAACTAATGAAGCCCTTGATTAGTTGCACCAGGTGTGCTTGAAACAGGGGGTTGAATAATTGTGATTAGTTGCATCAGGTGTGCTTGAGACAGGGGGTTGAATAATTTTGAGACTCCAGTAGTGATTAAAAGTAGCATTTTGTGTTGAATTTGGATAAAAACCATGGTAATATTAGTTTTATTAAACTATTTCAACTGTTCTTGTCTACTATGTTTATTGCAAACAGCTGAAAAATTGTACATTTTGCCAATAAGCCTAATATGCAATGGGGGTTGAATAATTTTGATTGCAACTGTATGGCTGTTTTTCAGGAATCTGGCGAGTCACCCTCGACCCTGTTGAAGCTGGTGGTCCCTACAATGTGACAGCAGTCACCAAGGACAGCAATGCCACTCTGACAGATGTGCTGTTTGGAGATATTTGGCTGTGTGGGGGGCAGAGCAACATGTGGTTTCATATGTCTATGGTAGGTCAAGTCAGGTGAACATCTGTCTTCTGATGAGCTCATTCACTGTAACAAAAACGTGCAATAGAAGTCTGTCTATAGGGTCAAATCTCAAAAGAAAACACTTTCACTTATATTACATACACAGCATAGGAGTAAGTATTAAAGTGGTGCAACAGATTTGGTTTCAGATAGCTGTAATTGTCAGAAAGATTTCACATAGGTGTTATAAAGGACTTTCAATTAATATGTATGTATGTATTCATATTTTGTTGTTAAATGATCTCTTCATTATTCATTCTCCAATAGGTTTTCAATGCAGCAGAGGAGCTGAAACTCTCAGAGAATTATACTGATGTGAGGTTTTTTATGGCGTCTTTGAGGACGGGTAAAACTGAGCAGCTTGATTTGACTGCCGTGGAAATTCCCTGGTCTGTGGCCCCAACAAGTACGTCAAAAATGTATTTATTAACTCATAGGGTTGTTGAGACGTGTTTGCAGCTAAAGATGTAGGTTAGAGATATTGAACTTGAACTGAGCCACTTCTATTTGCTGTGTAATGTAAACATGCATCCATTGCACAAGGTCGTAAATCCAAGCTAGTTTCTTGTTCAGGTGACAGCACAGGACTCCATAGTTCTGTATATTGTAATCAAATTTGATATATTAAACAACAGATATCAACCATGTTGCTGTTTGTTTGTGGGTGTACAACCACCCACTTGCATTGTGCTGATGGACTGATTAACAGGCAGGTGTATTTTCAGATCTGGAAGGTTTCTCTGCAGTCTGCTGGCTCTATGGACGTTACTTGTACAAGACGCTTCAGTACCCCATAGGACTGGTGGAGTCGTGCTGGGGAGGCACACCTGTCGAAGTCTGGTCATCTGCAAGAGCACTGCAGCAGTGTGGACTAGAGAATGCCGGGTAAAGTTATTAAAAAAAAAAAAAATACCAAACATAATTCAGCTAACCCACCACCTGATGTGTATGGTAACGGAACTAGGAAGGATATCGAATTTTACCATGTGGCACATTGTTCTTTTGTAAGAACCAAGAAAAGTGAACTTGCACTAACAACATTGTTGCTTTTTCCCACATTGAAATCTCTCAGTCCTAAAAATAATTCTGTCTTGTGGAATTCAATGATCCACCCGCTGCTCAACATGACCATCAAAGGAGCCATCTGGTACCAAGGTAAGACAACCTGCACAGGTATCAGACGGTCAGTATAGCCATGTGTAGTTCATGTAGGGTCGAGCCTGATTATGTCATGCATCTAATATTTGTGTTGATTTCAGGTGAGGCAAATACGTACCATAATGAAGACAAGTATGCCTGCTCCTTTCCTGCTATGATCGATGACTGGAGGATGTCGTTTCACAAGGGCTCAGGGGGACAAACAGCGAAAGACTTCCCTTTTGGATTTGTCCAGGTATGTTAGTATTAGTGTTTTAGTTTAATTTGCATAATAGAAACAACACATTTGAGAGTCAGCTTTATGAAAACTACTTCATAGAGTTAGTAAATTTCTGACATTGGTGCCCCCTTGTGGTTGTATAAAAGACACAATGCGTGCTGCTATTTGAAACTAAGTGGGTAAAATAAACCATTAATGCTTTTGCAAACATCTTTTGCAATACTGTCAATCTGTTCCACTTTCTATCTGTATTTGCAGCTGTCAACAGACATTAAAAACTCCACCAGTGAATCCTTTCCGAATGTCCGCTGGCACCAAACGGCAAACTTCGGCTATGTCCCGAATGAACGGATGGCGAATACCTTCATGGCCGTGGCTTTGGATTTACCAGATCCAGATTCACCCCTTGGCCCGTAAGGATTGTGTTTACATGTTCTTATAGCATATGAAATCTGTGCACCACAGAGGAGCATTACACTTCGCTCATGGAGGTATTTCTTAACTTGTACCACTAGATGTCCTAACGACTATTTTTTTGACATTTAAACAGATTATATTTAGACTGTTGGAGGAGTCCAGAAGTAAGGACATGCTCAGAAAATCATGACATTTAATTTAAAATTAAGCATTGTTGGAAAGAATATTGAGTATAAGAGACATTTGAAATCGTTAATCACATTTTTCATTAACCAAATTATATTTTAAAATGCTGCTGAGATGTGTGGCATTTTGCACTGTACTATGCAGGTTGCACATTATCCTACAAAACATGACAACAAATAACATTATTGAAAACAATATTCTCCAGGAAAATAAATCTTTCGGAATTCTACCTTTTTAGAATTCCAGGTAAAACCAACTCTAAATTTAGGACATACTGTGTGGTGCTATTGTTTAACGTCTTAGGCTATATTTATTTTAATGAGTTTTATTAGAGCAAATGGCATAAATCACACCTATTGAAATGTCTCTGCTCCGACTTCCAGTTAGTCTTTGGATAGATTTAAGATCTTTGCAAACATCTATAAAACTTTTCATGGATTTGTCCCTGATATGCTGCCAAGACCCAGCAAGTCCCTGGCATTATTCTCACATCAACAGACTTTTGTAATGTACTGAAGACTGGAAAACCAACAGGGAGACAGCTTTCACCTGTTTGTCTTCATGTAAAGTATACATATGATGATGTGACCTGCTTTTGTATGTCGTGTGATGAGTATGAGTACTGTATTGACTTTCAACCTCCCTATCTGGTCTTGCCAACTGGCTCACCCACTATGTTTGTTAAAATGATTAGTGTTTTTTTTGTGTGGTTTGTTCAGGATCCATCCCAGAGACAAGCAGGATGTAGCCTACAGACTGACACTGGGAGCAAGGGCAGTGGCTTATAATGAGAAGGGCGTGGCCTTCCAAGGACCTTTCCCCAACCAAATTCTGGATAACGGAACGCATGTCATCGTTAACTACGACCAGAAGATCTCTGTCAACAAGTCTGATCACATCTTTGAGGTAAGACCAGTCAGTGTGAGTTAAGGCTAGATTTTGGATACCGTAATATTGTAAGTGTTGCCCTTTCCTGGTTTTAGAGACAGTGTTACAGTGAGGGGATTTCATTTAATGAACTTATCAGGCTGATCTAGCTGTTCTATTATTTGCCTTTGCCCACTTAGTCACAGTCTCCACATTAGCGATGTGGATGTAGCAGTTTTCTTGGTATCACCTGGCTCTGGTGTGAGTCAAGTCCCACATTCACCTGCTGGCTATAACAATGCCAACACAAACTCAGTTTTAATGAGTATTAATATACTTGATGTTTGCTCTGATCATTTTTTTAACAAGCTTAATTCTTGCTAAATAAATAAATAAGAACATTTTCTTTTTTCTTCCATCAAGATCTGTTGCACAGAGACTCCAATTTCATGTGGGTCTAAGCCTCACTGGGTTCCGGCTCCCATCGTGTGGAGTAATAAGACCTCTGTCGAGTTGTCTACCAAGTTTTGTGAGCCTTCTCAAGAAGTGGGTGCCCTCCGTTACGCATGGAGAGACTGGCCCTGCGACTTCAAAGCCTGTCCAATCTACAGCGCCAATAAGATTTTGCCTGCACCTCCTTTTATTTTCAACCACTATTAGCCCTAAGGAAAGGAGAGAAGGAAACTGTAAGATGTGATAAAGTGCCTTTTTGTTTCTTTATGTCAAAGTTGGCTTATTTGTGGCCAGATTTGAAAAGCCAGATCAAGATCAATCAATCAATGATGAGATGAAAAGTGATAAGCTCTGAACAAAATGACAGACAGTGGATTGTTACTGTGAGAAGCTGAATTTAGAAAATTTTTGTTGTTTTTTTTACTGATAATTATGGCACTGACAAAGCACTTTGCCATACAATCTTAAAGGGAATGGTTTTGGGTTTTTTTGTTTTTTTTGTTTACTTGATTGTCAAGTTTTTTTTCTCTTTCCAATCAGTATGGGTGAGTTATAGGTAGAGTGGGGCAGTGCCAGATCCTATGAATCGTCAAGCAGTAAGCAACACTTACAATTCATGGCATCTGGATCCCAAACTTATCTTAACGTTTATTTTACTTTCTTTTTTACCACAGTAGTCAGGTTTTGTACAGCATCCACTGTGTCTCATCAGAGCGGAGAATACCACTAGACTAAGGCTGCTATGTCTTAGGTTGTAATGTCTGGCAGTTTTAGTAGTTAGTCTGGCTGAAGACTCGCCATCCATTTTATAGGTTTATTTTTTTATAGATTTATTGAAGCTTATAAAACCCTTGTGGCAGATGATTATATATTATTTTGGTTTCATCGTTTATCCTGTTTGAAGTGTATGCTGGTACAACCACTGCCAATAATTGCTGTAAATAGAAAAGCATGACAAATGTTTTATTTGAACAAAACTCTGGAATGTTTTTAAGTTTACAACAGAAATGAATCTTTATGATTTTACAATTTGCACAAATAAATGACAGCTCAGCGACTTTTGGTGGGTGATACTTTCAAACCTGATGCTTTTACATTTTTTTAAAATGGATGGATCACAATAAAATCATTGATAAATCAAATGTTTGAGCATCATTTGAGTTACTGTATGCCTCTGTTTACTGAATCACTAACTCAGGAAGGATTATAAAAGAAAACCTTGTCGATAAGTGATGTTTGCAAATAAGAATCAAAGGTCAGGAGGATTGTGTGATGTCAGGCTTTCAGAATCAGGAGCTGAAGTATGAGGTAGAGGGCTTCATGTTGGAGGAGGTCAGGTGGTGCTGATGAGAGGAGCTAGGAGACTGTGGTGCCTGTCCTGGGTAAAGACAGATAAATAGTAGAGAAAGAGTTACTGTCAGTGCTGTGTGATCATCATGTCAGCAGCAAATGATAACAAAACCACAATTTCTTTAAAATACTTGCCATTTGGACATACTTTTACTTTGAAATCCTAAAACTTAAATACTGCAACTCCTGTATAGGAGTACACTTTTATGTTTCTGCTTCCCGTGCCACTTACATGTATGATTTTTACAGCAGAGGCTGGAAGGAGCAGTTGGTGGGGTGAGGACAGTTATTCACAAAAACTCTAGCAGAGCAAAGTGTAACTGAGTTGTTCACTGCTTTGCTCAGACATTCTGACGGCAGTTGTCGAGAAAGAGGACAGTTTTTATTTGTAACTCCACCAGGGGACTCTTACCTGTGACCCCTGAGTCACAAGCCCAGCTGTTATACCTAAAGGCTAGCCTGGTTCATATTTAGCATGTTTGATGGACGCATTGGAACCAGGGTAGCCTGCATGCAATAATCAACATCCTCTAAATGTAACATGCACAACAAAACATGAGGTCATCTACACTACAGCCAAGCTAAGAACATCACCAGTTTAGAAAACTGATAATTAACCTGTAATGTGCTCCGTCTTGATGTTCTCATCAAAGCCCTGGTGTCTCTGGTAGGCCTCAAAGTTGACTGAAGCATCGTCCTCTGACGGGCTGCGAGGAAGCTGGCCGTCACCAGGGCGACACACCTCAAAACGTATCCAGCGGTAGCTTAATAAACAAAGTGAAAAAACATATCTATTAATTAATAAATCTATAGTCACAGTGGCTGTAAACTGGCTGAACACATGTATGTAGAGTGTATTGACATAAAATATTAGATAAATATAAATTCAGCATGTTTCCGTGACTTGGAAATGTTACTCCTGTTGTGTTTTCCTATTAAGTAAAGGTCTGAATGATTTAATATTGTGGTTTACACCTCATCCAGACATATTATCATCTTAATGTTTTACATCTGGGAAAACAGGTCGGAAAATATGTTTCAGTCTATATCCTGAGCCCGAACTGGAGATGGTATTCTGCTGCGGAGAGCCGAGGAAAGACTGTGCAGTGAAGGCCTGCAGGGCCTGCTACCTCTCCTCATCAGTCTGTGAGGAAACAGAGGGGGGAGAGGGAGACGGAGATCTGTTCATGTGCACCAGGAGTACCTGAGAATAACACTTGTGTGGCCTTCAGGATGGATGAAAATACAGACATAAATGTAAAGGATAAAATAACACTGATGGAGTTCACACTTAAACCGCTGTATGACACACAACAGAAGTTACTGAAAATCAACCGTGTACAAGATCTTCAAATTAAAATAAAAATGGAGATTTCTACTGTAATTTATTTCAGAACTTCTCCATGCAAATTTTCCCTCTTCTATTGTTTTGGGCCTTAGCAGTTTAAGGATTATTAAGGGCTTATGAGTACTGTGGAGTACTGCATCTATAATTAGATATTAGGTGGGACTTCTCGCTATCTCTGCTTTAAAATTGTCTGCAGCATGCAGATGAATGAGCATTACCATCACGTCGTCTCATCAGTTTAACTAAGAAAATACATAGTAGATATTCAGATTACCAGATAGCATTAAATATCCACTGGAAAACACTGTGTGTACCCATATAATTTTCAACATAAATACATGGTGTCATGTGATAGAATTATATCAGGCAGTGACGTGTATCAAACTGCAGTTCAGGACGAAGATCTTTTGTGAGCAGCAAAGCCTCAGAATTTATCAATGACCAATAGCCAATGACATTAAAGGTCAAATTCACTTACAGTACATTAAATATTCAAATTTTGTGTGAAATTGGCATTAGTGTCCTATATAACTCACCAGCAGTGCAAAGACTCCGTTTCTGTTCTCAGTCCTCTTGAATCTCCTGCTGCCTTTTTGTGTCTGAAACATAATGTGAGACTGAGGCCGATGCACGGGGCTGGAAAAGCCAAATCTGATTGCCAAAAGCTGGGGGTCAATTTAGACTCATTCCACCATTATTAGATACAGCAGGTTCAAGGCCTCTGCGTTTGAGCACAGAGCATCCTTTGTTCTGCTAACAGTGAAGAAATGTCTGTCTCTTTTTAAAGTTGTGAAATAAGGCCAAAGAAGCAGGATGGAAAAACATGGAGAAAGAAAAAAACAGCAACCGAAATACAGATGGTGCATGTAGTGTGTTAACAGAATTGACACAAATGTTAAATGAAGGTGCAAGTTATTACACTCAACAGCAGAGGTTGCTGTCAGACTGCATCTTAAACATCCTCCTTACCTCACAGTACATGACAGCCTCCAGGCTTGACTTTGCACTGCAAGGAGAGAACAAACACATAAGCAGAGTCTAAATGTAGACTCAGCAACAAGTTTACATTCTACTCAAGAAACTTATCATTCATAATTTGGCTTAACATGTGAAAACAAGGGCAACAAGGTGTGCAGTTAATTGAGAGGACTGCTGTACTTGGATTGAACAAGCCCCCTGTCGATGATTCTCTGTTTAATCTCCTTTATGTGCATGGGACGTCCAGCTTCTTCCAAGACAATCTACATGAGGGAAAAGGAGAAACAAAAACACTTAACTTTTAGCAAACTGTTATCAATAACAACAAACTAAAACATGACCAATAAAAGGCTATGTGAGGTTTGGCTTCTCTGCAATTTCACTTGGTGGTTCGCTGCAAATAGAAAAAGTTAAAATTATCCAGTGTACCATTATTTAATTTGTTGGCATTTTGAAAATCATCACTTATTCATTCATTTTCCATAACCGTAGGGGTCGCAGGGGGGCTGGAGCCTATCCCAGCTGATATTAGGCAGAGGCGAGGTACACCCTGGACAAGTCATCAGACTATGACAGGACTGACATAGAGACAGACAACCATTCTTTGTCATCCTATAACATCAGCAGCGCACACACACGCACATGTGCAACTAGCTCTCACTGCTGCACTGTGCCGCTTCAAACTGACGAGGCGCGTGTCCGCGTGCCGAAGATGCGCGTGTCCGCGCACTTACTGGCGGGCGCATCCTGAAGACCTGTGTGAATATTCCACAGGAGATATTTTTACTTTTTTGTCTATTCAAGAAATTACCCACAAATGCTATACACCAAGAATTATTATTTTATTTATCCATGTTTCTATTTATGTATGCCTTTTTTACTTATTTATTTCAATACTGTACCTGAAGTTATATTTGAGCAAAAAGGAAAATGTTTCTTAATAGGTTAAGAATTATGTCACTGTTTTTGTTTGTTTGAGATGATTCTTGAAAAGCTGCTTGTATCTTGGTTAAAATGTTCTAATAAAGCAAAGATAGAAAATATTGCAATATCTTGTGTGCTGTAAAGTGGTTTGAAAAAAATGAAATCGGAATCAGACAAAATCTGAATCGGCCATCCAAACACTCTGCAAATCGAAAATCGGTATCAGCCCAAAAATTGTAATCAGTGCAAGTCTAATTTGGAACCACACTCCTAACTACCACGTCCTTACCCCCAGATAACAACAGCTTTGTCCTGACCTTGGTACATTTAAATTCCTCTGTTAAACTAGATACTGGCAGCTGAAGTATCCCTTTTCCATACAATGCAACACTACTTAGGCACCTGGGAGCGCCCAACCACTTCCTAATATAGGAGCTAACCGACCTTTCAGTTCTCTCCACAACGGATGTTGGAATTTCATAAACTGACAATGGCCACATTAACCTAGGATATAGCCCAAACTGCAAACACCACAACTCAACTTTCCTGGAAGTTCTGATTCATCTGTTCTATCCAATCCTTCAGCCACATCCTTTCTGAATTTCACCACCTGTTCCTCATCATTCAACTCCACATTGTACCACCTACCTAAGCTCTTTACTGACTTTTCCCTAATTGTTGGGATTTCCTCATCATCTATGACAAACTTCCTATCACTGAACTTCCCTCTATGTATCGAGATGCTTCTAGATTTATTAGGCTTGATCTTCATGCTAGCCCACTTGAGGTTCTTATTTACCTTCTCTAGTAGCCTCTTTGTACATGGCATTGTTGTGGTCACCAGTGTCATGTCATCCATGCAAGCTCTAACTGGTGGAAGATGCAACCTGCCAACCTACCAACCCTGCCATGATGCCTATTTCTAGCCTCTTCCAACCTGTTGTGAAACCTGCCATACTTAGACACAGCCTAATTTCCTGAAAGTATGCTTTCACTAAGTTAACAACAACCTGTGGCACTTTGAAGTAGTCAAACACACTCCAAATGAGGCTATGTGGTACTGAACCAAACACATTTGCAAGATCTAAAAATATTACATGCAGGTCCCTTTTTTTAATCTTCGCTGCCTGAATCTGGTGCTAGATCATGCTAGTATGCTCTCAACACCCTGTAAAACCTGGTATTCCTGCCTTCTGTGCCATAGTATCTATTAAGCTATTCCTTTCTAAGTAGCTAGCTAATAGCTAATCATCCGGAATTGGCTAAGGTCCACAGACTCCTTCTCCTTAGGAATGAGGACACCCCCTGCCCTATGCCATGCTCTTGGGATAATTTGTTTCTCCCAAACTATTCTTAGCTGTTTTCACACAAATTTAAGGATATCAGGTGCACTTTTATAAACCCGGTAGAGGACTCCATTAGGCCCTGGGGCCGAAGAAGCCTTTGCACGCCTGACCACCTCCTGAACTTCCTTCCACCTGGGTGGCCTGGCATCCATCTCATGCTCTATCCCTCCTGGAGGAATGGAGGAATATCCGGTGGAAAACCTACTATCCAATTCTTCTCTAAATCTGAATATGTATTTCTCAAATATTCTTTAACCTCTAGCCTTTCTGCTTTGAGCTGCACTCCATTTTCCTGGCTGAACAATCCTTTAACAAACTTAAAAGGGTCCCTGAAATAACCTGTCCTTCCTTCTTCCTCCTCTTTTTCCTGAGATGCTCTGCCCTTCTAAGAACTGCTAGCCTGCTTCTCAACTCCTCTTACAACACATTCATTCCCTCCCTTTCTTTTTCTGTAGCCCTTTTCCACTGCTTTCTTAACTGCCTCCTTTCCTCAACTAACTTCTCTATTTCTCATTGCCGCCTAGACTTACCTTACTGTACCCTCTCACCCCTCTTCCTCTCATGCACCCCAAACCTCTCTGTACCATATGAGTAAATTATATCTCCCATCTTTTCTAACCTTTCAATTGCATTTCCTCTCAGCCTACTTAAGATTACTGACAAATCTCTATTAACTACCTCCCATTCTTTACTGTCATTTGCCCTAGGCCATCTAACTCTAACCTTTTGCTCCATGGGTCTCTCTCTGACTGGCAAACTGACCTCAGTGTCACCTGCATCCTCTCTTACTACCCCCTCCTCCTCCTCCTCAGTGGCAGTGTTACTGATATCCTGCGCACTGTGGTTTTCTACCTGCCACTGGACTTCATCCGACTGACTTCTTAGGAAGTACTGATCAATGCGGCTACTCTGCCCTTTCTTTGCCACACACTTCTTCTTTCCTTGATGAGTTCTGAGGCCTTTTATTGATGTTACTTTCTGCCAGCCACAAGGACAAACCTGAAGCATCTTGTTCTCAACTGTGCTATATGCGCTGGCCTTGCCCTGAGTGCTGCTAATTCTAGCCCTGATGGATAGGTCCGTGCCCCTATCCTTCACTGAGTCACAGATCCAATGCATAGTCCTGTTTGTTCCAATGTCTGTACCGTGTAATCCACCTGTGAGTCATTTTCCACCCCAGCTCTCACTGACTCTTGGGGGGTATTTTCCCTGTGTTGGCTGTAGCTAATTTTGGTTGTAATAAAGCTGCTAGGCCTCACCACTGCTACCATGGGTTGCTAGCCCGTGCCAGCACCTTTGGCGTCTTTTCCTTCCTGTCAGCTGTCTTTCCAAGCGGTCACATGGTCTTTCCCTTGTTGTCAGCTGCCCTATTAACAGCAGTCACTAGCTGGGCTAGTTCTGAATTCAAATAAACACAAGAAGTTTGTGCTCTAGAGAAAGGATCAGCACTCAGTGAATAACTTCCTAAGCCCTATGATAAGCTATTATAGCAAGGCTTAACTATGCAGACCAGTGAGCAGTGATAACTAACATGTCTTTGAAGTCATCAGGTGGGAACCTCTTTTCACCAGTGTTTCGTCTAGTTGGTCCCACGACACCTCCAGGAGGCTAGACAGTGATCTCTGGAAGAGTATATTGGATTCAGTGGACTAGCAATGAGGATTGCACATTGCAACCAGCTAAGACTTCATCCATGTGCCAAGCATGAACTGTTAGGTTAGGATTTCTTGAGTGTTCATTGTTAAGGAGATTTTTACCAGGAGACAAAATATCTGTAGACATCTCCGCTGTTCAGTTCGTTGCAGACAGTCCACTAGCCCAGCACCTGCTATTGTGTGCTCACCTTTTATCTCTGATAACTTGATGTGTACTAACCTTTTTTTATCCAAATGGTCAGGAAGCTTTACCAGGAGCGAAATTATCCACAAGTCTCTTCCTCTCCAAAACGGACCTGGTGATTAAAACCAGCAAAAACACTGAATGAGGCAGTTTCACGTTACAAATCGCTGTTTCTCTGACACTTGTTTGGCTCATTGCAGATGGGCCGCTGCCCTAGCACGTGCTAATGTGTGCACGCCTTTTTCTCAGACAACTTAATATCAAGATGTTCAGGTGTTTTGAGCCAAATTATCTGCAGAGGTGTCTTTCTGGCCTAAACAAACAGACCTGATGATTTATAACAGCAAAAAAAAGTCAGTGGAGTGACTCCACTGTTGAGGGCCCGCTCCCTGTGTAGATATAAATTGGTCATTCTAAGATAACAAAAACACTAGTATTCTTATTTTCAGGTTATTACACATTAAAGAAAACATACTAGACTTACCGATTTGTAGTGTTTGGAGGGCCGATTCCAATTTTGGCCGATTCCAATTTCATTTTTTTCAAACCACTTTACAGCACACAAAATATTGCAATATTTTCTATCTTTGCTTTATTAGAACATTTTAACCAAGATACAACCAGCTTTTCTATGATCATCTCAATCAAACAAACAAAAACAGTGACATAATTCTTAACCTATTAAGAAACATTTTCCTTTTTGCTCAAATATAACTTCAGGTACAGTATTAAAATAAATAAGTAAAAAAGGCATACTTAAATAAAAACATGGATAAATAAAATAACAATTCTTGGTTATAGCATTTGTGGGTAATTTCTTGAACAGACAAAAAAGTAAAGATATCTCCTGTGGAATATTCACACAGGTCTTCAGGACACGCCCGCCAGTCAGCGCGCGGACACGCGCATCTTCGGCACGCGGACACGCGCCACGTCAGTTTGAAGCGGCACAGTGCAGCAGTGAGAGCTCCGCAGTTCAGTTTAACACGGACAATTAACAACTTTCTTCTTCTCTCTGTTGATGTGTGTGCATGAATGATTAAGGTGAGAAGTCGCCCATGTTTCACTTCCTCACATCGCCCAAGCTGTGAGTTGCACATGTGCGTGTGGTCAAATTCCTGGCGCGCCGCATGATTGACATCATGTAACATCAGCAGCGCGCACACACGCACATGTGCAACTCACAGCTTGGGCGATGTGAGAAAGTGAAACATGGGCGGCTTCTCACTTTAATCATTCACGCACACACATCAAAAGAGAGAAGAAGAAAGTTGTTAATTATCTGTGTTAAGATGATTTCTGTGATTTCTGTCAAAATTGCAAACATGACAGAAATCATCTTATCTGTGTTAAGATGATTTCTGTCATGTTTGCAATTTTGAGCTGTCGTGCTTTTATTTTGAAGGTGCGCAGCCAGATGCTGACGTCACACAACAATGAACAGGCTGGCTCGGAAACATTGAAGTGTCAGTAACTTACAAAGTTTTCTGTCTGTCACAGGATATGCAGCTTAACATATCAGCCAACTGACTTCATAGTTTCTGACAGAGTTGTTTCCAGCTTTTCGTTTGTGTGTGTTGTCTTCAACTTCCTGTCATGGCGATAACTGTGTGTTGTTTTGATATTTGTAGCTGCCATTCACAGATGTGGTGAGTACCGGGTGCCAAAATGTTTGTCGGCGTTTAACTGCTGTGCACTGAGGTTTAATGGCAACGTCACAGCTCGCTAAAATATAAGCTAGCTGAATATTTTAGCTTGCTGTGGCACTGCCTTAAATATTTAAAACCAAAAGCCAGCTCTATTTGTGTTTCTATTTCTGACTAATCTCCTTGAATGTGGTTTTAATCTGTCTTCATTCTCTAAATATTGTTCTCTTTGCATTGTATTTGAGCACTGAATTGTTTGTGTGTATATGTGCAGAGGGGGACCTGAGCTTTGCCTCCTACTATGGGGACCACATGGTGCTGCAGAAGTCTCCAGAGAGTGCTGTGGGGCTATGGCTCTGATGGAGCACAGGTGACCCTCATCCTGTCAGGACCAACAAAACAGAAAACCTCACCAGTCACTGTGACAAATGGTGAGTACAGCCAGGTGGGGAGTTTGCGCTGACAACCACAGGCTGCTGAAGAGGTCAAAGCAAAGACTGTCAATTATACATCGTCTTTTGGGCAAGCTGATTGAACCTGACCTGACAGATATGGCAGAGACTGCATTGTTGTAGTTAAACCACTGTCAGGCCAGTTCATCTGCGGCCTGATAAAAAGTGGAAGAGGAGGTTTCAGAAATCGCTTCCAGTTACATTTTTTGTACAACATGTAACCAGGATTGCTCTTTATATATTGACTTACGTCCAGCATACCAAGTACATGTCTCAGGTCAGGTGTCTAAAGTACAGAAATTTTTTTTGAATCTGTCTCAACGTACAGCGTCTAATGTAAGAGAATATGAGCTGGAAGTCAAGTCAGGTCAATTTTTTTTTATAAAGATGTGTCACAGTTGCACACATCTCTGTCCTTGGACCCTCGAAAAAAGGGTCAAAGTGTACAGTTTTCACTTCAACTCATTCATTTGGTTACTGTTAGACTTGCACCGATTACAATTTTTTGGGTCGATACCGATTTTCGATTTGCAGGGTTTGGATGGCCAGTTCTGATTTAATTTTTTTCAAACCACTTTACAGCAAACAAGATACTGCAATATTTTCTATCTTTGCTTTATTAGAACATTTAACCAAGATACAACCAGCTTTTCAATAATCATCTCAAACAAACAAAAACAGTGACATAATTCTTAAATTGTTAAGAAACATTTTCCTTTTTGCTCAAATATAACTTCAGGTACAATATTAAAATATGTAACAACGGCATACATAAATAAAAACATGGATAAATAAAATAATAATTCTTGGTGTATAGCATTTGTGGGTAATTTCTTGAATAGACCAAAAAGTAAAAATATATCCTGTGGAATATTCACACAGGTCTTCAGGACACGGCCACCAGTAAGCGCACGGACACGTGCATCTTCAGCAGGACATGGCGGTTTCATACGACCTGTCTTCACCTTGCAAACTCACCCACTTCGAGACAATTTCCGATGAAACTCTTTCTAAACTGGTTTTCTCCTCCAATTCCACTACCTCCCTACTGGATCCTATTCTCTCTAAGTACATTAAGGACCTCTTCCCAATTCTTAGCCCACTACTACTATATATAATTAATAGCTCTCTTACCACTGGAATTGTACCTGCATCTTTTAAAACAGGCGTAATCAAGCCACTACACTTACAGACCAATTACAAATCTCCCCTTTCTTTCAAAAATCCTAGAAGAAGCAGTAGCCCAACAACTCACTGATCACCTCTCCTTCAATAATCTATACGACCCTTATAAATCCAGTTTCAGGAAATTCCATGGTACAGAAACCGCACTGACAAAAGTGGTCAATGATTTACTACTCGCCTTTGATTCCGACTCAGCTTCAGTATTGCTGCTACTAGACCTCACCAGAGAGTTTGATACATTTTATCACCATATTCTACTTCACTGTCTAGAAAACCACATAGGACTCACCAACTCTGCTCTCTTCTGGTTCAAATCCTACCTTACTGACATATCTCACGTTGTTTTTCATAATAACTGCTCTTCAGAACGCAAAAAAGGTCAATTATGGTGTACCACAAGGGTCTGTGCTTGGTCCCATTCTCTTTACTATTTACATGCAACCCCTCGGTTCATTAATTAATAAATAAAAAATTAGGTTCCCACTTTTACGCAGATGATACTCAGCTCTACATATCCATCAAGCCTGCCACCTCTCATCAACCGATCCATCTAGAACAGTGCACCCAAGAAATCAAACACTGGATGTCGTCAAACTTCCTTCTCTTAAATACTGAAAAAACTGAAATGCTAATCCTAGGTCCAAAGCACATCAGAAACAAATTCTGCAATCTCACTTTAAACTTAGCTGGTTCTATCATTTCACAAAGCCCCTGTGTTAGAAATCTCTATTTTATTCGATCCTAATCTCTCCTTTGAAGACAACAACAACAGCATATTTTCACCTACGTAATATTGTCAAGATTCGTCCAATTCTCTCCATGACTGATGCAGAAACACTGGTTCACGCTTTTGTCTCATCCCGATTAGATTATTGCAGTACACTTTTCTCCATCTTACCAAATTCAACCATTAGGAAACTACAACTCGTTCAGAATACTGCCAGGATATTAACCAGAACCAGAAAATTTGACCATATCACCCCTGTTCTCATCTCATTACACTGGCTCCCTGTACACACTATAGATCGGACTTCAATATTCTGCTTTTAACTTATAAAATATTACACGTACTTGCACCATCCTACTTATCTCTACTTACTCCACGTTTATCAATCAGGCTTCCACAATCCCATGTCGGTCTCCTATCCATCCCCAAAATTAATAAATCATCAGCAGGTGGTAGAGCCTTCTCATACCGAGCCCCTCTCCTCTGGAACTGCCTTCCCATTCAAATCCGCGAAGCCAACACAGTCGATTCCTTCAAAAGTAAACTCAACACACCTTTTTGCATCTGCCTTTAACATCACATAGTCTCTGTCCTTACATACTACATCATAGTTATCTACTACCACTCAGTCATTGTGCGCATCAATTTATGTTTAGTTTTTTTTAAGTGCCAGTGTTATTTTTGTTTTGTTTTTTTGCTTTGTTTTTATTTTGTTTTGTTTGTTATTGTCATTTCACTTGTTTTTATATATTTTATTTTTTGTGTTATTTGGGATTTGCTTATGTGTTTTTATGTACAGCCCATTGAGGCTGGTGACTTGACTTTTTTGACTTGACTTGACGCACCTCGTCAGTTTCAAGCGGAACAGAGCAGCAGTGAGAGTTCCGCAGTTCAGTTTAACACGGACAGTTAACAACTCTATTTTAATGTGTGCGTGAATGATTAAGGTGAGAAGCCGCCTATGTTTCACTTCCTCACATCGCCCACGCTGTGAGTTGCACATGTGCGTGTGTGTGCGCTGCTGATATTACACAATGTCAATCATGTGTCGCGCCAGGAATTTGACCAGCATTTTAAATCGGCATATTTTAGACTGATCGGCTGGTGGCAGGTCACTGTTGTCGTCAGTTTGACCCGGAAGGGCAAAAGGTTTTTGACTGCTGTGGCGCTAACTGCTGGCGTTTTTCTTTGTTTGATCAGTTGTCAGTGAAATCGGAATAAACATTTGTTTTATAGGCTACTGCATCAGAAGACCAGCGTCCGGACTCCTTACTGAGCATCAAGAACGGTAACGTTAGTGTAAGAAACCAGTAAGTTAGCGAGGCGCGTCAACCAGGTTACTCTGGGTCAAGCATCAAGCATCTCAGTAGCTTGAAGTATAAGACTTAGCTCCTATATTATTAGTCAAAAACCCTGCACCAGCTGGAACTTTGTTTGGACACTTCTGCACGTCTGGGACATAAGGGAGGCGACTCGACAGGACGAGTGTAGCTGCTGGTAGCCTTTGCTGTTTGGACTTTTGTTGTTTGAAGCCACGTCTGCATCCGTGTTTGGATGTTGAGACGCAGGAGCTACGGTGTTGATGCTGAGCTGGCTGTGCGTGGAGCAACGGACCATCGGATCACCACCTGAGTACCGGACCATTGGGTCACCGGATCACCGCACGGTGCCCAACGCACGGAGGTAGCGCTACACTGGCCATTTAAATTGCGTGCACACATAACTGGGCATAAACCCAATGCATTGGTTGCCAAAGCAGGGGGACAATAGACTTTACGTTGATTATTCGTTGCTGTGAACTGCTAATTGACTGATTATTCACCATGGAGACGCAGGGATGTGCCTGACCAATTTGGAACCCTAGGCAAGATATTTGCTTTGCTGCACATCACATCACATGATTACCTCGGTCTCGTTCACGTTTCTCCTCCTCTTGTTTTCTTTGTTTCTGTACTGCGTCCCAGAGAGCTTTTGCCTTTTCATGACGATGGCACCCGACTGTCAACTTGTCACTCAGCAGCATCATTGCGGGTAGGGACCGTGGCGGAATTGATGCTGCCTGCCAGAGAGGCAGAAGGATGCCAGGCAGGCAGAAATTTAAATTAGAAATACTATTTCATTATTATTTAAAGACGTATGGCTATATGTACTGTTGTTGTTTTGTAGTGTATTCTTGTCTAATTTTTCGAATAGAATGGGAAAGAAAAAAAACACCTCACTCCCTGGCGCCCTCTGGTAGTGATGGTGAGATGAAGCCTCATGAAGCATTGAAGCTTTCCAGCAAATTGGTTCAGAAAAGGGTTCATTACTCGAGGCTTCATGTGCACACGAAACCAACTGCTGGCCAAAGTGTGTAAAACAGGCAGCTGTGATCTGTGACAATCAGTATATTGTGTCAGTAATGGCTGTTGGGAATGACAATAATAATAATAATAATAATAATAACTTTCTTTTTATCAATATAGTGTATTTTCTAGTGAGTATATTATGACTATACTGTATCAAATACATCTACAAAAACTGTTATTGTTTTGTGAATGCATCGTATGTGTACAAACCAATCATTTGGCTAAAAATTGTATTGTGGTGTAGTGTCATATAATACAATAATGGCAAAAGGGGTAATATTCGTGTAAGCATCGGCACAGCATGTAACATCACTACCCTCTGGCATGCTGGCGCCTATAGCATTTGCCTAACCTGCCCAATGGGCGGCACGGCCCTGTGGAGACGCGCGATGCAGTGTCGGACTTAATTAGCATTGGTGGGACTAATGTGCGAACTGCTAGTAAAGCCAGTAGTGTGACTAGCGGTGTGTAAACACAGACTCAAAAACGAGTGCTTAAAGAGGACATGAAACACTAAACATAGTTATCATAATTTAAAGAGGGTCTCTCACCCTAAAAAGATCATTTTAGTTTAAACACTGAAAATGAAAGGAATCTCAAAATCCTGTCATTTAAGTTCAGCTGTTAAAACAAAGGGCGGCGCCATGTCTGTTGTGTCGCCGGACGTGACGTCAGCGAAGTGGTTGTCAAACTAGTAATTGCAGTGGAGCATTTCTGAACCGGGTTGAGCGCCACACTTTTTGACAATGGAGGAAGACGAACTGTAGAGGCCTGTTGAGTCTGTGACAAGCCCCACTGCCTACGCATATGAGCCTATGAGGCGTGGGGATCGAGCAGTGGTACAGGAGGAAGAAGTGGTTGAATCGGTGATTTGGGGTCAAGGGCATGTCGGCAACATTACGTGGTGTCAGTACGCCAATGCCCACTGTGCCAGAGTCCATTTGCTGCCAGGAGGCTGGTCTGGACCATCTTCTCCATGACCACCCCTGCATCACCATGGTGCGCTCATTCAGCACTCTGTGCTGGGAGGTGGACGTGTTGGAGGTAGCGATACTTTCGCTGAGGGATGTCAGAGCTGAGACGCTGCAGCATCCCGTCAACAGCAGGTAACATTAAGTCAAGCTAGCTGTAACCGCGGGCGAATGACTCTAACCATATGCAGTAAAGAAAACAAATGCATGCACTACGGTGTTGGCCAGGAATATGAACAATGTTTCCACTTGCTGTTTGTTTACATACAGTTGTTTTCTGACCGAAACGTCTTTGTTTATGTCGTTTCTCCGGTACTAATTGCTAGCTAACCCTTAGCGTTAGCTAGTTGACGCTAACAGCTAACGTTATTAGCTATCAATGCTGGTACCTATCTTTATTTCGCCGGTTCACATCGCTAACTATGTCACATATTGCAACTGGTGAATGAACCAGTTAGATGCGGAACATGTCTGAAAGGCCTGACGTAACAATATAATGCCACATGAATGCTTTCTATACGTAAGGTTAGTTTGTTTACATCGTGTTGTGCAGCACGTTATGAAACCAACGTTTGGGAAACCGCTGTCAAAACACCGTGACGCAGACAGTTTGATGTCCGACATTCAAACGGGTTCATCCTCAATAACTTTTGAGTGAGATTAGCAATACACAGTTGACGTATATTCTGGAATCTGAAAGGAATGATTCAATATTTTGTACTTTGTAGGTGACATAGAATAATACATAGAAGTGGATATGAAGCGAGGCTCAGGTTAACATCAAGTTAATGAAGTATGAATTGAATTGAATAACATAAATTACCAAATGGATTTCCACTCTCACACTCTAACAAGTGGACACATATAAAAGAAAAAAGACGCCCTGTTATATCTTTCCTGACAAACAACTTGTTTATGATCTTAAAAAAATGTTATAGTAATAGTTCTGGAGAGGAAATGTATGGAAATATGTGGTTGTACTAACACTGTGAAAAAAGGTAACTTCTGCACACAGCCACAAAAGCATAATAATGACAACGTTTTATCTCACTTGGATCTTCGTCAGGTCACAATGTTCAAAAATGGTAAACATACCTATATTTATACATCATGCACACCAATAGGCTGATCGGCAATAGGCTCTATGATGGCAGGTGTGGTTATCCATCCAAACTGCCCAGGTTGATAAACATCCAAAAACAATTAACAATTCAGTAAAGTATATAGAAAAATATCAAACATACATCTCATATCATCTTTCTTTATTTCCCTGAGGGAGTCGTCCCAAGGGATTAATAAAGTTCTATCTAATCTAATACATTATATCAGAGTCATCATCCCGTCTATCAGAATGTACATCACCTATGTTCAAATATTATTTACTAAATCTAACCAATACATTTCTTTTCCATCAGTCTCTAGGTTGACTGCCTACAGACAGTTTACCCTCTGGGCCAGGGGCCATTTGGGAAGGAAGAACCGGGTCCCGATTCCAGCCTGTGTGGCCTGGCCTTCCACAGATGTACAGTATGAGTGGTCATTGTTTATGACCTGTTTGGTAAGTATGTCATCTGTCAAACTGCCTGTGCAAATGTACTGCTTATTGTCTCCCTCTTCTGTATCCTGTTGAAATGGATCGGTCTGGGTGCCGACACTGCCTGTCACCTGCTCTATCTCCTCACTGATGTCAGCCTCTGGGAATTTGCTGCTGGCCACCAGTTGCATGCATGCCTGCCTAACCTGTTAACACAAATGTACACAACAAAATTATAATGTTAATATCACATTTCTTGTAAGAGCCTGGGTACAGAATGTAGCAGCCAGAATCATATGTCATAATGTCACCAGTTCATTTCCTCACTGACTTATCTTCTTTTCTACAATTCTACTAGTTATTATTATTTTGTGACTATCAAAAGTATCAATGTACAGTTATTTCTAATGTCCATGGAGAATCATGCACCTCACTACATTAGCAATGTCCTCCTGATTTGCACTAATGTACAATGTGTTTTTACTAGGTGCTGCAGTAGGTAATAGTTACTAGTACTAGTTTTTAGAGACTGATAGTATTTGTCATGAAGTGTTGTGTGTTACTGCAGTTCAGGACCAATACAAAGTTCCAGTGCTATTTGCATAAATATCTACAATGTATGTTCAGTAAAAGGTAAAAGCTAGACTAGAATGAAATGCTGAATAACTGCCAAATGCATATTATTAGGCCTGCCACCGCGACTATTCTTGTTGACGTTTTAGTGTTATGGTAATGTTGGTTATGACTAAACATCAGCAGTAGCGAGCGGATAGCGCTAACATCGGCCAATCAAAAATGCTAATTTTGTTGTGAGCAAATCAAGTGAGGCCTCAAGCGGGTTGCTGGACGGACGGTCAACACTTTAGGTTGAAAAGTAAATTATTGTGCTTTACGTTGTGTCGTGATGGCTCCGACATACATATGTACATGTATATTTATTTTTTAATTTGCCACTAGACGCGTGTGACGGCTTTTCGGCAGCCGAGCCATGTTAAGGAAAAGCTAGCTAGAAAAAACTTTAGTGCATGCATGGAAAGAGATGGCAAGATGAATAAACAGGATGACGGTGAGGAAGATAACGGGATTGGAGTTAATGTATGGGGATTTTATTACGTTTGGATTCCTGACTGACTGCTTTGGAAAACGTGGAGTCACGGTAAGTAGTATTTCTTTAGCGGTTTGCATCAGCTGTGATGACCGCTGACTGTATGGTGTGGGATAACATGACTCTCAGGCCCGGATGTTTATATGGGTTGTGGTTCGTTTTTAGTTTCGGACAGTAACTTTGGCACATGCACCATGCAGTGTTGCCGACCCTCTCCTGGCTGCCATCCTCGTCCAGAGCAGCTGCCTCCTCCTCCGCAAAATTGTGACTTTCCACCCTCCTCCTCGTCACTGGCTCAAAAGCATAGGCCACTGGGTTTGATGGTAGATCAATATATCTTTCGGCTTCGTCCTCTAACACCTTTTCATTCGGTAAATTTCCTAAATTACTGCTGCTTCGTCTTTCTCCGTCTACAGAAAAGTGTCGTGAAACCAAACCAACCAACCACTCCGATGACGGAAAATAAAGATGGCGCTGAGCACGGCCCAAAACGTATCGTAAATGCATTTAAAAAGTGGATTTTGTCTCAAATAGGCTGACTTTTCTGACTTTTTATTTCGTCAGTATGTCTTAATAATGCACACATCTCCTATGCTGGTGTCTGTTCTGTTGTTTCATGTCCTCTTTAAGCTCACTGCAAAAGCGCTTGCCAATGAATTGGACAGGTTGCAGTCTGATAGAAAAGCTAAGTTAAACAAAGCAGCTAACGTAAGGAAATCAATACAAGGTTTAATGTTATAGCATGAGAAAACACAGGTACAGGATGCTCTTGGAGAACTGATTAAAGTGTGTGGTGAAGTAAAAAATGTGCATGATACATTGTTGGGTTATTGCCATGTGATGAAAAGGAAAAACACAAAACATGGTTTAAAGCAAAAAATGTTGCCTAATAATAAGTGTATTGCAGATGCAAAAAACGTGGATTTCATGTGATGAAGGACATGAAAATGGTAATGGATGACATTGATCCTAATGACGATGTTTCAAATGTTGATAAACACTCAAGTCATAGGAGCCATAACAGTGGTAGGCAGTGCTTAATTTGTAAAATTAGAAGTAGGGGAACACTTTGGGCCTCTGAGAGCAGTGTTTCCCCCACTCCCAAAAGTGGGGGAACCCTTTTTTAAGCAGCACCCGAGCCGCCTCACTGCGCAACTCCAAATGGAATGGTTGTGACATCTAGTGTTGTCACGGTACCAAAATTGGGACCCACGGTACGATACCAGTGAAAGTATCACGGTCCTGAGTAGTATCACGATACCACAGCGAAAATGAGGCAGATGTGCCTTTTGTCATTTATAAAAAGTTAAATCACTTTTCTATAATACATCAATGATATTTCAATGGAATAAATTACTTATTGACTTATTCATACTTCAAAAACAGCATCAGTAAGTGATTAACATTGGTGGGGGATCGAAATAAAATAAATACATTAAATAAAAATCAACCAGCCACCCTCCTCCCCTGACAAGTAAAGAACAGTCCCTTCATAAGTAAAGAACAGTCCCTAAAGTGCGGTGAGGTTTGTGGATCGTTACCTGCCACAAAGAGAGAAATGTTAACGGCTCGTTTCTCCTCTGACACGCCACATACCTGTGTGCCGCCACGGCTCGGTTGTCCCGGCACTACTGGGCAGTCATGACACCAACGAAAGAGGAAATTACTGGACCTTGATTCGGACTTCTCTGTCACCGGTAAGCCGTTATCTTGCACCGTAGAGCACTTTGAGCCTCCGCCGTATTCCTGTCTGTGACCCCCGTTCAACCCACAACCGCCAGGATTCGCCTTTCGTTTCTGCTGCTGGTTGAAATCTGTACTCACACAGTGAGCTGAATGATTTATTTTGCTCGCAGAAAACTATTTTTAGTCGCAAATGCGAGGAAAATGCTCGCACGTAGAGCTCTGTGGAAAACAAATCACTACCGACAAGTATAAAGAAATAAATAATAACTTTCACTGCTCAAAGATACTCACATGTCTGGAAAACAAACCACTACAGCAGCATATTGAGTGCCAGGTGGCCAGCGCGCACTGTTATTGACCAGCGTGTGCCGTTATTGGACGGTGCTTGGACACACCCTCTTGCGATTGGACTTTGAACTTATCCCACAGTAGTGGTAGGCTACATGAGGCACCGTAGTACTACGGTACTCCAACATTATGGTATCATATGTAGTGTGGAGTTTTAGTACCGCAGTCTACCGTTACCAGTATACACTGCAACACTAGTGACATCAGCTAATACTGTATGTAGTTTTTAGATGCAAAAAGTTCTAGACCCATCCAATTAGTTCTGGAATGCGCCAGGGCCTTTTCTGAAAAGATCCTGGTATGCGTTCCAGTACGTTCCGGCTCAAATTAAGCACTGGTGGTAGGTCAAGTATCCTACCACATCCTCTGCAGCCATAAAGGCTGAGGCAGAAACGGCCGCACTTGTTGCTCGTGCTGCAGCTTTAAAGCAAAGGCATGCTTTGGAGGGGCAGGAAGAGCAGCTGAGGAGGAAAAGAGAGCAGCTTGATTCGGAAGCTGAAATAGCTGCGTCCACTGCTAAGTTGGCAGTATTTCAGGCTTCAGATTGCAGAAGTGCTTCTTGTGGATCCAACAATGGCATGAATTCCTATTTGGAAAAGAAGACAGGAAAAAGGGAAACTGACACTGTGTTAAATCCTATGGCGGAAGAGTACAAGCCTGAAACATGGAAATCAATGCAAGATGATTTGACAAAATGGTTATTACCACCCAACAGAACCATATCAAAGGATGTGCAACCCAAGGAAAGTGAGCAATGGGTTAAAGCTGCTTCAAGGCATCAGTGCAGCCCCAATGAACAGCAACAGGAAAGCAACACACTGGAAACATCACAGCATTTTCAACAAAAATCCACAACTGTTCAACCTACTTACCATCATCAAAGCAGTCTCAATCTGCCTGGAGACATATTTACCATCATGCACAGGCAGAATGAAATAACAACAGCTCTGGTGCAGCAGCAGCATCTGAGGTCACTGCCACCACGAGGTATTCCCACATTTGAAGGCGACCCTCTCCAATACAGGGCATTCATCAAAGCCTTTGAGCAAGGAGTGGAGGAAAAGGCAGATAAGGCGGATTGTCTGTATTATTATTGTCTGTATGGCTCCTGAGCATGGCTACACAGTGGCAAAGGAACTTTGGAAATCAATATAAAATCGCAAGTGCGTATATGGAAAAGGCTTTGGCCTGGCAAACAATAAAATGTGAGGACGTCAAAGCAATCCAAGCCTACTCCTTGTTTTTGCGTGGATGCTGCAATGCAATGGAGGAGCTCTAGTACATGCAGGAACTGGATATGCCAGTAAATATGAGAGCCATTATGTCAAAGCTGCCATTCAAAATGAGGGAGCAATGGAGAACCATAGCTCATAACATAATGGAGAACACCAACCAAAGAGCTCACTTCACTGATCTGGTCATGTTTATCGAGCGTCATGTCAGAATTCTTTCTGACCCTCTGTTTGGTGAGATACAGGATCCAACATCTGGGGTTGCTGGGATAAGGACCATCACCGGGTTTAAATCACAGCCCAGGAACAGAATAAAGGGAAACGTTGCCACCACAGTAACATCTATGGAAGTGTCTGAAGGAGTTAAAGAGCCACCAACATCAGACTCAGGGAAGGCTGAGAGAGCTGGATGCCTTTGCTGTGCTCGTAGCCACTCTTTGGAGGAGTACAGACAGTTCAAGAGAAAGAAACACAAGGAAAAAATTCAGTTTCTGGGAGGAAAGGAGGTTTGCTTTGCATGCTTATGTGTTGGTCATATGAGCCGTGAGTGCGAGAGATGCTTGACATGCAAGGTATGTGGTCAAACTCACCCCACTGTGCTTCACATCAAAAAGCAACCAGCTCCGGAAATGTTGGACAAATCTAACCAGCCAGCTTCACTCCTAACATGTGGACATACAGGAGCCGGTAAGGACCGGTGTGTTTTGTCCATTCTCCCAGTGAAGGTTAAAAGTGCAAAGGGAAATCACATCATAAAAACCTACGCCTTCTTGGACCCGTTTAGTTCAGCCACGTTCTGCTCAGAGCATCTAATGCAGGAGCTGAATGTCAAAGGCAGAAGAACCAACTTCTTGTTGAGCACAATGGGGCAAAAAACAGTTGTGACAGCCTACTCATTGGTTGGTTTGGAAGTATCTGATCTGGATAGCAATGACTTTCATGTTCTCACACAGAGAAAAATGCCAGTCACTGTTGACACCTGAAGAACTGGCAAAATGGCCATATTTGTCCAAGGTGAACATCCCAAGCATAAAAGCAAATGTTGACCTGTTAATTGGAACCAATGCTCCCAAGATATTGGAACCTTGGGAGGTTATTAACAGTTGCAGGAATGGCCTGTATGCTATTAAGACAGTGCTGGGGTGGGTTGTTAATGGTCCACTGAATGGAAACAGTGGTGCTTCAGAGGCGGAAATGTGTGGTTGGATCCAAAATGGCAGAGAACTGGAGCGAGTTGCAGCTGAAGAGATTGATGTCGGTGAAGAAGAGGAACCGGAGCATTTAACAACGTCAGAACCGTCAACAGGCGGCAGCAGCGGGGTTACCGGGCAGTGTACGCCGCAGTCAGGAGGGTCTCGGGTAGATGGTATGGCAATGGCGGAGCAGCGGGCGGAGTGTACGTGGAAGAAACACATCTCAGACCAGCTGAAGCTCAGAGACCGAGTCTAGAGACAGGCCTTTGAGAAGATCGTCCTCAATATAACCGTCTCCTGGAGAAGTCCAACCTGCAGGCTGTACTTTCAGAGAGATACCAGACGGACAAGTATGATGTCCAGAGAGGACACAAGGCCAGCTCGGTGGTAGACTGGAGCCGCAACGACGCGCTGCAGCAGGAAATGTCTCAGATGAGAATCAAACACCAGGAGGAACTGACGGAGCTGCACAAGAAACGAGTAGAGCTGGTTCAGAGTGTGATCGAACTCAACAACCAGATCCAGCAGAAGGACAAATAGATCCAGAGCAACGAGGCCAAGATGATGGAGTACCAGCAGCAGATCTTAAGTCTGGAGGGAGACTGTTGAGAGCTGAGGACCTGGAGAGGGCCAACCAGACGCAGAAGGACGAGTATGACGCCCTGCAGATCACCTTTTCTGCTCTGGAGGAGAAACTGAAGAAGACCACTGAGGACAACCAGGAGCTGGTGTCCCGCTGGATGGCTGAGAAGGCTGAGGAGGCCAACAAGCTCAACGCCGAGAACGAGAAGGACAGCAGACGCAGACAGGCTAAGCTGCAGAAGGAACTGGCCGATGCCGCCAAAGAGCCTCTGCCCATCAACCTGGACGATGACATCGAGCTCCTGGCAGAGGACAGAGGGAAGGGCGGTGGAGAGACCTCGCTCAACAGGGCGCTCAGCAGGACTCCCAGTAAGAAGATGTCCCAGCCTCCTCCTGGTGGTCTCCTGGACTCCATCTCCAACATCTTTGGGCGTCGAACAGCCAACTCCTTCAGCCCGTCACCTGAAAACACTGAGGCCCCCTCAGGAGTGTGTGCGGAGGTTCGAGTCCCCTCAACGGCTCTCCACATGTGTGAAGCTCACGACGGTGAGGTGAACGCAGTGAGGTTCAGCCCCAGCTCTCGTCTCCTAGCAACAGGAGGGATGGACCGCAGGGTGAAGCTGTGGGAGGTGGTGACCGGTTGCTGTGAGCCTAAAGGAGCTCTGACCGGCAGTAACGCTGGAATCACCAGCATCGAGTTCACCGCAGCACGTGGCCAAACCAACATGGCCGCGCCCTGTGCATGTTAGTCAGAAGTGGAATGAAAAGAAGAGGAGTTTGACAGCTGGAGATCATGGATTCTTCAGCTCCACGTGGTTCCTGGCCACTTCGCAAGGTTCTGGAGGTTTTTCCAGATAAACAAGGGCTTGTGCATTCTGTGAGATTACAGACAAAAGCCAACATCATTGAAAGGCCAGTGACAAAGCTCTGTTTGGTGCATGGAACATAGATTTGCTTGGCTGCACTGTATTTTGCTGTAACTTGGTTTATCATAACATTTTTGCTCCCTTTTTTTGGTTGTATTTTTTGAAATTGTTATATCGGTCTGCCATTAACAATTAGGGGCCGGTGTATAGGAGCCAAATATGTTATTGTGATCATAAAAAATGAATTATTGTTCACTCTGTGTGTGTTGGGTGTCGCTGTGTTGTTACCTGGGGTTCAGGTATAAAGGTAGCTACGTCACTGTTGTCGTCAGGTGTTTGACCCGGAAGGGCAAAAGGTTTTTGACCGCTGTGGCGCTAACTGCCGGTGTTTTTCTTTGTTTGATCAGTTGTCAGTGAAATCAGAATAAATGTTCGTTTTACACTGCATCAGAAGACCAGCGTCCGGACTCCTTTTCTAAGCATCAAGAACGGTAACGTTAGCATAAGAAACCAGTAAGTTAGTGAGGCGCATCAACCAGGTTACTCTGGGTCAAGCATGTCAGTAGCTTGAAGTGTAGGACTTAGCTCCTATAGCACTCATGGGGTGTATTTATAGTAAGATGCAGAGGAACTACATACATGAGTGAGATATGAAATTATATCCCCTTACCCTGCAGCTTTCCGTGTTCACTTACCGTGTTAATTACAAACCCCTTCAAAGGCCAGTGATAACATTTGAAATTTGAAATAGCACATTTATCTTGATGTAAGCCCAAGACTCAGAGTAGTACGCACAGCCTCTGTGTGCTGCTACTCACATCTCACACAATACGAGACAAATACTCTGCAGTGAATGCTTTGTTCTTTTCTTTTCTGTGGATTTACTTTTAATTTGTTTCCTAAAGTCTTGCCTATCCCCCGTCACATTGACTGCTAATTGACACAGCCGTCAAATCCTACCACAGCCTTCTTACAGCATCTGTGAAACAGCTTCTAACACAGAGGCAGCTGAACATATTTCGTGTTAAAATAGACTTGCACCGATTTATCGGCAGTGCTCGGAATTGGCCGGTTTTCATGTGATCGGCCGTGACCTGCGACCGGCCGGTCAGTCTAAAATATGTCGATTTAAAACGCCGGTCAAATTCCTGGCACGCTGCATGATTGACATTGTGTAACATCAGCAGCGCACACACCCGCACACGTGCAACTCACAGCTTGGGCGATGTGAGGAAGTGAAACATGGGCGGCTTCTCACCTTAATCATTCACGCACACAAATCAAAAGAGAGAAGAAGAAAGTTGTTAATTGTCTGTATGATTTCTACCATGTTTGCAATTTTGAGCTGTTGTGCTTTTATTTTGAAGATGCGCAGCCAGATTGTGACGTCACACATCAATTAAAAGGCTGGCTCAGAAACACTGTAGTGTCAGTTAGTTACAAAGTTTTCTGTCTGGTACACGATATGCAGCATTCCGTTTACACTCGTCGTTGTCTTCGTCTTCTTCTTCTTTTTCTTCTTCTTGATGTTGTCATTGTGTGTGTTTGGAAATGTTTAGCTGCCATTCACAGACATGGTGAGTACCAAACTGTTTGTCGGCGTTTAACTGCTGTGCACTGAGGTTTAATGGTAACGTCACAGCTCGCTAAAATGTAAGCTAGCTGAATATTTTAGCTTGCTGTGGCACTGCCTTAAATATTTCAAACCAAAACCATCTCCTTTTATGTGGTTTTATTCTGTCTTCATTCTCTAAATATTGTTCTCTTTGCATTTTATTTGAGCACTGAATTGTTTGTGTGTATATGTGCAGAGGGGGACCTGAGCTTTGCCTCCTACTATGGGGACCACATGGTGCTGCAGAAGTCTCCAGAGAGAGCTGTGCTGTGGGGCTATGGCTCTGATGGAGCACAGGTGACCCTCACCCTGTCAGGACCAACAAAACAGAAAACCTCACCGGTCACTGTGACAAACGGTGAGTACAGCCAGGTGGGGGGCTTGCAGTGACAACCACAGACTATTGAAGAGGTCAAAGCAAAGACTGTCAATTATACATCGTCTTTTGGGCAAGCTGATTGAACCTGACCTGACAGATATGGCAGAGACTGCATTTTTGTAGTTAAACCACTGTCAGGCCAGTTCATCTGCAGCCTGATAAAAAGTGGAAGTTAGGAGGTTTCAGAAATCGCTTCAGGTTACATTTTTTGTACAACATGTAACCAGGATTGCTCTTTATATATTGACTTACATCCAGCATCCCAAGTACATGTCTCAGGTCAGGTGTCTAAAGTACAGAAATGTATTATGAATCTGTCTCAACGTACAGCCCCTAACGTTAGAGAATATGAGCTGGAAGTCAAGTCAGGTCAATTTTATTTATTAAGATGTGTCACAGTTGCACACGTCTCTGTCCTTGGACCCTCGAAAAAAGGGTCAAAGTGTACAGCTTTCACTTATTCATTTGGTCACTGTTAGACTTGTACCGATTACAATTTTTTGGGCTGATACCGATTTTCGATTTTCAGAGTGTTTGGATGGCCGATTCCAATTTTATTTTTTTCAAACCACTTTACAGCACACAAGATATTGCAATATTTTCTATCTTTGCTTTATTAGAACATTTTAACCAAGATACAACCAGCTTTCAATAATCATCTCAAACAAACAAAAACAGTGACATGTTTCTTAACCTGTTAAGAAGCATTTCCTTTTTGCTCAAATATAACTTCAGGTACAGTATTAAAATAAATAAGTAAAAAAGGCATACATAAATAGAAACATGGATAAATAAAATAACAGTTCTTGGTGTATAGCATTTGTGGGTAATTTCTTGAATAGACAAAAAAGTAAAAATATCTCCTGTGGAATATTCACACAGGTCCTCAGGACACCCCCTAAGCTTGGGTGATGTGAGGAAGTGAAACATGCTTAGGAAGGATCTTAAAAGTATCTTAGAGGAAGTCGTGATAAGAGCTGGTAGAATTTTCTGAATGCTAAACAGAGGTGCTTTACTGCCTCCTTCCTTATCTCCTTCAGCATAGGGTTCATTAGAAAGAGCCTTTACAAGACTGAAGGAGGTAATAACGTCAAAGAAGAAGGGCTGTGCGCACATCCAAAAACCGATTTAGGTACCAGGTGCAGGACAAACAGGTGAAATCAAGATAAAAGTAAAGTGTCCGCACACTGAGTTTATGCTCCCGCTTTTATTTAGCTCAAAGCTGCAAGCTTTCAACCCTATCGGGTCTTCATCACGCAAAAATAACGTTAAATAACACAATTTAACATTAAAGCACAATCAAGTCAACATGAATGGTGTTCACTGAGTTGTGTGGTGGTCTTTAAGTTATTATATGCATAGTCTTATAGTCAGATATATGCCTTGAATGTATGTTTTATGTATTTGTGTTGCTTCTTATAAACGTACTCTGTTCAACACAGTAGATTTTATATGCTTATTCTGTTATTATATTGCTTTTCATGTATTTTTATATTTAGTATTTACTCTGTTTGGAGCCTCTCAGCAAAAAATATTTCACACAATTGTTCTTGTGTAACTGGAGTGAGAACAAACAAATGTACAAGATCAGTATAAAGGTATTAATCTTAACACAGAAGTCTGTCTTTCAAGAATAAGGGACGTTTTCAGCCAGATGATGTTTTTAATTCAGCATGTTTGAAACTAAATGATAAGTAGTAGATTTGTAGGCCAAAGTTATATTCATCTTGCATAAATTTAACAATTACTTTCATACAGTCTTGCTAACAAGGATTCATGTCAATAAATCTGAGTGGACAGGAGGGTGAGCGTGAGGAACCACTGTCAACATGACAACCATTTTGTTTCACTTCTGTACATGGCAGCCTATATTCCTTTTTTCATTTTAATTCCAACCTTGATGAAGAAGTAATATATTTCATCAGGTTCTCCATGTTTTTATAGATTCTTTTATCACTGCAGTTGTCTTTTTCAAAGTCCTTTTGAATTCTCCTCCACATCTTTCCTTCACTCCACAATGGTTTTAATCAAGGTCAAGAAAAAGTGGTGTGGAAAGGAGACTTTTTTTGACTGCAGCCCATGTATCTATGGCTGTTTTTCAGGAATCTGGCGAGTCACCCTCAACCCTGTTAAAGCTGGTGGTCCCTACAATGTGACAGCAGTCACCAAGGACAGCAATGCCACTCTGACAGATGTGCTGTTTGGAGATATTTGGCTGTGTGGGGGGCAGAGCAACATGTGGTTTAACATGTCTATGGTAGGTCGAGTCAGGTAAACAGCTGTCTTCTGATGAGCTCATTCACTGTAACAAAAACGTGCAATAGAAGTCTGTCTGTAGGGTCGAATCTTGAAAGAAAACACTTTCACTTATATTACATACACAGCATAGGAGTAAGTATTAAAGTGGTGCAACAGATTTGGTTTCAGATAGCTGTAATTGTCAGAAAGATTTCACATAGGTGTCATAAAGGACTTTCAATTAATATGTATGTATGTATTCATTTTTTGTTGTTAAATGATCTCTTCATTATTCATTCTCCAATAGGTTCGGAATGCGTCAAAGGAGCTGAAACTCTCAGAGAATTATACTGATGTGAGGTTTTTTATGGCGTCTTTGAGGACGGGTAAAACTGAGCAGCTTAATTTGACTGCCGTGGAAATTCCCTGGTCTGTGGCCCCAACAAGTACGTCAAAAATGTATTTATTAACTCATAGGGTTGTTGAGACGTGTTTGCAGCTAAAGATGTAGGTTAGAGATATTGAACTTGAACTGAGCCACCTCTATTTGCTGTGTAATGTAAACATGCATCCATTCCACAAGGTCCTAAATCCAAGCTAGTTTCTTGTTCAGGTGACAGCACAGGACTCCATAGTTCTGTATATTAATATATAAGGTATGGTATATATCAAATTTGATATATTAAACAACAGATATCAACCATGTTGCTGTTTGTTTGTGGGCATACAATCACCCACTTGCATTGTGCTGATGGACTGACTAACAGGCAGGTGTATTTTCAGATCTGGCAGGTTTCTCTGCAGTCTGCTGGCTCTATGGACGTTACTTGTACGACACGCTTCAGTACCCCATAGGACTGGTGGAGTCGTGCTGGGGAGGCACACCTGTCGAAGTCTGGTCATCTTCAAGAGCACTGCAGCGGTGTGGACAAGACTACACCTGGTAAAGTTATTAAAAAAAAATACCAAACATAATCCAGCTAACCCACCACCTGATGTGTATGGTAACTGAATTAGGAAGGATATTGAATTTTACCATGTGGCACATTGTTCTTGTGTAAGAACCAAGAACACTGAAAAAAGTATAACCTTGCTCAAATTAAAAAAAATGATGTCCAGATATCACAGCTAAAATATCTGACTTCACAGAATCTAAATTGAGTCACTTGTTATGACCTGATTATTTTATGTTGATGTAAACAATAATACTGCACTTTACCCAACCTTAAATCTTTGCCTTGATCCAAATGATTTTCTGAACATTTCAGTTGTTGAACCAAACTAATATATTGAAATTGAACCAACCTAATGTATTTACTTTTAACTAAATTAACATGAATGCATTGACACCAGTTAATTCATTTACATATAACCAAACTATAATTTTCACATTTCATTTGACTTTACTTCAAAAATAATTTGCATTTCCCATCTTATAAACTCTATAAAAAAAGACACTTGGCCAACAGATTACTTTAAATGTATTTATTCATCTTTAACATATGAACCATATGTAACATATTTAACATTAAAACAAATGAAGGCCAATTGCCTAATCTAAAAGAGGGCAGATATTGTCCAGTCAATATGTGAGTAACCCTGGACTATGAGATGCTGACTAAAATGATACACTGTATATCATCCCTACAGGCACTGCAAGGTGGCGTGGGGAGGAGAGAGGTGAGGATGGAGAGGAGGAGAATGGAAAGGAGGAGAAGGAGCAGATGAGAGGGGAGGAGACGGTGGAGAGAAGAGGAGAAAGGCTGGAGAGGGGGGGAGAAGGGAGGGGAAAGGGTGGAGAGGGGAGAAGAGAAGATGAGAGTGTGGAGCCAATTGAAACTAAAATAAAAAGAAAACACAGATGCTTCAAGAAAGGATGAGATCCCTGTTGATATTGTTATCACTATCCTGTAATGCCTGGGATCAAACATCCAGATGCAAAGGCTAGTCAGGTCAGGAGAAGATAGGATGGAGAGGGCAGTAGAGTGGAGAGGGGAACAGAGGAAAGGATGGAGAGGATGAGAGGCGGGAGAGAGGAGGATAGAGAGCAGGACATGGCCATGAGGGCAGGGGAGGATGCTATATACTGTAGCACACAGGAATAATAACAATGCTTTATCACCCTCTGGCAACTGGAATCTCCCTTTTAAATGGGCAGTCTTTATCAAGATGGCATCTGAACTTAGAATCTGCTGCAATGTTTTCTGCACGGATATAAACTGTAATGATCTTTAAGAAATGCAAGTCAGGTAAAAAATAGATTGCCTACCAAGCAAATGAACCAAAACAAACACACACATGGTAGTAGGCCTATACACAGGCTCTATCAAATCTGAACTGTAATTAAATTAAATTAAATTAAATATTGCTTTCTGGAAGCAGTGTTGACCCTCAAACGACCAAATTCAAAACACTCACTCAAAGCCCAACAATATAACATAGCCTTAAATGGCTACAGCACCCTTGGCTAGGTGCAACTAAGTGCCGCTGAGGTTCTCCCCCTCGTAAAGTGCTGGCTAGCAGCTTGTGGTTACTACAGGCTACCTTAATACACATACACACAATCACAGGTGCATGCCGCAAACACACACAAGCATGTGTACGCATGCCACACATACTACTGTGCAGTGAAAAGTGAGCTTGCACTAACAACACTGTTGTTGCTTTTTCCCACATTGAAATCTCTCAGTCCTAAAAATGATTCTGTCTTGTGGAATTCAATGATCCACCCGCTGCTCAACATGACCATCAAAGGAGCCATCTGGTACCAAGGTAAGACAACCTGCACAGGTATCAGACGGTCAGTATAGCCATGTGTAGTGGGGCTTTCATTCTCTGCCCAAATTAGACTGGCCCCAATGCTTGGTTTGGGCCGGGCAGTAATTTCTCAACATTCCGCCAGGCAGAGATCAGGTCGGGTTTATGCCTATTTCTTTAGGAACTGACGATTTGTCAGGTTTAACTGCGCTTGGCTTTCTGTTGCTCCACCTCCTCGGAGTAGCCTACACTCTGCTGCTCCCGAGAATTTGGTGCTCTCAATAACTGAACAGTATATTCCAACAGCGCTCAGAATTTACAATCGATCCAGTTTGTGCCAGAGTGTGTTTTGGCGCAAGCGGCTATTTACTAATGCACCCCCTCACACAAATGTCTGTAACCACACTGAAAAGATGTTAGTTGACTTAAGCTTTTTTTAACATTGGAAAATTAGGGGTTTTTAATCTGGCTCAGGCCCAATCCTGCTGTTGCGGTTTGGGCTTGAGCCAGACTTGGACAGAAACTGTGGGTTCATGTAGGGTCGAGCCTGATTATGTCATGCATCTGTAATATTTGTGTTGATTTCAGGTGAGGCAAATACGTACCATAATGAAGACAAGTATGCCTGCACCTTCCCTGCTATGATCGATGACTGGAGGATGTCATTTCACAAGGGCTCAGGGGGACAAACGGCGAAAGACTTCCCTTTTGGATTTGTCCAGGTATGTTAGTATTAGTGTTTTAGTTTAATTTGCATAATAGAAACAAAACATTTGAAAATGAGAGTCAAGTTTTTGAAAACTACTTCATAGATTTAGATTTCTGACATTGGTGCCCCCTTGTGGTTGTATAAAAGAGGAGACAATGCGTGCTGCTATTTGAAACTAAGTGGGTAAAATAAACCATTAATGCTTTTGCAAACATCTTTTGCAATATTGTCAATCTGTTCCACTTTCTATCTGTATTTCCAGCTGTCCACAGACATTAAAACCTGTGCCAGTAAATTCTTTCCGAATGTCCGCTGGCACCAAACGGCAGACTTCGGCTATGTCCCGAATGAACGGATGGCGAATACCTTCATGGCCGTGGCTTTGGATTTACCAGATCCAGATTCACCCCTTGGCCCGTAAGGATTGTGTTTACATGTTCTTATAGCATATGAAATCTGTGCACCATCGAGGAGCATTACACTTCGCTCATGGAGGTATTTCTTAACTTGTACCACTAGATGTCCTAACGACTATTTTTTTGACATTTAAACAGATTATATTTAGACTGTTGGAGGAGTCCAGAAGTAAGGAAATCCTCAGAAAATCATGACATTTAATTTAAAATTAAGCATTGTTGGAAAGAATATTGAGTATAAGAGACATTTGAAATCGTTAATCACATTTTTCATTAACCAAATTATATTTTAAAATGCTGCTGAGATGTGTGGCATTTTGCACGGTGTACTATGCAGGTTGCACATTATCCTACAAAACATGACAACAAATAACATTATTGAAAACAATATTCTCCAGGAAAATAAATCTTTAGGAATTCTACCTTTTTAGAATTCCAGGTAAAACCAACTCTAAATTTAGGACATACTGTGTGGTGCTATTGTTTAACTTCTTAGGCTATATTTATTTTAATGAGTTTTATTAGAGCAAATGGCATAAATCACACCTATTTAAACATTTCTGCTCTGGCCTCCAGTTAGTCTTTGGATAGATTTAAGATCCTTGCAAACATCTATAAAACTTTTCATGGACTTGTCCCTGATATGCTGCCAAGACCCAGCAAGTCCCTGGCATTATTCTCACATCAACAGACTTTTGTAATGTACTGAAGACTGGAAAACCAACAGGGAGACAGCTTTCACCTGTTTGTCTTCATGTAAAGTATACATATGATGATGTGACCTGCTTTTGTATGTCGTGTAATTATGAGTACTGTATTGACTTTCAACCTCCCAATGCGGTCTTCCCAACTGGCTCACCCACTATGTTTGTTAAAATGAGTGGTTTTTTGTGTGGTTTGTTTCAGGATCCATCCCAGAGACAAGCAGGATGTAGCCTACAGACTGACACTGGGAGCAAGGGCAGTGGCTTATAATGAGAAGGGCGTGGCCTTCCAAGGACCTTTCCCCAAACTAATTCTGGATAACGGAACGCATGTCATCGTTAACTACGACCAGAAGATCTCTGTCAAAAAGTCTGATCGCATCTTTGAGGTAAGACCAGTCAGTGTGAGTTAAGGCTAGATTTTGGATACCGTAATATTGTAAGTGTTGCCCTTTCCTGGTTTTAGAGACAGTGTTACAGTAAAGTGATTTCCTTTAATGAACTTATCAGGCTGATCTAGCTGTTCTATGATTTGCCTTTACCCACTTAGTCACATTAGCGATGTGAATGTAGCAGTTTTCTTGGTATCATCTGGCTCTGGTGTGAGTCAAGTCCCACATTCACCTGCTGACTGTAACAACTCAATTTCAATGAGTATCAAATATACTTGATGTTTGCTCTGATAAGAGCATTTTCTTTTTCCTTCTATCAAGATCTGTTGCACACAGACTCCAGTTTCATGTGGGAATGAGTCTCCCTGGGTTGCGGCTCCCATCGTGTGGAGTAATAAGACCTCTGTCAAGTTGTCTACGCATTGTGAGCCTTCTCAAAAAGTGGGTGCCGTCCGTTACGCATGGAGAGACTGGCCCTGCGACTTCAAAGCCTGTCCAATCTACAGCGCCAATAAGACTTTGCCTGCACCTCCTTTTTTTTATCCTATGAATCGTCAAGCAGTAAATACCGCCTACAATTCATGACTTCTTATCTTAACGTTTATTTTACCTTCTTTTTTACCACTAGACTAAGGCTGCTATGTCTTAGGTTGTAATGTCTGGCAGTTTTAGTAGTTAGTCTGGCTGGAGACTCACCATCCATTTTATAGATTTATTTTTTATCATTTTATTGAAGCTTATAAACGCTTGTGGCAGATGGTTATATATTATTTTGGTTTCATTGTTTATCCTGTTTGAAGTGTATGCTGGTACAACCACTGCCAATAATTGCTGTAAATAGAAAAGCATGACAAATGTTTTATTTGAACAAAACTCTGGAATGTTTTTAAGTTTACAACAGAAATGAATCTTTATGATTTTACAATTTGCACAAATAAATGACAGCTCAGCGACTTTTGGTGGGTGTTGTGTTACTTTCAAACCTGATGCTTTTACTTAAGAGTAAAATGGATGGATTCACAATAAAATCATTGATTTATCAAACGTGGTCTGTTGTTTGAATTGGGGGAAACAATCTGTAATGTGTTGGTATCATACTTTAAGTTGCAGCTCTAACAGTTCATACCAATGCAACAGTGTGCCATGTACCAAAGTGATGGTGTATGGGAAAGAATAAACCTTTTTAGTAAACTACTTTACTTCAACTGTGGCTCAGTTTCTAAAATTCAGCACATTTTTATCCACACAAAAATTCATATGTCAGTACAGAGGTGTTGGGTTTATGGTTACTATTGGCACCTAAGTGCAAAGCTAACTCACCAGCAACATCCAGTATATTAGCATGCTGGCACACATCCCCAACACTGATTGAGACTTACAAGATTATGACATACAATAAATAGCATCGTTTGAGTTACTGTATGCCTCTGTTTACTGAATCACTAACTCAGGAAGGAGTATAAAAGAAAACATTGTTGATAAGTGATGTTTGCAAGTAAGAATCAAAGGTCACGAGGATTGTGTGATGTCAGGCTTTCAGAATCAGGAGCTGAAATACGAGGTAGAGGGCTTCATGTTGGAGGAGGTCAGGTGGTGCTGATGAGAGGAGCTAGGAGACTGTGGTGCCTGTCCTGGGTAAAGACAGATGGATAAATAGTAGAGAAAGAGTTACTGTCAATACTGTGTGATCATCATGTCAGCAGCAAATGATAACAAAACCACAATTTCTTTAAAATACTTGCCATTTGGACATACATTTACTTTGAAATCCTAAAACTTAAATACTGCAACTCCTGTATAGGAGTACACTTTTATGTTTCTGCTGCCCGTGCCACTTACATGTATGATTTTTACAGCAGAGTCTGGAAGGAGCAGTTGGTGGGGTGAGGACAGTTACTCACAAAAACTCTAGCAGAGCAAAGTGTAACTGAGTTGTTCACTGCTTTGCTCAGACATTCTGACAGCAGTTGTCGAGAAAGAGGACAGTTTTTATTTGTAACTCCACCAGGGGACTCTTACCTGTGACCCCTGAGTCACAAGCCCAGCTGTTATACCTAAAGGCTACCCTGGTTCATATTTAGCATGTTTGATGGACGCATTGGAACCAGGGTAGCCTGCATGCAATAGTCAACATCCTCTAAATGTAACATGCACAACAAAACATGAGGTCATCTACACTACAGCCAAGCTAAGAACATCACCAGTTTAGAAAACTGATAATTAACCTGTTATGTGCTCCGTCTTGATGTTCTCATCAAAGCCCTGGTGTCTCTGGTAGGCCTCAAAGTTGACTGAAGCATCGTCCTCTGACGGGCTGCGAGGAAGCTGGCCGTCACCGGGGCGACACACCTCAAAACGTATCCAGCGGTAGCTTAATAAACAAAGTGAAAAAAGACATCTATTAATTAATAAATCTATAGTCACAGTGGCTGTAAACTGGCTGAACACATGTATGGAGAGTGTATTGACATAAAATATTAGATAAATACAAATTCAGCATGTTTCCGTGACTTGGAAATGTTACTCCTGTTGTGTTTTCCTATTAAGTAAAGGTCTGAATGATTTAATATTGTGGTTTACACCTCATCCAGACATATTATCATCTTAATGTTTTACATCTGGGAAAACAGGTCAGAAAATATGTTTCAGTCTATATCCTGAGCCCGAACTGGAGATGGTATTCTGCTGCGGAGAGCCAAGGAAAGACTGTGCAGTGAAGGCCCGCAGGGCCTGCTACCTCTCCTCATCAGTCTGTGAGGAAACAGAGGGGGGAGAGGGAGATGGAGATGTGTTCATGTGCACCAGGAGTACCTGAGAATAACACTTGTGTGGCCTTCAGGATGGATGAAAATACAGACATAAATGCAAAGGATAAAATAACACTGATGGAGCTCACACTTAAACCGCTGTATGACACACAACAGAAGTTACTGAAAATTAACCGTGTACAAGATCTTCAAATTAAAATAAAAATGGAGATTTCTACTGTAATTTATTTCAGAACTTCTCCAGGCAAATTTTCCCTCTTCTATTGTTTTGGGCCTTAGCAGTTTAAGGATTATTAAGGGCTTATGAGTACTGTGGAGTACTGCATCTATAATTAGATATTAGGTGGGACTTCTCGCTATCTCTGCTTTAAAATTGTCTGCAGCGTGCAGATGAATGAGCATTACCATCATGTCGTCTCATTAGTTTAAGTAAGAAAATACATAGCAGATATTCAGATTACCAGATAGCATTAAATATCCACTGGAAAACACTGTGTGTACCCATATAATTTTCAACATAAATACATGGTGTCATGTGATAGAATTATATCAGGCAGTGACGTGTATCAAACTGCAGTTCAGGACGAAGATCTTTTGTGAGCAGCAAAGCCTCAGAATTTATCAATGACCAATAGCCAATGACATTAAAGGTCAAATTCACTTACAGTACATTACATGTTCAAATTTTGTGTGAAATTGGCATTAGTGTCCCATATAACTCACCAGCAGTGCAAAGACTCCGTTTCTGTTCTCAATCCTCTTGAATCTCCTGCTGCCGTTTTGTGTCTGAAACATAATGTGAGACTGAGGCCGATGCACGGGGCTGGAAAAGCCAAATCTGATTGCCAAAAGCTGGGGGTCAATTTAGACTCATTCCACCATTATTAGATACAGCAGGTTCAAGGCCTCTGCGTTTGAGCACAGAGCATCCTTTGTTCTGCTAACAGTGAAGAAATGTCTGTCTCTTTTTAAAGTTGTGAAATAAGGCCAAAGAAGCAGGATGGAAAAACATGGAGAAAGAAAAAAACAGCAACAGAAATACAGATGATGCATGTAGTGTGTTAACAGAATTGACACAAATGTTAAATGAAGGTGCAAGTTATTACACTCAACAGCAGAGGTTGCTGTCAGACTGCATCTTAAACATCCTCCTTACCTCACGGTACATGACAGCCTCCAGGCTTGACTTTGCACTGCAAGGAGAGAACAAACACATAAGCAGAGTCTAAATGTAGACTCAGCAACAAGTTTACATTCTACTCAAGAAACTTATCATTCATAATTTGGCTTAACATGTGAAAACAAGGGCAACAAGGTGTGCAGTTAATTGAGAGGACTGCTGTACTTGGATTGAACAAGCCCCCTGTCGATGATTCTCTGTTTAATCTCCTTTATGTGCATGGGACGTCCAGCTTCTTCCAAGACAATCTACATGAGGGAAAAGGAGAAACAAAAACACTTAACTTTTGGTAAATTGTTATCAATAACAACAAACTAAAATATGACCAATAAAAGGCCATGTGAGGTTTGGCTTCTCTGCAATTTCACTTGGTGGTTCGCTGCAAATAGAAAAAGTTAAAATTATCCATTATTGTACCATTATTTAATTTGTTGGCATTTTGAAAATCATCACTTATTCATTCATTTTCCATAACCGTAGGGGTCGCAGGGGGGCTGGAGCCTATCCCAGCTGATATTAGGCAGAGGCGAGGTACACCCTGGACAAGTCACCAGACTATGACAGGACTGACATAGAGACAGACAACCATTCACACTTTGACATCGTGTAACATCAGCAGCGCACACACACACACACATGTGCAACTAGCTCTCACTGCTGCACTGTGCCGCTTCAAACTGACGAGGCGCGTGTCCGCGTGCCGAAGATGCGCGTGTCCGCGCGCTTCCTGGTGGTCGCATCCTGAAGACCTGTGTGAATATTCCACAGGAGATATTTTTACTTTTTTGTCTATTCAAGAAATTACCCACAAATGCTATACACCAAGAATTATTATTTTATTCATCCATGTTTCTATTTATGTATGCCTTTTTTACTTATTTATTTCAATACTGTACCTGAAGTTATATTTGAGCAAAAAGGAAAATGTTTCTTAATAGGTTAAGAATTATGTCACTGTTTTTGTTTGTTTGAGATGATTATTGAAAAGCTGGTTGTATCTTGGTTAAAATGTTCTAATAAAGCAAAGATAGAAAATATTGCAATATCTTGTGTGCTGTAAAGTGGTTTGAAAAAAAATGAAATCGGAATCAGACAAAATCTGAATCGGCCATCCAAACACTCTGCAAATCGAAAATCGGTATCAGCCCAAAAATTGTAATCAGTGCAAGTCTAATTTGGAACCACACTCCTAACTACCACGTCCTTACTCCCAGATAACAACAGCTTTGTCCTGACCTTGGTACATTTAAATTCCTCTGTTAAACTAGATGCTAGCAGCTGAAGTATCCCTTTTCCATACAATGCAACACTACTTAGGCACCTGGGAGCGCCCAACCACTTCCTAATATAGGAGCTAACCGACCTTTCAGTTCTCTCCACAACGGATGTTGGAATTTCATAAACTGACAATGGCCACATTAACCTTGGATATAGCCCAAACTGCAAACACCACAACTCAACTTTCCTGGAAGTTCTGATTCATCTGTTCTATCCAATCCTTCAGCCACATCCTTTCAAAATTTCACCACCTGTTCCTCATCATTCAACTCCACATTGTACCACCTACCTAAGCTCTTTACTGACTTTTCCGTAATTGTTGGGATTTCCTCATCATCTATGACAACCTTCCTATCACTTCACTTCCCTCTATGTATCGAGATGCTTCTAGATTTATTAGGCTTGATCTTCATGCTAGCCCACTTGAGGTTCTTATTTACCTTCTCTAGTAGCCTCTTTGTACATGGCATTGTTGTGGTCACCAGCGTCATGTGTTACGCCCCGGTCTAGGGGTGTGGGTGCGTAACATAAGGACACACAGAAACACGAGAGTAAATGTACAAGTGAGCAATTTATTGCTACACACTCCAAAAACACACTGTACAATATCGCACACAAAATGAAGCAAAAGACATCAGGGTGAGCCCAGGCCAAAACAACAAACAAAAAGCAACCTGTCTACCGACCGGCGAAATAACTAATCCCTAACAAAAACAAAAGAAACAAAAATACAATACTAGGCCTAACTCCCTAGGCTAACGAAAAAACAGGAGAAAACAGGTATAACAAAAATAGCAGCTCACCCCTACGCTCCGTGCAAACAATAATATGTGACAACGACTATTTACAATATATACAAACGACTCAGTTGGCCCTACGGCGCTGGTCTTAACAAAAGAATTAATTATTTAGCAAGCAAGCTAAATAATCACACGTGGATCACACAACAAAGCACTTATCAATTACAAAACCAGAGAACGATACAATGTGCTGCTGCCATGTATGAGCGTGGGTCTCCCGGCTTCCATGTGGCCGGCATTATATAGGCCGAGCCCCTTGCTCAGTCAATCCCGCCGGAGCAACGTCACGATCGTCCAGCGAATCACCTGCACACCTGTAAACACAACACACACGATCTCTGGACAGAAAGAGAGGTCTAACTCTCCACTAAACATGGTGATCAAATCCATAGACTACATAGACATAAACACATACACATAATACATACACAGGCGGCTGGGGGACGTAACACATGTCATCCATGTAAGCTCTAACTGGTGGAAGATGCAACCTGCCAACCTACCAACCCTGCCATGATGCCTATTTCTAGCCTCTGCCAACCTGTTGTGAAACCTGCCATACTTAGACACAGCCTAATTTCCTGAAAGTATGCTTTCACTAAGTTAACAACAACCTGTGGCACTTTGAAGTAGTCAAACACACTCCAAATGAGGCTATGTGGTACTGAACCAAACACATTTGCAAGATCTAAAAATATTACATGCAGGTCCCTTTTTTTAATCTTCGCTGCCTGAATCTGGTGCTAGATCATGCTAATATGCTCTCAACACCCTGTAAAACCTGGTATTCCTGCCTTCTGCGCCATAGTATCTATTAAGCTATTCCTTTCTAAGTAGCTAGCTAATGCGCTACTACACTCAAGAAACTCTTCCCCTCTACATTCAAGAGAGAAATCATCCGGAATTGGCTAAGGTCCACAGACTCCTTCTCCTTAGGAATGAGGACACCCCCTGCCCTATGCCATGCTCTCGGGATAATTTGTTTCTCCCAAACTATTCTTAGCTGTTTCCACACAAATTTAAGGATATCAGGTGCACTTTTATAAACCCGGTAGAGGACTCCATTAGGCCCTGGGGCCGAAGAAGCCTTTGCACACCTGACCACCTCCTGAACTTCCTTCCACCTGGGTGGCCTGGCATCCATCTCATGCTCTATCCCTCCTAATGGAGTAATATCCGGTGGAAAATCTACTATCCAGTTCTTCTCTAAATCTGAATATGTATTTCTCAAATATTCTTCAACCTCTAGCCTTTCTGCTTTGAGCTGCCCTCCATTTTCCTGGCTGGACAATCCTTTAACAAACTTAAAAGGGTCCCTGAAATAACCTGTCCTTACATGCTCCTTCTTCCTCCTCTTTTTCCTGAGATGCTCTGCCCTTCTAAGAACTGCTAGCCTGCTTCTCAACTCCTCTTACAACACACTAATTCCTTCCCTTTCTTCTTCTGTAGCCCTTTTCCACTGTTTTCTTAACTGCCTCCTTTCCTCAACTAACTTTTCTATTTCTCTTTGCCGTCTAGACTTACCTTACTGTACCCTCTCACCCCTCTTTCTTTCATCCACCCCAAACCTCTCTGTACCATATGAGTAAATTATATCTCCCATCTTTTCTAACCTTTCGATTGCATTTCCTCTCAGCCTACTTAAGATTACTGACAAATCTCTATTAACTACCTCCCATTCTTTACTGTCATTTGCCCTAGGCCATCTAACTCTAACCTTTTGCTCCATGGGTCTCTCTCTGACTGGCAAACTGACCTCAGTGTCACCTGCATCCTCTCTTACTACCCCCTCCTCCTCCTCCTCCTCAGTGGCAGTGTTACTGATATCCTGCGCACTGTGGTTTTCTACCTGCCACTGGACTTCATCCGACTGACTTCTTAGGAAGTACTGATCAATGCGGCTACTCTGCCCTTTCTTTGCCACACACTTCTTCTTTCCTTGATGAGTTCTGAGGCCTTTTATTGATGTTACTTTCTGCCAGCCACAAGGACAAACCTGAAGCATCTTGTTCTCGACTGTGCTACAGATGCGCTGGCCTTGCCCTGAGTGCTGCTAATTCTAGCCCTGGTGGATAGGTCCGTGCCCCTATCCTTCACTGAGTCATAGATCCAATGCATAGTCATGTCTGTTCCAATGTCTGTTACCGTGTAATCCACCTGTGAGTCATTTTCCACCCCAGCTCTCACTGACTCTTGGGGGGTATTTTCCCTGTGTTGGCTGTAGCTAAATTTGGTTGTAGTAAAGCTGCTAGGCCTCACCACTGCTACCATGGGTTGCTAGCCCGTGCCAGCACCTTTGGCGTCTTTTCCCTCCTGTCAGCTGTCTTTCCAAGCAGTCACATGGTCTTTCCCTTGTTGTCAGCTGCCCTATTCACAGCAGTCACTAGCTGGGCTAGTTCTGAATTCAAATAAACACAAGAAGTTTGTGCTCTAGAGAAAGGATCAGCACTCAGTGAATAACTTCCTAAGCCCTATGATAAGCTATTATAGCAAGGCTTAACTATGCAGACCAGTGAGCAGTGATAACTAACATGTCTTTGAAGTCATCAGGTGGGAACCTCTTTTCACCAGTGTTTCGTCTAGTTGGTCCCACGACACCTCCAGGAGGCTAGACAGTGATCTCTGGAAGAGTATATTGGATTCAGTGGACTAGCAATGAGGATTGCACATTGCAACCAGCTAAGACTTCATCCATGTGCCAAGCATGAACTGTTAGGTTAGGATTTCTTGAGTGTTCATTGTTAAGGAGATTTTTACCAGGAGACAAAATATCTGTAGACATCTCCGCTGTTCAGTTTGTTGCAGACAGTCCACTAGCCCAGCACCTGCTATTGTGTGCTCACCTTTTATCTCTGATAACTTGATGTGAGCTAACCTTTTTTTTATCCAGATGGTCAGGAAGCTTTACCAGGAGCGAAATTATCCACAAGTCTCTTCCTCTCCAAAACAAACGGACCTGGTGATTAAAACCAGTAAAAACACTGAATGAGGCAGTTTCACGTTACAAATCAGTGTTTCTCTGACACTTGTTTGGCTCATTGCAGATGGGCCGCTGCCCTAGCACGTGCTAATGTGTGCACACCTTTTTCTCAGACAACTTAATATCAAGATGTTCAGGTGTTTTGAGCCAAATTATCTGCAGAGGTGTCTTTCTGGCCTAAACAAACAGACCTGGGCCCGTATTCACAAAGACAAAGAGTCCTCTCAGAGAGCTCCTAACTTAGCCTAAAAATTCCTAGCAAGGAATCTTAGCTTAAGAGTGATTCAGGAAGTTTCTGAGAGCAACTCTGAGCAAGGAGAAGACAGAAACTTTTATCTTAGTGAGGAGGTGTGGTTGACCCTGTTGCTCGGAGTGACGCAGTCTTCTAAAAGCTGTGATTGGTTGTTACAAAAAAGAAAAAAAAAGAAAATCAAATGCGCTCCTAGTAATGAATGGACAGTGAAATCAACCGATCATAGAGTTTAGACTGTATTAAGAAATGTGTAATCGTGAAAATATTTTTTATGTGATGATGATGAAACTCAGCAAAATTAAATTAATTGTTACATAGCTTCAAAATGTTTGAACGTACCTCATTCACGTGCCGATTATTATATTGATTTGCTTATTGTTATCTTTACTCGCCATGCTGGTAATTTTACTACTCAATCTATTTGATAGTAATGGTGGACGCAGACTCAGCTGTCAGCAATTACTGTGATTGCTGGCCTCCTTGTAAAAAGCGGTTTGATTTGGCAGAATGACCAAAACATGAATGAATGCGAATGAATGAATGAAATGGAGAAAAAAAAGAACGAGAAAGCCGAACTGGACAGAAGAGCAGTGCCTGCTGTTGGCGCAGCTCGTGGAGGAGAACAAGGGAGTTTTAAGAGGTAAATTCGGTCCCGGGATCACGGCACAAGGGAAGAGGCAGACTTGGGAGCGCATTGCCCGACAAATCAATGCGTCGTTCCCTCTCCTTTTACGCACAAGCGATGAGTGTGAGAAGCGCTGGAACATGCTGCAATCCAAAGCAGGTGGTATTGCGTTAATATGCTGGGTGGGAAAAGTAAGCTCATCCCCAATGAGGTCAACCACAAATATTATCCCTGCACGATCAAGCCGGTAGCGTCTTGTTAAATCACTGTCGTTCAATATACGGATAATATCTCTCCTTCCTCTGTCTTTCCGCCATCTTCTCTGTTTAAGACACTCTTCGGCTTCTTAAAAGTCCTCCTCCCTCCTCTTTACAGTTTGTCACCTTAGGAGCTCTCTTAAGGCCAAAGATGCTTTGTGAATAACTTTTATCTTACCAAGGGAAAATTCTAAGAAAAATCTTAGAATTCGAGGAATTCTAAGATTTTTCTTAGAATGACGTCACTAAGAGCTACTTTTAGTCTTAGGATTCTTTGTGAATATGGGCCCTGATGATTTATAACAGTAAAAAAAAAGTCAGTGATTTTCCACTGCTGTTAGAAGTCGAGGGTCTGATAACTATGGTGGTCAAAAACGTGAAAATGTTTGGTTTTTCCATTTTGAGCTACTGTTGAAACATGGCGGTGCAACATGGCGGACTCCACTGTTGAGGGCCCGCTCCCTGTGTAGATATAAATTGGTCATTCTAAGATAACAAAAACACTAGTATTCTTATTTTCAGGTTATTACAAATTAAAGAAAACATACTAGACTTGCACCGATTACAATTTTTGGGCCGATACCGATTTGTAGTGTTTGGATGGCCGATTCCAATTTCATTTTTTTCAAACCACTTTACAGCACACAAAATATTGCAATATTTTCTATCTTTGCTTTATAAGAACATTTTAACCAAGATACAACCAGCTTTCAATAATCATCTCAAACAAACAAATAAAAACAGTGACATATTTTTTCTGAGGAAGTGAAACATGGGCGACTTCTCACCTTAATCATTCACACTCACACATCAACAGAGAGAAGAAGAAAGTTGTTAACTGTCCGTGTTAAACTGAACTGCGGAGCTCTCACTGCTGCACTGTGCCGCTTCAAACTGACGTGGTGCGTGTCCGCATGCCGAAGATACGCGTGTCCACGCACTTACTGGCGGGCGCGTCCTGAAGACCTGTGTGAATATTCCACAGGAGATATTTTTACTTTTTTGTCTATTCAAGAAATTACCCACAAATGCTATACACCAAGAAATATTATTTTATTTATCCATGTTTCTATTTATGTATGCCTTTTTTACTTATTTATTTCAACACTGTACCTGAAGTTATATTTGAGCAAAAAGGAAAATGTTTCTTAATAGGTTAAGAATTATGTCACTGTTTTTGTTTGTCTGAGATGATTATTGAAAGCTGGTTGTATCTTGGTTAAAATGTTCTAATAAAGCAAAGATAGAAAATATTGCAATATCTTGTGTGCTGTAAAGTGGTTTGAAAAAAATGAAATTGGAATCGGCCATCCAAACACTCTGCAAATAAGAAATTGGTATCAACCCAAAAAATTGTAATCGGTGCAAGTCTAACAGTGACCAAATGAATAAGTGAAAGCTGTACACTTTGACCCTTTTTTCGAGGGTCCAAGGACAGAGACGTGCGCAACTGTGACACATCTTAATAAATAAAATTGACCTGACTTGACTTCCAGCTCATATTCTCTAACATTAGGGGCTGTACGTTGAGACAGATTCATAATACATTTCTGTACTTTAGACACCTGACCTGAGACATGTACTTGGGATGCTGGATGTAAGTCAATATATAAAGAGCAATCCTGGTTACATGTTGTGGCTGTACTCACCATTTGTCACATTGACCGGTGAGGTTTTCTGTTTTGTTGGTCCTGACAGGATGAGGGTCACCTGTGCTCCATCAGAGCCATAGCCCCACAGCACAGCTCTCTCTGGAGACTTCTGCAGCACCATGTGGTCCCCATAGTAGGAGGCAAAGCTCAGGTCCCCCTCTGCACATATACACACAAACAATTCAGTGCTCAAAAACAATGCAAAGAGAACAATATTTAGAGAATGAAGACAGATTAAAACCACATAAAATGAGATTAGTCAGAAATAGAAACACAAATAGAGCTGGCTTATGGTTTTGGCAACCTAAAATACTGAGCTAGCTTATATTTTAGCGAGCAGTGACGTTACCATTAAACCTCAGTGCACAGCAGTTAAACGCCGACAAACAGTTTGGCACCCGGTACTCACCACATCTGTGAATGGCAGCTACAAATATCAAAACAACACACAGAGTTATCGCCATGACAGCAAGATGAAGACAACACACGTAAACCTAAAGCTGGAAACAACTCTGTCAGAAACCATTAAGTCAGTTGGTTGATATGTTAAGCGGCATATCGTGTTACAGACAGAAATAAATAAGTAAAAAAGGCATACATAAATAAAAACATGAATAAATAAAATAATATTTCTTGGTGTATAGCATTTGTGGGTAATTTCTTGAACAGACAAAAAAGTAAAAATATCTCCTGTGGAATATTCACACAGGTCTTCAGGACGCGCCCGCCAGTAAGTGCGCGGACACGCGCATCTTCGGCACGCGGACACGCACCTCGTCAGTTTGAAGCGGCACAGTGCAGCAGTGAGAGCTCCGCAGTTCAGTTTAACACGGACAATTAACAACTTTCTTCTTCTCTCTTTTGATGTGTGTGCGTGAATGATTAAGGTGAGAAGCCGCCCATGTTTCACTTCCTCACATCGCCCAAGCTGTGAGTTGCACATGTGCGGGTGTGTGCGCTGCTGATGTTACACGATGTCAATTACATGGCGCCGGGAATTTCACCGGCGTTTTAAATCGGCATATTTTAGAGTGACCAGCCGGTGGGAAGTCATGGCCGATCACGTGAAAACCGGCCGATTCCGAGCATTGCCGATAAATTGGTGCAAGTCTAGTAAAAACACTGAATGAGGCAGTTTCACATTACAAATCGCTGTTTCTCTGACACTTGTTTGGCTCATTGCAGATGGGCCGCTGCCCTAGCACGTGCTAATGTGTGCACGCCTTTTTCTCAGACAACTTAATATCAAGATGTTCAGGTGTTTTGAGCCAAATTATCTGCAGAGGTGTCTTTCTGACCTAAACAAACAGACCTGATGATTTATAACAGCAAAAAAAGTCAGTGATTTTCCACTGCTGTTAGAAGTCGAGGGTCTGATAACTATGGTGGTCAAAAACGTGAAAATGTTTGGTTTTTCCATTTTGAGCTACTGTTGAAACATGGCGGTGCAACATGGTGGACTCCACTGTTGAGGGCCCGCTCCCTGTGTAGATATAAATTGGTCATTCTAAGATAACAAAAACACTAGTATTCTTATTTTCAGGTTATTACAAATTAAAGAAAGCATACATTAGATTCCATTTCTGCCAATATGTCCCGCTAAATACGACACACTGGACCTTATAAATCATATAATAATTCATACACCACCAACAGAACAACATATGGTATAGTCAGATAATTCAACACACCTTTTAATTAAATCCCTTTATTATCAGCGTGCCTGCTGCCATCTATGGGCCTAAAAAGTACACAGGACATGAATGTTTTAGTTCTCTCTTGCTGGTTGCTATGGCAACGGCTATTCAAGAGTTGACATCATCTATTGTAGTAAACCAGTGTGCTGTTTTCTTGTTTGTCTTTTGTGTCTATCTTTTTTTTTTTTGAGTGAGTCATCTTCTCAAACATAGACAACTTGAGATGTTTACACACTTTCTGAAATGTTTTTGAATAAATGAAACTCACATTGGACAAACTTTCCAAATGTAGACACCAGATCACTTCTCAGCCAGCATCATGCTGCCAGTTGCATAATGACTCAAACTTGGGTAACACCAACAACAAGATAAACAAAACAGAAAAGTCAAACACAGCTGGAAATGACAGATCACATCTATAGATGACACCCACATCCTCTAGCCTACACCCTCAGTGCAGCAACTACTTGTGAAACTTTAAAAACTAACATAATTGCATAGTTTTTCACGTCTTCCCCTTTACATTCCCAACACAGCATACTACTGTGAGGTGAATCTCTATGAAGGCCAAAGTAATTAACATCTATAGACTAAAAAAACACTAACCCTAACCCATGAAAAATGAAAAGCAGGTGGAACATTCATTATCCAGCAGTTTACCAGCCAGGTGTTTATTTACCCAAGCGTTTTATGCATTTGCCTGTAGTAAAGACAAATGAACAGGCCGTGTTCTGTTGGCATGCTATTTAACACAAAACCTCAACACTTAGACATAAGTGATGGATATAGGCCAGAGAACAGGAAAGCTGCTGGTCGGGGCGTGAAGCAGTGAGAGAACAGGAAAGAAATGCGCTCATGGGGTATATTTATAGTAAGATGCAGAGGAACTACATAGGCCTACGTGAGTGAGACATGAAATTATATGCCCTTACCCTGCAGCTTTCCATGTTCACCTACCGTGTTAATTACAAACCCCTTCAAAGGCCAGTGATAACATTTGAAATTTGAAATAGGACATTTATCTTGATGTAAGCCCAAGACTCAGGGTAGTACGCACAGCCTCTGTGTGCTGCTACTCACATCTCACACAATAGATATATATGAGACAAATACTCTGCAGTGAATGCTTTGTTCTTTTCTTTTCCATGGATTTACTTTTAATTTGTCTCCTAAAGTCCTGCCTATCCCCTGTCATATTGCTAATTGACACAGCCGTCAAAGCTACCACAGCCTTCTTACAGCATTTGTGAAACAGCTTCTAACACAGAGGCAGCTGAACATATTTCGCGTTAAAATAGACTTGCACCGATTTATCGGCAGCGCTCGGAATTGGGCCGGTTTTCACATGATCGGCCGTGACCTGCGACCGGCCGGTCAGTCTAAAATATGCCGATTTAAAACACCGGTCAAATTCCTGGCGCGCCGCATGATTGACATCGTGTAACATCAGCAGCGCACATACACGCACATGTGCAACTCACAGCTTGGGTGATGTGAGAAAGTGAAACATGGGCGGCTTCTCGCACACGCACATACATCAAAAGAGAGAAGAAGAAAGTTGTTAATTGTCTGTGTTAAGATGATTTCTACTATGTTTGCAATTTTGAACCGTCGTGCTTTTATTTTGAAGATGCGCAGTCAGATTGTGATGTAATGCAACAAATAAAAGACTGGCTCACAAACATTGAAGTGTCAGTTAGTGACAGAGTTTTCTGTCTGTAACACGATATGCCGCTTAACATATCAACCAACTGACTTAATGGTTTCTGACAGAGTTGTTTCCAGCTTTAGGTTTACGTGTGTTGTCTTCATCTTGCTGTCATGGCGATAACTCTGTGTGTTGTTTTGATATTTGTAGCTGCCATTCACAGATGTGGTGAGTACCGGGTGCCAAACTGTTTGTCGGCGTTTAACTGCTGTGCACTGAGGTTTAATGGTAACGTCACTGCTCGCTAAAATATAAGCTAGCTCAGTATTTTAGGTTGCCAAAACCATAAGCCAGCTCTATTTGTGTTTCTATTTCTGACTAATCTCCTTGAATGTGGTTTTAATCTGTCTTCATTCTCTAAATATTGTTCTCTTTGCATTGTTTTTGAGCACTGAATTGTTTGTGTGTATATGTGTAGAGGGGGACCTGAGCTTTGCCTCCTACTATGGGGACCACATGGTGCTGCAGAAGTCTCCAGAGAGAGCTGTGCTGTGGGGCTATGGCTCTGATGGAGCACAGGTGACCCTCATCCTGTCAGGACCAACAAAACAGAAAACCTCACCGGTCAATGTGACAAATGGTGAGTACAGCCACAACATGTAACCAGGATTGCTCTTTATATATTGACTTACATCCAGCATCCCAAGTACATGTCTCAGGTCAGGTGTCTAAAGTACAAAAATGTTTTTTGAATCTGTCTCAACGTACAGCCCCTAATGTTAGAGAATATGAGCTGGAAGTCAAGTCAGGTCAATTTTATTTATTAAGATGTGTCACAGTTGCACATGTCTCTGTCCTTGGACCCTCGAAAAAAGGGTCAAAGTGTACAGCTTTCACTTATTCATTTGACTTGCATTCATTTGACTTGCACTTGTTAGACTTGCACCGATTACATTTTTTTGGGTTGATACCGATTTCTTATTTGCAGAGTGTTTGGATGGCCAATTCCAATTTCATTTTTTTCAAACCACTTTACAGCACACAAGATATTGCAATATTTTCTATCTTTGCTTTATTAGAACATTTTAACCAAGATACAACCAGCTTTTCAATAATCATCTCAAACAAACAAAAACAGTGACATAATTCTTAACCTATTAAGAAACATTTTCCTTTTTGCTCAAATATAACTTCAGGTACAGTGTTGAAATAAATAAGTAAAAAAGGCATTGTAGAAGCAAAAAAGTCAAGGTCCCGAGCCGTGCCAGAAAGCTCGCGACCTCGCTCTTCTCCTCTCAAACGGACTTTCTTTGTCTTCCATTAGATATCAAAAACTCAAATACTCAGAGGTCAAAAAATCACTGGAGACACATAGAATCAGATGCAACTGAGTTTAATGTGCTCGCAGGCAACAAACACATCACAACTCAATGAGTCAAGCTCCGGAGCGAGACTGAAGTTTCTTTGTTTGCGCTCGCTCTTTTATCGTATAATTTCTGCTGAGTCATCTCTTTTCCTTAAACTTTTCCACTGGGCGCTGATCATAAAGGTGTCACATTTCTGCTGAGTTTTAGTCCTTCCCACCATATCGGTGTCACATTTCTGCTGACTCAGCACTTTTTAGTCCTTCCCCCTCTAGTGGCAGGCCTTTTTGCCTTTGTTCAGACACATCTGGACATGCCCAGACATGCCCAGGCATGTCCTAATGGTGTAATCTTTTTCTCCCGGCCTACTACTACTGTCTACTATCACACTTCCAGGCAATATATGGAATGGTATGTGTGTGTTTTCAATATATGAATACGCAAACTTGTGTAAAAGTGCTTTGCCATACATGGATACATAAAACATGGTTACATGAACTCCAACCTTAATCAACTTATGCAAAATGAAACATTTACCTGATTAGTGGTTAAATCTTACACTACAGCATACATAAATAAAAACATGGATAAATAAAATAACAATTCTTGGTGTATAGCATTTGTGGGTAATTTCTTGAACAGACAAAAAAGTAAAAATATCTCCTGTGGAATATTCACACAGGTCTTCAGGACACGCCCGCCAGTAAGTGCGTGGACACGCGTATCTTCGGCATGCGGACACGCACCACGTCAGTTTCAAGCGGCAGAGTGCAGCAGTGAGAGCTCCGCAATTCAGTTTAACACGGACAATTAACAACTTTCTTCTTCTCTCTTTTGATGTGTGCGTGAATGATTAAGGTGAGAAGCCGCCCATGTTTCACATCCTCACATCGCCCAAGCTGTGAGTTGCACATGTGCGTGTGTGTGTTCACTGCTGATGTTACACGATGTCAATCATGCAGCATTTTAAATCGGCATATTTAAGACTAACCGGCCGGTCGCAGGTCATGGCCAATCATGTGAAAACCGGCCCAATTCCGAGCCCTGCCCATAAATCGAAGTCTTATCGGAGTCTTATCGGCAGTGCTCAGAATCGGGCCAATCCGTCAAATTCCCTGTGCACCGCATGATTGACATCGTGTAACATCAGCAGCGCACGCACATGTGCAACTGGCAATGTGAGGAAGTGAAACATGGGCGACTTCTCACCTTAATCATTCACACTCACACATCAACAGAGAGAAGAAGAAAGTTGTTAATTGTCCGTGTTAAACTGAACTGCGGAGCTCTCACTGCTGCACTGTGCCACTTGAAACTGACAACGCGCGTGCCCACATGCCGAAGATGCGCGTGTCCGCGCGCTTACTGGCGGGCGCATCCTGAAGACCTGTGTGAATATTCCACAGGAGATATTTTTACTTTTTTGTCTATTCAAGAAATTACCCACAAATGCTATACACCAAGAATTATTATTTTATTTATCCATGTTTCTATTTATGTATGCCTTTTTTACTTATTTATTTTAATACTGTACCTGAAGTTATATTTGAGCAAAAAGGAAAATGTTTCTTAATAAGTTAAGAATTATGTCACTGTTTTTGTTTGTCTGAGATGATTATTGAAAGCTGGTTGTATCTTGGTTAAAATGTTCTAATAAAGCAAAGATGGTAGAATTTTCTGAATGCTAAACAGAGGTGCTTCGCTGCCTCCTTCCTTATCTCCTTCAGCATAGGGCTCATTAGAAAGAGCCTTTACAAGACTGAAGGAGGTAATAACGTCCCACAATTTAACATTAAAGCACAATCAAGTCAACATGAATGGTGTTCACTGAGTTGTGTGGTGGTCTTTAAGTTATTATATGCATAGTCTTATAGTCAGATATATGCCTTGAATGTATGTTTTATGTATTTGTGTTGCTTCTTATAAACGTACTCTGTTCAACACAGTAGATTTTATATGCTTATTCTGTTATCATATTGCTTTTCATGTATTTTTATATTTAGTATTTACTCTGTTTGGAGCCTCTCAGTTCTTGTGTAACTGGAGTGAGAACAAACAAATGTACAAGATCAGTATAAAGGTATTAATCATAACACAGAAGTCTGTCTTTCAAGAATAAGGGACGTTTTCAGCCAGATGATGTTTTTAATTCAGCATGTTTGAAACTAAATGATAAGTACAGTAGTAGATTTGTAGGCCAAAGTTATATTCATCTTGCATAAATTTAACAATTATTTTCATACAGTCATGCTAACAAGGATTCATGTCAATAAATCTGAGTGGACAGGAGGGTGAGCGTGAGGAACCACTGTCAACATGACAACCATTTTGTTTCATTTCTGTACATGGCAGCCTATATTCCTTTTTTCATTTTAATTCCAACCTTGATGAAGAAGTAATATATTTCATCAGGTTCTCCATGTTTTTATAGATTCTTTTATCACTGCAGTTGTCTTTTTCAAAGTCCTTTTGAATTCTCCTCCACATCTTTCCTTCACTCCACAATGGTTTTAATCAAGGTCAAGAAAAAGTGGTTTGGAAAGGAGACTTTTTTTGACTGCAGCCCATGTATCTATGGCTGTTTTTCAGGAATCTGGCGAGTCACCCTCGACCCTGTTAAAGCTGGTGGTCCCTACAGTGTGACAGCAGTCACCAAGTGCTGCAGTGCCACTCTGACAGATGTGCTGTTTGGAGATATTTGGCTGTGTGGGGGGCAGAGCAACATGTGGTTTAACATGTCTATGGTAGGTCGAGTCAGGTGAACATCTGTCTTCTGATGAGCTCATTCACTGTAACAAAAACGTGCAATAGAAGTCTGTCTGTAGGGTCGAATCTTGAAAGAAAACACTTTCACTTATATTACATACACAGCATAGGAGTAAGTATTAAAGTGGTGCAACAGATTTGGTTTCAGATAGCTGTAATTGTCAGAAAGATTTCACATAGGTGTCATAAAGGACTTTCAATTAATATGTATGTATGTATTCATTTTTTGTTGTTAAATGATCTCTTCATTGTTCATTCTCCAATAGGTTTTCAATGCAGCAGAGGAGCTGAAACTCTCAGAGAATTATACTGATGTGAGGTTTTTTATGGCGTCTTTGAGGACGGGTAAAACTGAGCAGCTTGATTTGACTGGCGTGGAAATTCCCTGGTCTGTGGCCCCAAGAAGTACGTCAAAAATGTATTTATTAACTCATAGGGTTGTTAAGACGTGTTTGCAGCTAAAGATGTAGGTTAGAGATATTGAACTTGAACTGAGACATTTATTGAACTTGAACTGAGACATTTCTATTTGTTGTGTAATGTAAAAATGTATCCATTGCACAAGGTCGTAAATCCAAGCTAGTTTTTTGTTATGGTGACAGCACAGGACTCCATAGTTCTGTATATTGCAATCAAATTTGATATATTAACCCTCTGGTTCCCCTCGGACGGAAAATGTCCTTTTCAGTCATTTTTCAGTTTTTATTTTTTAATAACTTTGGCTGTGTTCATGCATATAGCATGACATTTGGTCAGAAACCTTATTTTTGGTGATATTTTGAAATTTTAAAGCCGCTCCTAAATCAGGCCTAATATACACAAATGGCAACCTTTTACGACACCTTGCCCTCCCGGACGAAAAACGTCCCCATTGAAACCCATTAAAACAACATTTTTTGATTCCCCTTCCATTCACATAAAAAACATGATTTTTTTTCTATCTCTGGCAGTCACATTGGTTAGAGAGACCCAATAATGGGGCAAAAAAAAACCCAGATGGGGCCAATTTCCATTTTTGGGGCCCTGCTGTCTTTTCAATGCAATTCCTGGTTTGGCCACTTGAAGTACTATCGGCCCCTAACAGGGAGGGCAAATGCAAAGTAGATCAAAAAATGGTCTTGCTGTGCTCATAAGGATGTGACAGTGTGGTCTGCATAAAAATATTGCAATATTAGTTTGTGTGTGTGTGTGTGTGTGTGTGTGTGTGTGTGTACGTGTACATGGACTCAAAATACCCAATGTCAAATCCCTATGTGAAAATATAGCTCAATGTAAAACCATAAATTCCGTATTTGTTCATCACATCCTCATGGCAACTCAAAAACATGAATTTGATGGTATCATGCATTCCAGAGTTAGGGGATCAAAATGGAAGTTTTTACTAAAATCCAGCTGAATCATACATTTTCTCCTGCTTCCCCAGCAGAGCAAACACACACTAAATAATAAGCAGGAAAACTGCCTGTATTTTTCTCCTATTTTTTCATCATTGAGGTTTGCGAGCCATTGTTGCAAAAAGAAATTAAAATAAATGCTAGTTTAGTGTTGATATGGATGTCTGGGGGCTGTGTAAAAAAATAGTGTGTGTGTAATTGTAGCTAAAAATTGCAAATTATGAGCTGCAGGTTGCTGCAAGGTTACATTACTGTTTTTTTTCTCTCTCTCTCTCTCTCTCTCTCTCTCTCTCTCTCTCTCTCTCTCTTAATATTTAATATTTTTATGGTTGTTTTTCAACAAGGACAAAAAACGTCCCGAAGGGGAAAGGTGTCGGTGTTTATTGAAAAATTGAAACTGCACAAAAAAATAATAATGCATCAAAATTGGTGTTGTTATCAATCATTCACATATCCCAGACTGTGATAATTAGAAAAAAAAATCCATTCAACATTTATTATATAGAAGGTAAATCATAATTCATGTTTTAAGTAACGGTGACTTCATGTAAAGAAAATGGCATATAAAGGGTTAAAAATCCTCAAAATGAATGAATATTTGATATGTATAATCTGAGTAGGAGTTGGTTTAAAGATTTAAGCAAAAAAAGTAGAAAAAAATATTAATATTTGGTATTTTTATGGGTGTTTTTCAACAAGGACGAAAAACGTCCCAGAGGGGACAGGTGTGATGGACTGATTAACGGGCAGGTGTATTTTCAGATCTGAAAGGTTTCTCTGCAGTCTGCTGGCTCTATGGACGTTACTTGTACAAGACGCTTCAGTACCCCATAGGACTGGTGGAGTCGTGCTGGGAAGGCACACCTGTCGAAGTCTGGTCATCTGCAAGAGCACTGCAGCGGTGTAGACAAGACTTTGCTGGGTAAAGTTATTAAAAAAACAAAACATAATTCAGCTAACCCACCACCTGATGTGTATGGTAACTGAATTAGGAAGGATATCGAATTTTACCATGTGACACACTGTTCTTTTGTAAGAACCAAGAAAAGTGAGCTTGCACTAACAACATTGTTGCTTTTTCCCACATTGAAATCTCTCAGTCCTAAAAATGATTCTGTCTTGTGGAATTCAATGATCCACCCGCTGCTCAACATGACCATCAAAGGAGCCATCTGGTACCAAGGTAAGACAACCTGCACAGGTATCAGACGGTCAGTATAGCCATGTGTAGTGGGGCTTTCATTCTCTGCCCAAATTAGACTGGCCCCAATGCTTGGTTTGGGCCGGGCAGTAATTTCTCAACATTCCGCCAGGCAGAGATCAGGTCGGGTTTATGCCTATTTCTTTAGGAACTGACGATTTGTCAGGTTTAAATGCGCTTGGCTTTCTGTTTCTCCACCTCCTCGGAGTAGCCTACGCTCTGCTGCTCCCGAGAATTTGGTGCTCTCAGTAACTGAACAGTATATTCCAACAGCGCTCAGAATTTACGATCAATCCAGTTTGTGCCAGAGTGTGTTTTGGCGCAAGCGGCTATTTACTAATGCACCCCCTCACACAAATGTCTGTAACCACACTGAAAAAACATTAGTTGATTTAAGATTTTTTTTTAACATTGGAAAATTAGGGGTTTTAATCTGGCTCAGGCCCAATCCTGCTGTTGCAGTTTGGGCTTGAGCCAGACTTGGACAGAAACTGTGGGTTCATGTAGGGTCGAGCCTGATTATGTCATGCATCTGTAATATTTGTGTTGATTTCAGGTGAGGCAAATACGTACCATAATGAAGACAAGTATGCCTGCACCTTCCCTGCTATGATCGATGACTGGAGGATGTCATTTCACAAGGGCTCAGGGGGACAAACGGCGAAAGACTTCCCTTTTGGATTTGTCCAGGTATGTTAGTATTAGTGTTTTAGTTTAATTTGCATAATAGAAACAACACATTTGAAAATGAGAGTCAAGTTTTTGAAAACTACTTCATAGAATTAGTAAATTTCTGACGTTGGTGCCCCCTTGTGGTTGTATAAAAGACACAATGCGTGCTGCTATTTGAAACTAAGTGGGTAAAATAAACCATTAATGCTTTTGCAACATCTTTTGCAATATTGTCAATCTGTTCCACTTTCTATCTGTATTTGCAGCTGTCCACAGACATTAAAACCCCCACCAGTGTATTCACTCCGATTGTCCGCTGGCACCAAACGGCAGACTTTGGCTATGTCCCAAATGATCGGATGGCGAATACCTTCATGGCCGTGGCTTTGGATTTACCAGATCCAGATTCACCCCTTGGCCCGTAAGGATTGTGTTTATGTGTTCTTATAGCATATGAAATCTGTGCACCACAGAGGAGCATTACACTTCGCTCATGGAGGTATTTCTTAACTTGTACCACTAGATGTCCTAACGACTATTTTTTTGACATTTAAACAGATTATATTTAGACTGTTGGAGGAGTCCAGAAGTAAGGAAATCCTCAGAAAATTATGACATTTAATTTAAAATTAAGTATTGTTGGAAAGAATATTGAGTATAAGAGACATTTGAAATCGTTAATCACATTTTCCATTAACTAAATTATATTTTAAAATGCTGCTGAAATGTGTGGCACTGTGCACTTTGCAGGTTGCACATTATCCTACAAAACATGACAACAAATAACATTATTGAAAACAATATTCTCCAGGAAAATAAATCTTTAGGAATTCTACCTTTTTAGAATTCCAGGTAAAACCAACTCTAAATTTAGGACATACTGTGTGGTGCTATTGTTTAACTTCTTAGGCTATATTTATTTTAATGAGTTTTATTAGAGTAAATGGCATAAATCACACCTATTGAAATGTCTCTGCTCCGACTTCCAGTTAGTCTTTGGATAGATTTAAGATCCTTGCAAACATCTATAAAACTTTTCATGGATTTGTCCCTGATATGCTGCCAAGACCCAGCAAGTCCCTGGCATTATTCTCACATCAACAGACTTTTGTAATGTACTGAAGACTGGAAAACCAACAGGGAGACAGCTTTCACCTGTGTTTGTCTTCATGTAAAGTATACATATGATGATGTGACCTGCTTTTGTATGTCGTGTGATGAGTATGAGTACTGTATTGACTTTCAACCTCCCTATCTGGTCTTGCCAACTGGCTCACCCACTATGTTTGTTAAAATGATTCGTGTTTTTTTGTGTGGTTTGTTTCAGGATCCATCCCAGAGACAAGCAGGATGTAGCCTACAGACTGACACTGGGAGCAAGGGCAGTGGCTTATAATGAGAAGGGCGTGGCCTTCCAAGGACCTTTCCCCAAACAAATTCTGTATAAAGGAACGCATGTCATCGTTAACTATGACCAGAAGATCTCTGTCAAAAAGTCTGATCGCATCTTTGAGGTAAGACCAGTCAGTGTGAGTTAAAGCTAGATTTTGGATACCGTAATATTGTAAGTGTTGCCCTTTCCTGGTTTTAGAGACTGTGTTACAGTAAAGTGATTTCATTTAATGAACTTATCAGGCTGATCTAGCTGTTCTATTATTTGCCTTTACCCACTTAGTCACAGTCTCCACATTAGCGATGTGGATCATCCTATCACCTGGCTCTGGTGTGAGTCAAGTCCCACATTCACCTGCTGGCTATAACAATGCCAACACAAACTCAATTTTAATGAGTATTAATATACTTGATGTTTGCTCTGATCATTTTTTAACAAGCTTAATTCTTGCTAAATAAATAAGAACATTTTATTTTTCCTTCCATCAAGATCTGTTGCACAAAGACTCCAGTTTCATGTGGGTCTAAGCCTCACTGGGTTCCGGCTCCCATCGTGTGGAGTAATAAGACCTCTGTCAAGTTGTCTACGCATTGTGAGCCTTCTCAAGAAGTGGGTGCCCTCCGTTACGCATGGAGCACCTGGCCCTGCGACTTCAAAGCCTGTCCAATCTACAGCGCCAATAAGATTTTGCCTGCGCCTCCTTTTATTTTCAACAGCTGTTCACCCTAAGGAAAGGAGAGAAGGAAACTGTAAGATGACAAAGTGATGTAGTGATAAAGTCCCTTTTTGTTTCTTTAGGTCAAAACTTTGCCATACAATCTTAAAGGGAATGTTTTTTTTTTGTTTGTTTGTTTTTTTTTTTAGACTTGACTGTCAAGTTTTTTTTCTCTTTCCAATCAGTATGGGTGAGTTATAGGAAGAGTGGGGCAGTGCCAGATCTTGTGAATCGTCAAGCAGTAAGCAACACTTACAATTCATGGCATCTGGATACCAAACTTATCTTAACATTTATTTTACCTTCTTTTTTACCACAGTAGTCAGGTTTTGTACAGCATCCAGTGTGTCTCATCAGAGCAGAGAATACCACTAGACTAAGGCTGCTATGTCTTAGGTTGTAATGTCTGGCAGTTTTAGTAGTTAGTCTGGCTGGAGACTCACCATCCATTTTATAGATTTATTTTTTATCATTTTATTGAAGCTTATAAACGCTTGTGGCAGATGGTTATATATTATTTTGGTTTCATCGTTTATCCTGTTTGAAGTGTATGCTGGTACAACCACTGCCAATAATTGCTGTAAATAGAAAAGCATGACAAACGTTTTATTTGAACAAAACTCTGGAATGTTTTTAAGTTTACAACAGAAATGAATCTTTATGATTTTACAATTTGCACAAATAAATGACAGCTCAGCGACTTTTGGTGGGTGTTGTGTTACTTTCAAACCTGATGCTTTTACTTAAGAGTAAAATGGATGGATTCACAATAAAATCATTGATTTATCAAACGTGGTCTGTTGTTTGAATTGGGGGAAACAATCTGTAATGTGTTGGTATCATACTTTAAGTTGCAGCTCTAACAGTTCATACCAATGCAACAGTGTGCCATGTACCAAAGTGATGGTGTATGGGAAAGAATAAACCTTTTTAGTAAACTACTTTACTTCAACTGTGGCTCAGTTTCTAAAATTCAGCACATTTTATCCACACAAAAATTCATATGTCAGTACAGAGGTGTTGGGTTTATGGTTACTATTGGCACCTAAGTGCAAAGCTAACTCACCAGCAACATCCAGTATATTAGCATGCTGGCACACATCCCCAACACTGATTGAGACTTACAAGATTATGACATACAATAAATAGCATCGTTTGAGTTACTGTATGCCTCTGTTTACTGAATCACTAACTCAGGAAGGAGTATAAAAGAAAACATTGTTGATAAGTGATGTTTGCAAGTAAGAATCAAAGGTCACGAGGATTGTGTGATGTCAGGCTTTCAGAATCAGGAGCTGAAATACGAGGTAGAGGGCTTCATGTTGGAGGAGGTCAGGTGGTGCTGATGAGAGGAGCTAGGAGACTGTGGTGCCTGTCCTGGGTAAAGACAGATAAATAGTAGAGAAAGAGTTACTGTCAATACTGTGTGATCATCATGTCAGCATTAGCAAATGATAACAAAACCACAAAAATCCTAAAACTTACATACTGCAACTCCTGTATAGGAGTACACTTTTATGTTTCTGCTGCCCGTGCCACTTACATGTATGATTTTTACAGCAGAGGCTGGAAGGAGCAGTTGGTGGGGTGAGGACAGTTATTCACAAAAACTCTAGCAGAGCAAAGTGTAATTGAGTTGTTCACTGCTTTGCTCAGACATTCTGACAGCAGTTGTCGAGAAAGAGGACAGTTTTTATTTGTAACTCCACCAGGGGACTCTTACCTGTGACCCCTGAGCCACAAGCCCAGCTGTTATACCTAAAGGCTACCCTGGTTCATATTTAGCATGTTTGATGGATTGGAACCAGGGTAGCCTGCATGCAATAGTCAACATCCTCTAAATGTAACATGCACAACAAAACATGAGGTCATCTACACTACAGCCAAGCTAAGAACATCACCAGTTTAGAAAACTGATAATTAACCTGTTATGTGCTCTGTCTTGATGTTCTCATCAAAGCCCTGGTGTCTCTGGTAGGCCTCAAAGTTGACTGAAGCATCGTCCTCTGACAGGCTGTGAGGAACCTGGCCGTCACCAGGGCGACACACCTCAAAACGTATCCAGCGGTAGCTTAATAAACAAAGTGAAAAAAGACATCTATTAATTAATAAATCTATAGTCACAGTGGCTGTAAACTGGCTGAACACATGTATGTAGAGTGTATTGACATAAAATATTAGATTAATATAAATTCAGCATGTTTCTGTGACTTGGAAATGTTACTCCTGTTGTGTTTTCCTATTAAGTAAAGGTTTGAATGATTTAATATTGTGGTTAACACCTCATCCAGACATATTATCATCTTAATGTTTTACATCTGGGAAAACAGGTCGGAAAATATGTTTCAGTTTATATTAATTACACTAATTAAAAGACCCATCTGTAAAATCCACTTATAGTCCTTGTCTGGGAGGCAAGTCCCCACATTTAATGGTTTTCCTAAAGTTACTACACAACCTACAGTAAGTGCTTGTTTTACTAATGAGAACATTATTAAACACAAGACGTGCTTTCTTACTTGCTACATTTGCGTGCTCCAGGACAACTCTGGATGAGATTCTGGATGGTGGGATGTGAGAAGCCAAAGAAGTCAGCTCCTGATGGCACGATGGGTGCCACAGCCTTGGAACTAAGAAACATGTTGAAAGCGTTCATAATTGTAACAATAAGTTTTAAAATAAAGCTCTAAGACATAGCTTTCTAAAAATATTTGCCTTAGACATATGGTGGAGTTTTTCTAGACTGACACAAGTCATCGCAATCACAATGCATGCCTTGAGTTGAACTCTGGTACCTGACAGACGCGATGGCCTTCAGAAGATTGGAGTGGCATGTCAGGGCCGAAGAGGCTACGATGGCATTCTGAGGATCTTCTTCAGGCACAATCTCAAACTTGGGGGACAATATTGGATTGCATGTGTCAGTTAAGTTTCATCAAAACCATTTTATTCATTCCATTTCAAATGAACAAAACGTATTCAACAAGGCAGTATACAGTACTTTTGACTGACTTCAGTAACAACCGTGTGTGTGTACCTGTGGACCTGCTCCCCCATCCTTGATTTGGCAGGTGTAGAGGCACTGCTGGTCAGGGTTTTTCATACTGGCAAAGACTCGAGTGCTGCAGAAGCCCACTGGGTAGATGGCACACTCATCATGGAACAACATTCTGTCTGTGATGATCTGGAGAGCAGTCAAAAGTTTGCATTCGTTAAATTGCATTCAGTGGTTAGTGTTAGCTTTTAGAAAGGCTTTCACATGATCAACATTTTGTTGTGTTACAGACTTCATATTTATTTATTAAACCAGCATCTGATGGACTGATTAGAGAACATGTATGATTAATAACTGACTGACTAGCTTATCTTTTATTTTCTTCTGAACTATAAATAGGATATAACGTGAGGCTGGATATCACAGGCTGTCCATGATTATACCATGGTGATAATAAAGCTGTGACATGTGACTCAAGCCAGACCCTGACCTCTCCCAGGCTGTAGACTGTTAAACCTCCCAGTACGATGGGAAAGACAGGACGACCAGATGAGTCCAAAGGAATGGGCTGCACCAGTTTCCGAGACCCGTCTGCAAGCTTTCTCTTCTTGGTCATCTTCTTCGGAACTGAAGAAACATTTGAGGGTAAAATAATGAACCAACTGTCTTTAAAGGTGGATGTAAATCAAATCACATATATTTTCAATATGCATCTACATTAATACTTGGCAATATCCTGGCACTCACATTCCTCCTTTCCATTTTCTCTGCCTCGCTCTTTCCTTTCCTTCTTGGGTTTTTTAAGAGGTCCCTCTTCCCCTGTTGACACCACTGATGTCAGGTTATGCCCCCCAGACAGGCCTGAAGCCCCTGCAGGACCTGAGGTTAATGCTGCAGGCGGCACAGGGGGATGAGAGCTTGAGTTTGGTGTTGGCAGTAGCTCTCCTTCTGACAAAGACTGGTACTGCAACAACGACTTCAGTAAAAACCTGGAAATGAGAAGTACAAATGTGAATGAATCATTGTTGAAATGATGTGAAATGAGCAAAAAAATGGCACTTGACTATCATGGAGCTTCACTTTTTAACAACAGCACAGCCACATCCATTATGAACAAAAGTAAAAAAACAAAAAAAAAACAAGGATAAAGTGAGAGGAAGACGAAGGCCCTCGGGAAGGTCATGGGAAATATAGGGATAGCTAAAGCACGTCCTCTTACCTCCGCTCCTCCTTTGCCCTCAGAAACTTCTCCTCTAAGTGGGCAACTTCATCACAGAGAGCCGCATTCTCCTGTGGGTAAAACAGTATTCCATCACTCATAATTACAATGCTGTGTATCTAAACTGTCATACCATATATGCACAATGTGGCAGAAAACAGAGCAAGTCTGAGTTAATAGCTTACTCACAAATATCATGGCGCGGGCAGCTTTACGCAGTCTAAGGTACTTGAGTCTGTACTTTTCATTATGGTTTTTTCGTGGACCTCTCTTCATCTTGGTCTGATGCTCTGAGGAACTGGTGGGGGATGGAAAGACGGGCACCGAGGCTCCTGAGCCCGAACTGGAGATGGTATTCTGCTGTGGAGAGCCGAGGAAAGACTGTGCAGTGAAGGCCTGCAGGGCCTGCTGCCTCTCCTCATCAGTCTGTGAGGAAACAGAGGGGGGAGAGGGAGACGGAGATGTGTTCATGTGCACCAGGAGTACCTGAGAATAACACTTGTGTGGCCTTCAGGATGGATGAAAATACAGACATAAATGTAAAGGATAAAATAACACTGATGGAGCTCACACTTAAACCACTGTAAGACACACAACAGAAGTTACTGAAAATCAACCGTGTACAAGATCTTCAAATTAAAATAAAAATGGAGATTTCTACTGTAATTTATTTCAGAACTTCTCCAGGCAAATTTTCCCTCTTCTATTGTTTTGGGCCTTAGCAGTTTAAGGATTACTAAGGGCTTATGAGTACTGTGGAGTACTGCATCTATAATTAGATATTAGGTGGGACTTCTTGCTATCTCTGCTTTAAAATTGTCTGTAGTGTGCAGATGAATGAGCATTACCATCATGTCGTCTCATTAGTTTAAGTAAGAAAATACATAGCAGATATTCAGATTACCAGATAGCATTAAATATCCACTGGAAAACAGTGTGTACCCATATAATTTTCAACATAAACACATGGTGTCCATGTGATAGAATTATATCAGGCAGTGACGTGTATCAAACTGCAGTTCAGGATGAAGATCTTTTGTGAGCAGCAAAGCCTCAGAATTTATCAATGACCAATAGCCAATGACATTAAAGGTCAAATTCACTTATGGTACATTACATGTTCAAATTTTGTGTGAAATTGGCATTAGTGTCCCATATAACTCACCAGCAGTGCAAAGACTCCGTTTCTGTTCTCAATCCTCTTGAATCTCCTGCTGCCTTTTTGTGTCTGAAACATAATGTGAGACTGAGGCCGATGCACGGGGCTGGAAAAGCCAAATCTGATTGCCAAAAACTGGGGGTCAATTTAGACTCATTCCACTATTATTAGATACAGCAGGTTCAAGGCCTCTGCGTTTGAGCACAGAGCATCCTTTGTTAAGTGAAGAAATGTCTGTCTCTTTTTAAAGTTGTGAAATAAGGCCAAAGAAGCAGGATGGAAAAACATGGAGAAAGAAAAAAACAGCAACAGAAATACAGATGGTGCATGTAGTGTGTTAACAGAATTGACACAAATGTTAAATGAAGGTGCAAGTTATTACACTCAACAGCAGAGGTTGCTGTCAGACTGCATCTTAAACATCCTCCTTACCTCACGGTACATGACAGCCTCCAGGCTTGACTTTGCACTGCAAGGAGAGAACAAACACATAAGCAGAGTCTAAATGTAGACTCAGCAACAAGTTTACATTCTACTCAAGAAACTTATCATTCATAATTTGGCTTAACATGTGAAAACAAGGGCAACAAGGTGTGCAGTTAATTGAGAGGACTGCTGTACTTGGATTGAACAAGCCCCCTGTCGATGATTCTCTGTTTAATCTCCTTTATGTGCATGGGACGTCCAGCTTCTTCCAAGACAATCTACATAAGGGAAAAGGAGAAACAAAAACACTTAAAAGGGATAGTGCACCCAAAAATGAAAATCATGTCATTTGAACTCTGTTTTTAGCTTCATTGTAGCCTGTAGCTGTAACTGCCTCTCTGTGCACGCTTGTGCGCGCTTACGCACGAGACCAGCGAAAGCAGGTGAACACACATGAAGGTGGTGCCCATGTCTCACGGTCTCGCACAAGCACGCACACGTGAGCGCAGTGCACAGAAAGACAGTTACAGCTACAGGCTACAATGAGGCTAAAAACAGAGTTCAAATGACGTTTTTCCAAACAACTTTTTGTGTTGGGGCTTCAGGACACTTGGATCACTACGGACGAGCAGTATGGAGATATTTTGTGGTTTCAATTATGTGTTTTTTGATATTTGAATCTGGGGCGCCGTAAGCCTCCATTAGGTGGAGTTGTGTTGCTACCCCCTCTCTCCTTGTATCTCTGCAAGGGATGTGAGGACTCTGAAACTTCACCTGAGGCTCCCTCTGCATATGGGTGAGTAGATAATGGCTGAATTTTCATTTTTGGGTGCACTATCCCTTTAACTTTTGGTAAACTGTTATCAATAACAACAAACTAAAATATGACAAATAAAAGGCAAATACCTGTGCAGCATCAAGCCATGTGAGGTTTGGCTTCTCTGCAATTTCACTTGGTGGTTCGCTGCAAAAAGAAAAAGTTAAAATTATCCAGTGTACCATTATTTAATTTGTTGGCATTTTGAAAATCATCACTTCTTCATTCATTTTCCATAACCGCTTATTCTGGTAGGGGTCGCAGGGGGGCTGGAGCCTATCCCAGCTGATAGTAGGCAGAGGCGAGGTACACCCTGGACAAGTCACCAGACTATGACAGGACTGACATAGAGACAGACAACCATTCACACTTTCAAACCTACGGCCAATTTAGAGTCACTAATTAACCTAGCTTGCATGTCTTTGAACTGAGAAAACCCACGCTGACATGGGGAGAACACGCAAACTCCGCACAGTAGGGCTCCCCCACCCCAGGGTACGAACCAGGAACCCTCTTGCTGTGAGGGGACAATGCTAACCACTGAACTACCATGCCGCCACCATTACTAATTATATTTTTAGGTACATATTCATCCATATTTTGGTACATAATAAAACTGCACCACTGAACTGAACATGCCAGCAACTGCAAATAACTCAAGACAGGTCGTGTTGATACATTTTGATCCCAACATGTGAGATCTATTGATAGCAAATGATGTGAGAAAAAAAAAAGAAAATATCTTGAATGAAAGAGTCCAGAATCGCAAAGCACTTCCCCAGTGGAGTTTGGTATTGCATCACAGCACTGATTCTGACTTGTATTATGATTTGATTTCCTGTGAGCACAAACCTACACAGATGTGATACTCCTCTCTGGAGCAACCTCACTTTTCAATCTAAATGGATGCATTACATAATACAGGGCATATATTCTTTATCTATAAGCAATGAGTCTACGGTGGATGTTACAAAGGCATGACGCTGTAACAACATGTTTTAAAATCATATTATTTTCAACAACCTCTCCAGGGTCTCAGTGGTCCCAGACAGACTTGCAATGCTGTCCAGGGCAGGAAAGAGAGAGTAGTTCCCCTGTCCATCAGCCTCCATCTCTGATTCAAAAGTGTTGAGTGACTCCATAGGAGACAGAAACCTGTACAGAGAAGACACAGAGACAATACATTTACTGTATTTGTCTGTTTATCCGTAACGCACCTCATACACTCATCCAAAATAACATTAGCAACGTTGCGACTGTGAGCAAGAGAACACACAGGCATCTGCATATTCTGCTTTAGAGTAGCTAAGACTTATTAGCTGCACACAACAGATGATAACATGATATACAGGAGAAACGGTTAGCTGGAGGCAAACACATACACACCTCAGTGAAACTGCAGTAAACCAGCAAACCCACTTCTTTTAGCTTGTGCTCCGGTTTGTTTGTTTCCGTGCGTCTGCCGGAACCTTCGGTCGTCGTCATCGCACCGTTTACATACGGAGTAGCTAAACGCTAACGCTAACGAGCAAATAACAACCTAAAATGACATTACGGAGCTGCGTACTGAAGAAATACTCCACTAATCTAGTTGAAAACGCGAGTGGTATTGACGGAAAAAAAATATATATACGTAGATAGAGGAACTAAAGTGCGTGGCTGACACCGGACACTATTCATGGGAGCATTTGTACCGGATATCCGGTTTGCTTACAGTCTATGGTTTAGAAACCCTGGTCATAAAACAAAGTTTGAAAGGTGATTAAATGGCAGTTTTACGTGTTCAGTTACGACGACAGTGAGACGTTAAAGATGTAAATCGTGTTGTAAATGTAAATGACGCCTTTGACATTAAAATAAACGTTACGGCTTAAATAAAGATCAATAATATGCTGAGTTTGTGAAATGATGTTCAGATTAAATTATTTCTAAGCCTGTGGATGTATAACAATTTTTAACCTGTCAAAAAAATAAATTTAAGTTTGTTGGTGTTAAAAATGATTAATTTGTACCAGACTAACACTTCACCCTGGTGTGTCAGTGCATCTCTCTTTGTCTCACACCACGTGGAAACTTTGAGAGCGGAAACTTGAACATTGAAACTGAGCATGATTTTACCAAGAGTTTTAGACATTTTCTGATTCAAATGCACGTGTACCTTGATAATAAAGCCATTCACATCAGTGAGGAAAACAATGGCACAAGATGATGTAATTAGCACAAAAAGGAATTTATAGGCTTAATTACAATTTGGAGAAGCAGTTGTCTGTGTTACATCAAATTACAATGGAAAAAAATTCTACATTTTCTCTGTAATTACTGTTGAAGTGTTCATTGAAGTAAAATGGAGCCTGCCTAACTAAACCCAGTCATTGTTCAATGCAGTAGCCTATAATCTTTCCTCATCTTAAGATACCTGGCATGGATCACATTTCTCCATCCAGGCTTTAATGTTTTTTGTTCTATGCAGGGCCCTGTCATAGCTGACCTCCATACACTATACATCAATAGAGTTTACTTTATGGTCAAGACTCTCCAAAACAAATTCTCTTTAATTTGATACTCAGATTTCCTCTTTTGGCACCTTGTTGTTTTCAAATGATATATCCCATATCTGTCATCATTGAGAAATGACCTACAGTAGCCTATGTGGCACGGTCCTAAATGCTTGTTGGTTGCTGGTTGTTTTACATGCAGAGAACAAAGCAGATTACAGGGTCATCTCGCAGAGCAAATATGCCACACCTTCAACCAAGAAGGATTAAAGTCATTTGAATTCATGGGTGGCTGTCAGAAATGAGGACAAACTGAGCTCATTTGCTGTGTAATCAGCATCTCCAAACTAAATTACAGTAGAGTTGTTGCATGTTTTCTGTCTTTCTGGCATGGTAGCAGGTCATTAGCCTTTCCTGAAATTTCATTTAAGCTACTTTACTTTATATCAGTGTTTTCTTGGAGGAATACTTCCCCCACAAACTTACCTTTTTATATAGTTATGTCATGTGGTGAATCTGTGAGGAAAACTTAGTTTTTCTCCCATGCCTCCACAGAATATAGCAATGATTGATTGGGGACTGCATTTAACAACAGCAAATTCATATCACATCATCTGTTTACAATCTCACACACAACTTGTGCAGTATAATGCAATTTCTAAAGACAAGCTTTCTTTTGCTAAAAACATTGTAGGCAATTTAAAATTGAACTGAATGTGAAATGTATCTAGGCCTATGCTTTCCACAAAGCCAGACTCCAATACTTAACTATTTTTTAGCTTTCTTGTGGGGCAATATAGATAGGAATTATCTGGAGCGTGGGGACCCATTGTGTCTGGAGAGAGATTGTGTGAATGTGTGCTGTGAAGATGTCACAAGGTTCCATTCATATCCATTATACTGGAGTGGAAGCAGAATGATCACTGATAGATATCCCAGTACCTCAGAAAATAAACGTAAAACAGTGATGTCTGGATACCATCAGAGGCAATTACAGAAAATGCATTTTGTTGTGACTTTGATGAACCCTTGCTTTAAAGCTCCCCAAATTCTTGCTGATTGTAGCCCATATTCTGAATTTGATCACCTCCTTGGTTTGTTTTGTGCCTCCACCAGGATCTTCACACTATAAAATCCTTAATTTATCCACGTTCATGCAAACAGCAGTGACTCAGCTCTCTTTCTATATTGGATCTCCTCTCATGTGGCTTTAAGTTGCACAAAACAAGCCTTGTGGTCCTAATTCTAAAATTAAAGCATCCAGGCAAAAGACAGATGTATTTCATAATATAACCATTTGGACATAACAACTAATGGCTTAAACTGTTTGTTAATTTTATTTCTGTGTAATCCAAGTTGATGTAGGCTATCTCAGTATGAATGCTCTGCAATCTGGGCCCTGTTATGGCCAGAGGGGGCAATTGAATTGCATGGGAGCTCTTTATTTGTAACCCAGAGATGTGTTCAGAGCGTAACTTAAAACCCTTTATTTTACACCCAAAATTGTGCAATTTACCATCACTGAAATGAGTAAACATCTTCGAGCAAATACATTCACCATCAGTACATTCCTTTGCAAATTCCATACAAGAAAAAAGAAGAAACATAAACAACTATTTTAAAGTAGGTCAAAGATTATTTGTAGACTTGATCTTTGCTTCACTTTGATCCTGTTATTTGCTACACGTGAACAGCTAAGCAGTAGATTGACTTTCTCTGTGAACTGTTCACCACACCATAAAGATATGTAATACCGTTATTCACATGTTTATTTTTTTTCCTTATTTTAACTGCATTTACATCTTCAACACAGACATCTGAGTTGTTGCCTCTGTGGGTTCTCAGTAACAGTCGAGCCAGCCGTAGTTGAGCAGTACACGATTCACTCTCTTGTACTGCAGATAGTACTCAGTCTGTCTGGAGCCGTCTGAGAAATACAGATATCCTGTTGGTGGGGGGTGGGGGTGGGGGGGTGGGGGGGTGGGGGGGGGGTTAGTTCATATACAAATATTGGACTTAAAGGAGCAGTTCAGTTTAACCTACGATGACTTTCTGGTAATGTAAAAATGCAAAAGGCCCTTTGTAGAGCCTGTGTTTGATTTGTCTGTTCTGGGCTACTGTAGAAACATTGTAGTGCAACATGGTGGACTCTGTGGAAGAGGACCTTCTCCCACTATAGATATAAAGGGCTCATTCTAAGCTAATGAAAATACAACGATTCTTAGTTCCCCCTGCTTCAAAGCTTAACGCTAAGCTAACTTTCTAATATAAGAATACTGATTATGATAATAATTTTCAGTCATTCTAACCAAATGTGAGTCTTGACTTGTATGATATAGTTTAAATAAGAAAAACGAATGACATTTCTCACCATAATTCTCAAAAGCTGCATCTACTTTGGAGCCTATGCCCGGGAAATCCTGAGTGATGAATTGTGGGTATCCAGAGTCCATTCGGCTTCTGGACTCATCATAGCTGCATGAGAGATAAGAGAGACAATTTGGCTTTGTCAGTATGTAGCCACACCCGATAAACATCTCAGTGATCTGAGTTTATATTCATTTTTATTTACTAAAGACCTACATGTCAAAGTAAAGACTCAGTCATGACCAACACTCACCTCCAATACTGGTTGTTGACAAAAATAAGGGTTTTTCCAGTAAATGCAACATAAACTGCTGCATCCACCTTACTGACAGAGGAGGGGAGGCCGAGACTAGTGATGGACTTTGGATAACCTGACATCATTCTCTTTGTGTAAGAGCTTATGCCCCAGTATTGACGACCTGTAGAGAAACAGTTGGAGGTTGTTGATAATGTATCTGTACAGCTTCACAGGAATCAGTGCACAGTATTGAAAGCTGAGAAAACCCTATTAACATTACCTTCAAAAAGATACACCGTGCGCTCCCTGGGGACTTCAAAGGCAGCGTCCACAATGTTGATTTGTGGCCATATTGTGCTCACTTTAGTTAAACGTATTCCCCTGGCATTCTTCCTCCAATAGTATCTAGTAAAGGTTGTAAACTGAACAGTAAAAAGATGCATTTATGTGTTGCCTCACATAAACAAGAAATTCATCTCATAATCATCATCACCCGTTTTTGAAGAAGTACAGGTCTCTCCTAATGGAGGTAGCAGCGTCAAACACCAGATCGTGGTTGCACTGCTCGTCTCTGGGGTTGGGCAAAGGATCTGGTTTATCTGTTGGGTCCTCTGGATCAGGATCTGGGGTAGGAGTTGGTGCTGCTGTGGGCACTGGTGTACGGCTGCCTGAGAGATGAATCAGTAAAATTTGTGACCTTCAGGCATCATAAAACAAATGACTATCTACATAGATAACAAGATGTACTTTTAGGGAACTTTAATTTATGCTTGTGCCTTGAGCTTATGTTTAAAATCACTCTGACTGTCAAGGATATAAAGCACAATGAATATTAAATGCATCCACTTGTAGAAAATTGCAAACTGCAGCACAATTCATTCATAGGTCAGTTGTTTACTGGTCATGTAGCTCAGCTAGAGCCAAAGGTCTAAACCTCAGCATAGCTTTCAATTTGAAATCTGCGAACTGACCATTTTAACAGAAGATTGTCTCAACTTAATGTAATTTTAATGTCAATCACTATATTGATTCTGATGTTTTTGCTCACCGTAAAGGGCTTGAACCCCACGCCTGTCATCATCTGGCAGCTTGTACCCGTTTGTGTTGACATATTGATAAGTAGGGTACATCAGTGCACTTCTGTCCCTGGAGTGATCCAGGCCCAGTGCATGGCCAAACTCGTGGGCCGCCACCAGCAGCAGATTCACACCTCAACAAAACAAATTACAGAGAAGCAAGTCAGACATCATTTACCTGATATACAGTGCTGATTCCTATGTAATGGTGTGCTTATTTTTAAGGACATAGAAATCGAATTGTTGGGAAAATCCTGCTGAACATACAGGTTTTATTTTTTCCCCCACAGTGTGCACACAGTTTACTCTTCGGATATACAGGGAACTACACAGATTACACTTCCTCCCTGGTGGATGTGGCAGCTTCAGCTTTACTAAAATGCAGAGAGCATTTACCTCTCTGGGTAAGAGTCCAGGTTTCATCTTCATCAAAGTGTGTGTCCCCTCCCTGCCCCTGTCCAGGAGAGTTAGCATGAGCCAAGACTCCGCCACGCCCATCAAAAGGGTAAAAGTCCCCATGAGCTGCAACAGGACAAAGAAGATAATTAAATATATTTGCATGTTAAGAAAAGATTCTCATAAAGTTCAGCTGGCTGTTTAAGACCCTCTTGTTCAATTCAGACTCACATCCGCCTTTAAAGAGGATCATGATGTCAGCGGTACCGCTGTAGATCTGTTTAAAGTTCAGAGGGGTGACATCGCTGTAGAGCTGGAAGGCCTGGCCAATGGCTGTATCCACCTGACTCTGGGTCAGATCTGGAGTGTACTGAGTGATCCTGTTAAAGTCATGTTATACAAGTATCAATTAATACTAATACTAATAATAATCTCCTCCTACAGTATGTAACTTCTTGTTACCTGTATGTAATCAGGGTTTTGCGCCATTTGGGTCTCCCATGAAAGTGTGCATATCGGCTGATGTCTGACACACCACACCTGGGTGCCTTCATCACCTCCACAGTCTCGTTATTCAAGACACCAGTTACCTGATTGTCAGGTGATCATATGAGGTAGCAAAAACAAAGAGATTTTTAAAGTGAGGTTTGCCATATATTTTTTATTTAAATTTTTTTAAGGCATTCACACCGTAAATCGAAGCAGAATTGGCAAAAATTGGTGCATCAAAATTCACAAAAATGCTGGAAATGATGTGTTTGAAGCTTATTTTTTTTAATGGATTAAACACTGAAGTTATTAAGTCACAATTGCTTTGGTTGCAATAAGGCAAACCTAAATCAAACCTTTCATTCATTATAATTACCTCCAGGCCAAAGAAAGCCTGCATGGCCTGTAGATCCAGGTTGAAGGAGCTCTTAGCAAGTCTTCGCACTGAAGAGTTTGTCATCCCAACATCTCCATAGAAGCTGGACAGGTATGCCTGATTCCAGGAGAAGGAAGACAGTTTTATTGCAATTGATTCATGTTTTAATTTCACCTGACTATGGCAGTGCTTATTTCCTGTCAACACCATCTAAATCTAAAGACTGTTTGCAACCTGCCTCACCTCTGACATTTTTAAATGCAAGAAGTTTCCCTGTAATCACCTGGTTAGTCCAGAAAGTTCCTAGTTGCTAATATTCATGCATAATATAAACTGCAGTACCTCCGCCAGGTCTTGCTCCTCTGGTGAAACTGTCGGAGCGATGGTAGGTGCTGCATGACACAGGGCTAAACAACCCAGCAGCATGATCCAAAAACCAGCAAGAGACATCTTGTGAAAATGTCTTCTTCTCTCCATCCACTGTGCTCTTATAAAGGCAGTCCTGAGATGCGTTTGGTTCTGATATAGGCTGAGTAATCGTGCACAGTCACCCTTTGTTTATTCCAGTCGATGTTAAAACAAACCCCTGTATCTGAGGGGGTAGAGCGTAAATAGTGGCCCCTCTGATAACACAGTGGGAGGAGATGATATGATCAGTGTAACTTCACTTATAAAACATCTGTGAAGCAGTTTAAAGGAATACTTCTGCCCCAAAATACATATCAGTTACTCACCCTGTGCTACCTTGAATTCTTGAAGAAAACCTAGGTCTTCTAACATGCTTCCACGGAGAACGAAGGATCCAGAAACAGGGACAATTCTTGATAAATTGAAATAAAAGACAAACAACAGCAAAACTATATCAAAACATCCGTTTGCAAACTCTCACACAACTCGTGCAGTTAAATCCAAGGCTCATTTATCCAGTCGTATGATCAGTACTTCCCAAACATGCATTTTTGCTAAAACCACCCTATGCACAACTTGTCTACTGAGAGTGTTTGTGGGGAAGTGTTTCAAATAGTAAGGTTTTAGCGAAAATGTGTGTTTGGAAAGTACTTGTATCTGTTATGCTCTGTTAGATCCTTAGTGTTTTCTTTTATTGATATGTTTCATACGCCTCTTCAAACGTTTCATCCCACATTTTTCATTTACCTTCTGATGTGTTTGTTTTATTTGTCACATGTGCAAAGTGCAGTGATCTAGGTAAGAGCATTGAGTAAATATACTGCAGACACATGCATTTTATCTGCCCAAATCAAACACTGAGCTGCAGATTAAAATCCCAAATGAATAAGACTGATTTGTGTCATTTATCCACTATAAATTTTGGCGTCACTCTAACATTAACAAACACCCACTCTGTCAAGAAAAAAAACGTTGCCAACATTTTGTTTTTGTCAGTGTTCTCTTGCACTCTCTGATAATCTCTGATGCACAGTGACCACAGTCCAGTTTGGCAGGTAAACATGTGTGCAGTCAACTTAGGTCACATGACATTTTTTCAAGACTCTAAAGTCCACTGACTGAGGCTGGAACTACCTCTTACTGCCATTCGGGGACACCAGTGTTGCTTAAGTTGCCTTCCACATACGTCATCAACACAGGCATTGAGTGTTGCAGCTGACTGAGAGGACAGAGGCTGCTTATTTTTACCTACTTGTCTACTTATTTTTATGTCTAATTAAAAAAAAAAAGTAGGACTCTGGAGCAGTGATGGAAGGGGTTTTATCTAAGTATTGTACTTGTAATACAATTCTGAGGTACTTTATACTTGTACTTCATCTTGACAGAAATATTGTATATATATTCCATATTCCACTAGGTCTACATTTATTTGCTGTAGCTACTGTTGTATACCATATCATATCTTGTATATCATCATCTGCATTATGAGTTCTTTAACTTTAATTCTTATAATACATGTTGTTATAATGCACCCTAAAAAATACTGGATCAAGTCACTAACCCAGGTTCAGGGTATTGGCTTTCTGTTGGGTTTTTTTCTGATGCAGAAGGAATAATGAACCAAATATTAGTACTGTATGACATTTTTGACCTCATAAATAGGTGGCTAGTTTGTTTTAAAACTGGATCAAATAACAGGGGATTTTGGCATGATTGATGACCCAGTGGTTTTTGTACTCATGGATACAGGGTAAACTTAACCCAGTACTGGGTCAGTGCCAGATTTACCCAGTACTGCATACCATGGTTGACGCAAATATGGGTTAAAATAGACCCATAGTTTTTCCCTGTGTACCTTTTCATGTACTTTTACGTAAGGTGAATTTTGAATGCAAGACTTTTACTTGTATTTCTGGTTTTACTGAATCTTCCACCACTGCCTTGAAGAGCAAACAATGTGGTGCACAATGCATCTGAGATTTTATTGAGTTCAGTATAATAAGACACATCCTGTTTTTACATATTCAGATTGTAGTCAAAGCTACGTTAATACCAACATCATGCAGTCATGAGGTTTTTAATTAGTATTCAGTTTTAAATGCATTTTTTCAGGACAAACATTCTGAAAAAAGTCCACAATATTTGAAAAAGTGACACTTTGCACTTGATATTCACATTACATGTCCTCAGTGCTGTACATCCTTACACATAAGAAGCATTAATACCATTGTATCAAAAAGGACAACCAAGATCTAAACCGTATAACAATTCAGACAGATAAATAATGTTATATACGCATCATCTCAGCTTAACAACTACAACCTATCTAGTTCTTCTCAGCTATATAAAGGATGTATTCTCAGTAACCACTGTATTGACTGTATCAACATCCTAGCCAAGAATTTGCTGAAATGATCTTCACCATCCGGTTCTGTCTGAAGTCGTACTGGTAGGATTTTGTCCCACCGAAGAGGAAGATGTTTCCTGTCAACAGAATGTCATACAAAGAGTGTGTTATCTCCTCGTGGTGTTTCAAGACAAATGAGGTGAAATGTAAACGACAAAGTTTGACTGTAAACACAAGGCTTCTACTTGGGTAACAAGTTGTTCTAAAACTGGGGCAAATGGAGCTTTCCATATAAAAGTGTGCCCAGTGCGGTGAACCCCACCCGTCTACCACCTAAACACGGTAAAAACAAGAAATTACAACTTCTATTTCAGTTATGTTCTATTTGTATCCTGCCGTTTAGGTCCACATTATACAAAGTTCATGACCATAAAGTGTGACAGTTTTTCTCGTTTTGTTTACCATCTAACTTAAAGGCAGCATTGACCTTTCTCGGGATTCCGGGCCAGTCTGTTTGGATGAGTCTGGGGAAGCCGGGGTCCATCCTTCTCCTGCGCTCGTCATACCTGAGGTTGGATCATTCAACAGATGAATTTTTAGCGCCCTTTTCAGTGTGGGAATGTCAGTATGTTCAAGTATAATGTTGTTCACCCTCTTCAATAATATAAATAATTGCATAACTCAGTAAATATTGTGCTTTCTGAATACAATTTCAGCTGTTGGGCTACAGTGTAAACTTCCTTTAGTCAAATGGCTAGTATGTCAGTAGTCATACAAACTGATCTGATGCCTTTGAATGTGCATTTTGGTTCAATGTAGACTCTGATAATGTATTCATCAGCTCATTTTAACAGGTAAGTTTTGACTTTTCAAGAAATATACAATTAAAATGGAAAAAAAATGTGAAGAAAATCAACATTTGAAAAAATTACCTGTAATAAAACTCCCCTACGAAGAAGACTGTTTTCCCATATTCACTGACATGCACGGCAGCGTCAACCTGCCTGACGCTGGAGGAGAAGCCGTACTCATGGATGGAGCCAGCATGACTTTTTGTCTTAAGCTGTTGAACCACCCAGTACTTATGACCTGGAAAAACACAGCCGTGTCACTGCATTTTGGGACACTATGAAAAACAGCAACATACCACAAGCGCTGCCAAACTCAATGAGCCTCTTGCATGAACTGCAACACTTAAGTTGCACAAGGCTGTAATTTGGGTGCGACTTTGTGTTTCCCCCCACCAACTGGAAATCCAGCCATGTCATGCTGACAAGGCCTAAGTGATGCTTTGCAGACTGCCCATTACTCTACCAGTGAATATGTACACCACGCCTTTGGCAGGGATGTCATAAGCGGCATCCACGTGAGAACTGATGCTCGGTAAATATGTGCTGCTGTGGCTCTCTCGCAGGCGATTCCAATAAGTTGTCTGTGTTGTTCTCATCCACATGTACCTAAGTTGAAACAAATGAGCAGTCATAGCTGCAGCTCAAACACACTGAAGCTCTTGTGCAATCATAATATGAAGAATATTTTACATTTACCTGTTTTTAAAGAAAACAATCTCATTTCCAATCAGAACTGCTGCATCGAAAGAGAAGTTGGGGTCACACTTTTTGGGGGCTGCTGTTTCCACTTTTATTGTAGGTTTTCCTAAGACACATTATAACAGAATGCATTAAATATGACATTGCTCATTATGATGCACTACTCCCTGATCATTTCCAGTTTCTTAATTTGCTTCTTACCGTACAGTGTTTGGATCCCTAGCACATCATCTTTGGACAGGGAGTACTGGGTACTGCTTTGAGACTTGTAATTGGGGTACATGATAGCAGAGGGGTCTCTTGAGTGACTCAGACCCAGCGAGTGGCCGAGCTCATGAGCTGCAACACTGAACAGGTTGTAACCTGAAATACAGCAACAGATAAGCCTTATAAGTCACACTGAAAACTGTCTGTGGGTTTGAAACTTTCAGGGGTTTTTTTTGCAATTCTGGCTACATCCCAATGATGATGTCACAGCAGGACTGGAGTCTGTCGCTGGTGCTTAAAGGTTGGGTCTGGAGGATTTTCCAGTTGCTGTTTGTAAACACACATTCAAATTTGGCCCCTCCTATCAGGTTCAACTCTCCCGGGTGTACGGAGCCCGGAGGTACGGAAGAAGGCTTCACAGAAGAGGTTCAGGCAAGGCTTGAGCATGCTGAGGCACGGCACCTGCACTCTCTCATTGGCTGGGGAAATCTCCGCCCAGAAGCGGTCCGAGCTCACAAAAACATCAAAATACAGTTAAAGGGCAGGAGCTCTGCAAACAGAGCCACCACCACACATGAAGAAGCCCATAGGTGATGATTAAGCAGGATTTCATTTGTATATGTCTATATTTTGTTTTGTTTGAAAATCCTCCAGATCCTACCTTTAATGTTTCAACTCAGAGTTATATTATTGTATAATTCATTCATTCATCCATTTTCCATAGCTGCTTATCCTGTTGGGCGCCGCAGGTAGGCTGGGGCCTATCCCAGCTAACATTGGGTGAGAGGCAGGGTACACCCTGGACAGGTCACCAGACTATCACAGGGCTGACACATAGAGACAGACAACCATTCACACTCACATTCACACCTACGGACAATTTAGAGTCACCAATTAACCTGCATGTCTTTGGACTGTGGTACCCAGAGAAAACCCAGGCTGACACAGGAAGAACATGCAAACTTCGCACAGGAGGGCTCCCCCATCACAGAGTTTCGAACCCCCACCCTGGATTTGAACCTGGAGTTGTCTTGCTGTGAGGCAACAATGCCAACCCCAGTTTTTAGGTATAATCCTAATATATAATGTTACTAAAACTGTAAAATAAATAGTATAAAGTATAATGATTCCCTCTAAAATGTAGTGGAGCAGAGATATAAAGTAGCATAAAGAGGATATCGTCAAATAAACCTCTTAGTACCTTAACATATATTAGCTATTCTCCTACTTTGCAAGAAAATATTGATTTACCTCAACAACAAGTCTAAAGGACAACGATTGTACTCTTGACAATCTGCAAAAGGTTTCCTATTCCAGGATAATCTTTATTGTTTCATTCTGACAAACCTTTCTTCCCCGTCGTCCATGTTTCATCCTCATCAAAGTGCACATCTCCTCCCATCCCCTCTCCTGGTTGAAAGGCATGAGCCAGCACACCCCCGGGTCCATCAAAGGAGAAGAAATCTCCATGAGCTGCAACAGAAAAGACAAGCATCTTCACACTCTGAATCAGATGGGACTTCAAAACCTAGTATGCTGTTTTTGTATGTTTCTTTTTCTTTCTAGGCATTCTTGACCATAATTGGGAACTCTGTTTTCAGTTTATCTTAAACAACTCTTTAGAGGTGGTTTTCAGATTTACTTCTGCGGGCAAAGGAGATGAGTATATCAGCTTTGCCATGGTTGTCTTTGATGAACCTCAGTGGTGCTGCATCACTCCACATCTTCAGGGCTGAACGAAAGGACTTTTCCACATCCTCTCTTTTCATGTCTGGAGTGTATTTGGCAATCCTGCATATCATAGATGGACACACAGACGTCAGAGTGTGGGACCACCAAGCTCCGCAGCTGCAGCTACAGTAACATGTTCACTAAAATAAAACAATCCATCCAGAAAATTATATTATAAATACAATGTCTTACATGTATGTGATGGTGTGGTTCTTCCATTTAGGCTTTTCAGGGTAAAAACTGAAGCTTTCCACATCTGGAACGCCACACCTGGGCTCCTTCATCACATCCAGGGTGTGACTGTCCAGACGACCTGTTTCTCTCAGACCAAAGAAGTTTTGCATTTCTCTGATCTTCTCTTCCATGGCCGACGTGGACCTGATCCTTCTCTCCAACATTTTGCCTCTGCTTCTGGGGTTCAGGTTGTAAAACCTCCTGAGGTAGCCCTGTTGATGAAAGACATTTGGGTCTGGAGGTTTAGGTGTAGGTTATCATGACGAGATGTGTAAAATGTATCTGCAGATGGTGTTCTGTGTTTTTCCCTGGTATGTTACAGTATTGAAATATGATGTAGTTTATAAGGCATAAAGAATCAAAGTCCAGGCACTCAGATCGGTTTGGAAAAATGAAAAAGCCTTTATTTAATGGGCAAGAGTCATTAAAAAAACCAACGCATGTCGGCTTGCGCCTCCCTCAGGGTGCAGTCTATATTTGATGAAGTTAAAACTGATTTTTTTTTTGTCCTTTTACTCTAAATTAAAACAATTTAAGCGTTGCCATTAAAGAGTTTTTGTTTGTTTGTTTGTCAGGATTATCTCATATTGATTCTACTTATTAAATGTACGCTGCATCGTTTGCATAGAGCGAGATAAGGAGCGAAGAAGTTGGATCAGGATTTTGAGAGACGCTGCAATTTAAAACCAAAGAGATGATTTTTATTTTTATTTCACTATTCTCTGTCCATCACTAATCCATAATTTAAAAGGCACCAAATGTGTTCTGGTTCCATGTGGGTAAAACCACAATGGGCAAACTCACTGACAGTCACTTACCTCTTTGTGACTTTCAGAAAGTAGCAGTGGACTTGGGTTGGGAACCGGAGGCTCACCAGCTCTGGTCTCTGTCTGGACCAAATATGGAGTGTGGACTGGTGACTGGAGAAGTGCCAGTTCACTGCTGAGGTGCCCTTGAGTAAGGCACTGAACCCCCAACTGCTAAGGTGCCTGTCCATGGGCAGCCCCCTCACTCTGATATCTCTGCATTTAACATGTGTATAGTCCTGTTTGTGCATGTGTGTGTATTCGGGCCTGTGTGTATATGACGACAAATCAATTCAGTATATGAAAAAATTGAATTTCCCCTCACGGATCTATAAAGTATATCTAAGATGGAGGCCAGAATCGCATCTTAATAAACTTTGGTTTCTTATTTTGCACGTGTTGTTCTAATTATCTGATATGCACAGACTGATACCAGAACAGTTCATATTTTGAGTCTCACAACAATCCTGTTTTGATTTTAGATGATTCCTTGTTTTTTAAATAAGCTGATTCTCTTCTCCTTGAAAAGTCATACTACACAAGCTTTAATTTCAAGAAGTGCATTGGTTGTAAGGAAAAAAACATTACCTGGGAAAAAAACACACCCAAGTTTTTGTTGTTGTTGTTGTTGTTGTTTTGTTTTGTTTTGTTTTGTTTTTCAAAAAAAAAACACACAGAGACCTCCATTTACTTTTGATTATTGGTAGGGCAGAGATTTTATCAGGGTGGCCATGGCTCTCCAGCAGCCACCCATTAGTGCCGCCACTGCAAAGTAGTTTGGCTTTTCTTTTTTAAAATAATGTCTATATTTTCAAAGTAAGCGCTTGTAAAGTGAAAAACATAGTACTTCATTTGGTTTAGATAAAAGAAATGCATAAATATAGATGGATATTTGTAATAGGGTTTACCTATCTGCATTATGTTGCAGCTATAAAACAAATCAAATAAGTGCAACTTTTTAAATAAATGCAACTAAGTAACAAAGCATTGCCTGGTTACAGTTTGAAATAGTTCTTCCTATAATGTTTCTGCACAGCAAAGGTCACATTCTTATTCATGGAAGTTAATGTGTGCAGCGCCACCATTAGGATATCTGTGTCTAATATAACCTTTAAAGATAGCCATCCACCCACAAACCTCAGCCAGCTCCACATCCTCAGGCTTCGGCAACAGATCCTGATCAATGGGTAGAGTCCACAAGACTTCCACTAACATCAGAGAGCCCAAAACTGGTATCCACAGCAAGAGCAACTCCATGATTTAAATGCATATTTCCACCAGGCTTTACTTTTTTATATGGGAGTGTTGTCAGGGTTGTTGGGCAATCACAGCTGGGTCTACCTGCCCCAGTTTTCTGGAGGTTTTGTGGTTAAAACCTCCCAATGAAATGTCTGTATAACACGTCTGGGCTTTCTGTCTGTAATGGGCAAAGACGTGTGTGCAGTGTGTTTTGTAGTGTAGAAACCAGAAGCTGAAAGTGTTGTTTGTGAATTCTGTATATTGTAGTCAGTCAAGTCAAAACCTGCAGCCATTACACTCATCTGCCCTCATATCTGTGTATCAGTCTTACACAGTGATAAACAGATTCGATCATAAAAGCTGATGCAAGGAGAATTTGACTGTGAGACACATACAAAAACACACACACATACATATATTGTAAGGTTTAAACAGTCATTCTTTTATTTCGACACAATGTGACTGATAAATAAATCTCCACTCAAAAGTGAGGAAGTACAGTGTTTTTGCTTTTCATTGTTTAATTTAATCAATGTATTCGGGTAATTTCCTTGCTGCATGTTTATGGATTTACAGTATTTCAACATCCAAGCCAGGAATTTGCTTTCTCAACTTCAACAACTTGTTTTTGGGTGTAGTCGTATTTGTGGACTTGTGGTCCGATGAAGAAGTAGATGAAACCTGAGAAGAAAAATGAGATGTTAAAGGAGCAAACAAAGTGATTCACATATTTAGCCTTTATCGTGCTGTGTTGTCTGGAATGTTTTTGCCGTTTGGTGCTGTTGGTGATGATTATGATGAGCATCTGAACTTGAATATCCACTTTTGCTCACAAATGTATGTCTTTAAGTGGTAAAGAGGGTAAATCATACAGTTTAAATCATAGAGGGGAACCATATGCTCAGTAAAAACACCTCTACACTGAGCTGATGTGTACTACTTATAAGAATGCAACTTGCTCCCTCAAGCTACAGACAGAAGTATACCACCTCCAAACTTTACACTGTTGAATGTGTATTATGTATTTTTTTTCTTGTGGAACATTTTTACATTTGAGTAAGATTTAAATGAACGAGCAACGTTAATACTGTCTCACCCTCTTTATAAAAAGCTGCATTTATCGTTGTGTTGACTCCAGGAAAGTCCTCGCTGATGTACTTTGGGTAACCAAAATCCATAACCCTTCGGTTTTCATTGTAACTGCGAAGAGACACGATATAAACAAAGTGAGAAGGCACGACTCATGATCATCAAAGACAAAACATTCGTTCCTGGCTGTTACTGTTATGGTCATGTCATCAAAGTCCAAATTGAGCCCTCTGTTCTCTGTGTGAGGTCTGAATGACAAACAAAATCTGCAGGTCGGATCTGAGTCAACTTCTTTAATGTGCAAGTCCCTACCTACCGGTGCTTTGTGATTTGCTTCGGTTATGCCACCACATTTTCATTTAATATGATGTAATAAAGGCGCTTAGGGTAAAAAAAAAAGTAGTGTGTCATTTAATTTAATTCAGTCTGTAGTGCACACATACATGGATTTGTTTTGATGCTTTTGATAATGCCTGTCTTTATAGAGGAAAAATTACATTTTACAGTGCCAGACATGAGTATTCTCGTTCCTGCAGTGCATGGCTTAAATGGTTAAAGTCCCCCTCCAGTACTTAAACTAGTACTTTGTTTAACATGGTTTTCCCACAAAAAAAGATACTCTGAAAGGGAGCTGGAGCAGATCTACTCTCTCTCCCTCATTCACAAATTCTGGATCTGGCTTCCGCCCCACACACCAACACTGCGTGTAGCAACTTTCGGCTTTCCCCAGCTCTGACACAGTGCTACAGGGGCTAAACTGGTGAAAGAGCTTTGAGCATCAAGATGGCCAGCGTTAGCATTAGAGGAAATATTGGCATGAATTAGCCATTGTTATGTGCAGCAGCCTGTTCCCTCTCTCTCTCTGTCAGCCTGGTCTCCCTCCTCCCTCTGCCTGCTGCGCACCTGAGTGCAATCAGGTGTGATATGTACTCAGGTAGAGAGAGGAGGAGGTGATAAGAGGGACAGGGAGTGTAGAGACAGGAGAGGCATGGCACATGGCACACTGACAGCCGATCAGGTAGGGAGGAGTCTTTTTCTTCCTCCCTTGTTTTTCCTCTCCCCAAACTGGTTCTTTTCCCCCATGCTCTTTTAGGTGCTGGGGTTTTGTTGTTTTAGTTTGTTGTGTTAGTTTGGGTTGGAGATTGCAGATAGTCATGTTATTCGTCTCTTTTGTTTCTTTAGGTTTAATTAGTTTAGGGGGAGACGCTGGGAGCGACTGCCCACTGCGTGGCTGGCCCAGCGTCTTGCCTCCTTTTATTCCTTTTGGCCAGGGTCTCAGTCCCTTTTTGTTTTCCTTTTAGTTTGTTTGTGCTTTTGTTTAATGTTTTGGGGTATACAATAAAGCTGGTGGGTAAACTGTTACCTTTGGTGTGGCGTCCTCTTTTTATATGTTGCAGCCTCCTGCCCCTATTGAGCCGGGTTTTGTTATTGTTTGTATGGAGGAAGTGCACAGACATCACCCCTCTCCGTAGAGGGAATGTGAAAACATTTATCTAGTGACAAACTTTGCACAGATACTAATCATGATACACAAGGTTAAACATTTTAGGGTACAGAAATATGAGAAACACTTATTTTGGTAGAGGGGGACTTAAAATGAACTTAAAACAATCATAGGAATGGTCCTTTAAGTGAGTGCAATAGTTATCATGGTCATGGTCATTTGTTGTCTTACCTCCAGTAAATATCATGCATAAAAAAGAGGGTGCGTCCTGTTTTCACGACATGCACTGCTGCATCAACGTCCTGCACCCAGGCTGGAAATCCAAAGTGTGTGAGTGCTCGGGGCTTTCCCTTCACAAGAGAGCCTTTCACTGTCCAGAACATGGATTCTGTCAAAACAAGGTAGGAGAAAAAAATCTATGTTTTGATATTCATGTATATCAGAGGGCTTTCACTCATTTGGTGATTGTCAGAATCATAATATCTTTGAATCTGTTACACTGAATGTTTGTGTGTGTAGAGTTCTGGGGTGATTATTGGTTGATTGTGTATAGAAACTGGGGTTAGATTTAATCATAAGAAAACCTACTGTCTGTTGCACTTTATTTGAAACATTGAATTATTAAAGATGACAAACGTACCATGAATGAGGTAAGCAGTGGATCTGCGAGGCACCCAGAAGGCAGCGTCGATGCTGGATTCAATTTTGGGCATAAAATTGGTGATGGGACCTTCTTTGATGTCATATTGCTCGTTGTGTTTAATCCAGAGATACCTTGTGGGAGAACATGTTGGTTAGGTCAAAACATTCATGATTATGGCGTAAACAATCACATATTCATCTACTTGGAACAAAGTAAAACCATATAAATGTATTGCTACTTTTACATGACAAGAAGAAGATGGTATTCAGTTTGTATTAAATGGTAAAATAACACTTTTACATATTAAACCATCAGATCTGAAGAACATGAGACTCACTCATTTACAGATACAAAAAATGACCTTTGACCTCTTTCCTTTTCTGAAGAGTAAATATATCTTCTTATGAATAATAGGTGTGAATTAAAGAAAGAAAGAAAAATCATCAACATGCTTTTCTCTGAAAAAGAAGGTGGCATCCCCGACAGTGGACACGGCGTCAAAGGTCAGGTCTTTAGCACATTTGTTCTCCATGAGTTGAGGGAACAGCGATCCCGACAGCCAGGCATTATTCTGTGAGCTCCAGCCATGCCTTGGAAAGTAATTCGGACGACCTCTAACTGGACCTAATCAGAACACACTCAAAGGTCAGGTTCTACTTCAATACAACTATTACTACAGTGTTACTGTTTTCAAGTGCAATACGTTCACAATACAAAATAAATAAAAATTGTTTACTGTAAAGTGCGTTGATATTTGCTATATCCTCGTTGGATAATAAGTTGGCTGAGTGAGAGGATTTGTACGTCGGGTACATCAGAGACTGTGGGTTTCTGGAGTGCTTCAGGCCCAGAGCATGGCCAAATTCATGTGCAGCGACAACAAACAGATTAAAACCTGCAACAGCACAACAAATACATCCAAATGAATGATATTGTCTAATAAATTCCTTCAGTATCATCATTGAGTGCCAGTGTAATTCATTTCAGCACCTGTCTGTCCTGCTGTCCAGTGCTCATCGTCATCAAAGTGTGTGTCCCCTCCAACGCCCAGCCCTGGACCAAAGGCATGAGCCAGTGTGCCTCTGGGTCCGTCAAATGGGTACAAGTCACCATGTTCTTTATGATATAATCCGGGCCAAACATGAAATCGAAACCACAGAGAACACAATTTTCTTTCATGCCAAAAGAAAATTACAGGCTTCTGTTCACATCGTCTAAATGAGTCTGTGAAGTTCAGCAGCCACAGCATGATGACACTGCGCTGGTTAGCAATTAGATTACAACCGAATATCCCTGTGTGTACAGTATATCCAAGGGATTGTGTTTTATACAACACATGATTTATCACTGAAAGGCGTATTTCTGTGAGCATGAGTTAACATGTTAAATGCACTTCAAAATATCGTCTCTACTTGTCCTGTGTGAAGCAAAAAGACAAACCCACCGTGGGTCGCAAACTCCACCATGATGTCAGCGTTGCGGGTGTGCGACCTGACAAACGTCAGACTGCTGGCTCTGGCCCAAACACTGAAAGCTGACTCAACCAGCGAGTCGACAGTGTTGCGAGGCAAATCTCTGGTGTACCTGCCAATGCTGTAACACAAATAAGTACATGGCATGTTGTTGATGAACACAAGGATCAAGACACAGTATACCTTGAACATAAGTCTCGTAAATTGGTCGTAAATTCTTCAGACTTTTTGAAGAATAAGAGCTACCCAATGTCCACAGATGACATAACATGTACTATAGGTTACACGGCTTTCGACAATAGCTGCTTATCTTAGCTTCTCTTTAATTATGGATGTATTCTGTATGAAAACCAGCTGGCGTGACTCTAACAGAACGAGCAAAAGAATGGATGAGGATGTTCCAGACAGTGTTACATAAGTTCAGGCATGTATGGCGAACTTGGCACACTAACAAGCCCATAATAGCTCCCAAAGGCAGGAGTCCCAAACCCAAAAATCTGTTAGCCACGATGATTTGTGACAGCTACAACTCCCTATTTCTCCCAAAGGTTTTATTGCCTGCTGCCGTAAATGTTTCCCACGTATTGGCGGTGTTTGCGCTTTAGGGACAACCATACTGTTATATTTTTGGCAAGTTCAGTTCAGTCAAATGTTTCACTACAGATGTATCTTTTAGACAGTAATTCTATTAGACTTTACAAGTAAAAAGAGTGATAGCATGTTGACCATTAAACATCATTAAAGATCACATAGATACCTGTAGGTGATGACATTCTTGTTCCATCGTGTCCCCTGGATGTGGCTGTAATCCTCCACATCTGGAACGCCACACCGAGGGCTCCTCATTAACTCCAGCGTGTCTGAGTCCAGCACGCCTGTTGCATTGAGCCCAAAGAATATCTGCATGTCTTTCACCTTGGAAGTGAAGGAGGGCCCGCTCCGCTTCATGCGCCCCATGGTTTCTTTTTCCAGGTTGTAGTACTGCTGGAGGTATTCCTGTGAGTAGATTCGAGGTCCAAATCAGACATCATGTTGCACTGAAGAGCCAGGCATATTAACTTGTCCCGTGCAACTCAATTAATTGCCAAAGTTGTATTCCCTTTGTGGATCCTTTTGTTTTGCAGCATGCATTCTAGCAGATTACACATTTTTGTCGTACTTTGTAGCATCTTGCACATTGCTTTCATTCATTTCCCATGCAGATCACCTTTCCCAACATTTCCTTCCATAGAAAAACAAGAGTACAATTATGAAAGCAAATTAAGGAGAGAGTAAAATGAGGATGCTGAAGGATGCATGCAGTATAACAGCTACGAGGACTCCGAGGGCAGAGCAGTTACTTACCTCCGCCCCCCACCCACACAAAAACAGAAGAAATAAATACATAATCTCAGTATCCCACACACAGCTGTGAATGGATCCTCGCAATTTCCCTCCTTCAATAGAAATACCTCCAAATTGGCATGTTTCTGGCATTGTACAAGAGATTAAGTCACATGCAGTTCAATCTCAAACTTTTGTATTGCAGCTCATGCAATTATGCACTTACTGTGGCCAGCTTCAAGTCAACCTGTGGTTCTGTGGAAGGAGTGCTCTCTGTCTCCGGCATAAATGTGGGTGCCGTAAAACACGGACCGGGCATGAGTAAGACCAAGAGACAGCAGGAAAGCAGCATGACATGCATTTCACAGACTTACACTACTACATGAATTGTAGTGGCCTAGTTTAAGCACATGAAGATGGAAGTTCTGGTTAATGAGAAAGCCTTTTAAATGGTTATTGTGACTCATGCCACTTGCAAATCCAAGGGAAGCCTCACGATGGAATTGGGAGGGGTTTGCAGAGAGCCAAGGACAGTGAAACGAGAAAAGAAAGAAATGACAGTTGAACAGTTTTGGTCATGTGACATTTTTGCTCCAATGATGATCTGATCTCATCTGGCTTCAATTTCAAGATCTTCAATCCAATGCAAATTTAGGAAAGATTGTGTTTCCATAATGATCAAAGCAATGTGAATAAGATTAAGATACAAAATTTACACAGGGATTTTAAGAATGTGCAGTGTCCTGACTCACTGATAATCCCAAACAAATGGTGAAACTGCAACATGAGGCAACACACAGTACAGTCAATGATTCTTTCTGCAATCATGTTCTTATTGTAACTGTAAGTATGTTATGCATAAACATGTTGATATTTCCACCATCAACAGCTCTGATATTGAGTAAATTATTTCCTCTGCAGGGAACCTCAGCTAAACTGCCTGCAGACTGATGCAACACAATGAACTGGGTGGCAGCGCTCAATCCCACGCATTCTGCAAGCTCTCCCGAAATAACCCCGTCAAAGCCTATTCTTGACCCGTTTTAGCAGCAAGTGCATGTAAGACCTTCCAATCAGAGAGTTCGCGGAGAGGGAGCCTAAATTGCAGGGGTGGATTTAAGGCCTTCGAAAAAGAAAAATGGCCGCCAGCCAGGCCGCCTGACTGGCAAGGGTGGTGCCGAGCAGTACATTCAGGCTACAATTACGGTTGATTGGTCATTGTGGAGCTTTATGCGACCGACAGCATTCCTCTGTGGGGCAACAGGAGCTGAGTTTTCCATAATACGCCGCGCTCTTTTGCAGAAGGACTTGAAAATTTGTGTCACTCTGGTTTTATGGTCTGAGTACAGACATGGTAATGAAGTCATTTTAAGGAGGAGTGATGATTGAAAGTGTAGCTTGGAGCTGCAAGGTTACAAGCTGGGAGAGACCGCTGTGGTAATGAAACCAGTGGAAACATCTCTGTTTTGCCCCAACACTTTCTCACAGACTTGGTGCCAGAGATGGTTCATTTCAGAACAAATAGCTGAGATGAGTAATATTTGTCTTGGAAAGCGGCTTCTTTTCTGTCTGTAATTATAAGTAATACTTTATGCAGTGCTTCAAGACACCATTTATCATCAAAGTACAAAAAGTACTGAAGGGGTGACTGAGAGTCAGATTCACATGACAGATGAATGCATTAATAATGCAAACACCAATGAATAATATTCAACATCAGCATCATAAACTGAAAATGTATTCTTTCATGTCTCCTTGTCCCTCAAAACCACACCAAACTGTGAACACGCTCCAGATTTTTCTTCCCTGCTTCAGATTTCTGTGGTCTTTTAAAACGTGTCACTCCAATATTTATTTTGCAAGCATGCAAATGTAGTTGTTTTAAAATGGCATATCCACCATGAGATATAGGCACTCGAACAAACAGTGAATTAAACTAAACTGAAACAAATGCTGGTGCCTTTAAAGCCTCTGTGCCTCTGTGTAGCATTTGAAAATATCTGACTTTGGCTCCCCCTAGTGGCAGTATCAAGAAACGTCACATCCAAACTGAGATGAATTGGTGAAAGCAATATTTACAGGTCCACTGTGGGATTTGGGAGGATATATTCGCAGAAATTGAATATAATAAAATAAGTATGTTTTCTTTAGTGTATAATCACCTGAAAATAAGAATCATACTGTTTTTGTTAGCTGTTTATATCTAAACAGGGAGCGGGTCCTCGTTTACAGAGATCGCAATGTTGCACCACCATGTTTCTACAGTAGACCAGAACGGACAAACAAAAAACACTGGCTCTAGCTGGGCCCCTCTGCAACAAGAGCATCAGAAAAACACCCATTTATTTAACTTGAAATTGCTTAAGTGTTTGCTTTATTCATATTCAGTGTCATCCAGACAGGATGTTAGTGTGTCTGTGACTTCCTGGAACTTACGGACTGAAGGCTGCTGGAAACTAGCCTCGCGTAAATACCCACCCCCTTCGTCTGTCTCATTTGAACGAGATGGCGGAGAAGTAGTGCAAGTGTACCTGTTACATGCATTCTTTGCAATGAAACGCTGTAGGCTAATTCACATGCCTATGTGACTACAAAGAGTAACGTTAATGATATTTCGTGCAAGACTGTCATGTTATAATTAAGTTTATTTCATTCACAACGGTGTTCAGCGGACTGTCAGTGATGCACTGCGGTCAAGCCAGCTGTGGTTCGCTTTTGCTTGGTCAAATCAGCTGCATGGGGCGGCACGGTGGTGTGGTGGTTAGCACTCTCGCCTCACAGCAAGAGGGTTGCCGGTTCGATCCCGGGCGTGGGAGCCCTTCTGTGCAGAGTTTGCATGTTCTCCCCGTGTCAGCGTGGGTTCTCTCCGGGCACTCCGGCTTCCTCCCACAGTCCAAAGACATGCAGATTGGGAACTAGGTTAATTGGTAACTCTAAATTGTCCATAGGTGTGAATGTGAGCGTGAATGGAATGTCTCTATGTGTCAGCCCTGCGATAGTCCAGGGTGTACCCTGCCTCTCGCCTGATGTAGCTTATGTGTAACTTGTATGTAACTTATTTTCCATAAGTAGTCCATGATTCATATACCACTAAACTTAGTACTTCCTAGACTACGTGCATGAATAATATCAAGTACTTTTACTGTGTACTTCTCGAGTAACCCTGTGTCAAAATCCTTAACAGATGACAAGATTAAGGATAGTTCACCCAACTTTGATGTGGAATAAAAAACTTGTTTTCCATAAGTAGTCTATGATTCATATCCCGCTGAACTGTGGTATTGCTCCCTTTTTGTTAGGTAAAAGATCAGAGTATTTCCTCTAACACTGTGTAAATCTGAAACTTGGATTCATGAGTAGGTGTTTTTCCAGTCATAACACCCCAAGCACATATGGCCATGGATACAACTTGAGAACTGAGTTGACCATCAGCCAGCAGATGTTGACTGTGGTTGACTAGGAGCAGAAGAGAAGAGAAGAGTTGAGATAGATTTGCCAATCCTAGCTGACAGTAACATCAAGAAGATGCCAGGGCTTCCTCAGTAACTACTTATTAGTTCATCATTTGTTCCTCATTAGTTCCCCAGTAACTACTCTAATTTTGTGTAGCTTAGTTCCTCAGTAACTACTCATTCGTTCCTCATTAGTTCCTCAGTAACTACTCTAATTTTGTGTACCTTATTGTAAAGTGTTACCCATAAATCATACAGAGACGCAATCTGGAAAGGAAACAAGACAGACTGTGTCCTCATTCCCCTGCTTTACCTGCATTATACAGGTCACATATTTGTCACCGTGGTCTCCCAGCCCTGGCATCTTCTTGATGTTACTGTCAGCTAGGATTGGCAAATCTATCTCAACTCTTCTCTTCTCTTCTGCTCCTAGTCAACCACAGTCAACATCTGCTGGCTGATGGTCAACTCAGTTCTCAAGTTGTATCCATGGCCATATGTGCTTGGGGTGTTATGACTGGAAAAACACCTACTCATGAATCCAAGTTTCAGATTTACACAGTGTTAGAGGAAATACTCTGATCTTTTACCTAACAAAAAGGGAGCAATACCACAGTTCAGCAGGATATGAATCATAGACTACTTATGGAAAACAAGTTTTTTATTCCACATCAAAGTCGGGTGAAATATCCTTAATCTTGTCATCTGTTAAGGACTTTGACAAAGGATTACTCAAAAAGTACACAGTAAAAGTACTTGATATTATGCATGCACGTAGTCTAGGAAGTACTAAGTTCAGCGGTATATGGATCATGGACTACTTATGGAAAACAAGTTTTTTTATTCCACATCAAAGTTGGGTGAACTATCCTTAATCTTATCCTCTGTTTAGGATTTTGACACAGGATTACTCGAAAAGTACACAGTAAAAGTACTTGATATTATGCATGCACGTAGTCTAGGAAGTACTAAGTTCAGCGGTATATGGATCATGGACTACTTATGGAAAACAAGTTTTTTATTCCACATCAAAGTTGGGCGAAATATCCTTAATCTTATCCTCTGTTTAGGATTTTGACACAGGATTACTCGAAAAGTACACAGTAAAAGTACTTGATATTATTCATGCACGTAGTCTAGAAAGTACTAAGTTCAGTGGTATATGAATCTTGGACTACTTATGGAAAATAAGTTTTTTGTTCCACATCAAAGTTGGGCGAAATATCCTTAATCTTGTGATCTGTTAAGGATTTTGACACAGGATTACTTGAAAAGTACACAGTAGAAGTACGTCATATTATGCATGCACGTAGTCTAGGAAGTACTTAGTTCAGTGGTATATGAATCATGGACTACTTATGGAAAATAAGTTTGTTATTCCACATCAAAGTTGGGTGAAATATCCTTAATCTTATCCTCTGTTAAGGATTTTGACAAAGGATTACTCGAAAACTACACAGTAAAAGTACTTCATATTATGTATGCACGTAGTCTAGGAAGTGCCAAGTTCAGCGGTATATGAATCATGGACTACTTATGGAAAATAAGTGTTTTATTCTACGTCAAAGTTCAGCAAAATATCCTTGATCTTGTGATCTGTTAAGGATTTTGACTAAGGATAGACCGATACATCGGCCGGCCGATATATCGGGCCGATATTTGAGTTTTTTACTTGTATCAGCATCGGCCGATATGCGCATGGGTTCGCGGATTTATTTTTCCCTGGCATGATTTACAGACAGGCATCCACGGGCAGCTCTGTGTTGCCGGAAGACCCTGCAGCACACATGCAGCGAATCCTACTGTGTACAGTAGTTGTTGTTTTATTTATACTTCAGCTTAAATATTTGTTTATTTTATAAAGACATTACTGGAAGATTTAAGAGCACTGAACTCTTTTTTTTTATTTGAATGTATAATAATAATAATATTCTACCTGTTCTACCTCAACTTTCCATCTTGTTTTAGTATTTTTTACTGTTCAATAAATGTTTCTTATTTTAAACTTGAGACCTGTAATATTTGTTATCATTAAGTCATTTTTTTATGTAAATTGAGGGAGCAAAAGCAGTATCGGCCCCAAATATCGGCTCAAGAAAATCAGCAGTCTATAATCGGTCATCGGCTATGGGTGATGGAAAAAAATCGGTATCAGCATCGGCCCTAAAAAATCCATATCGGTCTATCCCTAATTTTGACACAGGATTACTCAAAAAGTACACAGTAAAAGTACTTCATGTTATTCATGCATGTAGTCTAGGAAGTACTTAGTTCAGCGGTATATGAATCATGGACTACTTATGGAAAATACGTTTTTTATTCTACGTCAAAGTTGGGCAAAATATCCTTCAACTTTGCCTGTGCAGTCTGACCCACAGTCACTCCCAGCAGCTCTTCAGAGCCGTTTCATTACGATTACCGTAAGTGTTGGTAGATTCGCGCACTAGAAAAAACGTGCGGCTGATTTGACCAAGCAAAAGCGAACCACGATAGGTGGCTGTTAAATGTGCAGCTGCTCGAGTGATATCACCACGCACACACACATACACAAACACATTTGCCCATCATTAATTGTCCTGCATGTCATGTGAGTAGAATCATGTTTAATAGGCTGTAGGTAATATTAATTATTAATATTAATATTAATATTAATATTAATATTAATTAGCCTATTATTATTACTTTCACCAGAATAGGACGTCGCTTTACGTGACGCTTCAGAGTAAGGCCGTCTCATGTCTCTTACCAGCAATCCTCGCTCCTCACTCCTAACTCCTGACTCCTTAAATGTTTTCCTAAGTGGGAGGGACTAAACAGTTTGGTAAGGTAGCTAGGTTAGGTGGTTAGCAGTAATTTCAAGGGACTTCTTGGGACATACCCCTGGTGTCTATTCACTCTGAATTTTGTCTGGATTCTGTTTCCGGTCTAGGGAGCGGATGCGGTATTCACCAAATTCACCAAACTAAAAGTGTTCACCATAGTAAAACTTTAAATTCTGGCGCACCATCGATTCGGGGTGATGAGGGGTGTAAGAAAATCGATTAACTTAATGGCTTGGGGCTTTTCTTGTAAATTATATTCTTTAAATTAAAAGTTTCACCGCATTTTTATTAGCTTAGTGCTTTTATTTTTATGGAAAGGCACATCCATCGAATTCCGGATCCTGTCTCACTCGCCCTGGTTCCGTTTCCTTACCAAAACGGTCACTAACGGCCCCAGACTAGCTGGAAACTGTCGGGAAACTGTCCGACTTCACCGCAGCTTTTTGTCACCGCCCCTGCTGCGGCCGCCTGCTCTCGTCTACTTTTCATGCTGTGCAAAGAGGCGCAAATTACAAGATGAGACCCTTATGAAAGTTTCACTTTAGTTCACACTGGTCTACTGCTACAGGCATTAAAATATGTGATGTTTAGATTAATTGTTAGTGTTTAGCCACCATGGAAATAAGCTCACATTAGCTTGCAAAGGTCACAAAGGTGACTTGAGAACATTTATGATGTTGGGCTACTTTTTAGGGCAACATGGCATAGCAACATACCTGCTAACAGAAATTAAAGTGAGTTGTAGGGAATATATACACCATATAATGTATAGGTGCAACAAGCAGTGGTAACATAAAAATTCTAGAGTGTTGACATATCTGCCGTTGCAATATTGCCAAATTGAGTATCCCTCAATATTTTTGCATGTGCCTTTTAAATTTGAAAAGTAGTAAAGTTTAAGTCAACAATTTAACATAGCCAGCATGCTAGCTAGCTAGTTAATGCTTTCTACATACCAACTGCTTGATAATTTACGTTAATAACTCCCCCCACTGCTAATTTAAAAAGGCCAACACAAACAAATGCTCTTGGTTTATCATGTGAAAGATTGCTTCCTCATAAGCCTCGCTTTAATTATGCAATACCTTCTATCAGTGGGCACAGTTTAGGCCACAGTTGACGGGCTAGCACGCTAACGCTAGCATGCATATATTAGCATGCTAGTGTTAGCGTGCTACAGCTAGCCCACTAACTCTGGCAGCCAGAAACAAATATCTATGACTCAATGACCCTTTGTCGACCCAAACAAAAACACATTTTTTTGTAGTGGCCTTTCTAAAAAGAGCAGGAATGAAAGTGTTACTGTAGTAGATAATACTAAGCAGCTAGCGCCCTAGCTGGCTAACTGTTAGCTCACCTTTGCAAGCTAATGTGAGCTTATTTCCATGGTGGCAAAATACTAACAATTAATCTAAAAAACATATATATATATATATATATATATAGATAGATAGCAGCAGCATGGCGCTCTTTGATGACATCACAAACGTTGATTGGCTGGACACAGTTCTGTCCCAGGACTATCATACAAAATATTCACAGGACTACAACCACTTGGCAAAATCAGGATGTGTGGAAGAGACAGACTATTTAGCTCCCAGTAAAACCTACTGAACGTCTGTATCACAAATAAGATGAGCATGAAATTAGTTATCAGAGAAAAGCTTGGGTGCAAATTCACCTGCTGTGGATGAGCCACCGAATTCTAACATGCCACACGTCAGGGAAGCGCTGATTTGTTACGTGAAACTACTTTAATCAGTGTTTTTAGTGTTTTCAACTACCTAGTCTATTTGTTGTAGAAGAGACCTGCAGATAATTTGGCCTCCTGTTAAAAACACCTGAACAATGAACACTGAAGAAGTCTCACTAGGTGAAGTCTCAGCTGGTTGCACTCTCCAATCCTCACCACTAGATGCCACTAAATCCCCCTAAATTTTACACACAGACCATTGAAGGCATTTGCACACCAAGTTTGTATTTTTTGTCTGATATGTTCAAAAATAAATACAACTTAAGGTTGTGTCAAAACTTTTACACATTGACTCAGAGTGTTCAACACCATTGTTTCCAACACTGAGCTTAAAAAACTGCCCCACACATTTCACAGGTATGCACAGGTGTGAGGGAACTAATCAGCTGTGGGTGTGTTTCTCAATAACTGACAACAGCCTGTGCACATACACAATAAAGGCTATTTACAAAATTATTCACAAAAAATGCGGATCTAATGAATGAACACATCGGCCTTGCAGCTTTCATAAACCACTCAAAATTTCCAACATTGTATATTCCTATGCCATGTGTCATAAATTGGTCTTTTTGAGATCCCAAAACCATTATAGCATGTTGGAAATAATGGTGTTCAATGCACCTGCATCTGAGACAAGTTGGAGTTGGATGTGCAAATACTTTTCTTCACACAAATAGAACAATAAAAAGCATCAGACTCTGTGCAAGTTTCTGTGCATAATAATTCTTATTGGATGACAGATTAATGAAACACATAACCAGTGAAAAATGTAGATTTGGTGTGCAAAGGCCTTTAGACTGCACTAATTATAACTGACTGTCTCATTTTTCCACAAGAAAACCTTTGAGAAGATTAAGTAATCTGTAATCACATAAATGTTCTGTTCGCAGTGGCTTTAAAAACATGTTGGATGTAATGCACTTTCACAAAAGTAACATAAGGAATGATCCAAAAGCAACAACCGAGACTAGATAGCAAATCATTTTGTAGTGACATGGATATTTCTGGTTTCTTCCCAGAAAACATAAAAAAATATATATATTTTTACAGGCTTTTTTTGGAAGACAGAACTAATCTGACATCAAAGTTGTTTGTGCTCTATTTATTCAAATTTAGCACTTCAGCATGAGGTTGTGGTAATGCCGGGGCATGACGAGAGGCATGCAGGAAACCAGAGGGACAAGAGCCGTGAGTTTGTGGGCTTCCACTCCATCACAGCCTCCTGCTAGAGTCTCTGCTGCCCTCCTGAGGTTCCTCTCCAGTATGTAGCTTATAAATTTTGCTGAGTGGGTCTGACCTTACACTGCGGCCGTCATTGTGGTTTGAATGTCAGCGGCTGCTCAGAAATTGCAGTTACTCAGCATTTTAATTGAAGCCTTTTTGGTGTTTTATTTGTAGACTTGCAATGTGCGAAGATGAAATTACAGTTTCAACCGTGTACTATATCATTTCTGATACATCTTTAGCATCTGTGTAATCTAAATCCTCTCTTTACTGTAAACTGTAGCTGATTCATATTGTGGCTCACAGACCAAGCCCATTGCCATAATCTAACCCACATTACACGCACATTCAAGATAAACGCAGATATAATGTTACAAAAGAAGCAGTATACAAAGTTTCAGACAACAAAAAAGTTGATTGTCATCGAGTTTGTGGTGATGTATTCCACACTTGGAGAAAACTTTAGGTAATCTTTTTTTTTGCAAGGGTAGCACGTCATATTGAAACCTAAAATCTGAATCAAAATGAGCAAAACAAATTAGCAAAAAAAAATTAAAAAAAAAACACACACATACAGCTCACTGAGGTGCTTTGCTGACAGAGCGTGTTTGAAGTTTGTTTGAAGCAGCTACAGGCACACAACAAACACTCAGTTGTTTAGTCACCAAATGCATATTTACACCAAAAACATTATTAAAATGTAGACTTGCACATTAATGATGATGTTGAATGTGGAACAAAGGGAAGAGGTTCCACTACAGCTCCATAAATGAGGCTGTCTTCTACTTCCTTTGAAATGTACACCGTCGGCTGTAGAATCAGCAAAATGTAAATGCAACTTCCATTTCATGACTCACTGTCTAGAGTGAGGCAAGTGATTCATTAATCCTTGCATGGGTAAGGACAAACTGAAAAAACTGCATAAAAAATGTGTGAATATACAGTACAGGCCAAAAGTTTGGACACACCTTCTCATTCAATGCGTTTTCTTTATTTTCATGACTATTTACATTGTAGATTCTCACTGAAGGCATCAAAACTATGAATGAACACGTGGAGTTATGTACTTAACAAAAAAGGTGAAATAACTGAAAACATGTTTTATATTCTAGTTTCTTCAAAATAGCCACCCTTTGCTCTGATTACTGCTTTGCACACTCTTGGCATTCTCTCCATGAGCTTCAAGAGGTAGTCACCTGAAATGGTTTCCACTTCACAGGTGTGCCTTATCAGGGTTAATTAGTGGAATTTCTTGCTTTATCAATGGGGTTGGGACCATCAGTTGTGTTGTGCAGAAGTCAGGTTAATACACAGCCAACAGCCCTATTGGACAACTGTTAAAATTCATATTATGGCAAGAACCAATCAGCTAACTAAAGAAAAACGAGTGGCCATCATTACTTTAAGAAATGAAGGTCAGTCAGTCCGGAAAATTGCAAAAACTTTAAATGTGTCCCCAAGTGGAGTTGCAAAAACCATCAAGCGCTACAACGAAACTGGCACACATGAGGACCGACCCAGGAAAGGAAGACCAAGAGTCACCTCTGCTTCTGAGGATAAGTTCATCCGAGTCACCAGCCTCAGAAATCGCAAGTTGACAGCAGCTCAGATCAGAGACCAGATGAATGCCACACAGAGTTCTAGCAGCAGACCCATCTCTAGAACAACTGTTAAGAGGAGACTGCGCGAATCAGGCCTTCATGGTCAAATAGCTGCTAGGAAACCACTGCTAAGGAGAGGCAACAAGCAGAAGAGATTTGTTTGGGCCAAGAAACACAAGGAATGGACATTAGACCAGTGGAAATCTGTGCTTTGGTCTGATGAGTCCAAATTTGAGATCTTTGGTTCCAACCGCCGTGTCTTTGTGAGACGCAGAAAAGGTGAACGGATGGATTCTACATGCCTGGTTCCCACTGTGAAGCATGGAGGAGGAGGTGTGATGGTGTGGGGGTGTTTTGCTGGTGACACTGTTGGGGATTTATTCAAAATTGAAGGCACACTGAACCAGCATGGCTACCACAGCATCCTGCAGCGACATGCCATCCCATCCGGTTTGCGTTTAGTTGGACCATCATTTATTTTTCAACAGGACAATGACCCCAAACACACCTCCAGGCTGTGTAAGGGCTATTTGACCAAGAAGGAGAGTGATGGAGTGCTGCGGCAGATGACCTGGCCTCCACAGTCACCGGACCTGAACCCAATCGAGATGGTTTGGGGTGAGCTGGACCGCAGAGTGAAGGCAAAGGGGCCAACAAGTGCTAAACACCTCTGGGAACTCCTTCAAGACTGTTGGAAAACCATTTCAGGTGACTACCTCTTGAAGCTCATGGAGAGAATGCCAAGAGTGTGCAAAGCAGTAATCAGAGCAAAGGGTGGCTATTTTGAAGAAACTAGAATATAAAACATGTTTTCAGTTATTTCACCTTTTTTTGTTAAGTACATTACTCCACATGTGTTCATTCATAGTTTTGATGCCTTCAGTGAGAATCTACAATGTAAATAGTCATGAAAATAAAGAAAACGCATTGAATGAGAAGGTGTGTCCAAACTTTTGGCCTGTACTGTATATGAAAAGAGAGTAGGTGTACACCCTAAAAGATAAGTGTAACTGTAACATGCTGCAAAACAAATTTAAAATCAACTTTTAAAAAAGGATCAGATCTTAATACAACAATGAAACTATGATGAAACTAATAGAAACACCCAATTGAAATCAAAACCAGGGTGTTATGCGAAAGCAACCAGTTCCATGTTCCATGTTTATCACGGCACGTCCGTCCGTTTGAGCTCATACATCATCTTTCGTCTGACGCAGCAGGGAAGTGGTTAATTTTTTGAATAAATCCATGATTCACAGTCACTTCCTCTGACACGATGAGGGCAAAGTTGCAAAAGCAGTGGGCTAGTCTATTTACACCAATTCCAGGCACTGGAATTAACAATAACAAAACCTAAAAGGCTTTGGGTTGGATGTTAACAAAGTGTGGATCTATCCTGAGATACAGCAAAGTGGGTCTTACAAGAAAATAAAGGCAACAAACCAATAAATAACACAGTCATGCAGCCAAAGCCGATGAACGATATGAGGTACAGTGGCCACTTCCTGTTGTGTCACAGAAAGGATGATGCAGGATGATGAGGGACCAGATGGGAGAGGAGGGAGAAGATGGTCTGTCCCTGTCTTCCTGGTATATGAGTATGACTTTGTGATGTCAATGATCTTTATGATATGAGTATGCGTGTCAGCTGGGTTATTTTGTGATGTTATGATGAATTGCCTGGGTGATTAGGCTATGCTGCAAATAATTTTTTCCACAGGGACAAATAAACGTATTTCGCTGGCAACCTTGTCATCTTTCGTAATGCTCCGTTGCAAACTTGGAAGAGCAGCTCATAATCCCAATCTTTGGATTCCTGTCTTCATAAAACACTTAATCTGATGCAGTTACATGCAAAAAACCATGACATGAGAACAATACCGCAATACCTGCAAATAAAGGCAGAACCACAGAGCTGTCTACAAACATCTAGCATATCAAACTAGCCACCTCAACACTGGATGTGTTACACAGCTAAACCAAGCATAATATGATATCTGAGAGCATGTTTTGATGCAGTGAGGTTGGACCCAAACAAAGGACGCTTAAAGGCAAGGAGACGGGGGTGTAATGGGAATGTATTTATTAAGGCTGGGGAAAAGGAAATGCAGACGTGGGAAAGCTTGGGCGGGTAGCTAGGAAACTGGGGCTGAAGCAGGTAGCGAGGCTGCTGGAGCAGGGTCTGAGGCCAGGGCTAGGGCTGACGAAACAATGGACAGGAGACATGGACTGGAGCCAGGGCAGACGGAAGTGCAGGAGACAGTTAGGCAGGGGATAACAGGCAACAACAAGCAACCAGGATAAATGCAGGTGAGCTGACAGGTAGCAGAGACTACAATCTGACAGACAGAGAAACAAAGACAGACAGAGAGGTGCTGGAAACACCTCGCCAGACCATTACGAGGCAGATAATTTCACAGATTCATCCAGGTATGGTGGCTGTTAATGAAAGTCTGACAACATAAAGCCAAGCCTTAGAAGCTGAGTCTGAAATGCCCACCCACACTTGTTATAGAGGACAAACATGAGTTTCCCAACATTATTTAAAACATTTTGCCCCTTTAGTGGTAACAATTCAGTTTCTTTGCAGTGTAATGAGCATTAAAGTCTTATGGGACGTCTAGGCTGTAGACTGTTGCTTTGAGACATGTAAGAACACCTCTTATTAAAAACTGGCAATGTTGCTAACCTCAGCAACCTGAAGTAATGTTCTAATTTCCATAACAGGAGTACCAAATAGTGTGCCATTTGTGGCTCACAGGTGAGTTTTCCAACCTGCCACGACCATAGAGGTCACACAACATGATTTTTATTTTTGACTACAGCAAGTGGGCCAAACAAAGTAATGTGTATGTTTCCATGTATGTCTGTGTTTGTGTATGTGTTTGTCGTGACATTTTAAAATAGCAGCAAAAATCCCCCTAGCTGCTAACTTCCCCTGGGATGACTCAGGAGCCCTCTGTTACCACCGTCTAAACAATGATGTTACTCCAAAAACATTTGTCTCCACCGGACGCTTAAGTGTTTGTTTTACATTACACATGATATCACTAATAGGATGCAGATGAGCATTGTTTATTCTGTGATGTTTGTGTAGCGCTCCTTTGTAACAACAAGTGACACCAGCAGTGTAATCTGTACGTCTTAATGACATGTGTGAGGTTTGGTTTTCTCTGGCAGCGCAGCAGCCTCACACTTTACAGCAACACTTGACAAACAGTCTCATACTTAGCCAGACATTGTCATTACGTAACATTTTCCTGAAGTATGTTGATAATTACTGGAATTGTGTCACTGTTAAATCATTCTGCCAAATGTCAAAACATCTCCTTATTGTTGTTATCGCGGCATTTTAAGTTGCTGCACTGTGTTTGTATCCAAGTTTGATTTAGGACAGTGTAAACAATTAAAAATGTATAATTCCAGTCATTTACAAGCCTTTTTTCTACTATGTAGAAGTTAAAGAGTTTCATTGTTGTGGCAGGAGCAAATAATTATACACCTTTGTTGTCTCACACAGACACAGATGTGAAAGATGCTGCATGTCTTTACCTGCCTAGACTCCACAGACCTGCAGGTACCCATACCTACTGTCTAGAACAACACTCGCAAGGTCTTTTATTGCCAAATATCATTTTGAACGCTGGTACTGCAATGCCAAACAGAAGAGTGGCTTAAACTTGTCAGAACTTTTCCTTTGAGATTACTGAAATATTGTTTCTTTTTTTTTTCTTTGAGAAGCATTGTTGTTTTCCATAAAATCAGTCCAGGTGCTTTAGTTCACAGCAGTACTTTGAGCTAAACGCTTGCTGAATGCTAACACGCTCACATTGAAATGCTAAAATGCTGATGTTTAGCAAATATTGTGCTCACTATGTTCGCCATTTTAGTTAAGCATGTTAGCGTGCTAACATTTTCTATTTAGCACTAGACACAAAATAAACCAGGCTAATGAGAGTGTCATTAGTTTTACAGGCATTTGGTCATTTTTATTAAAAAATACGAATATACCGGATTCATCCATCCATTTATAACTGCTTATCTGAAGCCGGGTCGCAACACTTTCCAGCTCCTCCTGGGGGACCCCAAAGCGTTCGCAGGCCAGATGAGATATGTAATCCTTCCAGCGTGTTTGGGATCTACCCCAGGGCCTTTTACCAGTGGAACGTGCCCAGAACACTTCCATCGGGAGGCACCCAGGAGGCATCCTGATCAGATGCCCGAACCACCTCAAGTGACCACTTTCGATGCGTAGGAGCAGCAGCTCTACTCTGAGCTCCCTCTGGATGTCCGAGCTCCTTACCATATCTCTAAGGCTGAGCCCCTCTGAGGAAACCCATTTTGGTCACTTTGTATCCGCGACCTCATTCTTTCGGTCACTACCCAGAGCTCATGACCACAGGTGAGGGTTGGGATGTAGATAGACCAGTAAATCCAAAGCTTTGCCTTCCGGCTCAACTCTCTCTTCACCATGATGGTCCAGCGCAGCACCCACATCACTGCACAATTTTACCTTATGATAGCGCTAAATGAAATGATAAAGGGACAGTTCTCCCCCAAATTAAAAATACATGATTTTCATTTTGTAGTGCTGTTTATCAGTCTAGATTGTTGTGGTGTGAGTTGCTGAGTGGTGGAGATATCAGCCATAGAGATGTCCGCCCTCTCTAGAATATAATGGAACAAGATGGCACTCGGCTTATGGTGCTTAAAGTGCCACAAAATGTCGACTGGAGAAACTCAACAGTGATGTCTTTATCCAGAATCATGACCCTGTTGCTCAAGATAATCCACAGACCTTGTTGTGAGCAGTTTCATATAGGAACTATTTTCTGTCTACTCAACTACACCTGCCAACCGCATCGCTGAGCAGAAGGAAGCGTGCATGTACTGCTCGCTCAGCTAGCACCACTGAGCTAGCTAATGTTACAGCTCAGCCGAGGACAACGCCATTAATGTTTACATCTCGTGCTGTCGCAAGCCTCTTGTCCATGAGTAGATGCACACTCCCTGCTGTGCAGTGATACGGTTAGCTGGTGTAGTTTGGTAGACAGAAAATAGTTCCTACATGAAACTGCTCACAACAAGGTCTGTGGATTATTTTGACCAACGTGGTCATAATTTATGGAAAGAGACATTGCTGTTGAGTTTTTCAGATGCACCTTTTTTTGGCACCTCAAGCCGAGTGCCATCTAGTTCCACAATATTGAAGAGAAGGCAGGCATCTCTACAGCTGATATCTCCAACACTTTGCAACTTACACCAAAACAATCTAGACTGATAAATAGCACTACAGTTAAGGGGGCATACCTGATGCGTGAACAAAATTTAATCATCATCTACAGTAGAAATCTAGTAGATGTAGTGATATTTCCCTGACTAAGTGAAAACTTACCTGACCTGTTGGTGCACTAGATCAAAAACATAGGTGATCACTAAAGTCATGAGGATTCAGCCTGTGGGCATTGTGAAGTCTGTACAAAAGCTTGAAACAGTTAATCTGATAGTTGTTGAGATATTTCAATCTGGACCAAAGTGGTGGACCAACACAGATCATTACTGTCATCCCAACAACAGTTCGAATTTCCTATTCATGATCAAATTGCTGTCTTGTATTTTGTGTTTTTTGCGCATCTGTAGATGTTATCATGACGTTAGCTGTGTGTTGTAATAAGCGGTTATTCAGAATTTGACGTGCAATTGTGTGTGTCACCAAGGTTTTCCTGCCGTGATCAAACCTCCTTCAGATTACGGTTCCCCTTAACTGAGAGAAACTGGGATCATTTACCTAATCAGTTTGTCATTGATGCTCTGTGTAATCCTGCTGACTCTGAGTCACACAACTACTGGACTTGGTAGGGAAAAAACTCAAATCAAGAAGAGCTGATTTCCATTATTACCACACAAAAGCCATGCAGAGAATTGTTTGTCTGGTTGTTTGTCTGTATGAGACGTTAATATCATAGAGGACATGTAAATTTAAACATCATGCTTTCATCATCTCTCTCTCTAGTTTGACGTGTGTTTGTTAGTCATGTATCCTTAAATGTCTTTACCTAAAATAGCAAGACACAGAATGACTATCATGAGACCAGCAGCAGCATGAAAGAATTCCCAAATTTCCCTATTTTTTATAGCAGGTCATACATTTATTCTCCACTGTACAGGGTGCACAGATGATAACTAATGATGTGACATCCTTATTAAGAGAGTCCCAGAGTATGTCCTACCATATATGGTCATCCCGTTTAAATCTAAAGACTGCCATGTTAGTTTTGTTTAAAAAACCAACAACAACAAAGGGATTAAATGTGCATCATTTTGCCTCATAGACATTTTTAATGCATGTATTGGGAAACTCCTTAAGTCATGTAAGTTTGGGAAATGGGAAAGGCTTTATCAAAGCATTTCAGGGGAGTTCAAAGGAGTACACTCAAACCACAGTGTGTGGAGTTTTACAGATACAAGCACATTCTTACAAAGGAGGAAGTGGCGAGGTGCTTTTACATGAATCACTGAGACCCTTTGAAAAAAAAGTGGACCAAAGCACTATAAATACCCGTCAGACCTTCTTGACACCAATGACTGGTTTGAACATCGCAGAGACAACAACAATGATAGCTCTACTGCTGCTGCTGGCACTGGCCGCTCACTCCTTTGCTGTGCCTCTGCCGTCTGAGGACAAAGACAACTTTCTTTTAGCAGAGGTAAGATCTGAGCTCTCTCATTCAGACTGTGTTTAGTCTTTGTTTTTGTCTTTGTTTTTGTCATAATCAGTGAAAAAAGACTCCACATAGTGTTGGAGTTCAGTAATCCCTGTCTGTTTTTTCATAATTATGATATGTCATTCAGCTTATGTTCTCTTTCCACAAACAGAAGTACCTCCGTCGCTTCTATGGCCTCCCAGCTGGTCTCCAAGGTCGACAGAGGTCAGCAGGTGCCCTCGAAAGCAAGATCAAGGAGATGCAGAAATTCTTCAAACTCAAGGTGAGCAGATCTGGGAAGTTCTTATTAATCCTGCTGGAAATGTGCAGCTGTTTTTGTGTCATAATTTATATTTTTCTTTTATTTGATGGTGTAGTTGAAGCAGGTTTTATTCACTGTTGAAAGAGAGATTAAACTTTAATGTGAATGAAGCGTCAGAATATTATTCTTGATGGACATTGATGTGTGAAGATTTTTTAATGTGATATGTGATTAACTTTGATCCACAGTCATTGTTGGTTAAGCTGGGCATGTAGAAAAGATTTGGGTTTACATTAAAACTTTGGGAAAGCATTTTTGTGGGAAAGTTGAATCGATTTGAGTTGAGTTACCTTTATTGCCATTAAAACAGCCTTTGTTAGGGACTTGAATTGCTGAGTTCATGGTGCAGAACAGACAGGACAACATTTAACCATGTACCCATCTAACATATTTTGTTTCCACCTCTTCTGAAGGTGACGGGAAATCTGGACGACAACACTTTGGAGCTGATGAAGCAGGCCAGATGCGGCGTCCCTGACATCGGGGAGTACAACCACTTCCCTCGACACCTCAAATGGCAAAATAACAAAGTGACATTCAGGTACGCACTGAAATATTTTTCCAAGGAGTTTAGAACATGACCACCAGCATCATTTATTCACTCACTTTCCTTGTCGCCTGTCCCCTGATGTTGCAGGATAGTGAATTATACACCAGATCTGAAGAAGGCTGATGTAGACAGAGCCATCCGCAAGGCACTGAACGTTTGGTCTGATGTCACCCCACTGATCTTTAAGAAGCTGCGCCAAGGCAATGCTGACATTATGATCAGTTTTGGATCAATGGGTAATTCTTATATACTGTATCCTCCAAATACAAGCACAAACATACATGATGTTGATGTTAGGGTAATCACATGCAAAGAATTATAACAGTGCACATTCTGCTCCACACGTTAAAGACTCTCTGTCCTTTATTCTATAGAGCACGGAGACCATAATCCTTTTGATGGGCCTAATGGATTACTTGCTCATGCCTACCCGCCCGGCCAAGGCATCGGAGGAGACACTCACTTTGATGAGGATGAACACTGGACCAAAGATTCATCAGGTGAGAGTTATGAACAAATGTACAACATACATGCACAAGTCACTGATCTGTATCTTAGGATTAAAACTGAACATCTTTTCTCTACAGCTTACAACCTGTTCATAGTGGCCGCCCATGAGTTGGGCCACGCCCTCGGTATGTCCCATTCCACAGACCCAGGCGCCCTGATGTACCCCGTTTACTCGTACACTACAGGCTACCCGCTCGCTGAGGATGACATTGAAGGCATTCAAGCTCTCTATGGTAGGAAAAAAACCCCTCAATAACTTAAAGTCAAACTCTTTTTATGGCATGAGACTTTTTTTTCATGGACATTTTATGTGAACTGTGCATTAATGACCAATATTCAATCACAGGCCCGAACCCAAACCCAAAGAAAGTGAAGCCAAAGCCTGACGCACCAAACAAATGTGACCCCATGTTAACTTTTGATGCCGTCACAGAGCTCAGAGGAGAAACCATCATCTTCAAAGACAGGTACAGTGAGAACAATGATGGTGCTTTAAAAAAGTATAACACATAAGCTCTCGATCATGATCGTCATGGACTAGACTATTAACCTTTCACCACTACGGTGTGTAAGAAAGAGTTGATTATTCTTTGACTTAAACATTTGCTCTGTATTGAGAGTTACATATTGTAGCAGGGGCGTTGTAGCTGGGGGACAGTGGAATAGATGACTCAGGGCCCCTAATTAGTGTCATAACTAAATTGAAATTGGTTGAATAAATTGGTTGAAAGACTGAATTTTATATAAAAAAAAATTGTGGGAGCTCTCTGAGGCTTTTCTCACACCTTAAAGGCACAATTGGTTCGGTTCGTCTCTTGACTGCTTGTGAAAGGTGCGTTATAGAGGAATGGATCAAGAAAGGATAGACGGGGGCCCACAGAGACTGTTAATGCATAGGGCCTAGAATTTGGTGCTACACCTCTGTATTGCAGAATAATTTATGCAGCTATTTGTTTATATGCCGCTCTTTGTTGCAGATTCTACTGGCGTCTCCATCCTCAGATGCCTGAGCCTGAGCAGACAATGATCAAGTCAACATGGCCCTCCATCCCCAATAAGGTGGACGCAGCATACGAAAACCCAGAGAAGGATGTAGTCATCATATTTAGTGGTGGGTTATATACTTAATTTGTATTTTTTAGATACTATAGATGCAGCATGTGTTGACCAAAACTCTGCTCTGTCTCAACAGGGATCCGAATGTGGGCTTTGAATGGATATAACCTTGTGGATGGTTACCCTAAGTACATACACAAACTTGGACTTCCCAAGAAGATCAGGAAAATAGATGCTGCTGTTTACATCAGAGACACTGGGAAGACTCTGCTCTTCACTGATGAGGACTATTGGAGGTAATGTGGTCATGTGCACCACATCTCTCTCAAGTCTTTACATCTGCAGAGAACAATATTCTTTGGGATCAACACTGACATTTCATCACATGTACAGTAGTATATTAACATGTTGATTTTATTTGTCACACACAGTTATGACGAAGCAACAGGCACCATGGATAGCGGCTACCCACGAGCCATTGAAGACGATTTCCCTGGGATGGATGACGAGATCGACGCTGCTGCTTATCACTATGGTAATATGAAGCCACATCTATCACATTTTCACTTAGGTTAAAATATGATTTTTTTTCCACCACTACCACTTTACCGCTTTCCCTAACTGATATCCCGTCTGTTGTCTTTCAGGATACCTGTACTTCTTCCACGAACAGATGCAGTACGAGTACAGTTACAACTCAAGAAAGGTCATTCGCATCATGAGGACCAACTCCATTCTCAACTGCTGATGAAACTGCCTCTTACCATCAGTGCTGGCTTAAAATTATATGTGGCTTTACTGAATAAGAGGGGAAATTGAGACGTGCAGGGTTAACCTGATACAGTTAAAGTTAAGAAAAATGTTTATTTTTACTGGTGCTGGACACACATAGGCCATACGGTATATTTTTTTTCAGACACAGAATGCTGAAAATGTATTTGCGTAGATTATTTCTATTTATTTTACATCTCTATATTTGTACTACCAGTCTCACTTTTGACAGCAGGATCCTGTTATTTGACTACATGTTTCGCTAATATTAAGGAGCTGAGCGGTTTAATATATTTTGTGTTTGTTTTTAGATTTTTTTTATTGCAGTTGATGCAGAGAAAGCTTGATATCTGATCTTGGTGTTGAATTGCTGAACATAAAGTAATGTTGTCCCATTTAGTGACATTTTAAGGGGACTGCACTTACAGCATTTCCTCAACATCGTAGACCTTACTCTGTACAATAGCGCTTTTTTTTGCATGAGATGAGATTTAACACTTGACACAAAGGGGACTGTGTCTGAAACATGCACTAATTCAAACCATTTTTTTTTTTCACAAACTGCTTTAACTAAATGTCATTTTAGCACTGATGTATTTTTGACATGCATGACATATGTGAATTTTCTTGTCAGTATTGTTAAAACCTTTTGGCAAATTAATTATTAAATAAAATGTAAGTTAACGAGGCAACTGGTGTGGTCTTTACGTATACATTTACATATAACATATTTTAACTCAAACCTGATTATACTTTCTTACAAGTTATTTGCATGGGGAAGTCAGATCATCCATAATCTTAGCGCAGATGGACTGCTGCTGCCACTTCAAGGCTGCATTCATATAATACACTGGCCAGATGTAAATTTGTAATGCTTCTTGGAGCTTCCCTGCACACTTAAGATGATGTACTTTGCAGGAGGGTTATTGGCCTAATTTAGTATGAAAAATGCATGAGAATTGGAACATGATTATTTCGTTATTGCAGCAACATTTAATAGAGTCCTCGGACAAGAGTTTAATTTATATATTTGCAAGAATTGTTTGAGAAATGTAAAATATACAAGAACTCAGCAAAACAGTAAATGTGCTGTAGTGTTGGTATAGCACCTCCTGCCAAGAAACTCTGGATCATGTACATGTAATACCCCACCTTTTCCACTAGAGAGCACTCCTATCAACAGTTTGGGAACATACAGATCCTGCTTTAAAAAGAGTTCTGACAGATATGGAGCAGATTCAGTGAGATTTAGAAAATATAAGTAACATTTAATGTAAGTACAACATCATGGCAATGTGCCACAGCTAGATGTCAAGTCTCGAAACCACCAAGTGTCTCCTGAGTTTGGAAAATGAACAAATAAATGAAGAAAAAAATCAGTTCATGATTCATTAGTGCAGCAAATGTTGGGGAAAATCTTTTCTCTGGCATTATTAGACCTGAACATACCTCGCATCAAACAGACTAAGCATTAATCGCATTAATAAAGGGCCATTACACACAGTATCTTTATCCTCCAGCATACTATAACAACCTAAAGCCAATTACCTTAACAGAAAGTTTAGGGAGTTAGGTGAGATGTTTATGAAAATTAAGAATTTATGTAGTGTGAGCAGTCCAATTTTAAATGGTCAGTATCTCACGCGGAAGTTTGGGAAACAGCGAAGCTTGAGCCAAGCAGCATAATCCACAGGCCCAATCATGTGGATGTAATTACAGTGCAGTGAAGCAGTCACCTCATTTGCTCATTTCCGAGGTATTGCGTGGTGTGGGTCGCGTCACCGCTCCACAAATCCCGTGCGTTCATCACCACTGTTGGCTCCGAGAGTCTGCTTTATCTGAAAGTAATACGTCATTTACATAAGCCTTTTTTTCAATCAAATTCAGATTATAATGTCATTTGCATGTGCCACAAATCATACTTCCCCTTCAGCTTGCCACTTCAGACTTCATGTGTTTTGAATAGAAATTTAAATTTGGAAGTGCAATGCAAAACAAGGGGAAAGACATGGCAAAGGAAACATTTAAACAAGAGAGCTCATTGTTTTTGGCACTGATACAGCTGTCTCCAGGCCTGTGTTGAAATCTCCAGTCCTCTCCCTTGATGTTTATGATGTTTAGAGGTGCATGTTTGTGGCCTGGTGGAAAGCAAATCCAGTTTTCAAAGACAGGAGAAGCACTCACAGTGAAATACAGCTGATATGAGATTTAAAGCTGTCTCTAATGTATGTTTATTTCAGTGTGAGGATTACTTTGCCTCCTATACTTGGATGTGTTTTCACTCCTCTGGGAAGGTGAACAAGGCAGTCTCTTGTCTCTAAATATTCATTACTGACATGCTCTCGCTCCTCGGTGGTTTGCAGAAATTCAGCAACTTTTAGTGTTGACTTAACTTTTGGCTTTTATAGAGCAGTGCGAGCAAGAAACATGAAAAATTTAGTCACTTTTAGCCCCATGTGGATTTAGAGGTCATGTAAGTCTCCCCTTTTCCTCCATCTCATTCCAGTCACAGCCGGGCACCTCTCCCCGTTCCTGCACCAGTCAGAAGTCATTACCATATCTGACTCTTTCAACTCGTTCAAAATGCAGCATTGAGGATTTGAACTGGAGCCAAATTAAAAGATCATAAACCTTGAATTTTAATGTCTCTGCATTGGTTACAAGTTAGGTGGAGTGGTGCTGGCTTTACTGATGTTAAAAGTGCAGCCACGTCAAGACTTTACAAAGAGTTCGCTGCCCTGTGAGGAAAGATTTAGATCCTGCAGCCCTTCTGATCATCCTGCAGCCAAGACAAGGTGGGTGTGGTTCAGCAAGTGGACTGGAATGAGCTCCCTGAAGCTAAAATTTTTTCATCCACCTCTTATTTATCCTCATTTTATTTTGATTTTATTGTGTTTTTTGACCTTACTTTATTTGTTTCATTTGTTTATCTCTATAGCACTTAATTAAGTTAGTTAGTTAGTTAATGAAAAAATGTAGAGCAAGGATAGAGACAGTTCAATGGGGTCAAAGAAAAATGGCAATGGAAGTAAAAAAAAAAAAAAAGAAAAAAGAAAAGGTGGTATCCTTTGAGAAAACCTTCACACAGTCCAGCCCAGCAGCTCCTGATGGAAACCAGATGGTGGAGAATGACGGAGAGGGCAGCAGTCTCAGGATGTATCCCTTTTCCTCTGGGAACTCCCTCCTCAGGCCCCCAATATGAGGAGGGTGATGCAAGACTCCTGCTACTCCTACACTGAGATGATTATTCTGAGTGTGAGCAAACCACAAGGTTTGGGGAACTTATGAAATGTCATTAAGACAGAAATCTTTCATCAAATTATTCATATATTTTAAAACATATGAATTGACAAACTAACATACGTGTACACATTTTACAACATGCCTGCCAGAGTGCAGGTCGGTTAGGTACAGGATAGGCACTACATTGTTCAACTTCATTTGAACAGTACTGATGACTGTGGCTTTTATAGTGTACTTAGCGCTGATAGTGGCAAATATTATGCTTCTGGGTGTATCTGTTTATTTTCTGTTGTCATCTATTTAGTGTTCTTGTCTCATCTGCCTGTTGTTATTCTTCCTCTTTCCTTGAATAGAACAGAAAAAATCTGAAGTCATCGTATTTGTAAAGCAGCCAGTGATTCACTGAAAAGGCACAGTCTGTGTTTCTTCCTCCTACTGGATGCTGGAATGTGCAGAAGGTCAGCCTCTGCTCTGTGTCGACCCGTGAGTAGGTAAATCTGACCAGACATGACTCAGGGGCGGACACTGCTGTGTGTTAAAAGTGACCTGTTAATCCAGTAAAGGAGTTCATCTCTTTGGTGTGACAGCAGCCCTTGCAGCAGGCTTTTAGGATTAGTTGAGGCCTCTGGAGTGTTTCCCTAAAACTTGATTTACAAAAACAGTTACAAGAATCATAATCATGCATCAGAAAATAAAGCTGTGGAAGGGTCACACTGTGAAAATAAAGACTTATTTTGAACAGTCTGACTGAGTAAGAATTCACATGGACCTAATGTTTGATCTTGGGTGCATTTGCCACCATCTGTTACACAAAACTATGTAACAAAATCATGTGGACTTTGGCTCAAGATGGAAGTCAGGATACACTTGTACTGTGAATACAGCAGCAAACAATTGTTCTTTCTAAACAAAACATGACCTCAATTTCCAGCGAGGGAACAGATGTCGAACGCAGACTTGTGAACAGCTGATGGAACCGTTCTAACCTCAGTGTGAGGACCTCTGTTTGCAAAGAATCAGCATAATAAAACTTACACTGTACAACACTACTGACCAGGAGCTGGTCCTCCTCATGCTGAGTCATGGTACAGCTTTTTAAAGTGTGTGAGTCAGTTAAAAGAGATGTTTACTTTTCCTGGAAAGTTTGACTTTCTTTGCAGATGTGAGGTTTTTAGGGTACAGCAGTATTTTTGGAAATAAAGCAGTGTTCACTTGCAGCCCATTGTCACAGGTTGCCTTCAGGTTGTGACAAAGAGAGTTGGAAAAGGAGCAAATTTTAACCCTTTTTCCATTTAGTCTTGTAAGCATAGAGTAAAGTCTGAAATATGTGTATATATTTTGTGAAATAGAAACTTATTTTTTTCTGTTTTCATTTGCTTTTAATCTTTTTGCGACACCTTGTGAGGGCCCCCCTGGGTTACTGTCTTACACAGTGTCTTGCAAAAGTATTCAACCACCTTGGTGTTTTCGTATTTTGCTGTCTTAAAACCTGTAATGTGAATGGATTATTATTTGGATTTTTTTGATGGACCTACACAAAATAGTCGAAATTGGTGAAGTGAAATGAAAATAAAAAAGATGTTTTAAAAATTTTAGCTTGGCTTTATGGATTAGTGGCCAGAAAAAAGCCATTGCTCAAAGAAAGAAAGAAATAAGATGATGAAGATATATATATATGTCATTTTTATTTTATTTCATTTTATTTTGTTGTTTTTTTTATTTTATGTCATTCATTTATTTTGTAGGTAAAGACAACTGGTATTATATATATCACACACTGAGACTGGTTTATACTTGTAAGTCACGGATATTTGGTAATTTGTATTATATACTAACATAGGTTTTTGTAAGATAAATATTTGGGAATCACTATTATATAGGTTATTTTTGTGTGACAAAGTTAAAAGGTAATAGCAATGGTGGCAGCAGTAGCTCAGTCCGTAGGGACTTGGGTTGGCCTGTTCAAGTCCCCGTCCAGACCAAAATATGGAGCGTGGACTGGTAGCTGGAGAGGTGCCAGTTCACTTCCTGGGCACTGCCAAGGTGCCCCTGAGCAAGGCACCAAACCCCCCAACTGCTCGGAGCACCTGTCATGGGCAGCCCACTCTGACATCTTTCCACTTAGTGCATGTATAGGTCCAGTTTGTGCATGTGTGTGTTCGGACCTGTGTGTAATTGACAAACAGAGTGAAAAATTGAATTTCCCCTCTGGGATTAATAAAGTATATATACATACATACATATATATATATATATATATATATATATATATATATATATATATAAAATATTTAGAAAAGTTTATAGGGTATAAAAGGTATAGGTTTATATGCTTTTAATTATTTGTAAATACTTATTTCTGTCTGTCTGCTTGTTTATATATTCATGTCTTTTTTTTCATTTTCAAAGTAAATATCAAGTATCAATATCAAAGAAATAAGAACATGTTTGGAGTTAACCAAAAGCCATGTGGGAAACATATGGAAGAAGGTACTCTGGTCATATGAGACTAAAATTAAACTTTCTGTCCACTCTGTCATAAAGCCCAGCTCTGTGGAGTGTACAGCTCAAAGTTCTGTGAACAGATACTCATGTGTCTGCTGTGGAGCTTTCCAGCTCCTTCAGGGTTATCTTTGGTCTCTTTGTTGTCTCTCTGATTAATGTCCTCCTTGCCTGGTCTGAGAGTTTTGGTGGGCGGCCCTCTCTTGGCAGGTCTGTTGTGGTGCTACATTATTTCCCTTTTTTGTAATAATGGATTTAATGGTGCTCTGTGGGATGTTCAAAGCTTCGGATATGTATTTTTGGAACCCAACCCTGATCTGTGCTTCTGCAGAACTTTGTCCCTGACCTGTTTGGAGACCTCCTTAGTCTTCATGGTGCCCCTTGCTTAGTGGTGGTGCAGATTCTGGGGCCTTTCAGGTGGACGTATACTGAGATCAAGTGACACTTGGATTGCACACAGTTGGACTTTACTGAACAAATTATGTGACTTCTAAAGATAATTGGTGGCACTAGGTCCTTTAAGTTACTTCATCATAGCAAGGGGGGTGAATACATCATATGCACGCATCACTTTTCCCTTTTTTATTTTTCAGAAGGTTTTAAAAACCTTTTTTTCATTGCACATTACCAGTGTTGATTCTTTTCTGTGGGTCCATTACAAAAAAATCCAATAAAAATCCATTTCAGTTAAAGGTTGTAACACAATGAAATAGGAGCAACGACAAGGGGGGGGGGGGGCGAATACTGTTGCAAGGCACTGAACTAAAATGTTGCATCAGTTTTTTTATATGGACGTCGAATTCAATAATGTGCAAGGACTGAAAAACTGAATGAACACGTTGCATTTTTATTGTTTAATCCAAGTGTGATTTTCTTTAGGATTTACTAATTGCATAGCAATGCCATTCTGTGGTACAAACTTCAACAGCTTTAGCTCTTGAGAAAAACAGGCAAATCATTGTGGCCTGTGACAAGCTGAGCTGATCTTTTGTTTGTCTGAAAAACAAAACCTCTGTGCTGAGCTGCAGTACGCTGACACAGTGCCTTGGTGTCTATTGTCACGGCAGCACGACAAACCAGAGGGCATACGGAGCATCAATACGTCAATATCACTGTTGTCAGATGAAAATGTTGCTACATCGCCTCTGGAAATCCATAAACAGGTTATTGTGAAGTTAAAAAACAGTTATTCACTCATACATCCTAAACAAACACTTCAGAAACTTGCTTGTAAAAACACATTCTTTGGTTTCAGCCTCCCACGAGAACGAAAAGCAAAACCTTTGCAGCGTTCAGAGCAGTATGGGCTCGTTGTTGAAGCAAAGTGAATTACAGCTGCTTGGATAACTTGATCCTCCAGAGGATCTATCCTGGGAAGGTCAGATTACATTTGTTTGATAGCTGTTCAAGCAAGAACAGAACACTTAATAAAGACACCCTGGTTCTGCCTGCCTGAATTAATTATACACAGTTCAAAGCTTCCCTCTGCTTTGAAGTAATTACATCTCAGAGCTAGACCACTGCAGAGAAGCCAGTGATTACTTTTTGATATCTTTGCTCATATGTCCCACACTGCCATAATGCAAACAGCACGCCTAAATTAAGTTGTTTTTGGGAAATGAAATTAATTGTGATGTTGAAAAAATCCTGTTTTCTACTGTTGGTGTGCTCTGCAAAACAAAACAAGAACAAGAAAAACAGGTAAACAAAGTCACTTTTTGTTCGGTGGAAGCAGAGGCGAGATAAATCTTGTTCAGACTTGCATAAAAGTAAGCTGCAGTTTGTTTGGTCTTGATTTCACAACAGACACGGTCAGATAAGTTGTACATGCAAACACGGTTTTTATCAGCTGTCACTGACTAAAGGTTTTTATTGATCCAGTGTCTGTTGACCCCTTTATCCACCTGAAAACAGTCTCTCCTGATTACTGCCCCTCTTCCTGTGACTGTCCTGTATTTGTGTGATGACATTATTTCAAACCAACAAAGCAAGATGTCACAAGGAGATAAAACACAAAGCATCTGCTTTGGCAGTGCGTTGTGGCTTTATTTGAACGCGTCTGTTTCTTCACTTGCACCGGAAATTAACTTTCTGTCAGCAGTGTATTCCAAATAAATGTCACTGCAGGGTTTGTTTTTCAGTGTCAAACAGAAATGTCAACATTTCTATCAAGATCTCTATTGATCCTTACTCTGTGGTGAACCTCTTCACCTCCGCTAGCTGTAAAGCATCATTAAAGCTGCTCTTACAAATTGTGTTTCATCATGTTGTGGTGTTTTCTCTGAACAGAGGAGTAGACATATGTACAGATCATCATCTTTGTCAGTCAGCTAGTCTCTGATGTGTCATGCAGTTTGCACGGCAACACATTTGTGCTGCTTTTCAACTCATCTGTGCATGTCGCAGACTAGACAGAGGGACATTGTTGGGAGCGAACTGAAATGTTAATAGACATGTGACCTGATCTTCATTCAGTGAGGCTGTCTTTGTAGATCAAATTGATACTGAACCTGAATTGAAATTACTATTTGTGCAGTCTTTTGAGGCATGCTTTGTGATTGGGCTGCAATTAACTTTGACTTGACTAATTTGTATGTCACTTTGCAACCCAGTCTCACTCTGAAGTGGTCAAAATCTGCTTGGGCAGTGACTCGTGGTGTCAGACACTGACGACAAAAGCTGTCCTTTAACATGGTGGTGGTGGCTGTTATATTTTAATGGTGCTTGGCAGCGTCAGGGGGAAACACGGCAGGACAAGAACGAAAGTTAAGGCAGTGAACGTACAAGTAGGGCTGGTGTGAGGTGTGGTCCAGGAGAGCAGTGTTCACCTTGTTCTTTTTCCCTAAACCTAACCACGTGCTTTTGTTGCCTAAACAAAACCACGTACGTTAGTTGCTGGAGAAAAAAAACAAGGTCAATTTGAGGTGCTGTACCAACATAGTGTATTTATTTCGAAAGAGACTGTATGTAAACAGAAATTTTCCTGTGAAAATGGAAGTGTGTTTTGAAAGACAATGCATGTAACAGGCAGAACTTGACACGGTGTCCTAGAACGTCAACAACCAATGCACCCAGGGTACCTTGCACGTCGTGTCTGGATGTAGAGGGTCCATGACCAAACGTCGATATGTGACGAGGTTGGAGTGAGAATGTGTTGCACTTTGGGTTGCCTTTGGGTATGGAATGTGCTGTATAAATACATTTTCTGATTGAGATCTTGTCCACTGATATTTCACTATTGAAACCAGACTTTATGTTAGACATGATGAGCTACAATAGTGTGAAAAAATTCCGCACTTTTGATCTGTAACCTGATTAGTTGTGCTGCTGCATTCCCTGAATGTCTCTGCAATTTCACAGTGTCGTAGTGACCATTTAGCGCTACTGCATGTTTCTGATGGATGGCTGGTTCCTTGGGTGTCAGCATGCTTCAGGAGAAAAAAAAGCAACAACATCTGGTAAGTATTTTCTGCTGTGGGGTCAATCAACAAAAGGCTCTCAGGAAGCCCCCTACCAACTAGAAGAGAAAGAGCTGCATTCACACACACACACACACACACACACACTCACACATAAGCACAACTAGACTCAAATACCACACAAACCGAGATTCTGGCTTTGTTCAAGATCCTCTGCATTCTCACACTCAAGGTTAAGCATGTAACATCAACAGTCCAACTATGGCGCAATCTGTGAAAACCCCCTCGGTTTAGTCAGCCTTATTTTGGCTGTTTTTGTGTCTTGGAGTTTAAAAGATGTGTCACAGAAAGGGGGGCATAATGTCTTCTCTGTCTCACAGGACAAAACACTCATTGCCTGACACACACAGGAGAACTGTAAGCTGCCATGACTGAAACCCGGCTCTCTCTCCCTCTTTCTCCTTTTCTCTACTCGTCTCCTTCCCAGTCACCTCCTTGGCAGGTTACCAGCCCAGTGTAGCATGGTATCCTGCCAAACCCTGGCGTGTCTGCCCACTTCAGTGTCTTTTCAGGACCATTCAAGATCAAGAGTGTGTGTATGTTTCTGTGTATCCAGACACTTTCAAGTAAATAAAAAAAAGTTTTATACACAACATGTTGCTGAGTTGTAAAAAGTGAAGAAAGTGCTGTGAGGGCAAACCACCGAGATCTAAGCTTTCCTCTTGTCCTGCAGAGGGACACACCCTGCTATGAGTCAGTCCCATGCATGGATACAAATCACATAGTGCTTTGAAAAACAGGATCTCTAGCGAAATTATAAATACAGTGTCGACACTGACACAATCTTTCCTTGCATGTGGCTTTGTTTTTAACGATTCTTTGTGCTCCTACGCTGACACACCTAACAAGTGTTGACGTTTTCACACAGAACAAACAGCAGTCATTCAAAGAGTTAGAAGAGTCAATTTATTACACATGATTCATATATATAAAGTTATATACAATATAGTTACATACGTACAAATATAAACCTCTACACCAAGACATCTGAATTTCAATTAACCAACTGAAAAGGTGGATTTCCTTGAAAATCTCAAAATCATAACAATAAAGGCCCCGAACCTTCACAGATCGCTGACATTCATAAACTCTAATATGCAGTCTTGAGGCTTATCATCCTCTTAGGTCCACAGAAATACCACAGAGATGGGAAGGTGACATTAAAGATTACAGCACAGTGCAGCTCGCATTTAAACATCAACAGAAAGCGACATTACTTCATTACCAATTATGTGCGAGTTGTCATACTTCACTGGTCAATTCTGCTTCAAATAAGCGTTTTGGTTGGCTGGAGAATGATTTGACTGCAGTCACAGCTTGTTTAGTCCTGTTGTGTAATGTCAAACAGACAAAACAAAGATCACCATGTCAGAGGCTGCTGACCTACTTTGCAAAGGCTGTGCACCAAACTTACTGTCATTATGACGGTAAATCATCCAAACATAATGGACAAAATGTCAGATTTGGGCTGGTGGACATAGAAAAAAATTCAAGTAATCAAATGGTCATTTGTGGGTGTAACAAGAAAAGATCTTCAACCCTCGAGAGTTACAAACATAACTGTAAGCTTCCCAAAACCACGCTTAATAAAATAATTCTGGTTCTTGGATGTACAGTTCGATATTTTTGGGAAATACGCACATTCACTTTCTTGTCAGGAGTTAGAAAAGAAGATTGATTCCACTGTCATGTCTGTATAGGTAAATATACAGTTACAGCCAGCAGCTGGTTAGCTTAGCTTAGCATTAAGACAAGAAACAGCCAGCAATGCTCTGTCTGAAGGTAAAATCTACCTATCTGACATGTCAAATCTCATTTCTTTTTATCTGTAGAAAACACAATGTGCTGATTAGTGAGCTTCTGAGAACTTTCTGACAGAGCCAGGCCAGCTGTTTCCCCGTTTCCAGTCTCTGTGCTAAGCGAAGCTAACCATCTGCCAGCTGTAGCTTCATATTGAACAAGTCGACATGAGTGGTTTCAATCTCCTCATCTAACTCTGGGCTAGAAGCTAAATCGTCCCTTTAATCATTCCAACAAAGCATCACATTCAAAGTCAAATAAAATTCTTAGTGGTCAACAGTAAAATATTCTTCAGTGTGGGTTTTATGGGCAATGCATAGAAGGTTTTGTATTCCACTGGATGACATTTAGGCCATGTGTGAGTGCATTATCTAAAAAATACCACGACTGGAATAAGTGCAAATAACTCTTAAAATGGTCCCACTTGAAATGAAGTACATAACGTACAAACATTACTGAAATTTTTGGATTCATGAAAGGTTCTCTACCAGTTTAGGCTACATGTTAAGATGTGAAATAAACGGATCTGTGCTATAAAGACTGCTGTACATTTTGTCTTTTTTTGTATATTTTGTTTTTAGGTACTGCATTTATGATACTTCAGTCAAGAGTCCATGAGGGTTACTTTAAACCTTTAAGACGTATTCCAAAGGTTCACCTTGGAATGCAGGTAACTGAGTGAAAGTTACATAAAAAAGTGTTTTGCATATGAAAGCAGATAAGGCACAGCTCTGGCATCTGGATTGTAAGGGCCGGGGTATTCCCTGTCAGAACTCGGTTGTATGATGTGTTCTCCTACCATGGTGGGAATCAAGTGTTTATGGTTATATCCGACATTTGAAAGGTGTGGGGAGGAAGGGGTTTCCGAAGCTACTGGCACATCCAGCAAGCACTTATGATGGAGGATACTGGCCCCTTTAGGAGTGGTCCATTTCCACAGGCACTGTTTCACAACACAATGCCCTCCACATTACAGTTCAGCACCTCATTGTGTTGGACCTGCCCCAGCTGCCGGTGAAACTGCCCCTGTTTCTGGGTCCTCCAACAGTGGATGCTTCGTCCCAGTGTAATACTCTTAATACTGGGCAGGTGGGTCAGCATGTTATTTGGCAAAGACGCCACACCAGAGCCGGACAAATTCAGCTCTTGCAGGGAGTCTAGTCCGCTGAAAACCGCAGGGCTTAAGGTCTTGAGCTTGGGGTTGTTTGAGAGATCCAAAACCTGCAGGCTCTGGAGGCCCTTGAAGCTGTTCGGTTCGATCTCCTGAAGCTCAGGGAGCCCACTGATTGATAAATAAACCAGATCTTTCAGTTGAGCAAAAGCTCCCTCCTTGATCTGTGCGATGGGGTTACCATCCAAATTGAGATACCTCAGCGGAAGTCCCGCAAGCCTCGGTACGCTCGTCAGCAGGTTCGCTGACAGATTTAAGCTTTGAATGTGTAACACTCTTCCACGCAAAGTCGTGGAGACTGACACGAGCTTGTTATGAGATAGATCAACGCTGACAGGTTCACCATTGACTTTAGTAGTGAACACGTCCAAGTCGAACTCTCTGAAGCTGTTGTAGCTGAGGTCAACTTCAGCCAGTGGGAGGCCGGAGAAGCAGGTTGGGGAGAGGCTCTCCAGGTTGTTATGGCTCAGATCCAAAGTCTCCAGGTAGCGCAGCTTGGACAAAGCACTGGGTGTTACCTGAAAATGTGAAGGCAAGGAAGGGATAAAAAGACAAGGAAAACATTTTAAGAGTGGCAAGGGGTGATAATACACTGAAATAAAACTATACAATGACTTTTGACATGTATGTATTGATATATGTCAGAACTTGATTCTTTTGGTCTATAAATCTGTAACTTTTCTGTCCTTAGAAAACTTGTAATATTTGTAATGACTGAGGAATATACACAAATGTATCCAGTCAAACTTTGGGGTGACCAGCAAACCTTTTATGTCATTAAAAAATGCTCTCAACTGTTAGCTCATAGTACCTAGCACGATGTCATAGCTGGATGTGTTTGAATATCAGTAAACAAAAACTTCTACATTTACAAAAAAAGCTTAATTATGATCTCATTTATTAATCTTTCATGATAAAATCATTGAAATGTTTGGGACAACTTTATTCATTGGATTAAAATGTGCTATATCAGGATAGGTATCGTTATTGGGATATGAAATGACCTATATCGGGACATGAGATTTTGGTCATATCACCCAGCCCTACCTGTGAGTGTACTAAATTAGGGACTGACACATTTAATTGATTATAGAGTGTGCAAATTATTCATTAAAAGGTTACATCGCCTTGTTTGAGACCAACAGATTGATGCTTGAGTTCCTCCATCCACTGACCTTTGTTATAAGGTTACTGCTTAGGTCCAAGCTAATGAGGGTGGTGTAGCCTGGACCGGCTAACATGGTGTCACTGAGCGGGCCCATGGCGTTGGAGGACAGGTCTAGGTGGGCAGTGTCCAGTGGGATGGGGATGGGCATGGTGGTGCCGGGTCCCAATCCTCGGCAGTCCACCCTGGTCAGACTGAAGCTGTCGAACAGGCCAAAGCTTTCCACCTCACAGCGGCAGCCAGGGTGGCAGTTCTTGACCGAACTGGACTGGGCGGAGGCCAGCAGCAACAGGCCGATCCACAGGAGGAGTGCCATTATGCTCTGGAGAGAGAATTATTTACATTTGAAACCTTTTCACATGACACTCCCATGGAGGTTAGAAAAGTTGTCTCTCATGAAAGCCACCATTTATCATGTTTAAATCACATTTCAAGCTACAATCACTGTGTGAGAAAGATGCATTACCTCAGTCACCAGAGCGGATCAGTTCAACTGGTCCAAACTCCTTCACAGAGCACCTTGTTTGTGGTTTTAGAAATTACAAGCACTGTTCCTTCTCAAATGCCATCTTCAAGGTATTTGTTAAGCTTTCTGAAAAAACTTAAAGCTTTTATTTGTGCAACTTGAGCAGCCCTAATTTCCCTCCCTCTTGGCTTCCCAACGGGTGTGACCTGATTTCTTTGATCAAAGAGTTCATTTGCACTTTCTTAGTTTACTCACAAGAAAGAGTGTGCATGGCTGTAAAAAATGAAAACTTGAGCGTATTGTAAATCAGGGCCCTTAATATATCTCTGCTCCTTCTTAAAAATTAGGAAAACCAAGATGAGCCCACTGCCTGAGCATATCCTCTGAGCCCAATGAATGAAGACGGAAAAAAATCAGACACAACTTCTCATTCTGATTTTAATCATACTGGTATTTGGTCTAAAACTTACAACACTGCATCTGGAATAATAGCAGAATGGAAAGCTTCAAAATGAAAAAATTAATTAATTAAACAACAGAGGGAAACAAACCCTGCCCTCTCAAAATATATGGATCAATAAGTTAAAGCATAGGATTCATTAAAAATGAATAAAGAACTAAGTAAATTCTGTACATACAAATAAAGATTAAGTGAAAAAGTGGCTGTAAAATCTATAACAGTGATTAGTTTTATTTTAAAACAGCTACTGTACCTTTGCCGTAGTTGTTGCTGCTGTTCCTCTATGTGTAAATAAGAGCAGAATGGTGCTCACCCAGTTTAACTTATGCAATGTGTACACACGCGCACGCACACACGCACACACACAAGCACTTAAATGAGTATGAAAATTGGACAGAGGTTAAGAGTTGTGTAACAGGTAGAAAAGAACAGTCATGGTCAAGTCAGCCCAGGCATGACACAGCAGAGCATGTGTCAAAGATCCACCTCAGATGTTAACAGTTTGTTCCTGAATGACAATAAACAGGACACTACTGTCATCACTTTTGTTGATCTTTCACCTAAACTGCTCAAAATTTAGAATTTACAAGTTCAAAAGCATTTTTTATGGGGAATCCAGCTTCTCGAAGAAATGCAAGTTGGTGTGTTCTTGCAAGAAAAAGTAAAATATTAATTCTCTCTGATCCTCGACCTGACATTTGTTTTAAATTCTGACTCTTTTTGGGGTATGCAGTGAGAATGTACTCAGGGACTTGCTGTTATCAGGCGTATCTCTCAGAGGTTACAGTTATTCATCTTGGCTTATGTAAGAGGATGAGGTTACAGAGCTGCATAGTATTTGGTCTACATATGCAGGCTGATTAGCGTGGCTCAAAGTCTACTCAGACAGAGCTGATCACCTCTGTGCCGCGTTTCTTTAGATTTAACCCCTGAAGTACCTGACTATTACTGGCTGCTTGTAATGCTGCTGATAGTGAACAAGTTTATAAAGAAATCAACTAATGGTTTTTTTTATATTTTAAAATGTATTACTAGAATTTTCTTCTACCTACATAAAGGGTGTACATGTAATATTACTAACATAAAAGTTTTAATAAACTTTGTTCACCCTGTTATGTTACATGACAAGTTAGTGTCTGATGTTTTCATGGTTGTGTGTAGGTGTGTGTGTACTCAGCGAATGCCTGAGTCCCTCCAGCTGTGGGTTTTGACCTAACAGGAACGGGCGAGGTTTATGACTGTCAAATTGAGCTGAGTACACAAATCTTTCACTTGCTGAACAAAATTTAACAAGATTTTTTCTGGTTGAGCTCTTCCGAAGCTAAATAGTCCACCCACGGAATGAACCACCCGTAAAGGACACAGGGGGGAAACCTGATGAATGAATGCTCTGTATTTTAAAGATATTGTGGCATGGTGTGTCATGCATAGTGTTCTGCAAATTAACTTTGCACTTGCAGATTCTAAAGCAACTGCTTAAAGGTCCAGTGTGTGGGCTCTAGGGGGATATATTTGCATAAATGTAATGTAATAAGTGTGTTTTCTTTAGTGTACAGTCACCTGAAAAAAGGAATCAGCATGTTTTTGGTACCTTAGAATGAGCCATTTATATCTATATTGGAAGCGGGTCCTCATTTATGGAGACAACTATGTTTTCCCAGAACGGACAAACCAAGCACTTCAGTGTTTTTACCGGATTTAATTACCTGGGGTCTCATTTATAAAATAACGCTTAGGATCCGTACTAAAAATATACATGGGGACAAAAGCCAAAAGTGGCACGCACTGAAAAATATTCAACCATTTCTACAATCAGGCTTCCACCTCACCATCTGCATCACCTATTTCCCATCTCCAAAATTCCTCTGTCAGGCCTCGTTTTGTGCATACGCAATGTTTGAGACCCCTGTCCCATTTGTTTTGGAGAGAAAGAAACCTTTGTGGAAAATGTGGCTCCCAGTTAAAACCTTCTGAGCAATGAACACTGATGTAATCCTAACCAGGAGTTCACACTTGGAACACTGGAGAATTTTCAGCTTGCCATATGCAATCCTCATTGCTACTAAATCCTACACACTGACCCAATAACTCTTATTCTATGTGTATTTACCACATCATTAGCTGTCATTTCAAAAAAGATAATAGGGTCGTTCTCCGCCCTCTCTGCAATTACAAGTTTTGTTTCACCTCAAGCAAACTACAGGCCTCAAAGAGGTCAGCCTTGTCGGGAAACCACAGAGAAGCCATATGCCGACTAAACATGGGAAACTGCCAGTAAAACCAAGTGGTTATACGCCTTTTACGTCTACCACACTGGTCTTCAGCAGCTCGTCACCTCCGTGTGGTTTTGCAGCCACATTCGTCCGTCCCTCCTTCCTTTCCTGCATCCTTTGCTCCATCTGTTGCTTCGACAAGGACTGTGAACTTTCTGCACCAGGTGTTGCTCTTGACCTCTCACCAATAAATCTCAGCTAACGGCAAACTGCTGCTGGCGCTGCCTTCAAATCAGATACATTCTAACTATGGCAATTACCCAAAAGGCAACGGCAGTTAGAGCTGTGGACCCCCTGAGTGGACAATTGGCAAAGGCCTGTGAAATCACGCCCCAACACCTTCTCACTTTCTGAGGCCTTTTCACTCCTTTTGCATCCTGGGATCCTGCCGCCCTCTGAGGATCACCAGCCATTAGTTGCTCATTTATTTATTTACCATCCTGCAGCCGGTGTACTGCTGTTCACGGCACGGTTTTCTTAACTAAACTAAAACTTATCAGCACGCAAGTACGTGCAGACTTTTGCCGAGCTCTCCTACTGTGATAATCCAATTACCATAGTGTGTTATCAGTGTAAACACAATCATTTCATTCATCAAAAGCCAATATAAAAGCACCACTTTATTGCCCACAAGCAATACACTTATCTTAAGTCTTTACAAGATATCTTTTTGCGGCTGGCTTGTCTTTATCTAAATTCATGCAGGAAAGTAAAAAAAAAAACTCCTGCACATTTAAAGCAGAAGACAGAGTGAACGCACCAAACATAATACCCACTTACTTCTCCGATTTAACACATTTATTTACATCTATGTCAAACATCATTTAGCCATCAATTTGTTCAATATCCTCCAGCGCTGTGATGTATTCTTCGTGTCACTGAGACTGCTGTGTCCTAATTTAATCTTCAAGTTGAAGGCTGAAAACTGTGTAATTAGAAGATGGATGCCACGCTAATCCTTTTAAGCCAAATTAATGCACGACACTGAGGAGGAGGCAGTGATTTAAATTAAATTGATGGTACTTAAGTGTTTTAAAACAATTAGGCAGCACTGGGACGCCTAAAGTAACGGTGAATAAATCAAATCACAAACAGGGAGGCTGATCAAATTCATCAAAGTATATTTTAGCAAAGCTAGAGGAGACGGTATCACAGAACATGGTGATGAGAGATTCACTGAAGGTGTAGCTGACTGAATATCACCTAAGAAATAAATTAAACCCTTCTGTGTATGTTTTCCAGCACTGTATTTTAGCACAGTTTTAAGGTACTTGTACATTACGTGTGAGTATTTCCATTTTGTGCTATTTTAAACTCATCTTCCATCCAATAATAGAGGGAAATATTGTTCTGTTTAATTCAGTGCATTTATCTGACAGCTTTATTTACAAAGTTTGTTAGTTTTTTGGATACCCAAGATTAGTGTCATCAATTCAGTATCTGACCAAATGTCTCCCCTTCTGTTCCTGAAATATGATGTTGAGTAATGTGTTTTATAAATGCAGAATATTACGATGTCACGATGAAGTTGACCTTGTCATAATTAGAGTGTGAATTCTTACAGTATTGCCAAAACATGCTTCGGTAGGGCACAGTGACCTTTCACCACCGCATTCTAATCAGTGAACATTTGTGCTACATTTCCCTCAAGGCATTCTTGAGAAATCGTGTTCATGAGATTGAGGCAGACAAGGTCACAATTACCCTGACCGTTGACCTATGGCCACTTAAGATCTAATCAGTTTATTGTTAAGTCAGGGGGGCCTTCTCTCAAGGCATTCTTGAGATATCGCTTTCACAACAATGGGATGGACAACCTGAAAACATAAAGCCTCTAGCTACAGCTATGGCAAGTGAAGAGGCATAGAAACAGTATACAGAGTTACACAACAATCTATCAGTCATAATAATCCAATAATGCAATAAGATATCACAGACAGGGCCATTCTGCTTCATAAAGACCACTTTGACTTTGTAAACTTAAAGGTCTACTGTGTAAGATTAAGTGACATCTAGGGGTGAGACTGCAGGTGTGCCAAGCATGTAGGAAGAATAAGGTGGCCGACACAAAAATACCAATGGCCCTAAACAGAGCCAGTGTTTGGTTCACCTGTTCTGGGCCACTGTACAACAACATGGCAGACTGTGTGTGAGCAGGCCCCCAGGAAGTGAAATTACAACATATGGATCCATCATGTGATGCACTGCGGCCAATTAAGACTTTTTCCCACTGAGTTACACGGAGAAAGAAATGTCCTTAAATTAGTGGGACATTTTTTTGAGCACCATAACCCTGTGAAATGCCTCCCAATAACCTTTGGAAAGTCTAGAAAAGCCACACAATTAAATTATATTATCTCCTATCAAGTTAACAGACGGTTAATTCAGAAGTAGCCAGCACAGCCTGTGGACGTTGCTAGCGTGCTTGATCTATGTGCCGCACAGTGCAGAAGCAGTGCCCGATCTTTCACATCACTTTATACGCAGCAGCTGAACCATTTTGGTGTCATGTGCAACTTTCAAAGGAATGAATGGGACTCCACCGCCAATGCTGTATCCAAATCTCTTTATACATCCATGGATGGGACGTGGCTTGCTCCGAATATAGCTCATTCTAGGGTCATAGATGTAACCGGCGGACTCAAGTGTTGTTCACGTTGTGCTGACATGAAGAGGCCCAGACAACAGATATCTTTTGAGGGGATCTCTGTTTATTCCTAACAACAGAGAGCAAGAGGTAAAAACAAAATCCTCCGTCAATCGTGACCATATAACTCGAGCCCCTACACAAATTAAGTGACACAGGAATGTATTATTATACAATAAGTTTAAGCTGAAAAATGAAGTTATAAACTTAGCTTAAATTACTACCAGAGCAATGTCACTTGGGCTACCTCTTGCATGGACTACAACAGCAAAAGGGGAGAGGCAAGCTGGGAGACACCCTTTTATACGTGGGTTTTTAATTGATCCTATTACATAGAAACACAACGATTCTTATTTTAGGTTATTATAAACTAATGAAAGCGCATAAATGCCCCTAAATCCTACACACTGGACCTTTAAGTGCATTTTGCGGTCCATACTTAGTTATAATTTGATAAATAATATTTTTATTTCAAAGTACTTCTTCCACCAGTTTCTATCAAACACCAATCCTATCACCTCTTTTTCTTTCTACGCCAGATGTGTTTCCATGAGCTCTCCACGTCCTGGATGATGAAAGTCTGACCAGCTGTGTCAAACGTGTCACTGCCCTCTCTGCGTTACCACAGTGAGCCAGTGCCATGCCCTGGGAAGTTACCACAGGAGGCGGGTGACACTCACTGCATGGCACCTCCGCAGATCAAATTTCTTGCAGCCGTACGTGGCAGACCACGGAGAGAGCAGAGGACTCTGCTGCATGATTTTCGGATAAAACACCCCAAACAAGTATCACACGGATCACCGTTCATTACACCTTCACTTCCAACCCCGCCCCTTCCAGCTGTCAATCACGTCTCCACATGTCACCTCTGCGCGCATCGGTCTCCAGAGTTTGCACACTCCATAAAGTTTCTTTCTCCGTCTGAATAATTTGCGGTAACGACACACGAGAGCCTGGTCAGTTCAGACGGGACACCAGGGGCGGTTTCTTCAACACAGAGGCAAACGTGAAACCTGATCTGACCACAGCGGTCCGCTGCTCCGCTGCGTTTCTGTGCCCAAAACTAACGCAAAAAAACCCCCCAAAAACTGCTGACTTCACAGACACTTTCTGATAAACAGGAAACAAGTACGGAAATAGAAAATCGCTCCTACTTATATTACTTTTCTTCTCGCTTGTGTTCTAACTTACTTTGGTGCCTTTCATCCACACTGTCCGCTTTTCGGCCGTCTTTCACTTCACCGCTCCCATTTTCCAGACCCCCGCTGCGTGCCCGCGTCCCCGTGGTTAGTGTGCCTGCTGGTCCACATGAGCTCTGCGGATCCCTCTGCGTGTCTGCTCCGCCACAATAAACTGTCAGGAGCTGGAAACACTGGGGCACACTCGTCTGTTCCCATCCCATAAAGTCCTGACTGGCCTCGGCTCGTTTTACCACCGTCAAGTTTACGAGAGTCCAACATAGGAGGACTTCCTGTCGGTACCTTCCAAAACAAAATGCATCACTTGTGTCCAGATCTGTTAACCATTTCACTCTTTGTTTTGACTAATATTTGCACGAAATGTAGCCCATCGATAGAAGTTCTGATCTCATTTTATGTCAGGTTATATTAGGCTACTAGGTTTTTGTGTTACATTGGCTACTGTTGCCACTGTGCTTTCATATTGGACAGGTCAAGGAAACTAAGGGACTGCTTTTTACTTATCAGAGGAACAGAGGGGTTTCATTTTTTATTTATTTATTCATTTGATTTGATTTAATTTGATTTAATTTAATTTAATTTAATTTAATTTAATTTATTATTTTAACCTTCCCTAAAGCTACAAATATTTTTCCTTGAGCCTTCATGAGTGACCGGCAGAAAATGCATGACCCTCCCTTTACGATAAATTAGTTATTAGATTTTTAAAACTCACTCTTGGATGTTTAAACTTAAAAGTCAAAAGTTGGAGATGAAATCCTGGAGAAAAAAAGCCTTATTATATTATATTAAGTGCAAATGTTTTGTTTTTTTTTTTTTGGATAAATTTTAAATGAGACATAGAATAAAGTGATTTTAATTTCTGATTTCCCCCCCCTTTTTTCCCGACAGACGTTTTCCTCACACATGATGTGTCCAAGGACTGTTGGAAATTTGAAAATCAAATGACAATTTCTGTTTGGTTTCTAGTTATGATAAAATGGTGTTATTTTGGTGATATTTAAAGAAAACATGCCATGTATTCTTTACTAATCAGCAGTTAAATAAATACAAACCACAACCATTTTAACACACCTCCCCCTTTTTGCACTGCCCCTCCCCCTAATAAGTAATGAACAGTCCCTAAACAATAATTAAAAAATAAAAATAAAAACACAACAACAACAACAAGTTATGACTTTTGCTTCTTTTTTGTTTTCTTTATTCAGGTCAAGATGTGAAATTAATTACTAAACTACAACTTGACTATGCACTGAAACTGTCTTAACAAATAGTCTCACAAAGACATATATCTGAGACTACATATCCTAACTGGCTCCTTTGACCAATGTTATGCTAAATACTCGGCCCATGTACTAAACCAAGCGTAAAGGACGGGGGAAAACCTGATGAATGAATTCTCTGTATTTTTAAGATAGACTACTGAAGCATGATGTGTCATGCATAATGCTTTGAACATTAATTTTGCACTCACAGTTTCTAACTGCTTAAAGGTCAGCTTTGTAGGGTCTAGTTGCATCTAGCTGTGAGTCTGCAGAGCTGAAACTTCTTCTGTGTGCCAACCGTGTGGGAAAACTGTAGTGGCTGACACAAGAATGCAAAAGGCCCCATCTAGAGCCAGTGTTTGGTATGTCCCTTTTGGGCTACTGTAAAGTAACATGGTGGACTTTGTGGAAGAGGACTTGCTCCATGGATAAAAACGACTCAGGTGATTGTAATCTGATGAAAGTAGAGTTGTGAATATTATATTCCGTTTCACACTGGCCCTTTAACACATTTAGATTTAAAACATCATTAGCTGTCATTTAAAATAATAATGAGTTCCTTCTCCGCCTTCTCTGAGATCATCCACACAGAAACCATATGCGGAATAAACACTGGAAAATACCAGTAAAGCCAAGTGGTTAAACGCTTTTATTTTTGAAGGTCCACACGTGTAACTTCCGGTCTCTGTCGACTGTCCTGTGTAGTTTTGACGCTGCTTGTCGGTGCGCACTCTAGTGGAGACGCGGCAAACAAATCCACATGAAAAGGAAAGCTGAAATACAGCGTTGCGCAACAAGGCGGCGGTTTGTTTCATTTGGCCTCAAGAGCGTATTCTGATGAAACTGATTGAAAAGATAATGTGAACGGAAACCCAGACTTTTCCTGTTGCTGCCCACGCTGCATATCAGGCCTGCTTCTTTAGAATAATGAACCTGCAGTGTGTTGTGAAAGTTTTGCAAAGACAGATCCTGCAGCTTCATGTGAAGTTAATTTGATAATGTGCTTCATGTAGTTTCACTGAGGTCGACACAGAGTATGAATCCGTGGAGACACGAGGCTGCATCCTGTTACTTGAGATATTGTAACAAGCCAAAAACACAGGTCAAGTGTGATGAATTATGGCGAACATCTGTTGCTGCTCACACAATCGCTGAGGGGCCTCCGCTCTTCATCTGCACGCTGCATTGTTTTCCTTATGAGAGCATGACAGCATCACAGTACACACCCAGTGCTGTTCTACATACAGACTCACTCACACGTGCACTCTCAAGGGTACATGCAAATGGTTTGGTTGGAAAACAAAAGAGCACACATGTCTGATAGCCTTGTAAGCTGTGATGGAAAGGGGAACCTATTTTGACATTTGGTTTGGTGTTGCACATGTAGCTACTTGTATATCCACCCCAATCACCAAACACACACACACACACACACACACACACACACACACACACACACTTGTATGTTGTGTCTGGGATTCTTCAAGGTTGTAAAGATAAGATAGGGGCAGACAGACTGCAGAGCACATCAGTCTTGAAAAGGAACAAAAGAACCTCTGAAAGACAAGCCTGATATATGATTATAAATATCATATGGCAAAAATGACTGAAAGGGACGTGTTATTTAGCACATTAAGACACATTACCCAACATTAAATTCATCCAGAACTTCACTTGTTTTGTTCAACTGTTTTGTTCTTTACAGCTTTCATTATCACTTAAGCCACAGACAGTCGCTGCATACTGAAGACATCATGTGTCGACCAAAGCTAAAGGGGAAGTTAGTGTCAATGATGCACCAAAAGCCAACTAAAGTGTACAGCATGACCTTGTTCTTTACACTGAGAAGTGTGAAAAATAGAAACAAAGGAGTGTTAATAGCGGGAGTACACTTTTGCAGCAAGTTCATTTTTAAAATTTCGAACATAATGGAGGTTTCTTGCACCAAAAAAGTTACAAAAATGTGCATCCTGGCTCTTCATAACAGATTTGTGCCCCCTTGTTAAGGAAGAATGTCATGGACAATATCCCTACAGTCTGTGGAAAGCAGAAATTATTACATCTTTTAGCATCCATAGATGCAAACCTTAAGATCACTAGTTCCCAACCTGGGGGTCCTGACCCCCACCAGAGGTCAGCAAAGCTTCATAGAGGGTTGCAAGGCCCTCTTGATTTTAAGGAGTGTAAGAAAGCGTTTGAAAAATATATACAGTAGGTGTATATCTCAGCAGTATATTTGTTCATGTGAAGAAAACGAAATGAAATTTAGTTTAGATTATTATTCAAGATATAAAAAACACAGGACAGGACACAGTGAAGACCTGAAGACTCAAAAAAAAAACAAAAAACAGCATGCACATCCAAGTATGATAAATACTGAGTGCTGGACAGAGGAACAAATACAAAAATACAAAAACAGGTCCACACACCAGAAACTGCTCCTTTTGGAAATTTTAATCGTATTACCACATGTCTGATGAGATACAGTGAAGACCTGAACACAAGCTACGTTCGAAGAGCCTTCACTCTCTGCTAAACAGCCTTGTCCTGCATTAGATAAAAAGAGAGCAAAGAGCTAATAAAATACACTCAAGTTGTCAAAAAAAAAGCCTTAAGTGTGTATGATTGTTGAAAAATAAATAGATAAGAATACGGACAGAAAAGTCATATAAAACCTTCCAAAAAATACAAGATAGGCTCATTTTTGACGTTATATTCACAGGAAATATTCAGCTCAATTTCATCCACTTAGTTAGGGCTCATCAGTTTACTCAATGATTAAAAACAGGGGTCTTTTACTGAAAAGTTTGTGAACCACTGATGTAGATACATAGGTATACACTCCCTTAATCCCATGGCATACAGTAAGTCTTTTTTTATCCACTAGATGGCGCCAGAGCTAAAGACGTCACCTCATAAATTCACTGCGCAGTGAAGGCTCAAGAAGCAATTCCGAGAAACCAACTCAGTTTTAAGACATGAGGGCTTTCATTGAAAGCAACAGGAAATAAAAAATGTTGGCAGGCACAAGCATCACGACAGCCACTATTAATTTATGACCTGCACAGCTGTGACCAGCAAGTGTGGTATTGTATTTTGGATTGTTCTTCAAAAACGTGTAAATTATGTTCAAGAAAGGCCTGAAATTCTCACTGATCCTGCACAAACAAGACATATTGGCTTTCACTCTCTAATAAGGAATAACAGTTACTTAACTTATTGAACAGAATCAATTTTGTCTTATTTAGTGACTTTAAAGTGCACATAGCCTATTCCTCATAATTACTGGTTAAACCTTCTCAGTCTTCTTTGGTGCATAAGCAACATTCAAGGACGGCCTATTAAGGGGGACTTCAATTTAATATTAATATGCAAAGTGTGAGTGACTTTAAATGTTAATATAAAGCCTCTTTGTTCCCTGGTGTCTCAATTTAGCTTCCACTGGTGTTTCTTTCCAGCCATCTTCTCATTTATCCTACTTTATCAGTCCAAGGACATGTTCAGTCATCTTTCTCATTTTTGCCCACACTGCACTTCCCATTTTCCTCTGTGTTCCACGCTGTATAATGAGAGAGATGTGTCTCAGCTACTTGGAGTCTGATGCATTTTAGGTGGCTTTATTTACTCCACTACTCAACTTTATAGATACATCTTTACATGTGTTTTATTCCACTGTGTTTTACACTTTACAAAGCACAGAGCTGGTCTCAGGAGCAGCATCAGATGTGTGTTGTGTTCACTGCTCACTGGGCGGACGTAGCGCTGAGTCGTCGTTTCTGTCCTCTATTCCTGGATGCAGGACAGTGGTGTCAAGGTGTTACGTTTAAGAGGCTCATCAGCTTATGTGGGATATGGGTCAATACAGGTGGAGTCACTTTTCAGCTCCATGCGCACAATATCATAATATAATGTAATATTCCTGCAACATAATGTTTTTATGAGTGAAGGGAATATTTTTGACATGTCATGACCTCCAAACACACACACACACACACACACACACACACACACACACCAGAAACAACAGGCACCTGTAGCCTGATGTTGGTTGGAGTATTCATCTTGGTTACCTGAACATTTTTGTTACTTGCTCCCTGAATTCAAACATAATTGGTCTTTGTTGTGTTTTCTTCCCCCTGGTTTTAACAGCCAGTAAGCATGTAAATTATTTAGGCTAAAATGTCTTATCATTTCTGCAGGGCCCTAAAGTAATAAGCAAATCTAAAGCCCCTTTTCCATAGCACAAAAAAACGGGCTAACACCCATTAACATCTGGCTTTTTCATGTTACAGGAACGGTTACAGTCGGCATACACATCCAGTGAGATGCATGAACAGGCTGCAACTAAATACTGTTCGTCACCGGCCAAGCTGCGCTCAAACATCAATCCAAATGACACTGAGTTTGAAAAAGATGGACTGAATAGGTAAGAGTTATATACAAAGAAGTAACCACCATGAAGTTCTTACAGGCCTCCATGCTGCTTTCTACTGTTTGCTAACCTGTTTTCCAACCTGTCCGTGAGAGGCATACTCGTCTGCTGCACAGCCATGTACACAGCTCTGGACTACTGGTAAGGGGAAAGGAGCCTATTGCCTATTTTTGTTGTATTAAAAAAAAAACCATGTAAAAGCGCTAACTTTGGTGGAAAAGAAGTATAACATTGATGGAAGGCGTTGGTTCCCAACTGGTCCACCCACGGGATTCAGATTTCTCCTTAGTCATTAGTTCAAGGTCCACACAGTTCAATACATTCAGCGTCAGAGTTCAATACATACAGCCAGCGTTTGGCCGTGTCGTCAAGCTAGCTTGCTGTCTCTGTCAAGTAGCTGTCCATTATTCACTCACTCTACAGCAAGAAATGGCACTTCACAATGAAAACTATGTGCTGGAAATTCACTGTACTTTAAAATAAAGTGTGTTTTTAACAAACTTGACATGTTTGTGAGTCACTTGCCTTGCCCTTTTGGACCATGACCCACCAGTTGGGAAACACTGATATAAGTGACAGAGGCACCTAAACTCAATTTATCCTCAGGATGGTGTCTTATTTCTGACATATAAAAGCATAACGATGATGTGCTAAGTACTTCCTATTGTCATGTAAATTATTGCTTTACTACAATAAACACCTGATGTTGTTATTTGTTTTTGAGCTCCAGTTTAATCACTACCACTGTTATGGTTCTGTTAAGTCATTGCATCCATCCAGCCCATCCTGCCTTTAACACTGTCATCCTTGGTTGATGTTGTGGCAACCAGCTGTTCCTGGATTCATTTGCCAGGCAAGGTGGCCTCACCTGGCGCAGTCTTTTGAAAAAGAGCTGAAAAGACTGACGCAGGCAAAACACGCAGCAGAACTCAGGGGACCCACAGGGAGAGCCCTTCGTTAACTTTAATTACTGCCACTCCACCAGGGTTTACATTCATTTGAACTGTGGAACCTGCTGTACTGAGGGCATATTAGACCAATTAAACCATGGTTCAGGTGTCTTCGTGCAATATGGCTGAGGTGTCTCCATAGCAAGAAGAATGACCCCACTCTGCACACCAGGAAATGTTTACTTACTAAATATTCATGTGGAGGTCTGGGCTATGGGAACTGTTTGGTATTGTTATGATAATAACTGAATATATACTGAATAAAAATTTAAACAGACCACTTTTGTTTTTGCTCCCATTCATCACAGGTTTAAATTAAAAGATCTAAGACTTTTTTCATGCACTCAGTGGATTTATTTCTCTCAAATGTTGGTCACAAATCTGTGTTAGTGAGCACTTCTCCTTTTCCAAGATAATCCATCCACCTGACAGGTGTGGCATATCAAGATGCTAATGAAATAGCATGATTGCTTCACATGTGTGCCTTGGGATGGTCAGTAGATTTGATACATTTGGCAGTACATCCAACCTCATAAACACACAAGTCAGTCACAATGACAAACTGCTGTCAGGTCAAGACCCTGGTGAGGTCTGTTAGAATGCATGAGCTTCCCTGAGACGGTTTTGGAAGGCTTGTGCAGAAATCTTGCATCAGCTGGTCTCAGACAAACTTACAGATGAAGACACTGGATGTGGAGGTCCCGAACTGGTGTGGTTACATGTGGTGTGTGGCTGTGAGGACGGTTGGATGCACTGCCAAATTCAGGGAAACAATGTTGGAGACATATTACAGTAAAATGAACATTTAGTTCACAGGTAACAGCTCAGGTGAAGATTCCTGCAGTAAGCATGCCAATGACACGCTCCCTCAAAACTTGCAGCATCTGTGGCCTTGTGTTGTGTCATCAAACTGCACATTATAGACTGGCCTTTTATTGTGACCATCCCAAGGCACACCTGGGTAGTAATGATGCTGTGTGATCAGCATTTTGATATGCCACACCAGTCAGGTGGATGGATTATCTTGGAAAAGGAGAAGTGCTCACTGACATGGATTTAAACAAATTTGTGACCAAAATTTGAGTGAAATATCCTCCTGAGACCCAACCTTTTGTTTGGTATGCATTTTCAATTTTTTCTAGCTATTTGAGATTAGTAGGACCTGGTAAGTATAAAAAACTACAGATTGTCAGTGATAATAAATAAATGAAGTCTGAATATCCTCAAATCAGACAACAATAAAGCCCTAATGTCCTCAAAGTCAAACTGTCTGCAAATGATTACTTTCTAATCAACAGTGTCCTAGTTTGTTACTGTTGCTAAAATTGGTCAAATTTGTGTGGCATATCAGTCTAGAAATGTTATTAATCATAAATAAACAACTTTCAACCATAGAATTTGATCAGGTTTTATACCTTGTTGACTTTTGTGTGGGGATCAGCTGCAGACTCACTTGGCAGAGATGGCTGCCATCTTGTTTTTACATGGATTAGTGTGCTATTCTCTTACTACCACTACCTGGCAAAAAAAGGTTCTGTGAAGGGGGATGAGAGGTCTTGAGCAGAATGACATCTAAGGACCATTAAACCCAAAATGTAATGCCCGCATATGAGTGCATAAAAACTCTTAGCTCCTAAACTTAAACATGTGAAATGTGGGAGCAAAAATTAGAGTTGCATTTGCTATATAAAAAATCATGGATTTCATTGATAAAAAACAATTGTGACTTTACTTCCAGAGTATGTTAACTGATGGGGAGAGGCCTTGTTGCCTCTCCAGCCTGTATGACAACAAAGCTTTCAGAGTAGACTAAGGCCTGTTTTCAATCCTCTTATATTGCGCCTCACTGAAAATGGATTAGTGAGTAACACCTACGTTTTGGACCCGGGTCACTTTGGAGGGATTTGATTGAATGGATCTGTAGCTGACACTGACCTCCCATATTGATAATAAATCAAACAACTGAACAATTTCAAATATAATTTTGCGGGGAATGTTGCTCATTTTTGGACCAGATTTGCTTTTCATTTGGAATATGTAATTATTTTCTCTGAAGTGACATTATGAAAGAAAGGAACCCCGGGAGCCAGATGTAATTTTATTTGCCCTTCTTCAGATATTATGTCTCCCGTGAACAGAGGTGTTTGTGGAAACGCACGGGAGCCTTCAGAGGCGCTGACTGCGGGACGTAAGTAGCTCTCCAGGGTGCTGAAGTTGTCTCCAAACGCGACAGACGCAGCGCCCGAGCTCCCTGCCTGTCATCTTCAGCCCATAATCCAAACACAATGACTTGGCTGTGTCTTCTCCGAAGTGACACCGTGGATCCTCGGGGTGAATAGGTAAGATCTGGGGATGGTTAAGTGACGGTTTATGTGGATACAGAAAAGGACACCTGTAGATTGTCTCATCGGACCCTGAAGCTGTCCTGATGGCACCAAATAGATGGTAAGCGGTTTATTTGTTTGTTTAAATTCAGCCATTTATGGCCTCATAATAATCATTTATTTAAAAAGATTAAATCAACTGCTCTCTCGCAGGTGTCATTGGTGTAATTGATAATCCAATAGTGAAGAAAATTCACTATCTTGGACACCCTGGAAGGACAATGCAACATATTGCTCCAAATTTCAGAGGGGCGCTATGGGAGTCCAATCATCCATGTATGCCCATAATTAAAAGCAGACCCACTTTAACGACACTGCCCTTTTATAACTTTCTGTTATGGGTCCTCCTCGGTGTTTTGACGTTCCCTTGTTGTGTCCGCTGTTTAATATTCAAAGTGGGGGTCCTGGGGCCTTGGAACTGCGACCCTGTTTACTACAGGGCGCTGCCCGCTGCGGCCGCCAGGCTCGCTGTAAGCAGGATAAACGGAGACTTAAATCTGGATCTGGGCTTGAAAATGGACTTTGTCATCCTCCAGGAGCCCTGTGAAACCTCCAGAGCTCTCACTGCGTTTATTTACTATGAGAAGATGGCGAATGCGTTTGTGGGCCCCACCAATCCGGGATACTGTGTTGCAGCCTCTCTACTGGCCAAGAACTGGGATAAAGCCATCTTCTCTTACGGCTGTGTCAACTATGAGCTGGACCGAGTCATTGGATACCCGACTTTTGCCAGGACGGTGCCGTTTCCCACTGAGGTGCTGTTCACCGTGTTGAGACACTTCAGGTGGGCCAGTGTTGTGGTGGTCTCGTCCAATGAGGATATTTGGAGGGACACTGCAGGGAGAGTTGCCACAGCTCTCAGGCACACTGGGCTTCCTGTTGGGCTGGTTACGTCTATTGGTCTGAATGAGACGGAGGTAGAGAGCACGCTGAGGAAGATCCAGGACGCAGGAGAGATCAGGGGTGAGTATAAGAGCTACATTACAGTAATAAAATGTAAGATTACGATATGTACATTAAAGTGATACTAGAGGATCATAATGAATCTGCTATTAAAAAAGTGGATTTATAGAAATAGAGCTGACCCTATCCATTAAGCAATACAAGCAGTTGCTCATAGGGGCCCCTCACGAAACAATAACAAAATAAAAACTGAACTTCTTATCATATCTTTCACTCCAATCTTACACATAAAGACAGGTGAGATTCAGCTCCATGTATCAACATCAACCAAACGGCCATGAGTGGGACCATTTATGGAGTTGGAGGGGGATTAGCAAGTACTGTATTTACTGTAGTGTATTTAAATATACAGTTACAGAAGTCCCACTGTGGGCTTAAACAATTTTTTTACAAGTCAATTTTTACAAGACAGGAGGGAGGGGGATCAAATCTTGCTTAGGCCCCCCAAGCAGGGCCTGGAAATAGATGTTGTAACACTGGTAATATAAAAACATGTATAACACACACACTGCGGTGTGTTGCAGCGGGCCTACAGGTTCTGATTTGACAACCAGTCCCCGCAAAGGTAAAAGACAACAGCACATGAAAGGTTAAAAGCTTATTTTATTATGTCAATATATCAAAACCAAATGGAGAAAATCTATTAATGAAGTCCTCTACTCTCAACTAATAAGGGTCAGTATCAGAGGAAGGGGGAGTCCCAGGTCAAGGGTCGCGGTGCCACAGGTTTCTTGCTTCTTCAGTCCTTTCACAAATCAACACACTTGGTGCAGTCCTCTCAGCCTCCAGGAAACCAACTCTGCTTTTGTCAGCAGCATTGCAGATGGACTCTTGCCTCCACAGAGAGAGCACAACCAGAATGAGAGAGGAGTTTCACTAATTAAACAGACTTCTCATGCAAACCAGACCTGCACAGAGAAAGCACCAACAGAATGAGAGACAGCAGTGTTTGCGGCACAGGCTTAAACAACCTCAGTGTGAAGAGGCACATTCAAACACACCTGCCTTCAATCAGACCCAAATTCACAGCCATTAGCTCACAGCTAAGTCCCTCCATCTTCAACCAGTGTGGAGGCAGGTCAGTGTGACACTGAATGATACAGTTACCCTTTACACATGCATAGCAGATATTACATCACAGGTGAACAACTTGCAGAGCTGCAAAATATCAAACCATCAGCTGTCCCGATTTTCTCCACCAGGATTTTTCTCACATTCAAGTTGTACACATGCCATCCAGCAGGCTAATCGCTCCACTAATGATCAGGAAGCCATTTTGACACTGCAGATTTCACTTTGAGTGAACTGGAGGCAGCGACATAATTTGTTTTAAACTGTAATGAATTCCATTTGGAGAGTTTTTGTGCCTTTACTACAGAGCTGGCAGGAAAGAGGGATGAGGGGTAAAGGTTAAATTACAGAGCACTTCAACTTCTCATTTTTAACTTTTAATTAATTGTTGGTTTAATTTAAGCATTCAGCCAGTTTGCATCCTCTTAAACTGAACTTTTAGCAAGATATGAAATAAGATTTTGTGTCCACAGAAGCATCTGTCTGATACTGCAACTGAATACATTTACTCTTTTGACTCAGTAATGTAGGTTTGCTGTAAATGTTTATCATACAGTCATTATGATACTGAGTTCAGTCATCTAGCAAAACCACTCTATGTTTTTATCCTTGTCTGTCCCAGTCATCATCATGTGCATGCACTCAGTCCTGTTCGGAGGAGAGCAGCAGGCCACATTTCTCCTCAAAGCACAGAAAATGGGTCTGACTACGGGGAAGTACGTGTACATACCCTACGACACCCTCCACTACAGCGTGCCCTACACCAACGTCTCCTACTTCCCGCTGCAAAACAACAGCAGGCTGAGGGAGGCCTATGACGCTGTGCTCACGATCACCGTGGCCTCTGACCCTTTGTCCTTCAATGAGGCGTTCGCTGCTGCAAAGAGGAGCGAGGAAATGACGATAGCCACGCAGCCAGAGCAGGTAAAAACCAAGTCTGACTTAAAACTCACATGTCTATATGTACAATGAAAAGTTATTGGTTGGTGTAATTGTCACGACTCCAGTGTAAGAGATGGGAAGCTAAACAGTCCTCATTGTGTGCAAAAGAAATGCAGATGCTCAGCCAAAACTAATATGAGTCAGTGTGAACTAAACAAACCAAGCAGTTGTCTTCCAAAAGTACATACTTTTTCTTTTTAATCAAATGTACTCATTCTGTTTTCATCCCTCTGTCCCTGCTCCACAAGAAAAGACAGTATTATATGATCTGCAATTAGCAAAAAGTGTTCATCAGGGTGATTTAGAGAGGGTGATTTACAATGATTGAAATATTACACTAACACATCATGTCTCTTCTTGTGCCCCTTGCAGGTTAACCCACTATTTGGGACCATCTACAACAGCATCTACCTGCTGGCAAAGTCCATCCACAATGCCAGGAAAGCAGGCATGCGGCTGTCAGGCTCAAACCTTGCATACTTCACAAAGAACACAACCTTCACCGGCTTCAACCAGAAGGTCAAAGTGGACACTGCTGGAGACGTTAAGACCAACTACATCATCCTGGACTCTGACAACAGGGGCAGCCAGCTGTACCAGACCCATGTGGTGGATCTAACATCTGGAGTGCTTCGTTTCGCTGGGAGGTCGATTCATTTTCCAGGAGGATCACCCCCGCCGTCTGATTCCAGCTGCTGGTTTGACAAGACGGCTGTCTGCACGGGAGGTTAGCAGGAGGTCATATTTGTGTGTGAATACAGACGCACAATGGATATGTGTGAATGTGTTTGCTCAAGTCTAACCATTTGAGTCTGTTGTCATCCTCAGGTGTGGAGGTCACCTACATCATAGTAGTGTTTGCTGTCATCTTCATTCTGGCTGTGGGAGGGCTCGTTATAAGTCTATATATCAGGTACAGCCTGTAAACAGATTCATCTCCTTGTGTGTTTCTCTCCTGTACGTCCCCTTTTCTTCTTTCCCAACTATTTTAAGTAGAGGGATTTTTGTATCAGATAACATGCATTCAGATATACTCTATGGTGCGATGTGCACAATAATAGTTGTTCTGTGTAAATGTCTCATCTTGTTCATCAGCTGTCTTCACTCTGAAGATGATCTCTGAGATCATTTTAGGTAACCCACTACCACTGGTTGAACTGATTTCCTTATCTTTTCTAAACTTCACTGGCAGGAGGAGACTCCAACAAATCCAGCTGGTCAAAGGTCCCAATCGGATCCTCCTGACCTTAGAGGATCTCACTTTTATCAATCCTCAGCTTAGTAAAAAGGTAAGCATTGGCATCGTCTCCGAGTCATTATCATGACATTTAACTTTAGCACATGTCAGTTCACCATATAACAAAGGTGTTCGATGTCACACAGAAAATCACTTTAGAGGATCTGAGCGAGTCCAAGAGCGCTATAGAGGAGAAATCTGCAGAACGCTCACACTCTGTCAACAGCATGCTGACTGCAACTCATGAGTCCACCAACGTAGCTGTATACGAGGTACGTAACCCTGAAAGAGTCATTGCACTTGTTGCTTCTGCCTGTATGCATACACAATAATCAAAAAGTAGCAGGTATGTAAGTAAGGGAGGGAAGGACGTCCTTGTGAAGCACATGTCTGGGCCCTTTATTCTAATGGTACTAAACAAAACATCATGATATTTTCCAGAAAGTACGAATCCATTTTTTATTACATTAGATTGAATGCGTAATTTTTGTTTTTAAGTTTATTTTTGGGGGTTAGGTTGAAGTTAGGTTGAATCTTTTGTTTAAGGAAAGAGCGCAATTTACTGTTTGGCTAAAGTTAGAGTAAGGTTTTGTGTACATATTTCTTTAACTCTCTTGTTTCTGTTCAATCTATATGGTCCAAATGTTTTTGTTTCTAATTCAGACATGTCTTCTTTTTTTAATAAACAAATCTACGTTTTCTGTAAGATTTGAGGTGATCAGGGAATGGTGATGAGGTAATCATAACAGTAGGCTACCTCCCAGATACTCACGTAAAAATTGTGTTGCAGTGGATGAACAGGCAGCAATAAAATGATTATTGAAATTAAAAACTAAATGATATATGCAACAGCTTTATAGCTCTTTTAGAAAGTAAAGCCATACATCCTGAAACTGCACGTACAATAGAAGACAAAGTTCAAAACAAAGGTTTGACCCCACTGTAACAAAATGGCTTCTCCTTCAGGGCGACTGGGTGTGGCTAAAGAAATTTGAGGAGGGGCAATTCAAAGAAGTGAAGCAGAGCACAACCAAGATTTTTACAAAGGTAGAGCAACATGTCTTGACCCGTTAAAAACTGTTAAAAGTACATTGTACATCGATTTCCATTAATGATAAATAGGATGTCTTAATAAACCCTCAGTTCCTCCATCCTTCCGTCAACTTGTTTATCTTATTCCTCAGATGAAAGACCTGAGAAACGAGAACGTGAATCCGTTCCTCGGCTTCTTTTTGGACTGCTCAATGTTTGCGGTGGTGACGGAGCACTGCTCTCGGGGCAGTCTACAGGACCTGCTAAGGAACGAGGACGTCAAATTAGACTGGATGTTCAAGTCCTCGCTCGTGCTCGACCTCATCAAGGTGACCACTGATCTACTGAAGCCGCACAACATAACATGAATTATCCACTGGGTGTTACCAATATCCCCATTGGCACATTGATGTTTCCTGTATGATTAACCACACCGTTGAACATACTGTGCTTCCAGGGTATGAAATACCTTCACCACAGAGATTTCCCCCACGGCAGACTAAAATCTCGTAACTGTGTGGTAGACGGGCGTTTTGTCCTCAAGATTACTGACTACGGCTTCAATGAGTTGCTGGAGTCTCAGAAAGCTGTTATAGAAGAACCTCCACCTGAAGGTACCTTCAACTCTGGAAAAAAAATGTGTCTTCATGACTATCCAACATACAATGTTTTAAGTGTGGTTTTCAACTAAAGATAAAGGTTTTAACTTGTGTTCAGGATCACACACACACACACATGCAAAGCTATTGATTATGATGGTAATGACTGGGATCATGTTCCCCCCCCCTAAATTTCAATCTCGTCTCTTTTTCACTCAGATTTATTTTGGACAGCTCCAGAGTTTTTGAGGGACCTTGCAAGCTCACGTAAAGGCACCTATAAGGGAGACGTGTACAGCTTTTCTATCATCCTTCAAGAGGTGGTGGTCAGAGGGCCACCTTACTGCATGCTGGGCCTACCGCCCGAGGGTGCGTATCATGATGTCACCAATATTTACAACATTTTGATGTGACGTTTGATTGACGTGTCCCACATCTGCCTCCTCTCCAGAGATCATCCGTAAGGTGAAGAAGCCTCCTCCCATGTGTCGCCCCACTGTGGCCCCAGACCAGGCTCCTTTGGAGTGCATCCAACTGATGAAGCAGTGTTGGAGTGAGCTGCCGGACCGCAGGCCAAATTTCGATGAGATCTTTGACAGGGTACATTTTTGGAGACTCCCGTGTGACCTTACAGTTCTCATCTCACTCTAATAACCTAGTTTAAATAATATTTTACATATCATTTGATGTGAGTCTGTATTTTTTTATGAGTAGTTCAAGCTCATCAACAAGGGTAAGAAGACTAACATCATCGACTCCATGCTGAGGATGCTGGAGCAGTACAGCTCCAACCTGGAGGACCTCATCAGAGAGAGAACAGAGGAGCTGGAGGTGGAAAAACAGAGGACAGAAAAACTACTGTCAGAGATGCTCCCACCGTGAGTTTGCACACACAAAAACAACAAAATCTATTAATTTAGTCACATTTATCCAATAAACTTCTCGGCTATCTGCTTCCTGTAACGTTTCTGCTTCTCCATATGCAGTTCTGTGGCTGAGGCCCTGAAGACTGGTGCCACAGTGGAGCCAGAGTACTTTGACCAGGTGACAATCTACTTCAGTGACATTGTGGGTTTCACTACCATCTCCTCGCTCAGTGATCCCATCGAGGTGGTCGACCTCCTCAATGACCTCTACTCTCTGTTCGACGCCGTGCTCTGTAACCACGATGTCTACAAGGTAAGAGAACATGCTTAATGTTAGTAATAATAATAATGTTTGCATTGAGAGACCAAAGTAAAATTAAAATGGATTGTTCTGAATTCAAAAAATGTTATGTCTCCAAGATGACGCTTAATTTTGACATGTTAGTCAGCAGTATGTTTCTACAGTACACAGAAACACACAGTGATGTGCCCATAACTGTATAAATTCATTGACATTATTTAGGTGGAGACCATTGGTGATGCTTACATGGTAGCATCGGGTCTTCCCAAGAGAAATGGCAACAAGCACGCTGCCGAGATTGCCAACATGTCTCTGAACATCCTCAGCTCAGTAGGAACCTTTCATATGCGGCACATGCCAGGCGTGCCCGTCAGGATACGCATAGGAATCCACTCAGGTAAGATGATGCAAAATCTGCATCACACTTTTTACATTATTAACATTCAGCTTCAGTTGAACAGATGTGCAGCTCTTTGCAGATGATAAAAAATATATATATTTCACCACAGGTATCAGTGATTTTCTATTAATATTTGTCCGAGTGACCAAAAGTGTCTAATAGCTTGTACATTCTGAGATTATACTGATCAGTTCTAATGTTTTACTGTCAGTGACAGTGCTGATGTATGCTGGGAAAGACTGTGGCTACTGATCTTGTACTGGGAATATGTCCTACTGAGCTTAACTTCCTTCCTCAGGCTTTAACCCCTAACCCTTAACCCAAAGTTTAAGGTCCTAACCCTTAACCCTAGGGTTGAGGGTAAGGGGTTAGGACCAGATTAGACGAAATTGTTTTTTATTTTGTTTTTCTTGTCAAGCATGACGGGACTACAACTGCATTTTATGGTGAAACCTGGTGCTGTAGAATGACAAAAAAATAACCTTGTGACCACACTAAGTAGATTGTATATACACTCATGACAGGCCAACACAGTTACAGCCTGGGTATTAAATTAGACTTTGTAATGTTTTTAGTCTCACTCAGTGCTGGACAAACTCTGGTCTTGGGCTTGACTTGTTTAGTTGGCCTTTTAGACTTGTGCACTGCTACAACACAGCAGACAGTCAAGCGCATATGAATGATTGATCGATGTGTCTGATGCAGTCCCCACACAGTACGTCAGATCACTGTTATTCTTGTATTTTCAGGGCCCTGTGTTGCGGGAGTCGTAGGTCTGACCATGCCTCGGTACTGCCTTTTTGGAGACACTGTCAACACTGCCTCTCGTATGGAATCCACTGGGCTGCGTGAGTTTCCTGCACACACACATACCCACCACATTTTGCTGTGTTGTTTCGTGTTTGCTTTAGGTTAATGTCTCTGTCTTCTCTTTGTCCCTCAGCTTACAGAATCCATGTAAATATGAGCACTGTGAAGATCCTCCATTCTCTTAACGAGGGTTATAAAATAGAAGTCAGAGGCAAGACAGAACTGAAGGTAACAGTCTACAATAATATAACTGCAGTATTACTTAATTAAAAACAATTACTATTCTACGACAGGCAACGACACACAGCTGTCCAAATAATCATTAGACAATGTAATTATAATCATAAACAAACTTAACCGATTGCCAAGTGGTGTTGCCATACCACAGAGGAACATGGCTCACAGGCGTATTCAACCAACATTAATGTCGTTATGATGTTATATTTGTCAGATAGCTCATGTGAAGTCTGAGAAAAGTGTCAGTCATGTTGCACTGCATGTGTAATTTATGTAGATAGAAGTAACTTTCATTTCCTGCATATTTTTATGGTATTTTTAAGGTTATATTTGCTCAGGATAAATATTTTGAAGTGTTTTCCAGACCTCCCGGGAGATTTGGTTCACCCCCAAATGTTGACTCCATGGCTAAAGCCTTGAAATGAGACACATGTTTTAGAGGAGACAGTCTCAAGTTCGTTTATTCTATTTTTTTTTTTTTTTCAGGGTAAAGGTATTGAGGAGACATACTGGCTTGTAGGAAAAACGGACTTTACAAAGCCTTTGCCAAAACCACCTGAGATCAAACCAGGGTAAGAGCTTCAAACTGTTTTGTACTGTTGAATCCTAAGATAGTAACTAAATTTGTATAACTTCTTTAATATGTAGTGATTTTGAGAGTTGGACCAGAAATTATCACCTGTTCTCATAGTTTACTTTGCAGATGTGTTTAAAGTACTGTTAGTGTTGTCAACATGTAACTGCCGCCTGCCACTGATACACTTTCGACTCATGCAAATCACAACTGTCTGAACTTCAGGGAAGACAATCACGGGCTGAGCCCTGAGGATATAGCTGCGTACAAGAGAAAGAAAGCCGAGAAAAAGGCTTGACCTTCTTAGTCCAAACACAGGAGGTAGAGACCTGCATGGCAGCTGGTGTTGTGTTGTGGACGTGTTGCCGTGGCTGTCAGTTTGATGTGACCAAATGTGACCTCTGAGTTTGACCTCTCTCAGTGATTCCTGCTCTGTGATCTACTCGTCTCATTAATCTCCTGATCTTATCACCTTCTACATCTTCTTAAGAAGATTGGGGAAAGCCCTCTTTGTTTAGTTCATTCACTTTTACTGCAGCTGGCTGGCACAATTTCATAATTAGCTCTTGTTTATTTTACTGTAGTTGTGGCAGCATTTGGTTTGCTTTATGTGTGCTTTGTAGCATGCTGTGATTGTAATCTCATGTATCTGAATACTAGAGGTCTGCTTAAATATAAATGTCCTTGTGAAATAAAATCCTGGTCTTAATTTCACCCTTTGTACTTACTAGGGACAACTGGCAGGAAATGGTGACTGAGGAGATCAAGGACATTTTTCGCAAGGCCCACAGGCAGGTGGACAAAAAGCTCTGAACGTGAAGAGGGTGAAAGATGTGACAGAAGCTAAACCAGAGGAGAGAAAGAGAGAAGGACACATCCAGAGCTGGGGGCAGGCAGAGGACAGAAAACACCACCCAGCCTCTCACTGTGGCTTAATGCAGACTTGTTTAAGAGGATTGTACATCGACTGGCTAATCTGCCTGCAGCCAGCGCAGCAGAACACCAAAGTGCTAATGTAATGAGAGTCTTCGCATTACCTGCCTACGTACCTGCAGCCAGCAGCACAGGGAAGCTGCACCGCTCCTTAATGATGGATGCATTCATTCACTCTTCTCTGCACTCACCGGCCACTGAGTGGTCACGTATTTCAGGGCAACCAGAGGTTCACACATCGGAAGATTGAACGCCCCAAACGCCTATTTCAAAATGAAATGTTATCTTTTTGGTGGTAATGTCTGTTTTTAGTTTGCCTTGATAGAGCTGTGGGGCCGATGATGTTACTTAGCTATGGCTGAATATTATATGTTATTAGCCCTCGGAAGTCAGAGGCAAAGGCTGCTATTGTATATAATTATCACCACTTTTATGTTTACCACTTTTATCTCTACTCTGTTAGAGCACACCGACAGGGAAAAAACAGTCCATTTGAGCCCATTTATACAAAGTATATATATAAATATATATATTTTTGAGCTGTCACCCTTTTGTTTACATTAATAAAAGGGTGACAGCACTAGGAAAGCCATGACAATACAGTTTTAAGGTCATTTAATGAAATATGTTGCTGTTTCCAAAGTGCACAGTGACTTTTGAGGCAATCTTTTCAACAGTTTAGCATTTTAACAACTTCAAATATCATTTCTTTTCCATCATCACAAGTTTACAACCCCTCTTTAGTGTGTCAACATGAGGACACGATCTCTCACACAGCAATTTTATCTGTCACACCAATAGCTTCCTCGGAAAAAGAATTTTACTTTGTTATGTCTAAGTATCTTTTGTACACAATTCTATCGAGCAAACTGTGTGTACAACCCTAAATACATCTGGAAGTGTTACAGCTGGTCTCTAAACAGCTTATGTTGCACTTTATTAATGTTCTACTGTTGTATATTTAGAGACTTTGGTGTCCCTCACAGATTCATAATGTGTCTGAGAGCTGAAGAGCCCCATCTTGTGTTCAAATTAAGACATTTTCTAAAGAGCATTATACTAAGGTCACTGCTGTTTATTAAAAAAGACCTGTAAGCACGAGGGAATACTTGAGAGCACACACTAAAGATAATAAAACTAAACAGATAATCATATTGCCATGCGTTATTTGATGGAAGTGTATTTGTGAAAATATTGTTTTGAACTAAATCCCAAATTTGAAGTCACCTCTCAACCAAACCAAGCAATTTCTATATTTTTTAATAACATTTAGAACTAATCCCCTGCATCTCATCATCTTGATATTGACTATAGGAGCAGCTTCATTGATGCTTGGTGTGCAAAACAACAGCAGAGTCAGTCAGAAACATGTATATTGTGTAATTTATATGTTGTTATTTGTCTTGTATATTATTGTTGCAATGTTAAGTATAAGTCGTATGTAAATATGACATCATTAAGTAATTAAATCATTTATTTGTAACACCTTCATTGTCTGGCCCTCCTTACAGAGTGGGGGGGGGGGCTGCCCCTTGTTTCTAGGCGACCATAGACAAAATTGGTCATAGAGTCATCCATTTTACTATCCTGTGATGGAGAGAGACCACTAGAAAAAATCTAACAGGTTAGTGCTGTAGGACATTACAGTATGAGGCTATACTGTTAGCATGACATTAGCTTTAATCATCTGGAAGGTGAGGGTTTGTTAAAATGGAGGGGTTGGGATACTTTGAGCCAAAAGGCCCGTGGGACTTTGAGCCAGTGTGTCACTTATGATTATGATTAAAGTATTATTTCACTGTAATTCTACATTGCAATGCTACATTTTGTCATTGAAATGATGTGACATTTGGAATTTTAGACCAAAAACCATCATGCCACGTTTCTATAAACAGAAGACAGCCAGGGCTTTAATTCCTCTTGTGGATTTGGACAGAGCAGTAGGAGAAATACTGAGTGGAAAGTCCATACAAGCCAGATGGCAAGATCGACAAGATGACTTAAGATGATACTTGGATATAAAACAGCTAGGAGAAGATTAGAAGAAGAGGGTATAACATTTAACCTCTTGTTGCTCAGGTTACCCCTCAACGGGGGCAAGTTGAGCCAAGTAACCACTGCTTTAGGAAAATTCAAATTTTCCAAAAAAAAAACTGTTTGTGTTAGATCCAAAGTGATTATTGCCAGGGATGCACCACGTTCTCAAATATATGTACATGTTTTAGTTGGAGATATTACCGCCATCCCCATCTCATCCCCTCTCCCCTAACCAGTGCTTTTCCTCTTTGCAACCAAAGGGTGGCACTACATCTCTTACACTGGAATCCATAAGGCCTTTTCTCACAAAGGGACTGCATCACTTTTTAAAAGAGAGATAAGTATACAAGACCAGGTTCTTTGACAGATGTTTGTGACAATATGTGACAATATGTGGAAAAAAAAGACCTTAAGATAATTCTTAAGCTGAATGAAAGGCACCTTTGAAACTACAGATTTTTATTGGCTGTGCTCAAATTGCAGGAGATTCCCGCTCACCATGGGAACCCTGCCCTCCAGTTTTTGCCCCGCAGAGTCTGCTCTGTTTGGGATGTCTCAACGAGCCTGGCTTTATCATATAGGCCACTGAGAGTAAGTGAATGAACCATGAAATTCTCTGGATAGTTATCAACAGGAGATTAGCAATAACCTCTACATTCCAGACCTGGGAGAATTGTTTGACCTCCAGCCGACTGGAAAGATTGTTATCCTTTCCCTTTGAGACGTTAACTCTAGCGAGCTCACATTCTTCTGTTCAGCACTCCAGAGGACTGTTTCAACTGTGTCTGGATGGTGTTCAGACATGCTTTGCAAAAATAGGACACACATAAAGATTCTTTGTTATTTTTTTATTGAAAAATGAACACATTATTACATAATCTCACAATTCAACAGCTTCTTTGTGGAAAAAAAACCCTACAGCAACAAAATGGCACAGTATGGTTGGTGAGCATAAATTAAGCACCAAACGTTCAGTGCATACTGGATGCAAAAAAATTTAACAACTGAGCATGTGAAGGGATGGAGTGAAGCAAAGCTTTAAGACAATGTTGTGCAAGGATCTTTTTTTTCTTTAAACATTAAAGATGATACAAGAAAACGCACATGGACCATCAAAAGCAAGGTATTAAGAAAACCTGCTTAATATAAGCATGTTGTCTGCCGTCTGTTTGTGGAGATCTCAAATGATGTACGTTTTTGTAACTGAAAACATTATTCAATGCAAGGGGGCTTAAGGCTGAGACCTAACATTTCTATAGAGTGTTCCCTGGGAAGGTTTAGTGTGTCTAAAAAACAGCGAGCTCAGTCCACAGGTCGTGTATTGGAATGTGCTCATGAGGTAACAGTCAGACCAAAAATACACACAGATTCCTGCCATTTTTTCACAAAGAATAAAACTATCCACCACAATTCACAACATTATAGCTCATCACGCATCTTGTCTCCTTTAGGTCTAACAACTCTGCCGATGTAGAGGATGGAGTTGGTCTTGTTGTCCTTAACCAGGAAAATAAAGGGGTGATCTACGTAGAAAAGTTGGGGGTTCCTCAGCTTCTCGGAGCCGTAGATGCTGGTGTCAAATGGATTTCCGCCCACGTCCAGCTCAAAAGCTGACGCATGGAAGACGTTGGAAAGGTAGAGTTCCTTCTTTCCAGAGATGTTGGATAGGTCCGCCTTGGCTTTGTCCACAGCCTCTGTCAGGCCGAGCTCAGCCAGATGTTTCTAGAAAAGACAAAGAATTGCTCAATTCAAAGGAATGTTGACTAGTTTTTACTTCTATAATGCAACTTTATTGTTATAACAATAGGTCCATCAAATTGCCACCATTTACCTGCAGGTTGTGGCTGACTTCCAGTGCGATTTTGGGGAGGGAAATAGCCACGGCCCTGTTCTCCAGCTTGCTGATCCAGGTGTCCACCTGCTTCCTAGTCAGGAGTTTCTCCAAGCGGTCTAGGGGCTCCAGGTGGTAGGGCATGATAAAGATCATAGAGGCCTGCTTCTGGCCCAGAGGCATGTTCAGCACAAAGATCCGGTTCTCTTTATCCTCGTAGAAGTCATACAGACCTACAAAGTGCAGACAAATTGAATGTCTTGTTTGCATTCTTGTCGGCTGAAAGAATTTTGAAGACATTATAAGATAATATCAGAAGTAGAGGCGATGGAGAAACTCACCTGTGCGATGCATCATTGGAACTGCAATGGTGAATGAGCGGGTAACCAGGAAACCACGTTTGTCCACCATTTTGTCATGGAATTTCTCATCCCAGTGAGCTACAGGAAAAAACACATTCGACACAGTTGACACATCTGCACCATATTTTGGCATCTCCATGTGTCACAACAATCAGAAAAGAAAAAGAAATATGAATAAAAGAAACTATTTTTACTCACGCTTGAAGAACATAGCATTGACAATCATGGCTCCATCTGGGTTCTGCACATCCTTGGTGATCTCAGGCAGCTTGCCATCTGTAGACTTGGCTGCCCACTCGTTGATGGAGTTTACCGCACTCCTCTTGTCTCGGAAGTTTATTTTCGAGTGGTCGTAGTTGTAGTGCTTCTTGCTGCTTTTCACAAACTCATCAGCGAAAGAGACAGAGCTGGGGCCGTAGAGACGGTTGTTGATCTTCCAGGTGGTGTTGCGTTTCTTGGCATCGCTCACCTGGGAAGAAGCAACGTATAAACAGTGACAAATGAGCAATGTGTAGAAAGCGCTGAATGTCTAGTTTGAAGCTGGCTCCACTTGTGATACCAGAATACAATAATGAAGGTTGCATAACAAAGACTCATATACAGTATATTGTTGCACTTACTTCAGTGAGCAGCTCGGACAGGCCTGCATGCAGATGCTCATCCTTCAGTTTGTCAACACTGAGGACGGTTTTGACCTGGGAGGCAGTGGAGGCCTTAGCACCAAGAGCCACCATGCCCAGAGAGGAGGCCACCACCACAGGAGAGATCAGGATATTCTCTGTATCCTTCTCCTTTGCCATGTTGTGGTAGAGGCTGAATTAACAAAGACAAGAAAGATTATTTGCTTGTGTTCCTAAGAGGAAAAATGCAACAAAGAATGCTTAAGCAAAACCTAGTGCACCGTTATAATATACACTAAATTATATATAAAGATGTCTGACCTGAAGGCCAGGTTGGCGCTGTTATCAGCCAGCGTGGTGGCATGGCTGCTCAGCTTCTTGTCCTCTGCACAGGCAACGAGGCCCAGCAGACAAAGAGCTACGACATTTGTCATCCACATCCTGTCTGTCTCCAAAAGCAGCTGCTGCAGCCTGTGCAAAAGGAACAAAAGACAAATATCTGGGTTAACATCTCTTAATTTGAGTTGGTTACTTGAGGTCTACAATAAAACAATGTATTGAGTTTGAGATGGAAGACACACGTCTCCTCAGAGGGAGTTTGTGGGATGAATGGATACTCAAAGGTGTTCTCATTTATCACAATTATATATCTTAAAATCAAAATGCAATGACACAGACTATGATTGGGATGTGGCACAAGAGGGCTGGCTCAGCCCACACAGTAGCTTGGGAACGCCTCCACTTCCAGGCAGACACGTTCCTTGCCACGTAAGCAGCAGCTTAGGCCTAGCTGTGCAGTTGGAGCCACTGTCCACACAGAGTGACGTTCTGTGCTGACTCCACACTAAAACATGATCTCTCTCTCCTCTCCACATTTATTGTAATCAATGAAAACTGTTACACGTCTGCACTTTGACGTCTTTAACGATTTCTTTTGAGCCAGAAGAAGTCAGGATCAGAAATCACAGCACTTCACTGTATAGACATGCAGTCTTCAGTTCTTTCACATGCTCTCTGCAGCAGCCATTTTTTTTCTCAGAGGAAGGGCGTTGCCTGCAGGCTATATCTAACTCATCTCATAACTTGTTCAGACAAAAAAAAACAATGCACAAAGCTGTGATTAACCCGCTGCAGCAGCATCTCATAACGTGTTTATCATCCACCTCCACAATTCTGAGTGCAGAGATATGTTGTCTGCCTCTCTGTATTTGCATATTTGTGATGTAACAGAAATGATTTTGCATCATCATTGGATACCTTGAGATGTTTTGAGGTCTGTCATTTTCATTCTGAAAGACAAGAGGTGTACGTAGTAATAGATGTATGTAATAATCTCTACAGAGCAGGCAGTAAAACAGTATACAGGCTCAGATGCAGACATATTCTGATTTGTCTAATATCTACATTTTATATCCTACTTTTCAGCCTTTGGACTAACAACATTTCAGTTAAAGTTATGATGCAAGTTAGTCATCCATTGGCTGTTGTGACCCAAAAGAATACTTTTATCTGGTCAGCTGTGCCACAAATGGGCAGCACTGATTTCTAGAGTACAGATTTTAACCTCTCTTCATCAAATAGAGATGGACTAAAGCCAGATTGGGTGCATACAGTAGTTTCCTTCATTGCATTGCACCTAATGCATTTCAATGGACCTTAAATAAGTGTCATGCAAGAAGCAAAAAGCTTCAGTATCAACATGCTGGGATAAGATGCACGAAAACTTTTCTTTTTACATTTCAGATAAACTTTAATATTCTATGTGCAGGTCAGACAGCCAGAGAGGAAGAAGAGATTTGAAGAGAAAGGGTTAAAGTCGAACAAAAGCTGCACTGTTACTTTAAACCATAAAAACAAAGCACCCCATTCTCCCTCTGCATTCCTCTCTGAAAACAAAGGCAGCTATCTTTTAATCCTTACCTGGTGAGGATTTGCAGGGTCTCTCTTCTAAGTTGTGTCCTGTGGATAGTGTAGCTGTAACACACTTCTCCTGCTTTTTATATCCTGTGAGAGAACTTTCTAGAAGTGGGAATAGGATATTAAAACGAGGGCGTATGTGAGTCCTCAGGAAGCTGGGAGCTGGGACGTCCCCCTTGAAACCACAGGCTGGAATGAGAGGGGTCGGCTGAAGTGAACTGCTAAGCTCTGATCTGGGCTCAGTTTTCAAGTTTTCCTTCCTGTGGTTGCAGACAGAATTGCAGAGAACATCTGACTCTGGATCAGTCTTAGCTGCTGAGGAGCACAAAGTTCAGGTTCTGCTCTGCTTTCTGACTCAATTTCTAACACTGGTTTCATCACATGAAAAATATGTGTTTAATATGAATTGAATCAACCTTATGCATTAAAAGATGTGGTGTGTAACAGTGTTCATGAAGTTGTTGTAACTTGGACTGTATGAGCCTCTGTGGGCCACAACTCTTCTGCAATCTCAGCAGACAAGACAACTCACTGAAAAGCACAGAGGAGAAGCAGTGATTTTACTCCTGTTAACCTTGTTACACAGATTCCTAATTTCACATGGACATGTCCAGAACTTTAAAAGCTTCATTCAGTAGTGTTCATGCTTTACAGAAGATCTGCAGCCCTGCCCCCACCCCCACAGTGCCACGTCTGTCCAACTCAGCTGCTGATTGCAGGGTGGTGGAAGGAAGGGGGTTAAGGAGGATAACTGTCGTAAAAACTGCCAACAAACAAGACAAAAAGAAGTTATAAATGCTTGTCTAAACCTGCTCAGACTTCACACATCAGCTTGATATCACTGTCAGCTCTATGATCTCAACATTGAACAATGTATTTGATTTGATTTGGAAAAAAACAAATACATTAAAGTTCTTACATACATCACATTAAATACATATTGATTTAAAATGCAAAGGAAAAGACATTGAAGTAACGCATAAAACTACACAGCTTTTTCATCGTTTTTTGATTTTTGTAGTGTTTTTTTTTACAATACTTTCACAATATTGTCAGTTTTATTTGTTCTGATGTTATGCGCCAATACCCCAAAGCAAATTCCTTGTATGTGAAAACCTACTTTTTGATAAACCAGATTCTGACTCTTTTCTTTAATAATCTGTGCAAAGATGTTACAGAAATGAATGAAACATTTGCCCTAATTAAACCAACTGTAGACATGCAAAGCAAGACGTTTGATAGATGATCACTTTTTACTGTGTATGACACAAACTATTTTCCAACCAGAGGAATTCCATCAGTCTGTTAATCCCCCAGGCTCCTCCTTTATTTGCCGCTTCCTGCCCTGACCTGCCAACTAATGAGCAGCTTGTATTCTTTTGATTACTTGTTTCATCCAGAAAGTTTCATGAAATTTTGATGGAGAAAAAATAGTCCCCAAATCCTAACGCCACAACTCTTTCATTTAATTTTAAATATTACATTATTTACACATTGTAGACAGTGTGACCCACCTACATGTAACAATCTCTCCTTTGAAACATTTGACCCAGGAGCAGGATTGCAGTCCCTTCCCTCCCCTCAGGGGGTGTTTGTCATTCTGAAGAAGCCCCTCACACAACAGTTTACACTGAAATTGCTCAGCATGTGCAGAGTGAGGGTAACTCAAGGGTCGAACAAGCCTGGTCAAATCTCCTAATACACAAAATCTCCATTAAAATAACAACCTTTCATTGCTTTCCTGAGGTGGCAAAGGCGTGGGAGGTGAGCAGATTTAAAAAGTGTGAAGAAAAGGAGGCTCACAGGGGCAGGGAATTTAAAAATAAGATCACATTTGTAAGAGGGGCACTGTTATTTTTTTTCATCAGTACATAATCTAAAGCATAATCTTTGGTCACACAAAAGGCTTCAGTTTAAAAGTGCTTTTTAATGCTTGAGAGGCTGGCAAAACAAGTCTGTTTTACTACGGTCCCTGGTTCTGCAGGCCAAGCTCAAACTCAAGCGCCTTATCTCTTTAATGACCTCTGTCTGTTGAATTTTAAGGTACAATTTGGTGCCATTTCTGCATCCATTTATAGTGTAAATGTCTTTAATTTTGTCAAAATAAAAGCCCTCTGCCACTTAAATGATTTTACTGGGGAAGACAACTGCACATTATATTAATTGTGTCCCCCCTAAAATCTCTACCTGTGCATGTTTGTGACACTAAAGTATCATGAGTGATTAACAGAAAATGCAAAATGGTGTTATTTAAGGATGTGTTGGAAGAGGTCATCCAACGTGTTGCCTCACAGTGCCTCCTGTATGATGTTTGAATATATACTGTGTATGTGTGTGTTCATGTGCCAGTGTGAGCATACAGAAGCTTCTAGTACTTTCCTGAGCCACAACCACCACCACATGCAAACATCTGAAATCCTGTGAAACTTTTACGTTCAGCCTATGGAGAGGGAAGGTTCTACAGAACAAGCTTAAGGCATGTCACTAAGTGATGCAATATTTCAGCACCAACCAAGAGCAGGAATAACAGACTTGGAGGGTGGAGTGACAGATTGCTTTTTTAGAACAGGAGGAGGTTCAACATCTGGAGATCATTACACTAACCTCAGCACTAGTCTCGCTCAGCTGCATCTATCAATAGAGTTTCTTCTTGCCGGATTTCAGTTCGTCAGTCTTTTTCATCTACATTTGGATTTCAGTGATTAATCGTGTTTATGGTTGACAGAAAACCAACACTTTCACAAACAATATCACCAGTATTTTATAAGTATTGACCAGGCAATATGACCATAGGTAGGCCTCATCATACAGGCTGTAAGTCTTTCCTCTTTATCAGGTTATAAGGCACATAATTGTAAGGAATAAAAAGCAACCAAATCAGACTCAAACAGCTCCTTGTGCAGTTGCATTGCAGCTAGGTTGAGGTACCCACTGTGAAAGACCAGAGAGCTATATGGGGGTGGCAAACAAACAGAAGAGTTCAGTCACTCTCCCATCATACCATCTGTGTTAGTCCTTCAAACAAAAACACTAACAGGATTTTGGCAGCCTCTTGCAACTGTTTAGGGAGGTTCTAAACAACAACTCTCTTTCTGCTTATCTCCTCCAAGTGGATCAGTGTTTGGTTTCCTCTTTTATAGACTTTCCAGATGGGCTGCAAAATTGTTGTTTACTGATTCCAGTGCTAGAGTCTCCCCAGGTGTGGCAGACACAGTCTGAAGTAATAATCTCGACTTAAAAAAAGTTTTCATTGTCATTAAAAGTTTTCAAAGGACAAACGTTCTCTAACAGTCTTATAAATTATGCATACTATTGCTATGTCTATCTATCTGTCTGCCATTCAGTCACAAACAGCTACGACCCCGACACACTGAGGAAATGCTGAACACAAAGACTCCACTGAAGGAAGTAGAGCAGCTGCCAAGTAGACTATGACGCAAGACCCGAGAAAAGTTTCAGCTCTGCTGTATGATGTAACTTTCTGAAGTTTTTGGTCTATGAGTGCAGCGAGCTGTTTCGTCATGTACAGTTTATAATCTACGTGCACTGTCATTCTAAACCAGACTCACATTAGCTGTGATGAGGTGGCGATAAACTGAGGACACAAGCTGTGTATTAAACAACTGCAGCTTCACACGGAGTAAAGCAATTCAATTACTTCTCCCTGACAGACAATATTGTACACTAATTTTTCTGTAGATTTATGACAGAAAGTTTTATCATCACACCACTGACTTTATCCTATCACTAATTACATTTATTACAACATTCAAAAAAGGCCAACATATCGAATCAATTACTTTTTTGGGCTGATGAATAATATTCCATCAAAATTATGAGGCTTTGAAGAAAGATGAAAAGTGGTTGAGATAAAAGACGATGTTCCCCTTGATCTTTGGTTATATGACAGCTGAAGTATTGACACTGATAGCATAGAAGTGTTTTCTTGTTCTTTATCATTCACAATACATATGGGTAACTATGTGTACATGTTTGGGCACACACACACACACACATTCATTTTTATGTTTTGTTTTTTGGGTTTGTTCTTACTTATCCACTGTGAGGATCCAAAAGACAGAGGGATGTCGTATGCTGTAAAGCCCTCTGAGGCAAATTGTTATTTGTGATAATGGGCTTTATAAATAAAATTGTTCAACTGATGGGTGCGAGCATGTGGGTATCATGTGTGTTAATATCTATGTGTACCCATGGTAAACCGAGTTGTATATTATGTATCCTCTAACTTAAATTTAAATATATTGGTTTATATAAGTACATCCTGTGAAATAATGAATGAGTAATCTGCTTTTTTTTTCTTTTTTTCATTTCTTACATTTTTTATCCTTATATTATTGTTGCTTATTTCCTGATTTTGCTACCACTTTTGTTTGTTTATGTTTTATGTTTGTATCTTTGTATTTTTTTTCCCTTTCACAAAATCTATTTCAGTCTCTACATATGTTAAATAATTCTCAAAAATGCAAATTAAAAAAAAATGAGGCTGGCCATATTGACCGCATGTACATGTCCGTTGATCAACAAAAGAATGATAGTTGGATAATTCAGGGAAAATTTGCTGGACATTTTGTGCAAGAGTTGCAGTCTATTTTGGACCTAACTTCATAATGACAGGGCACCACTCAGGTTAATCTGTAATGGCTTTAAAAATGACCAAACATGCCCCCTGGTGGGAAAAGTTTGAGGCCTTCCTACAAAGCAATCAAAGTTTTCTTTGTGGTAATTAAAGTCTTAATTAAGGTCACAGTCATCTTTGTAATGTTTCTTTTATTCGAGAAATGTTTTCAAATTTAATTCGCTTGAGAAAAATGCAAAAAGTAGAACTTTTGCGAAGACACTAAAGACATACCCCAACCCATATGATCTTAAGATATAAAGCCTGTATGTCAACTAAATTAGAATAACCAGTGGAAATAATTTTTAATTGTTTAATTGACACTATAGATACATTATTTGCTGCTGCACTGCATTGTGCACAAATAACCACTAGATGGGGTGCAAAGCAACCAAATAAACTACACCCACTTTGCCAGAGAAAGTATTTGTTGATGTCAATAAGAGGAGTTTAAGTCACTTTCTGTTTAGGGCCCACTGACAAATCTTTCTGTTTTTATATTTCCACTGTGGCAAAATTAAACACAGTTAAAATGCTCAATCAGGTTCAGTGAATGTGGGACGGCTCTTGACATCAGCAGTTGATTCTGGCTTCTACCTGGGGGTCAGCTGTCACATATATTGAGTAAACTGTAAGTGTTTCATACCAACTCCCTATAGAGATCTATAGAGTATCATATTAAGTCAGTGCTGTTTCAGTCCCTCCAAACTTGATGCAGTCTAGTCTCCAAACAAATCTTACCTTACTGTGAAATTCCAGCAGGCCATCAAAGTCATAACAAGCTGTTGAACTGGCATTTAGACAATACAGCCTGCAAGAGTCTGTGTTCTCATTATTTCGTCTGTCTTCCCCCTCTCCCAGCACCAGTCACGTTCTGTGCCCTTTCAGACAGCAGCCAGTCACAAACTCTTCACGCTGCTGTAACACCACCTGCAGAGGAGACCCCTACCAGCTGTCCTACCCTTCCTGCCTGTGGATTCTGGTTGCCATTTTAAAATGGGTGGAGATCATAACAAAGCGCAGCAGCTGGAGCTGCAGACTAATGCCTACCTGTGGAGAGAGGAGCAGGGAGGCCTGGGTCTGCCACATCAAATAGATATATGCCACAGGAAATCATCCTGAGAAGAACATTTCCCTTTGTCCCCCACCTGTAGAGATGCTCATGGAGAGACAATATGTGTGTTTCTATGAGTGGCTGCATGAGTGTGAGGGTGGTGATATAATCTCAATTAATGGAATTATGCAGTTTGAAGTAGCAGTAAATAGTAAGAGCATTAAGTGGTTGTTAAGTTGCTGTTTGATCTGAATATAGTCTTATGCAACACATCTTGCACACAAACACACTCAAACCCCTCATGTCCATCAATATGATGCTAATTTATCTCTCAACATTACTGCACTGACTGTTTCCTTGGTGATACATCTGATCCGTTACTCCTTTTAACCACAAATCCTCCTCCACTTGACACAGAAGTGCTCATAGTTCAGGTTAACCATTTAAATGCAATCTGAAAGTGGTTGAAAACGTCAAACATTGTATCTGTATCTGCTGATGAGTCATTTCACATGCTTGAGACCTGCTGACTACTTGTCATTGTCGAGGACGATCAACACAGTCTGAATAAGTTTCACTGTGTCCTCTGGAACGATGAATACTGGAGTTTATCTGTGTAGTTTTAGTTTAGTTTTTACTTACACGGTTATCCCACAGAATACATAATAACCTGATGACACAAGAAAAACAGGAACATATGAAATTAACACATCATCTTATACTGTATTTAATTAATTCATTGTATTAGGGGTTTTTTTTACCTTATGAATGATGATCTCTGATGTCGTGGTCCCCATGAGAACAGTACATCTAATCAGACCAGAGTCATTGTAATTAAACATCTTTTTTTTATGTTGCCAGCTGTCACTTTTGGAGAGCACAGCACCGTCTGGATTTCCAACTTAACAAGGGGTGAAATTTCATCTATGCAGGGAGTACAATGTGTTTCTTGATGTTTTGATAACCAGCGATGGCAGTGTCAGCAGCCAGTCGGGCCACTCGGGCAACTGGACGCTGTCAGACTTATTTCTTCCCGTGTGCCAAGTTTAGGCAGATGCTGGGCCGGGACATTTTTTAATAACAGCCCAGTGATGGCAGCCGGGTTCGAGACAGTTTATTTGGTCCGATTCTGGGGCGTCATTCATCCTGAGTCTCTGCCAGGTTGTGCAACTGGACATGGCCTGACTTCTTTCTTCCAGCATGCCGAGTTTGGGCCGATGTTAGGCCAGATCATTTTTGAGGATGGCCCAGTGATGGCAGTGTAAGCAGCCGGTCGGGCCGTCAGGCAACCAGACACGGCCAAGTCGGGCTTCCGGCCCTCCAAGCTTGGGCTGGTGCTGGACCGGGTCATTTTTTAGTAATGGCCCAGTGACAGCAGTGTTGGCAGCCGTATTGTGGCTAGTTTATTTGGTTGAATTCTGGGGCGTCATTCATCCCGAGTCTTAGCTAGGTCATGCAACTGGATGGGACCTGAGTTATTTCTTCTAGCGGGATAGGTGTGGGCGGATGCTGGGCCAGGACATTTTTTAATAATGGTCCAGTGATGGCAGTGTCGGCAGCTGGAGTTGGGCCAGTTTATGTAGCCTGATTCTAGGGAGTCAGCCAAGCTGGGGCAACAAGACGCGGCCTGACTTTTTACTCCAGCTTGCCAAGTTTGAGTCGATGCTGGGCCAAGTCATTTTGGCTACCTGGGTATGTTAAATTGGGGTTAAATGTAGTTTCTAATGTCAGTATTGATTCTATTAACAAAAATCTTTTTTGAGGCAAACCCAGTCTTGATTCATTTCCTGAAAATCATTCCCACATGCAAGAGGTCAACATTTAAAATGTGTCATAGTGTAACATGGTGGTTAATTGTGAGACCCTACTGACATTACACGTCTCTGATTATGACTGTGCTCTTGTGACGAAAAATCAATAAATCACTTTTGTTTAATGAGTCATCTAGTGTGTGTCAATAAGATCGAAGGTCAGTGAAATCTGAACCTGCAAAACACTTGAGTGTGGAGGTGGTTTGATTGTTTACTGTGTTCATTTGCCTGGTGGATAACATTATTCAATTTATCAAATGTAGTGGTCTCCAATGATACTCGAAAGTGACCTAATTACTTGTTAAAGTAGACAACAATCACACAAAAAGGGGATAGTAAAGCATGCAGTGCAAATGAGTAATCTGACTAAAAGGGAAAGCACGTTTTTATATGCAGAGAGAATGAAAAGATAAAAAATGAAGTGGTGGGAGCAGTTGGGTGTGTGCAAGATAAAATAAAATAAAAACCAAATAAATAAATAAAAACACAAGGTTGTTTATCCTTTTAAGTGTCAACAAGCAAAAATGCATTTCCATAATTTTCCCTCATTACAAGCAAAGTGTATTAAGTTATTGTTTAGATAATAAACAAATAAATAAAATGCCTTTCAGCTTAAATGTTTGCACGTTGTTGCGTTCAAGGCACATCAGGATTTTTGCCTGCTCACGGTCTGTCCACTAAGGATAGTAGTTTAGCAGCGATTTCTCTCACTGAGGGTGTTCACACTGACAAGGAATTATGACAGTGACATTTAAAATCTTATCATCGTCATTTGAATTATCTAAGTTTTGATAATACAACGAGGTGTGTGGTTTTAAAGTGTAACAACAGGACAGAAAACCGGGCCAGCGGTTACTTTGGCTGCGACGTGAACGCGCAGAGCAGGAGTAAAGTCAGCTCGGTGTGTGACGCTCTCTGTCTGTACAGGAGGGCTGGGGTGGGGATAAAAAGACCGACACACACTCCTCCCACTATTCAGTACATTGAATTACTCAGCCGGCTCATGTACCGCTGCTCCCACAGAGACGAGGACACACGCGTTATCTTCAGAGGACCAAAAACCACAGAGGACGGAGTAAATGAGAATATGAACCGGGACCTTTTTCAACTAGACCGAAGCCACTGACCCGGTGTGGAGCAGTTACTCACCCGGCTCTTCTCTCCTTTGTTTTCGGTGTAAACTTCAGCGCAGTCAGCATTTAACGTTACCGACCACCCACCTCTCTCACGCTACCTTTGACACGGGCTGTCCCCGTCTGACTGTCGGGGGGAGAGACGCTTTTGAGGGGAGGAATAAAAAGGAAAGCGACAACTTCACCGTGAGCCAACTGTGAAATCAAAGAAAAGTGGTGGCAGCCCGCAGACAGGTGAGTGTGTAACGTTAACAGCACGGTTTGTGTGAGGTGTTAATCACATTTACCTGTGATGTGAGCCAGGTGAGTTTTATAGCAGCATCTGTGTCCGGTTACATTATGTGAGAACACTTTTCAAGTTACATATCTCATAACCATGTGTTAAGAAATGTTGTTAATGAGTTTTTACCATGGTAACACTAAGGGGCGTAGCACCAAATTGTTGGCCCCTATGTATAAGCAGTCCATGTGGCCCCCCCGCCCATCCTCTCCTGGGGAGCTTTCAGATTTAGGGCTGTTTATATTTGTTTCATAATTATGTGTGTGAACAGATCGACAATCTGTGTGTAAATGTGTAATCTTTATATAAAACACCTTCCACAAAAGATTTGTACACTCACAAAATATTTTTCAAGTATAAAATAGATCTGCAAATACAGAAAACACATTCCACAAATAAAAAAAAAAAAATCTGTGAATACATTTAATTAATTTGCAAATAAATGAAAAGCATTTGTGAATATCTTCTTAACATTTACAACTTTCGAACAGGCATTTGTGAACTCAGTTTTTATTTGTGAATTGAAAAACATTTGTTGATCTCAGTTATGCGTGTGGATTTGCTTTTTACACACACAGAGTTTTGAAACAAACTTTCCGCCGGTCCAAACGAAAATGCATTCGTATCACTCGGCCATTTTTGGATAGCACGTGATCACCCAGCTGATGACGTCATCTCCGCACGTCAAAGTAAGAGCATGCAGTGAACAGCATCGTGTTTAGTTAGGTTACATCGTTTCAGTGAGGTTACGTCAACTGTTGTAAGATATGACAAGTGGCAACACCCTGGTTGAGGTCTTTGATAGAAAGCTGTTGGTGCTGGTAGCTGTTTTTGTTTAGAAATGTCGTATTGTAGTTTTATTGTTCATTGTTAATATGTAGGTTGCGCTAAGCTAACGTTAGCTACTGAAACGACATCTGTTGCCACGGCAACAGTAAACATTCATGTTGCGGGCTGGGTGGACGAAAGCAGGGTGCTGGAAGATCTTCACAAATGCTTTTCATTTATTTGCAAATTAATTTAATGTATTCACAGGTATTTTTTTTTTTATTTGTGGAATGTGTTTTCTGTATTTGCAGATCTGTTTTATACTTGCAAAATATTTTTGTAAGTTTACAAATCTTTTTTTGTATTTGTGGAAAGTGTTTTATGTTTACAGATTACACATTTACACACAGATTGTCAATCTGTTCACACACATAATTACGAAACAAATCTATCTCCATAACTTTGGTCCAAATCAGGGATTAATTTTGTTATAAAGTTGCATAATTGCCTAGAGTTGGTTCGTGTTTTCACGGCAGCATTTACAAGTGGACCAGATCAAATGCCTTGCATGTGAAAGCTGCTCTTGATTGGTCAGAATTTCCAAGTGGGAAAAATCCAGGAAGTTAACAAAACGAAGAAGAGTACACTTGCAAGATAAATACAACACTTTATAATGTCGCAATGGAGGGCCAACTACGCAGGTTGATTTTAGCACTGGTCATCATGGACTATATTGCTGTCATTGTTCATTTTAGTCAAACCATACAGTTTGAAAACAAGGCGCGGCTCCAACTAGAAAACAATGTTTTGATGCATTGGATGCGCCGAATGTGCATATTAAGGCAGTACAGGAGGAGGCGCTCATGTGCTGTTTAACCCAAACAATGGGTAATGCGACTGCAGTTGGTTCGGATTGTGGTCTGAACATGTTCTCACCACAAACGAACCGCACGAGAAGGTCTTCAAGAAGGTCTCGGGCCGGTAGTGCGACTGCTGTGTTCACACCTGCCCAAACAAACTCGAATTCGATTGAACAGAGCCAAACACGGCAGGTGTGAAAGCACCCTTAGACCATGTCTCTCATGCACCTTTTTATTTTTCATTTCTTAAGTCAGTTTTATTTTATTTTCTGGGACCCCGACATCTCTTTCTTGGGGAAAGATATGAGAAGCTTAAGCAGTCACTCTCTCCGCTCCATCTAGTGCAGGGCTGGACTAAACGATTTTGCAGCCTCTTAAGGGGTGAGAGAAGGGATGGCAATCTTCAGGCCCCTCACGTTTCGATTCTATTAGGATTTAGAGGGCTATGATTTGATTGTAAAACGATAATCTCTGTGCACCAAAAATTTTGATGTCTATGTGACTTTCTACTTTTAAAACGACAAGATGCTGAGCAGGCCGGACGAAGGGGTTTTGAGGTGAAACAGACTGAGCTCAGAGTTATTTTCTTCACAATAGAGTTGGTTTAAGTTTTTTAATACTGCAGTGTGTGTTGGTCAGTCTCATTTGTTTATGTAACTTCTGATCGCTGCTCCACTCTGTTAACACTACTCTCAGGGTGATGGCGTAGAAAGTATTAACAGTGTACTTCATGTTTGCCTCATGAATGTAATTATTTAGACATTAAATTGTTTAGACATTAGATTAAAACAAGCCTTTTGTGAAAATGACTGATGAGTTATTCTGATGTGCTCTCACTTTTGTTCTGTCAACAACACATTAGTAATAAACATTTAGATATTTGATTATTGACATTTGTGAATTGATGCCAAGTCTTCCACGTCTGCATTGCAATGCATCTAAGAATTGTTTTTTTCCCCCTACCCCCAGGTAAGAGGGGCCTCAGAGATTCCACATTTTAATACAAAGTTCAGTTTTTCAACCAACGTATTCAGATAATCTTAGTTTAGTAATGACACAAATTGTTTAGAATTTAAAGGAAAATGCAAACAAAACCAAACTTTACACTTCAGGCTTTTTGAGGCCCCCCGCTATTGGGTAATCAGTCCTACTTTTACCCCCACTTTGACGCCCCCTAGCAAACATTATTGTAACATGCCTACAGTCAAATACAAGCTAATATCACTCACAAGTTATTAGGATTTACATTTTGTTCCTGTTTTCATGTTTTGTAGAAGCTGGGTCCTTTGGCATCTTCACCTACAGGGCTATTTAGTGTATTAGCTATAATCATGTGTTTTTACCATCACAGGCTTTCTCAGTACACCACTGCTCGCTGGTGGTTTCATGTGCACCCAAAGATATGGGACACACCCATGACGCTGTATCCCATAAAAGCAAGGCTTTCCCTTTTTATAGTGAAACTATGGATTGATTTACACACCTGAGATGTCCATCCTCAGCTTATCTCTATCACAAAATAGTGAATGCATACTGTGGCATGATGCCAGTGAAGCTACAGTGCCTGAACTCCTTCATCTATATGCACAGTGTGCATTTGTGTTTACTCATGCACAGCACTCTTCCCATTTACTTGCATAATTCATGACGCCATTCATTTTTCTTTTGGAGTTGAAAGATTGTCATTTGCATGGTCCTGGTATGTTGGTCGTCCAAGACCTATTTCATAGTGTCTTATCAGATCTGTGTTGCGTAGCACTTCATCAGAGGGAGTTTAATCCAGTAATCTTGTAGACATGTAGGAGTTTCGTCATCTTAAAGGGGAACTAATGTTTTTTTTTCAACCTGAGCCCTATTTTCCAATCTAATTTAATGAGTGATAGGATGTTCAATATGTGACATTTCTCCAGTACGAAGCTCGGGCTGACCTGCCTGCAGCCCGTGAATGCGCGCTATATTAAATAATAGGGCACTCGGACAGTGTCAAACAACATCAAAATACGTCCACTAAAAGTGCATTTTTTTCACACAGATAGGCTCGGATTGTTAGTATAATTATCCGACAACATAACGGAAAGGAGAAATGAGCATCTGTGTTTACCTCTAGCTGGATTGGGACATGTTCCTCTGCCTGTTGCTGCTCCCTGTCTCTCCTCGTCCACTCTTCAGTTTCAATGAGCTCTGCATCCGTGTACATCCGTGTACGGGCGGTGATCAAATTCAAATGGCTCATCCAGATCCAGTTGGTCAAAATCGGGTAAAAATTCGGACATGTTTGTTGTGGCAAGTCAAAACATTCACTCAGGAAGTGAAAGTCTGGCTCTGAAATCTCACATCTCGCAAGATTTGAGTTGTTGCAGGAAGTTACTGCTGGAGTGACCTTACCAAACGCAAGGAGTTACTCTGTTCGGAGTAGTCATGACTGATTTTTTTTTTTTTTTTTTTTTTACCCGATTTTGACCAACTGGATCTGGATGAGCCATTTGAATTTGATGACCGCCCGCCGTATTTATTTGAACACGGAGTACGTGGATGCAGACCTCATTGAAATTGAAGAGCGGACGAGAGAGAGGGAGCAGTGTTACTTCGGTAGCACATATACTAAAATTGCAACAGGCAGAGGAACATGTCCAATTCCAGCTAAAGGTAAATAGACATTCATTTCTCCTTTCCGTTATGTTTTCGGTTAATTATACTAACAATCTGAGCCTATCTGTGTGAAAAAATGCACTTTTTGTGGATGTATTTTGACGTTGTTTGGCGCTGTCTGAGTGCCCTATTATTTAATATAGCACGCCCTCACGGGCTGCAGGCAGGTCAGCCCTAGCTTCATACTGGAGAAATTTCAAATATTGAACATCCTATCACTCAATTAGACAAAAGTAGATCGAAAAATAGGGTTCAGGTTGAAAAAAGCATTAGTTCCCCTTTAAAGCTTTGGCTATTGGCTCTATTTGGCACATTGTCTCTTCGTGTTAGGCCTTTCTTGACCGTGTTAACGCTTCCCCATCTGTCACTACTACAGTTCCAGTAAAAACAGCTTATACTTGTTTGTCTTTGGTAAGGCTTCCAGATGACAAATGACATTTATTTGCATCCTCTAGGCATGTCAATAATTACTTTTTAGGGATTTAGAACCTGTTTGGTTTCAACAGACGGGTGACTCAGGAGGAGACAAGACTATGCAAGGCTGTTTCTCTTTTATTGCCCCTTTTTCTTTTTTTTTTTTTTTTTTTTTTTTTTTACAACATCTATAAATGGATTGAAGGGCTTTGGAGAGGAGTGTGCTGAATACTATGTTTTTGAGCTTCTTTTTGGCTTGTACAGTACAGTTCTGTACATGCTGCTGCATAATAAGTGGGGCCCCAGTCCTGAGGGTAGCCAGCACTATGAAAATGTTTTCAGATCATGACATTGAAACTCATATTGTAGGCCTGTTGAGAAAATAAACCTCACTCTTGATACTCGAATTGACCCAGTTTCAGATGAGGGACATTGACAAAATGATACAAACGCTGACATTTTGAGGTTAGCTGGAAAAACAGTTGACATAACATACACTTCTGCAATTCTTAAAATTTACTTGGATTAGAGTGAGATGTGGGTAAGGTGTTGAAAAAATGTACAGCCATGCTGGAAAGGCTTGGGGTTGTTTGAAAAGTGCTTTAAAGATCACCCTAGAAATGTTATTTTAGGAGAATAAACGGAGAATATAGGGAGATGTAATAGGTCAGAACAGGGAGGAATGTGGTGTGCTGTGTTCACAGCAGTAATCCACTTAGTGGTTACCGACTTTTTGTACAGCATTTAAACCATGTTTTCTTTATCTAGCCTTCAAGTGTCATGCATGTTGCTGCTGATTGTGTCCTGCTGATTGGACATGTATAGTTGCACTGTGCAGCAGACCCCATTGTCCATTTGAGTGAAGTATTGATTCTGTGTCCTAGACGTTCTGCTTTGCCCGCGCTGCTTATATAACTGCCACTGTGTAGTTATATCTTCATGTACTGTTTCCTTAAATAGCTGCATCTAACAAGAGAAACAGAGCCATCCTACAATAGATGCAATATCCTGTAGGATATTTGCGAGCCTCATATAGGAAAAGAAACACATCTATAAGATCCGTCGAAGCTGTGCAGAATTGTCCAGGGGCAGCGCGAGTCTGACTGAAAGAAATGACCTGTTATTATCAGCTGCCCTGTAGCAGTGAGGTCCAGTCCATCCCTCTGTGTGTCTCTCTCACGTGCACACACACACACACACGCACACACAAGTACTCATGTTCTGTGCCTGTCCCCAGTAAGGATAATGGTCCTCTACTAAGAGCTGGCACACTTCAGAAAGCGTTTACTATTAATTTGTGGCAACCACATGAAAAAAAAAAAAAATCTGATTTCCATGTGGTTCCACTCGCAGAAGCAATAGCAAACATTTAATATGAACGTAATTGGTTACTAAATTGGATTTTAAGACTTGAGAAAATGAGAGAGAAAATCATGGGTACAGGTTGTGTACATAACAACCTCGACTCAGTCAAGGACTATAATTTCCACAGCACTTCATGTCACACTGCTACTTTACTGCGACCAATTTTTCTTTCTAGAAATACGTTTCTTGCCATCTTTGAATGGAGTTAATATAGACATAATGGAGCACATGCTAGCAGCAGTTGGGGCCAAATTGATACTGAGGAGTGAAGGACTTTGCAGTACAAGCTGGTCTGCCTACGCAATAGGTTGGGAATGTGTGGTTTATGAATGTTGAAGTTGTCAAAGCAAAATAGATAAATAAAAACGCTTGGTTTTTCAAAACAGATGTTGAAGCACGCAGTCAGGGACACGCAGTCACATAATGGAGCCTCGCTTTGTCGTGTCTCTCGACAAGACCACGTCTGTAAACAAGATTGCACAATGCAGACTGAATATAATTGACACGTGTTTGAAGTTTGATGATTGGCTGACACGTTGAAAATCTTTTGTCCGTCTGCACGACCAATTGACAAGTCGGCTTTCTATCTGCAAGTGATGTTACACACTTAGTCAGTGTCTTTCAGTCCACAGTTTTAAATCTGTCAAAGACCATGGTTGGCTTTTGGGGATGGGAGGACTCTTTTACACTGTACTACAGAATTGTGAGAGAACTGCTTTGTACCCGTTCCAGATGGCAAAAGTAAAATAGTCAGAATACTCATTTGGCAAAGCTTCATTCCCACCGTGCTCAGAGAGGTTGAAGCCCAGCTGTTACTGAGAACATCCCCTCCATGTTAAACATGCTTCATACTTGCAATGCATAGCAGATCCTGGCACTATGGACAAGTTCAGCATCCAGCAGTACATGAAATCTGTGTGAGGACACTACCTATGGGACCTCAGTCTCTGTCAAATTGTTGTCAAATTGAAGTCCAAATAAAAGTTGGAGAAAATAATGATTAAAAAAACCCTTCAGTTTGTTTGTCTCACCGTATTTGTGCAGGTAACATTCCCAAGCCTGTTGATTTGACTCTCATAGGCACACATGAGACTTTGGTTTTGCGTCTTTTGCGAGTTTTAAGCTTTTAGAAGTCCAGATGGACAAACTGGGAGGTGCCCACTTATTTTACCAAATCTGCAGCTCCTCTTTGAAAAAAGACAAATACCTACTTGACTGGATAACAAGTCTGCTTGTTTTTCTGTTATTCTTGAGAATATCCCCACAGTTTGAGACCCACCGTCACAGAGATCACACAAAGACTAACTTAGAAAATGTAAAACTTTCTCATGTCGTCAGTGCCACAGGTGTGTCTGCATCAACTCTTGTGTGTGAGAAGTGGTTAAGGTTATGTTTTTATAGATGATCTAATCCTCCTACCTGGAGAAGAAAGTAGTTTTTCTGGTTATTTCATGATCTGAGTTTATTTCAGACATATTCACTATTGATACAGTTTTGCTGCTGTCGTGTAATCCCTGTAATAGAATTAAAGACCAAATGCAAAATGCCAAATCAAAGCCAAATGTTCATGATCATATAAGGACAAAGCTCAGTTTCCCTTTCAGAATGCCAAGTTCACCATAGCGGCACCTGCTCGTCTGGCGCTGCCTCCCGGGCTCAGACAGCAAGTCACAGCAGAGAACAGGACTCGGTGTGATGTCAACACACAGATGGTGGTGAAGAGCCCTCACGTAGACATACAGATGGCACCTTGATAAAACATGCTAGTCCACACACAAAGTCAGACTGAAGAGGCCGGTGTGAACTAAGCCAATGGAGTTGTCCATTTGCCACACGCAGCACAACAATGGTTCTCACCATGATTCTGCATGCCACGGATGACTGTGTCAGCTGTTTGCTTTTCAGGCCACAGTATCAACACAGCAGTATCACCTATGATTAGGAACCAACCTCAGAATACTTTCTCTCAACTCTAACAGGCAGACAGGCCAGGAGGGGTCACAACATAACTTGTTCTGCCATTGTTTAATATTTCTTTAAGCCTCACAGCAGACAACAGGGGACATTGGGTCATAGCAAATGAGTCAGGCAGCATTGCTCCAGGTTGGAACAGTGATGTATTGAAAGCAGCTTCAACATTTTCTGCCTGGGCCAGCAGCTCTCCGTGTGCCATGAAGTGCCAAGCACAGAGTTTTCATGCCCGTCCAAAGAGTACAGTCACTGATTTCACTGATTACTGAAACAAGTGGAATGCTCTCTGCCTCCAGGAAACGTGATTGCACTTCTTTACTGTTGAAGGTTAGCAATTCTCAGCGATGGACAGTGATTTCGACTGGTCAGGGGCCCCACACCCTCCTCTCTGTTGGCTGGAATTCTATGGCAAAAGCAGCTATGAAAGCAGAAACATTTGTTCAATAATATACTGCAGGTTTAACTATATGGGGGACCTGTAAAAAAAGTACTCGGAGCCTTGGTTGAAAAGCATTAAGTAGGCCGAAGAGCTCTGACAAGTGGTTGTAATAGACTCTATACCATTACCGTTACAGTGTTTCACACAGTGCGTTTTGTAGACATGTAAAATGGCCCATTAATTTTACAAAGAGCCATCAGTAGAAAGTATCCAAAAATATCTGCCTACGTTTTTCTGTGTCATTACCAAATTCATGGACCATTTTATGAACAGTTTGGTGAATTAACAATTACACGCTCGGATAGCTGGGGCAGCCTGTTAAATTGTAGCTGCTGATATTCTAGGGGAGCCGGGCCTGGAAGCTTAACGCTTTGTTCTCTCTCATTATCAAAGCTGTAATAATCAGAAGGACCATCAAATCCAGATCAAAGTGTGATTATAAAGCTGTTTTTTAAAAAAAAAGAAACCTCTTCATATAAGGCTTGAATATAAGATCCAGATGTCGTACACCTGCTGCTGGTTATAACACCAACACACTCAAGATGATTTGACAAAAGAGGCAAAGTGCCCATCCTCTTAGCCCTTCTCCCACTTAAACACCCTCTTTCCCCCTGCTCCTTAATCCTGGTTGTCTTTCACGAGGGTTGCAACAGTTTTTTCACAGTACAATTACCGTTTCAGAAAATATTGTTGTTTCAAGGTATCACAGTATTGCAGACGAATGTTTTATTACTGTAAGGGAAACTTGAAACCATTTTGTTAATGGAAGTATGCGTAAAAAGCCTCCTTGTTGAAAATAACTAAAATAAAGTGGGGATTCAGTGTCCATTTATTTATTTATTTATTTTTCAATATTGTAGATAAGAAAGCGTATACGATATGATAACCTTCAACTTTTTTTATCACGGCATACCTTGAAACACCTACAATGAGTGTGTTTACATGGACAGTTTAATTCCCTTTTCATTTGGAATTAAAGTTCATTCCTATTAAATGTGATCTTGTAAACACCTAATTCAGAATGAAAATGGCCAATGCTGGGGCTGGAATATTCCGTTTCTAATTCCGAATGAAAGAATTTCTCGCACTTGTATACACTCACTTCTCTTAAAGTTCATTCCGGTCAAGCACGGTCTTCTGTCTCCCTTCTTCGACCGGGTCCATGTCATTGGTTCGACAGCCCATTGGTTCGACGTTCCATTAGTCCGACGGTCCGCGGTGCTGAACAGCTCGCGGCAGGTGTATGGTACGCCTCGACCGGCTTGAGGCGGAGCAGGCTCACGGCTTATGTGTTTGTCACTTTCTTTTTCATTTTAACCCACACCATGATCTTTTCCTGACCCTAACCAAGTGGTTTTTGTGCCTAAACCTAACCAGGGCATCATGAAGATTTCGGAACGGACTTCGGAACAATGAGTTTAATATGGTTGGAACAATGGGATGTCGAACCAATGGGCAGTCGAACCAATGGGCAGTTCCCTCTTCGACCTTCTACCTCCTTTCTCCTCCTCAACAGATGAAGTATTAGCATAACAAGGTTGTTGTCGTACTGCTGCTTCAAGAATATAAGCAAAACAAGCCCGAAAAAGGCACTAGGAAAGGCGTCGTCAAGCATCTTGTTATCCGGAAACGAGGACTACAGTGTTTTCTTCCGGTAAACGTAAACACATAACATCCGCCCCCATCCAATCAGAAACCTTCCCTGCCCAAAACCTTGTGCGGACCCGAATACAGGTGATTTAAAAGGCGATTAAACTGATCTCCCATGTAAACCCTCATTGGTAATGAATATTTCTCATGTAAACTACCTGGAAAAACTTTAATTCTGAAGGATTTCATTCAGATTTATTTCATTATAACCCCAATGTGTCTCTTTTCGACATTCGCTTTTGTCACCTTCGGCTTCTAAGTGCTTTTGCATTATTAGCCATTCTAGCAGCATGGCTCTGTGGAGTCTGTACAATTCTCCAACGCTTCGGTCCAGACTGAAATAATCTTAAATACTGAATTAATTGAAATTTGGTGAAGACAATTATGATTTCCTGAGAAAGAATCCTACTGACTTTTTCCCCTAACGTTTCTTATGGTGCTTTTCCAGTGAAATATCCCAACAACTTGATCTATTGAAACAATCTTTGGTACATACACTCATATTTTTTTTGTCTAGAGCCATTTCATCAGGTCAAAATTTCAGTTTATTCATCAGTTTAATTAATGACTAAATGCTTGTATAACTAATAACATCCCCGTTATCCTCAGCAGTACTTTTATGTGTGTTTTATGCTAACATGCAGCATGTTAACATTGTCATTGTGAGTATATTAACAAGCTGATGGTAGCATTTAGTTTGAAGTACTACAGTGCTTAAGAGCAGCCTCAGAGAGCTGCAGCATGACCGAGTGACACTGGAGCATTTAGCTCTAATAAATGGATTCTCGTCAGCTTGAAAAGTTGTATCGGCAGCATGGACACAAACATTCAGCTGTGGTCTTCGCATACACATCAGTAGTACTGCTTCTTCATAGCCTGCACTCTTCTCTGTGGGATCCACCTCCTGTCCTGAGGGCTTTCCTTTTGCTTTTCTTCCAGGCATCCAAAATCACAGGCTGTGCGTAAGTTAAACAGCTCAGTGTGGTGCAAATATACATTAAGCTGACTCGGTGTCAACCAGTCTTTAAGGTGATAATTACTTAGCCAGTGAGCGAGTTAGCACTGTCACCTCACAGTAGGAAGAAGCTGGGCTCAGACTTCACAAAGTCGACTGGGGCGTTTTTTTTGTGAAGTTGTTTTTCCATTCTGCCTCTGCACCAAAACATGTGTCTGGGTGGTCTATTACGGCATGCTCCAAAAAACATTGATGTTAGCCATCAGGAGTACTCCCACCTCCAGCCTAGACACCTAGTAGATGAAACCACAAAGTCTGTTGCTCAAAACTGTTGATCTGTGTTTTCCTGGTGCATCTGTTGAAGCCTCAGGGGAAATTCACAGCATTTACACTATCTGAAACACTCAAATCAGTAATGACCAACCCCTCCATCCTCATAGCTCTGCAAAAAACTGCTAATATTACTCTGTTTTCCACTGTAACTACGTTGCTTTGTCACACACCGTCCCTGTAGCATCAAGCCAGCTCACTCTTTAGGAGTTACCTTTACCTCCAGATGAAAAATGAGAGCAATATCTCCACACGTCACTTGACCTACTTACACCTCCATTGTTTTGTCCGCACAGAAATGAGTAGGTGGATTTCTTTCCCTTCTGAGTTATTTTTCATTTTGTTTTGCTCTAATAATGGAAATGAGTGACTGTAATGACACTTCCTCTTCCCGCTGTCACTGTTCTAATTTGAAGATACTGATGGACTGTGATTAGATTAATTTTTCCCTCAGATTATCTCTGACCCATATTTTTTCAGATTGATGAGCTGTCAGTTTGATGAGTTAAGTGTCAGATTGTCTGCTCTAACATACCCCTCCCACTTTATTAAGTCTGTTGCAGATTGCTTTTTGCTAAAAATGCAGGACACAGATTTTCAGTCATCATTTCATGATGTTGGTCAGTTTAAAAAGTATCTCCCCTCGCAAAAATTCAGGTTTCTCAGCTGGCTTGAGCTGCACTCCTCACTACCTTGTATGGCACAGCCCTGGAGTCTACTAAATCTCAGGTTTAATGTGCGACTTTCATATTGTAAGCTGCTGTGTAGACTGCTCGGCTCAGTTGGTCAGACAAAGACACGAGTCATTCTCTAACAGTGAGCCGTTGTTTGTGCTCCATCAAGCTGTCGTGTCCCTTATGTTGTCTGCTTTATGGTTATATTAACATGGTGCCATTTTCTGAAGCTTTCCTAATGTCCTGGAGAATTAATTTATTCAGGATTATTGGTGTAAATGGACCCGTCAGTGTCGGAGTCAGTAATCATTAAATGCAAGTGATGACCTGTCCAGTATCATGTGCACAGGAGGGAAATTACCACGCAAGAGCTATTATGTAAGCATTTTGCAATACCCCTCTATTCTCAGATGTCCGGCCAGAATGTTCTGGCACCAGCGCCTCGCAACAAGTATGTGTTGAATACTTGATTATATTTCATCTTGATGTCATAAGCTTGAGAGCGCTAGAAAAACTTTAACATTGATGTTACTGGAAATTTAACATGCCTCAGGTCTTGTATGCTTAGAAATAAATCTGCCTTCATTCTCATCAATATCCTAAAGGAGCATGTCAAGGAGTTTTAAGGTCACCGAGCTGACTTCAAAGTTGAAAGGATTTAATAAGGCATGCAAATAGCCTTTCAGGTTCAATCACAGTATTTAGTTAATGATTATTTGTCAATGATGAATCTGAGTCAATAGCAAAAACAAAAGTAACAGACATCTTCTATGGCAAGCCGTTTTAACATTTAATCGCTAGACTGGATATTCATTGCTGATATCTGCAACATAATTTTGCCTAGTCAAAACTCTTATTCAAGATATCTATAATTAGATTTTGCCTAGTCAAAACTCTAATTACAGATATCTGTAATTCAGTTTTGACTAGTAAGATTCAAACTATTTTTGCCATTCATGTGTTTGGGGTTTGTCGTTATAGATATCTCCAATGTAGTTGCGGATATCTGCAATTGTTATTGCGGATATCTGCAACTGAATTGTGGATATCTGTAATTCCAGTTTGAGATATCTACAATTTAATTTTGACTAGTCATAATTCAAGTTCAAGATATCATTAATTATCATCAATTGAAGATATCTACATGGTCCTTTCTAGATATCTTGAATTGAGTTTCAGATAGTCAGAATGACGTTGTAGATATCTTGAATTCGAATTATGACTAGTCAAAATGACGTTATAGATATCCGCAACTGAATTATGACTAGTCAAAATGACGTTATAGATATCTGTAAGTGAATTATGACGAGTCAGAATGACTTGTAGATATCTCAAACTGGAATTATAGATAGTCATAATGTAATTGTAGATATCTATAATGACAAACCCCATACACATGAATGGCAAAAATAGTTTGAATCTTACTAGTCAAAACTGAATTACAGATATCTGTAATTAGTTTTGACTAGTCAGAATGACGTTATAGTTACATGATGTTACAGATATCTTAAATTAAAATTCATACTAGTCACAATGACATTACTACTAGTCAAAATGACGTTATAGATATCTATAATGGTAATTCCGGATAGTCGGACTTAGTGATTAAATGTTAAAACGGCTTGCCATACATCTTCTCATCCCCAACTTGTTAAATCCAGCAAAATATTTGTAGTTGAATCTCGAGGAAAACATCTAGAACTCACGCTTGTTTTGCCGTCTGCATCCAGTGTTGAAAATGATCTTGGGAGAAATTTTCCTGACATCGACATTTCCTAACATCAGCGCAAACTGCTTGTTAGACAGGATGCACTTAATGCTGCATTGTCAGTGCCTATTAAGTTGCTTTTTGCTTACCCGCAGCTACCTAATCAGTATCCCATTGCTTCATCTTCCAATTTTGCTTGAAAGCAGGCTGCTAATTGTAACACCCTCCTGCCTGTAGGTGCACGGACACCCTTGGTGGCACTAACCAAGTGGAATCATGGCCGCGATAGATTCTACGATCAGCCATTTCTCTTTCGAAGCTATGAAATGCCAAGTTAATCCTAACACCTTAACACCAGATGTTAAAATAAAAGGGATACATGCTTTGATGGAAAACTTTGAGCAGGCTGTGATTCTTTTTCCCCCCCTCAGCTTCACTTTCACCCTATGAACTTATGACTGAAAGGCCTGAGGAAGATGATGTTTTCATCACTATCACAAATCGGCCTTCATTCAGTTGTCGCTAACTAGCACAGCTGACTTGACAATTTGAGAGTGGTTTGTGGTGGGGCATAATGTCAGACTGGGGATGAATGGGAGCTCTTGGTCAGAGGCTGTGGCCATTAAATCTTTAACTTCCACCACACTGACTCACGGGAGTGATCTCTGTGAGGGTTTGGTTGGAATTATGTTGATAGCTTGTGTTGCGCTAATGATATTTATGGTTGCATCTGAGATTAGATGAAAACAAGTCAAACATTGTTTTTATTGGGTAAGGCAGAGGCTTTAAGCTTAAATTTACATAAACAAATTGCAGCACTAGTTGAAAATGCACCATTTGTATATTGCACTGCATTGCCAATGCTTTACATGCAACACCTTGCGACCAACAGAAGGATGTTAAATGCTTCTTTCCTGCAACCTCGTCAACCTCGTCTAGATAGTTTTCACAGGTTTGTGTTTACATTGTGTCTCATTGTCAAGTGGTCTTCACATCATGATGATGGCAAGGAGTAAACCCATTGTCATGTATGTTTTAGAGCAGAATGTAAAGAAAATTGCTGGAGAAAAATGTGCTCGTTCTTCAACCCTGTGAGCAAACTGTTTGTTTAGCAAATGAGCAAACGCTGCAGGGTCCGGTGGTGCCTCAACCAAAACGTGCATGAATTTGTTTGTGTTCCCACAAAGATAGTCTTGTAACATGCCGACCCATTTTTGTTTACGAGTGTTGTTGTCTTCAAATGAGCACACTCTTGTTACATCAGGATGATCATTATCTTAAGGAAATCGGAGGTTTCTTTGGACAAAACGTCTTTCAGGGAGGGTATGCTGGTTATTTTCATCATAGAAACAAAATGAAAGTGATGCTTTGAGGGTCTCAAAAGTCATTTTGCATGAATAAGCCAATTGACATGGTGGACACGAGCCTATCAAATCAGCTTTTATAGTGCTTGCTACATGATTAACTTTGAGATGTGTGGAAACATAGTTGCGATTTCCCGGTCTGTTCTTTATGATGCAGATGACTGTGTGCAGTCTTAACAGTTTATCCTGAGGTGTTTCGCTGGCATTCTTACAAAGATCAGATCGTTAAATGGGATACATTATAAGTAGTCCGCATTAAGGGCCAAAAGTAATATTAAGGGAGTATTAAATTAGATGTAGGGTGAGAGAAAGAAATGAACTAAACAGAAAAGCTTTTCCTCCTCCTTCATCCACTGCTCTTCTTTTATAGATAAACTTAATTTAACAGTATTGTGATAGAATAGTGACAGTGTTCCCCTTGCCTCACCTGAGTGGTTATCAGAGTTATAATTTGTACAGCGTGCACACTCATACACATACTATGTATTCCACGCCTAGCAAGTTAGAACACGTCTCCAGATTTTTGGTTTCGTGAGAAAGCTCGCCTGGCTTTGTCACATGCAGAGAAGAATTAAAGAAAGCAATGTGAAGCTTAACCTGCATTAGTGTTTATCTGTTTTTATTATCTGTGCTCACCTCTGTTTACAAAAGCTGATGATCTGCTGCTGTTTTTCTGTTATTTTTTTATTTGATCAGAGATTTGCAGAGGCGGTAACTAGAGTACAATAGAAAGTGGCCTTGTCTCGTCTTTTATGCTTTAAGGTAAACAATAAACTAAAAAAAGTTTTATTTTCTTGACATGGACGAACTGAACATGGATGAACTGATACAGCACAAAAAATGAATAAACAAATGCACAGAAAGTGATAGGTTTTACAGAAAGCAGCAACAGTGGTTGGCTTAAACAGAAGATCTGATGGGCTCCCAGTACCAAGACTATTCCCTGAGCAGCTACGATCTTTCATGACTTAATTTTAAAAGTTGCCAAGAGTCTGTATATCTTCCACAGCACTAGACTGTCAGGGCTCAGCCAGCTTTAACAGCTCTGATGTAATGACTCCCAGTGCTTGTTATAGTGGGTTTTATCACCCATGTGTCACTAACCAACTCCCTCACAGGCATCTTTTGATGCGGCATGGTTCAGCCAAGTCTCCATGGTGCTTTGTTACTTGGTAGACATTGCACATCTCAATAAGCAATTCAGATTATTCAAACATGACGGGGATCAAATGGAGGCCCATTTGCTGAAGGCTCAAAGGATTCCTTAATGTAATGCAGGAAGATATTTGTGTGTTGTACTCATAAATTTGTGAAGATTTACCGTAGTGTCTCTCAGTGTGACTGAGGTGTTAACATCCAGCCTAATGTTGTCTTTGTGCCTGCAAAATTCAAAAATACAAATTTTTTTTTGGCCTTTGCAACCAAGTGAGTTGATTCTTCTGACTGCAATATTTAACTTTGACATTAAGTTGTCACTGTGTCATGCAAAAGTGTACTTTGTCGTGCATGTTTACCTCTTTGTGGGACATGTAAAGATGCTCTTAGACAAGAGTTTTGACTCACATTAGAGTCATTCAGCTACAGAAAAAGGGTTATGTTACAGCAATTTTTCTTTTGCCATTTTTGAGACTCACTTAAAATATAAAAGTTCAGTAACAGTTGTTGGTTCAACTCTACAGTGATGTGTGATCAAGAACACCTTACAGAACAATACACCTCCTGGTATATTAACAAAAAAACACCATTTGAATAAAGTTCGGAAAAGTAAGATTTGCTTAATAATACCTCTCTCAGTAATTGAACATTAAAAGCTTTATAGCGTTATTAAAAATTACCAATCACACTGAAAGGGTAATATTGTATCTTGTCCACTCTCTGTACATTACAGTGATGTTTTGTGTGAGGTTGCGCTGGTTACGAAAGCATAATTTGTCCCTTTCTTGGTGAACTGCTCTTATTCGAAGGAAATTTTCCTTCACATTAGGGGAAGACCCTGTTTTTTGCTGGGAAACTGCTGAAGCATTTCCTCCCCTGCAGACTGTTTTCCATCGCTGTGTCTTTGATTGGAGGAAATGAGGCAGCAGAAAAGGGGATGACGACAGCCTTTTAGGGGGTTTTCATGCAACCCTCATAGCTTCTTGTTCACTCAAGTTCAAACAACTTCTGATGGACACGTGAATGTTAGAAAAGCTGCAACTCCTGTGATGGAAAGGATTGATCACTTGTTGATTTCCCCTGCTAAATTTATCTATTAAGTATTTATGTACCTGACAGGATCTGGAATTGTGTTTAAAGGCATAGCAAAGTAGATTTATTCATTTGAAATTTTAATGTTAAACTAAGCAAAAGGGAGTTGGTCTTTTGTTATTTTGTGCTCCGTCATTTCAGCTTTTGTGTTTTTGTGACACAGTGAGTAATTGTGACAGTGCAGCCCGCATGGTGGTCACACCTCTGCACCTACTATGGTCTGAGGTGTCACATCCATGTTGGCAAAATATGGCTGAATGTCATTTCTTCCTGAGACTGAAGTGCAGAACATTACTGTTCATGCTGTATTTAACTTAGCTTTGCCAATTCATTGCAGTTTATTGAGGATTTAATTGTCTCCACTGGGTCACATTTAGCTGATGAGTTTCTGGTAAGACATCATGCTGATAAAGGGATTAATTGCCGCACTGTTCCCTCTGTCTTTATCCAGCTCGGATGAGGGTTGGGGCACATTAACTTAGAAGTAAAAAATGGATGAGCCTGCCATCTGAAGGTGACAAATGTGGTCTCAGTGCTGCTTTGCCTAATTATGATAATATCCTACATCAAATAGTTGGAATTAAAGGGCTGTTTGATGTTCGGCTCAGTTGAAGTAGCAGCGATGTGTGTGTGATATTTTTGACTCTGAGGATCCAAGTGGCTGCCACGCTGGTGTGAATGGAAGCTTTTGGAGGTAAACATGTTGCGACATAAACCGCATGAGCCACTTTGCTGCAACAACATGGAGACATTGCTGTGGATACAGCAGGTTTGAACATTATCATTTGTCAACAAGTGGCAGCATGACATGCAGAAAGTGGTTGTTACTTTGCCTTCATGAACACACCAACGGGCTTTTACTGTGTCAGCTGCATGATTGTTTTGCTTAAGGCTTGGTCGGCATGCCCAGACACATATCCAATATTTGTCTTTTATTGAGGATGTTAGGCGCTGTTGATCACATGCCAACGTCATTGACGTTCAGGCCTGTCAATATTGATATGAAATAACTTAATCCAATTAACGTCATTTGGTATTTGTGTGTGCATGATGCAAGACAAAATGTTAGTTAAAAATCACATTTTCAATTTCATACGAATTTGTCAGTGGGTTTATTTTAATGTTAAGTGTTACCAAGGTAAATTTAGTTGTTCCCATATGCTGAATGAATGAAGAATTAAACAATTTCCAGCACAATAAAGTAAGCGTAACCCTAGTGATGGTGGACAGTGAATGTCAATCAAAGAATTGCACACCATGATTTATTCAGAAATAACATCAGACAAGCATAATTGCTCATCAAGCACTTCCTGATCTGATCAAGGTCTAAATCCGTGGTCAGTTGCATGGCAGCTTGATGGGGATTGAGCAGTGCAGACTCCCAAGAAGATAAGGTGATTATTGATAACACATTGGCTTATATTGTGTTTGGCCCCTGGCAGAGAAGACAGCGATTCTCTGCATGCATCCGGTCCATGCCTGGTTTTCCTTGGCAGTGTCTGTCCTGTATCAGTCAGTGGGTAGAGCACAGCATTAACCATGTCAGCATCAGGGGTTTGATTCTCGTTGCCACCACTCAGCTTCTCACTCAGCAAAGTAGTGTTGTTTCTTTGGCTATATTAAGATTTGTACTAGCAGCTGTGATATTTGGTTGATTGAAGTGTATCACTATCAGTTTGAAGGCATGGAGCAGCATTGCCAGTCAAGACCCTTGTGGTCCTGCTGGGGTGGGCCAGGTTCAATATACCCTAGGGTCAGGCCCGCCCTCGTCAAAGCAGTCTTACTAATAACAGGAAGCATGGCCACTGCAGCAGATGCTAATGAGCAGCTGCCCAGAGCCCGAGACAGCCTGATTACAGCAGGAAGAGTGTAGTTAACATGCAGAAATGCTCTGAAACATCAGATGGGACTTAGCCATATGCTGCAAGGAAAGAGGAATATCACCGGTTAAAATGCTTCAGGGAAATGTGTGTGTGTGTGTGTGTGTGTGTGTGTGTGTGTGTGTGTGTGTGTGTGTGTGTGTGTGTGTGTATACACTTTTAATCACTCTGACTCTCATCAGCAGAAAGATGTCATTAATTATGCACAGTTTATTTATGCTTTTGATACCATCAGGATGCACTTTCCACCCCAGATTGATCTGATGCAGCACAACAGGCTCCATCATGTCCCAGGAGAGTGAGGTAAACTTGTGATAACAGCCAGCACTGCTGTAATATCATTATTGTTATTACAGCTGATTGCAGAGTCTCCGTGCTGAATCAGCAGCAGCTCTACAGGAGGACCAAGTTATAACTCTGATTATTTACGAGCATCACAGCCTGGTGCTCCTACCATGGTCACTAACACACTACAACAACACTAGACAGGCACGAAAGGAGTGCTGGCTTGTTTTTTTTGTAAAGTGTGATGGTGCTCTGCTGCTCCTCCACATTGAGAGAGGGTCGTGACGCTGGTTGGGTTCACTGCAACACAGAATTAGTGTTGTTCTGCCTGCTAGGTTAACTTGCCATGTTGACTATTGCTGTACAAAAAAGTTTTTTTTCTTAATACTGTACGTTGAGGGCTTTTGCTATAATACCACTGTTACATTACATCCTTGTTACACCTGCTGGCCTTTTCTTTGCCTGGCCTTTTTCTGGGCTTGACATAAAAGGCAGAGATGGGGCCTGCATGCTGTCTTTTGACCCAGATATGTAGTGACTGTGTGATATATTCATGGTCACTGTAATTTAATGTGATGTTCAATAGACAGTGGGCTCGCAAGCTCTTTTCAATTTCATTTTCTTTTTTTCCTTGATCGTATTGATGAAAGCTCCTCACAGTCTCAGTTGTCATTGGAAACGGCAGCTGGGAAACAAGGTCTTAATTTTAGGCTGGGCTTTGTATCAAAGCACGGTGCTTTTCAGGTCAGCATGTGTTTTCTATCAAAGAGCCAGACAGGTTACTGTAGTAACTGTTTGTTCCTCGGATTGTTCAATGTGCTCTTCTTCAGTTCCACCTTTTTATAATCATGTTGTTTGCATCAACATTAAAGCAAACATTTCATGTTGTGTTTTTTTATTTTCTTACAGGACACTTGGTAGTCAGTGGGATGTTAGAGCTCTGGAAGCAGGACTGACTGAAGGAGCATGGTGAAGCACCAACCCCTCCAGGTCTATGAGCGCCAGCTGTGTTTGTCATGTATCACTGGGATCTACGGTTGCCGCTGGAAACGCTATCAACGTTCCCATGATGACACCACAAAGGTGAGAGGGGGTGGAAGCCTCTTTTGTGGGTGAACTGCATCAATCAGGGTTGCTGTAAATCAGGCTGTCGGCTATTTAAAAAAACACACACAATAACTTTTTTCCCCAGAACACAGTCACGCGTTGGTGCAAGATACAGAACATGTATATGGTGGTTACTACATGAAACACATCACCTGTGTGCCAGTCAGTTATTATGACCTTACAGCATTATACTGCAAGTCTGAATCTTCAACGTCCTACAGATTTATTTAACATTTACACCCAGGAGATCATAGATAACATTATTTCTTTTCCCACATTGATCATATCACAAGATCATTGTAAGCTGTATGCACGCTATTGTGCATATGTGCTCACATGAGGTTGGCAGTGAATGAGATCTGATCATCTCATTCTCTGTGTAATTCATCTTGTCAAGGTCATTTTCAGTAATAACTGTACTGTCCCGAGAGACTGATGTAGAATGATATCAATTTTCAGCTTGAAAAATGTGACTTGCTTTGAATTTTAATTTGACGTCACTGTTTTTCTCGCTGGTTTTCTACATCTTTCAGAGACCTACCACCAAAAAAATCTGGTGTTCCTCTACTTTATTTTTAGCTGCTGAATTTAAAAGACATTATCATAGCTGTTACATTAATGTGAGTATTTTCACAGCTCTGAATAACAAGATGGCTGTGTAGGAGGTGGGATGTTATCACGTATTCTGTTACTGTACCAAGGGAAAAACCATATCACACCCATATATCTGTCTGTATTCGTCATCCATAGCAGTGTGCTCCTACACCGTATGGTCTCTAGATACCTTTGTCTCTCATCATTGATTTACAATGAACAATTATCTGTGAGCAAATATGTCCTTGCTGGCTTATCCTTCATTCAGTAACCTTGAGCTTTCCACATAGAGGTTCATTTGGTATCACAATACTCCACTGTTTCCAATAGTCTGTCATCTCCTTCGCTCTGCACATTTTGTATGAGTTTAATCAGATTTTGTTATTCGTATTATCCTCCAAGTGTTAGTTTTTTTTTGTTTGTGGGTTTCTTATAGAGCCTGGCTGTTGTTTAATGCATCTGAATAAGAGTCACACGTATTATAGCCTGGAAAGGCTACGAGTTAAATAAGTTTTAAACATTCAAATGTATGCTGGTAAGTGGTTACTCACACTCTTGATTATGCTGTTTTTCAAATCAATGTTTCATCACCACATGCAGCTCCCAAACAAAGATTATTGCTGTGCTTTTTGTACTTTTATTATTATGCCCATAATACAGCCTACACAAGATGAGCAATTTATCCTGACCTTTTTCCTTTTATCTCCTCTACCCTGTATTAAGGAAGGACACACTGCTTATGTTGCTGCAACAAACTGGAACGCACAGCACATTCCCATGTGTGCACTCACACACGCTCAGACACTAGGCTGTATAATTTATTTATGTCCACATACCATAGGCTACTGTAGACAAGCAGGAACCCAGGATACAGACAATAGACTCATGCCACTCAGCACGCAGATGCCAAAGAAATTATGCGGCGTGAATTTAACCTGCATTAGGTGTATAAACAAACAGATAAAAATAACACAAGCATGACTGGGTGGTTATATTTTAATAGCTCTTGGATCATATAAAAAGCATTGCAGAACTAAATAAAGACATATAGATTTTTTTCCCCTCCTGTTTGCAGGAAACTGGACACCGTGTAGCTCTGTTTCCTGTGGCAAGCGGCTGTCTTTCAGTCCAGCTGATAGCATAGTGCTGAGTCAGCATTCTGTGTTCACAGTGCTCATCCTTTGTTTTGACCGTGTGGTGGTGGATAGCACTAGTCTTGACCTCGGTGTAAGAAGCACACAGCTGGGAACATGCACTCTGCAGGCTGCAGTCAGTTTCCATTCAGTTGATTCAGGATGTGGATATTTTCCCCTCAGCATTCCTTTAATGTGATTATATAGCGAGTGATTGAGCCATAATGATCCGTTCTACTACAATTGTAAATATAGACAACTACTAAGGGTGCCTCTTTGCTGTCAATAATTGTTAAGCATAGAGGAATAGATTTGTGTAGTCTGGTATTTATTTGTCTGTATTCATTTGAGTGAGCAGAGAGCTGTCATGTCCATCAAGGATGCTTCCTCGCATAGGTCAAGGTGATGTTATAAGACTGCATATTTAACGATCCCAGTAAACAAACTGTGACCAATCAAGGACAGGTATCAGCTACACGTAACTGGACCCGAGCGAATCACAGAAGCGTGAGAACTAAGAATCTCATGTTGAAACAACTGTAGACTCATTCATAATCTACAAGCGGATCATGGTATTTCTCCCCTTTTTCATCTTTGTCCACTGTAATGAGCCGTTCAGGCTGACTGGCTGGCCCTGTGCAGTTGTCTTTGTCTGTGTTCAAGGTGCTTTGTAGGAAGACAGCCCACGTCATGAAGTGCAAGGCGATCTGGCCTCTCAGTAATAATTGAAAGTATTTCCATTTAGCCAGTCCTTTACCATTCAGTCACACAAAAGGCTTCAAAAATAGAAGCAAAGCTGCTCCGCCTGTATTTATCAGTGTTCTTGCCGTCTTCATTAGCCCTGGCCTGTGAAATATTGGACAAATAAGAGAACAGAATTACCCACAGCAAGCAGCTCTACTAATGGTGACTCCACTAAATGCCATATTGTTGTTTCATTTGCTTTGGAAAGCAATAGTTGCAAGAGAACATCAAATCAGCAGAATCAAAAAGTTGTTGTGATGTTGATAAGGGGTGTGAATCACCAGAGACCACAAGGTACAATATCATCAGGATGCAATACAATACAATGAGATTGCGAGTATTGCAATAACATATAATGCCGAAAGGAAAACTTTGTCAACATTTGTTTTATCTAATCAGATAAAGTTTTAAAAATAATGTCTCAATCATTTTTATTCCAGCAAAATGTGTCTCATGGACTGAAAAAGTAATGAATTTTATTATGCTAGTAAGCTGTAATTATTATAATAAGAATATCTATACTTGGAGTCCATGTATTGATACAATATTGACACACAAAATATCACAATACTATGCTGTATTGATTTCACCCATCCCTAATGTTGATCATGAAATTACTTTTTGCCTTTTTCTTGCATGCTCGTGAAATTTAGTCTTTGTATTATTTCAATTTTTGGACGGGTGACTCATTCATTTCTGAAGGACTTCAACATTTCAGCTCATTTTCCTTCATTCTGTGTGCCTGATCACATACTTGTCCACTTGTCTCTCTAGCAGGCAGACTGAAAGGTCATCAGCTCCAATAAATCAGATGTGAGGTGACTTAATGATGAGGCTGAGGGCATGATGGATGATCTCTGATGTGTTTTAATGTGGTGAATGGCAATACTTCATATGGATTTTGGCTTGTCAAGTAGCCACTATACATGTGTTGTATGCATTTTAATCAATACGTAGTTGTTACCACGTTATTTGGTTTTGGCATCCTCTGAATGTTTCTTGCTTTTGCGAACAGAGTGGGAGATCATGCTGTTTCAGTTTGTCTTAAAGCACCTCTCCATAACTCCCATCTTCTCCAGGACATCTGTTATCTTTGTTCTTCTGTAATTTTTTGGATTTTATCGGTATGAAATATGATAGTCACACAGGGCAAAGTCTACATTTGGTTTTGTTGTGTTTTGGGATATTTTAATCAATGTTATTGATAGAAAACATTTATCTTTTTTTCATCAATGGCTTTCACATGTTTACTTAAAGGTTTGCCTACTTTATTTGATGACACTAATTTGTAGGATGTGATTTCAATTCAAAGACGCTTCATCAAATGCTAAATTAATATGTTAATAACACCTTTTTATTTTTAACTGCATTGCTGTATGTACCTCACTAGAGCTGAAACAACTAGTTGAGTAATTGTTAAGGCGATTCACTGAATAGTAACTGATAGCTATTTACTCGATTACTTGTTAGAGTCCAACTAGCATTACCTTTTGATAGCTTCTCTGTTGTGAGTGTAAAGTGATGGCAACTCAATATCTGTTAGTCAGACAAAACAAGAAGTTTGAAGACGTCAATTTGGGCTCTAGGAATTGGGATCAGGTTTTCACTATAAAAAATGAAAATGATCAGGAGATTAATCATAAAAGAAAGTTAGTTGCAGCCTTACACCTGCACTCCTACTGTAATGTAAATCAGTTAATAATGACTGTCTGATAATAAAAAGATTATATGGAAGCATCAGTGTAAATGTGATAAATACACGTGTCAGGTGATCTGCTGTTTCCCCCACTTTGCCTGTAAAGATGCAGCCAGTCACTCAGCAGTACACACTCACATGTTCCACATAGTGAAACCAAGGCCCTGAAGGGTGAGAGAATAATTTGCAGATTTCAGAAATGTGGCAGAGGCTACAGTTTTATTGTTAAGAATAGGAGTCATTTTTTTAGAAACTTTAAATTAGTGCCTCTAGTTTCAGGGCTGTCACCAAGGTGTATTGGCAGCCTTGCAAATGTAACACACTGCAGAAGAATCAAAGCAGCCGTCACTAAGGGACTAAAAGGAACTTGAATCTAAAATACCCAGCTGTTAACGCCTAAGTGCTCTGATAACTTCTGCGGTTGCTGAACAACATATTTACTTTATCCGCTGTAATTAGAAAATCCCCAAGATAACTCCTGGTGTGTGGCTGTTTAGCCTGTGATGAATACCGTGCATGACCTGTGCTTTGTGCTCTGCCTTAAGCATCCATTCAATGCAAAACATATGCAATGTGAAATCGGTAGAATGATATTTCAATGACACAGAGTCTGTGGATGGAGGTCTCATCCTGAGTTCAGTTTAGAGCCAGAGTATTGATCTCACAAGAGGGGCTGACAAGAACCACAAATACTGGGACAAAAAAAAAAGTGATGCTCTCACAGTAGGGCCTCGATCAGATTTATGGGGGTTTAAAAGGGAGAAGCTTTGCAGGGTCAGCCAGCCATGTCGCGCTTGTTCCGCTTATTGGCTGGAATGGTAGCATGATTTCCTGTTTTAGGAATTAAATATTAGAAAATGAATAACTTTTGCTTGTATATGTTGACAGTGTGTAATTTTTTTCTATGCTAAAATGAGGAGGATAATTTCACTTTCATTGTTCAGTTATCAGGACCACAATCGCATGTTTGCACACACTTTTACATTGTGTGCATGGCCGTGTTAGTATGGCTACATTATAAAGCAGTGCACACCCCTGTGTGAAATGCCAGGGACTTATCTGGATATGCTCAGGAATGTGACAAGGGACTGAGGTGTTAAATCCGGTGAAGATCGAGGCATGTGAGGCTGTGCCTGCGCCTCACTGGGAATGAAGCATCGTCAGCGAAAGCGTAACGGCGAAAGCAGCTTTATCATTTTTTCCTGCTTTATGTGAGCTGAAAAATGTCTCTCTGTCAGTCTTCAAGTTTATCCACAACATGTATGGGTTTGTTTGTATCTGTCTGTATTTATCTTTGGCTGCAAATTGATTCAGGACTATCCCACAGCATATTTTCTCTCCACAGTGTTGGCATGTTAGATGGCAGCACACTGAGTCAGGCTGTCAGAACTAATTGAATGCATCATTTCATTGTGTGTTGTTGGATATCAGAACACTGTATATGGGATTTGGATGCTTGTTACATAGTATCTATAGCTGAACAATTAAAATAGATACTGATACTGAAGTACTCTCTAAGCTTAGTGCTACTACAGACAGCATCTCTCAGTAGATTGCTTATACAGTAGCTGCTGTTTGTCTTCCCTCTGATTATTCTTGTCATATAGCCAACATGTACTGTAGCCCACATAGAGTTTGCAATTTCCAGAGTTATATCACAGCCAGAAGCACATAATCAGCCGAGCACAAAAAGTGTGCAGAAAGTTGTCCTGTGCTATCGCTGTAGAGAACTTCCAGTGTGTCACTGTACATGGTGATGGGCTGTACATGTACAAGGACAGTTTCTTCATGTAGTCCTTTTTTCCCCTGTTGGCTAGTATGTACAGTATCTCTACAAAAATGTTCTGGTGTGCAGTTATTAATAATCCACATGCTTGTCTGTGTGATTCATAAGCTCTTGGGCTATCTTCTCTCTGTGTACACGCTGTTAAGGGGGTCAGAGTTAAGCACAGAAAGCTACTGGGGCTTCACTGTTGGTAGGAAAGTTTGCATAAATTTACACACATACATGGCAATTCCCAGCTTGATTTGTGAATCTGAAGAATGACTAGTTTTTGTGTATGAATGTATACATTGCATCCAGGATCTGCATTTGCTCCGAGGTTGACTTGCAAATCAGATCATCAATCAAAACAAGTATATTAATTGCCATTTGCTTTGTTTAAGTAACTGTACAGCATGTGTATTTGTTTTCTTATGTGTATCTGAGTAAGTAAGCAAGCGCGTGTTTGCTCGACTGCACAGGTTTTTCATGCATGGGCAGTCGCTGAGCATGAATATTAACCATCCTATGGGTATGACACTATATTGTACCCTAAATCCTGTTTGACATACAGTATTGAAGCATTCTTAGAGGGATAAGAGAGAGCACATGGTCAGTCAGTCATGTTGGTATTATCATTAGCAGTTGCTCCTACAGGGAAAAGAAGGGCAGATAAATATCAGAGAAATCTCTGTAACCGTCAGGCTAAAGAATCACTGACTGGGTTTGTCCTAGAGGACCACATTAAAAGTGCCAAAAAGTCTACATAAATATTAAGTATTTAGAGGTAAGATTATTACATATCTCCGTACTCTAATCTACTATAACTACAGTAAATAGTCATGGTAAACTCCACCCTCCTGGCACCACAATCATTCACCACACGCCAAGGAGGATACTTCCCACAAACTACCATCAGGGCTGGAAAATTCTGGTCACCATATAGTTTAGTTTAGCTAGATTTACTAAAATTAGTTACTCAAATGACCTGATGCTGAGCTGTTTAAGACAGATCTTGCACATGTGGAAAGCAGCTGAGCACAGTAACATTTGTGTGCTACAGGCTTTAAAATAAAAAGAAGACACATTTGTGGAGCTGTGATCTTGCAACTTAGCTAGTGTGATGGTGTCAACTCAACAAGAAAATATGTTATATAATAAGAAGGCCTCCCAGAATTACAGGAGACATGAACGTCTCAAGATTACAGCTGTAAAAATCCAATAAGCCTGTTTAATAGATATCCTATTGGCTGCTTCAATCTTAATTGACTGTTGTGGACTGGCTGTGAGCCATTAAAAGTCCAGACAAATAAAAAAGTCAGTCAGACAGCCACTGAGGGACGCAAAAAGGTAAAATTGCATTGGCTGTTATTGCAAAGCTGCTCTCTTGTCCTGGATTGCAGTGGTTCTGAACCACAGCACCTGTGAAGGGATTTTAAATGCACCCCCTTTTAATATTCTACAACATTCTTTGCTACGAGTCTTTTTAATAATTCTGAGCAAAGTTGTCTGCTCGCTCTCTCTCACCACACCTGCTTTTCTCAGATGTTAAATCACTGATGCAATTTCCTCTGACGCAGCGGTGAGTCAGCGATAATATATCAGTTTCATACTATTTTTAGTGTTTTTAGCAGGTCTTCTCTGTAATTTTACCAGGGCAACACTCTATTTGGCTCACAAACACCTAAAAAGGGCAGTGGATCCATATCAGATATAATCCTAAGAGTTGTATGTTCATAGCATTTATGCAGAGGCTCCAGTGACTTAAGTGCAAGCATATTCTTTTTTAGGTTTTAAAATGAGTGTTTACATACTGCAGTGATTTTCTCCTTAATCTATTTGATCCCTCTGTTATTAGCAGTGGGGTTTGTTCTCTAAGGCCTATTCTACGGCTTTCATCCTTTTAATATCGCTGGTTTAAAAATCAAATTTGTTCACTATTTTAGAAATATATTTAATCTTACCCCTTGCAGCTGTCTGTAGAACATTACTTCGAGTAGCTACAGAGAGAGTCCTTGGTAGTTTCTGAAAGACATTTTTAAATTACGTTTTAATTACAGCACACCACATCATTTGATCTGAATTACAGCTAATTCAATAGATTGGGCGTTTCACAAGGAGAACTTGTCCTCTTTGTCCTTTATGATTTCTCCAAGGGGCGAACAGCATAACACCAGTCAGAATAATTATCAGAACAAAGCACGGATGGCTGTTAGCGTACACTGCTCTTTAAACACTCCAAGTGATTGTTGCGTTCTGATAGATTTCTGTTGCCGCACTGTCAGTCCGTGCCATGGGGTGTTGTGCCTGGATAAAATGCCAGCCATGCAGAATGGTAATGTGATGTCACCAGGGCAGGCCAAGTACTGTCAGGCTGGACGAGCTCTGCTGCTGAGTTAGCTAGCAAACAGGAAGAGAACATCAGAGCTAACGAGATCAGTTATTCTTCAAAGCAGGATTGTTTTGTTACAGTTTGTGCAGGAATTCAAGTCAAATTTAAAAGACACAAAAGGAGGACTGCATGTTAAACATACTACATACATACTATAAAGAGCTAATAAACTGCACTGCATACTGGTTGACACACAAGATCTCCTCCCCCTGTCCCAGCTGAATCAGAACAAAGATAAACGGTGATGGTTGCAGTATCATTTGGATGCAGTTTTTATTGTGTGCATGAAAGTAATCAGAAAGATTGGCATAAATTCACACTGCTTTAAGAGATATATAATTACTTCATTTAAGCCAATATAGCAGTGTGAGTTATGGTAGATAATAAAATCCCATTTAGCATCAGCTCGCAGAAATGACGTTGGGATTCAGTTTATTAGGTGATCCAATTAATTTAAGAGACCTTCAGTGTGGGTAACGTATTCACCACACCATCGCAGTTCTCACAGGGTCCCGTCCATCATAATCTAGAGAGGAGGAGGAGGAGGAGGAGAAAGGGAATGAAGGGGGGATGAAAGGGGGTGGTGAACAATATCCTCTCTCAGCAGCGAGGTCAGATCTCCCAGGTGTTTTCAGGTAATCATTAAGGACCATGGGAACCAGGGTTGCTGCTTTCTCATCACTGAGCTGCCTCTCACAGAGGCCATGGTAACCTATTTGTTACTGGAATTGATTTGCTGTGCTCTTTGTCAGAAGACATATCCGAATGTAGGTACAAGTGTGAAGGTTAAACATTGTTTTTTTGTAGTGGGTGTTTTATAATAAAGCTGAAAAACACTTGAAGGGTCAAACAGTACTTGCTTTATTTGCTTTAGAAAAAGAAGAAGTGTTTTTCTGAGAAGACTCCTTTTACTTTTTAGTGTCATTTCCTCCTGTAAAGACAGACATGTGCATCCAAACCTATCTGGTGCCCTTGTTATATGATGTAAGCAGAGCTTCTTACATAATAAAGTTTTTTCCTTGCACGTTTTTTTTCTTGCATGTCTGAGATGTACTTCAGAAGTCATGTCCAAATATGAGAGGGGATTGAATTAGATATCCCTCGGGCTTGTTTCCCTTTTTTGTACAGCTGATCTCTGTAATGCCATAAAACCATGCCCAAAAATTGAATAATAAATCTTCATACCATCGTGATTTCCACATTAAGTCAGACCTCAGGTCTGAATGTTGAAATGTGGGAAAGCTCTTAAAACAAACTTGAGGTCAAAACTTGACCTTCACATTCTGCACTGTTTGAAATAGTTCCAGGTTGTGACTGTTGTTTCAAAACTTCCTTACTTAACATCAGAGAGCATTTTGATTTTGTCCAAATGAAAAAACAAAGGGAGAAACACCGGGGATGAGAGCAGATACAAGCAGGTCAGGCAGGCTGTCTTACCTGTGTGTCGCATCAGCTGGTCGCAGCGATAATAATCTGATCCTCTGCACACACAACAATGGTGTATGCAAGTTGGTATGCCAAGGTTGCTGAGCTTAGTGTCTTTATCTTGACACCACAGTGCACACAATGCACATATACATGATATTTTTCAAAGGATGGCAACTAACATATAGATTGGCCTTGTGTTTTTATTTTCTCCATTTATTTCATTCTATAAAATGCCCATCATTGAGTTCCTGGAGCTCAAAGTAGTGTCTCAAAATGGCTTGTTTTGTCTGATCACCAGTCCAAACTCCAAAGATACTCAATTTACAGCGATAGAGAAAAGACAAAATGAGCAAATCTTCACATTTGAGGAGCTGGAACCACCAGATAAATTAAATACATCTTTACTGTTCATGCAAATGTATTCATGCATTTGGCCGAAATCTTTAGCCCTCCTAAGGACTTGCTACAGTAGACACTTGACCTCTATAATTATCACAATACAGTCGACCTTTTGATATGATCAGATTTTTTTTTTTTTTTTTTTGCAGTTTGTCCAGATTACAAAGAATTCAAGTCACTGAGCAAACCTAACTACTGTCTAACAATGTGATTAAAATGTGTGTAGTTTTCTCACGCCCTGTCACCTCGTGATCACTGGCGTCAGATGAGTCAACGTCCTATTACTCTTTAACCTACGGTCTTAATCCATTCAACACTGTGTGTGTTACCCAGTCAGCACCATTTAAATTCCACTATGACTGCTCAGTTCCTACAGGTGCACCAAGTTATCTTTAATTAAGAGCAACTTTCTGTGCTTTATCAAAAGATCATAAGGTTCCTGCCTGAGTCACAGCAAAAATTAGCTTTGTTTAAAGTACGCTGACAGAGACAGATGAACATGCCTGCTTGCACATATCCTCCTGAGAATGGCCTCAAGGTGTGTTTCTGTCTGTGTGTATCTTAAGATGTAGCCAATTTAATATTTGCCATAATACAAAAGTTCATGGCAGACGAGGACAGTAATTAGTCGGCTTGCCTGTGAAGTTATTAAAAGTCATTCCTTGATGATGAGCAAAGTGTATAAGGGAATACTCCCTGCAGAGGTCAGCAGCCAGTTTGACACTATGTGCTCCGTGTAGGTAAGTTTGTAGAAAGTTTACTTCTAATGAGCTCTGCTCTGAGGACCATCTGGAAAAGCGGAAGTTGAAGTGGTTGTCAAACCACGTCCATACAAAATCATCCCACGTAAATTTGTCATAACGGCTTTGTGCTCACAACAGTATAATTCAATAATTATATATTATTCATTTGTTTTGGCAGCATTCAGAGCTGTTCTGCATTAAATGGACTTAAGCCATGTTTCTTTTGTCAATGCTAATTAAATTATAATTAAACATAGTGGGTCGACAGAAATAATTAACTGTATTTATGCATGTGTGTGTGTGTGTGTGTGTGTGTGTGTGTGTGCGCAGTGGGAGCTGCTGTGGTCCCTCATCCTCCTCTTCACCTTCTGTCTGCTACTGGTCTGGTTCTACTTCTGGTGGGAGGCGCATAACGACTACAATGAGTTCAACTGGTGAGTACGTAGTCAGATTGAGAGCTCCTGTGTGCCTGTCAGGTCGAGCTGAAGCCACACCATATTGTTTCAGCTATAAACAAATTCTATCCATGCTCGCCTGTTTGTTGATTTCCTAATCGTCAGTGCAATCTGTCCTCTGCCTTAATCTGAGCAGAGACCACCCAGCCCCCCCACAGATTACACCATTACATAATGGGGATGGCTCACCCAACATTTCCTATACTGTAGATGTCTCACCCCCGCGCCACTTTTACGTGACGACAAGGTTATGTGACTAAAAATATTGTAATCTACCAAAGTAGGACTAATTTCAGACGTGTAAGGAGCGTTCATCTGTTTTCACTTGCATGTTTTAAGCAAAACCTCACCTAAAATGTTCCTTTTAAGCGCAAACAATCCCATAATTTCTTACAAAGAGTGCTGCCGAAATTCAAATTTAGATACTTGAAAGTACAAACAAATAATTGAAACACCCTTCAGAGCATTGATGGACAGTTTCAGCATCCCTCTAGATGTCAATGAAACAGCTCTTTTAAGACATTTTTTCTCCAAGCAGTTTAATTTAACAGTAAAATCTGATGTTGATTGTAGTTTTTTGTTCTGCATGTTCTTGTACATGCTGTAATTCACTGCTGTTGTGTCCTATAATGTCACATACCCAGGTCTTTCTCTCCAACTACCTTTCCCTTCCCCCTCTCCACCTGCTCTCAGTAACCTCTACAATGTCACCTTTTCCTCTTGTTATCGTCTGTTGCCACTTCCTCTTCTCACAGTCCTTTCCCAATACAGTTTTTCTGTGATATCCCAGCCCCATTTTCCTCTCCTTTATCCCTTTTATATTTACAGCCTTTTTCTCAGCAGCTTGTCCTCCCTGTATACACTATTCCTCACCCTGACCCTTTTTTATCAGCAATCTGACCAGTGTTTGTTTATCTCTGGATGTCAGTTGTGGCATACAAACATTCGCCATTCCTGTTTAATAGGAAATGTACAAATTTCCTGCATTTTCCTTCCTTCCTTCCTTTTTGGCTTCCACAGATAATCACTCAGATGACATTCCTGCCCTCATGTGCTCCAGTGATTTAGCAGCAGGGAGTGTCCGAGTCCATCTGCAGTATAAATTTATTCACAAAGGGCTAGGAGCAGCAGCACTAAGTGACCCTGCTGTGGCTCTGTGCCACTGGAATTACTGATAAGGCTTTGAAAGTAATTAGTGCTGTGGGCCCTGGCTGTCATGTCAGAACACACATGAGCACATGCATACACTTGTCTTTGCTCTGCAGAAGAGAAGCTATTGATACACCCAGTGTCATTCTTTTGAGCAATACAGCTCAGAGCGACATCGATATATTAGTATATTTGTGTGTGTGTGTGTGTCTGTAGAACTATGTTTGGCTGCATCTATCTATAAAAAGAAAATATGACAAGCAGTAAACGCAGCAACAAAGATAACCAGCCTGCACTTGTTTCCCTACCAACGCTCTGAGACAGAAACCAGCAGTCAGTAATTTACTGCCCAACCATTAATAAAACAATCACATAATGGTCTGAATTCCCCCTGCACCCCAACAATTGTGTCTGTGGTCACTGAGGCTGCCGTCTTTGTTGTATCTGTTAGCTTTATTGCAACAATAAAGCATTAAGCTTGAGGGTACTTGATTTGTATCTGCATGCAAGGCAAAGATCTTTGGAGACAGCAACAGTCTAGTCACTCACAAAGCTTGTATCTGTTTTTTTTGTGTGTGTGTCCTTGTTTTTCAACTCTCCACTTACCTGCCCTGCAGATCTGTTGTGAACTGATAATGCCACAGGCCCTTAAACTCACATTACCCTGCTATTTATCTGTGAGAGAAAGCCTTCAAATAACTCCAGGCTGTTATTGTCAATATGACATATGTGTCATCATTTACATTATTGTGAGTCAACTTAAGCTTTGTTTATACCAGCGGGTGACACGGTGGCGCTGGCCTCTCTAGATGTCATGTGAGCTACGAGCATGCTCAACATGTTGTTCGTTGCAATATGAAACAAAAAATTCTGTGGATAAGCAAGAAGTCGGCGAGTAATAACAAAAGATCATTGCATTGGAAGAACACTGCCTGGCAACTGTAGTAAACACCAACGTAGGGCAAACATTGCGTGTGTGTACTGTAATATTTACTGTCACTTACCTCCAAGTCAAAATTATTGTAAACTGCTTTGTTCCCCCACTGGGTTACCACTCTTTCCATGAGACTGTTTTAAGCTTTTACTCTCTCTAAGCTAAGCTCTCATATTCTTTCACACCCTGCTGCAAAAAGTCTCTGCTTTCCTCAGTCTGATGGGCTGTTTTTTTCCCGAAATTCAAGGCCACTGACTGTCCTTGTGGTCTCTAAATGAGGAGTCGTAAAGATGTGTGTGCAGGTGAACGTGCTCGGCCAGTCTGCCCTCAAAGGCGTCCATGTTTAACTGAAAAGCACAGCTCACGATTAGGCACCCAGTTACAAAATTCAGTGCACGATCAAGCTACACAACAACCTTGGGAGCCTTCGTTCGTGAAGTAAAAGAAGTGATAACACAATTTTTTAGTGCGCCAGCACACTACAGCAAGCATAAACCCAGCTTTACAAGGCATGGTTGGTTCAAAGAAAGTAAAAATGACAAGGATCTCACACAAATAGACTCAGCTCTCCCAGGCCTTCACACCTGTTGATGATGATTAAGTAAAGGTGAGCTCTCTGTATGAGTACTGTTGTTCACTCCCTTGTTCCTGCAGGTTCCTCTACAACCGCTCTGGGGAGTGGAGTGATGGCACTGTTCCCATCCTGGCCACCACCGCTGCTGGCTTCACCTACATTGCATTTTTAATGGTCAGTCCTACATCAAATATTCACTGTGGAGTTGTTTAACATGTCGTGTTTTTCTTTGTGCCTCAGTCTTGATTTAGCAGCTTTTGAATTGTTTTCCATCTCGCCAGACATAGTAACCGCCGGTCACGTGGTGATGTTGTGCAAGTTGAGATCTGTGCAGCAGCGAACTTGTTTTTGAAACTTGTATTCTTTTGTATGCATTTCTCTTTTCAGGTTTTAGCACTTTGCCACATTGCACTTGGGCAACAGTTGAATTTGCACTGGCTCCATAAGGTAATGTGCCAAGTATGTGCATGTGTGTGTGTGTGTGTGTGGTGGGGGTGTGGTGGGGGTGTTTACACACTAATCTGTTGGCTTTGTGCCCGCATGTGTGCTCATTCATTGCCGATCAGCTGAACTTTTCCTGAACTTATCGTTTGGATCGCGTTGTCCCAGGAGGGTTGTGAAAGCCCAGTAAATGACCTGGTCTAAATTGCTATCAGCAAATCAAACACAACCTCCAAACACTGTGTGGGGTGTGAAAGGGCTATTTGGGGTTATTCAATGTTGTGTGTGTGTGTGTGTGTGTGTCTGTGTGTCTGTGTGCTGTCAGTCCAAAGTGACAGCCTCCCTGATTTTCTGTATCTCCCCCTCTCTTGTCTACACAGATAGGAGTGACTGCTGCTCTGCTCACCACCATTGTTGGGGTGATATCTGTCAATCAAACATGGGGGCAAGAGTGGGATGTCATACCCATCTCCCTGCAGGTCAGCACAACACTGAGACACAGGAAAAACCCCAAAGCCACTTTTGATGGCTTGATGTCAGGTTTGAGTGTTGCGATACACAGAGTGGAGGCAGTCTTATTTTTACATAACCTAGAGTTTGACCATTGGCTTTTGGGCACTGGATAAAATAATTTAGCTGTTACCACTTTCTTTTTTGGACAAGGAAGTTTATTAAGAAACTCTGCACTTGTTTGAGCTACAGGTGTAAATCACAACTTTCATGTTTCTACATTGCATCAATAATATTGAATCATTGATCACTGAATCGATATTTCAATTCAGATCGATATATAGTCGCACCCTTAGTATGAGCCTGGTATCAACCTGATATCCATAGACCAGTATCTATAGTACATTTTTTTCTTCTCTTGCAAAAAGCATACAGTGTGTATAATTTACACGCATGTCATAAATTATGAATGTGATTAAAATTCCATTTTTGGCATTGCTTTACAGAGAAAAAGTGTAATGATTTTAACTGCACATACTGCGGTAACACAGCACTGAAGCCACATTTATCCTCCTAACACTTCACAGCTAAACGACGTCCAAGGAGTTGTGAGAAGCTTATAATTAGTGTGTCCCTGTGAGGTTATTGCACCACTATGAATGTGTGATTGAAGTGGACCCGCAATTCCACTGAAACTGATGCCATTCAAATTGAGCGCCTCTTCAAATTATAGCTATTATCTCTGAATAGCGTCACCATTGTCTTAACCCCAGATAATGTCTGTTATCCATGGCAGCCTGTCTTTATCTTTGTTTTCCTTCTCTTTTGCTCATTGTCATCTCTCTTAAACTGTGATTCTCTTTCCTTTACCTTCCTTTGTCTCCATTTCTCTACATCCTTTTTCTCTGTGTCCTACCTTCTTTCTCCTCACTCTGTCCAGGCCACAGGTCCTTTCCTGCACATAGGGGCTCTTGCTGCGGTCACAGCGCTGTCTTGGATTGTGGCTGGACAAGTCGCCCGCGCAGAAAAAACAGGTATGCTCACTTCTGCAACGCAGAGGACAAGTTACCTGCCTTAAGCGTCTGCCACGCACACATACACGCACGGGAAGAGTGGTGAATGATTAACACTGTGTAGACAGAGGCCAGGACCTCCACACAGGGTGTCGAAGATAACGAACATTCCTAAGGGCTCATGTGATGTTTTCCAACCAGGACACCTTGGATTGTTTTCTCCTTGAGTGCAGGAGTCTCTCTGGGGATAAGCAGCTCTTAGTGTGCAGTCTGACTCTCACTGCCATTGGTGTCTGTAAAACAGAGTTTAGAGTCAGTCACTTACGTACCAGTTCTATTGTCTTCTGAAGAAATTACACCCAGAGAGCAATATCACTTATATAAATGCACTCAGTCAGTGAATCATACAATTTCCTCAGAAGTAATCCTCTGAATCGATCTGAAGGTACGCTCACTTCGAAGAAGATTTTACTTCCAGTGGGTTGCGTAACTGTCTGACTCCTCAATTTGGACAAGGCAGTTTGTAGGAGTGACAGACTTTTAAATCTAAAAGAAAAGACCTCAGCTACATTTTACGTTCAGTTTTTGGAAAGCCTTGATGAGGTGGAAAGGTCTAGGCCCATTTAAATGTCTCTGCTGTAATGCAGAGTGGAGTTTGAATACCACAGAGGATGTGAGGGTGTGTGTTTGTATGTGTGGATGAAGGCTGTGAGTCTCCTGTGTGTAACAAGAGTTGTCTACTCAACCCCACCCCAGAGCTGACCTTGAAACAAATACATTCCCCTGTGTGTGTGCGTTTGTGTGTGCGTACCCACACATCATCGCTCACTTACACTGAGGTGGATGCGGGGGAAAGTGTATCTCCTTGCCCCTGATGTCAATGTTGTTGGCCGCTGCACCGAGGCAACAGTACTGAACATTACCCACATTCACTGTAACTACTTACATCACACATCCTTGAAAGATGAGACAAGAAATTGCTGAGAAATGTTGTCATGGGTTTAAATCATAACAAGCCACATCTAAAATCGTCTGATCTAGTTAAATAAGGGTATTTCCCTAACTTTCAAACTATTCCCTCAACCTCTGCAGATACATTCTCATCTGCTTTCTCCCAGTGTTCCAGGTGGTGGTCGTGCTGCTGTATCTCAGTGTGTTATTGGGACTCTACGTGGTGCCGCTTTACATCACCTCCCCTTGCATCATGGACCCCACCACCCTGAAGCAACGCCCCGATGTCATTGGCCACCAGGGAGCACCCATGGTGAGTCAGCTGACCTCTATCATGCAATCCAAATGTAGTAATGAAACAGGCCACTTAAAATAAATAGTATTACATGTGCTTTCACACTGCTGCGCAATTCTGGCTATTTTATATTGGCTTCACAGAGGGCCAAACAGCTCACATCGGCAGTGCTGATGACGCAGAGCCACTCAGGATATGAAGCCGTTAATCCAGAATGTCAACGACCACTTGATTCTGATTTAGAGAAGTGGGAGAAAAAAACTGCGCTGTTCTTATAGATATTTATGCTCCTTGTTTTTCATTCATTTTTCCTCTCCTGTATTTCCCAGGACTATTCTAGTCCTTTAATGACCTTGTGGTCGCACGCATGAAAATAGGCCTTAAACATAACCCAGTAAGGGGCCAAGCTCTCGCTGGCTGAAGTATGGCCAGGATATATTCTCTGATGGATTTTGTGTAGCTCTGCCTGGCAAAGAAAAAGAATTGGCAGCTTGTTGTGAATCGATTAGAGATTGCTTATGATCAGATTCACTGCTGTCGCTGCTGTTACTCCATCTTTCACAGATCTGATGTTCAACTCCACTATAGTGTTAAAAAGCCTGTTAGAGCCTGCTTGTGAGGTATGCATTAGATTTATGCACACCAAAGCACTTTTTTTCCACTTCATATTTGATTTATGTGCTGGGATTAATGCTATTGCCTCTGAACGTTACCTGAAGAAGGATTCATGCCCTTGGCACAAAGTGTGGCTGGGTCTTACGCAACACTTGGAGGGAAAACGAACATGGATTCCTGGTTATTCATAACAGTTACTCACACGATCCAAAACACACCCTGCTTTTTTTGTGGTATTTTTCTAAAGCGATCGATCCTCACAGTGGAATCTAAAATTAGGAGTGGCTCTGCGAGGCTGTGAGAAACTCACTGTCACATGACTAGACTGTGTTTCCCAGAAGGACTCTGTATTGATTACAGCATCTTTCCTACCCTGCGTTTCCCAGTCATAAGCTTTACTCACGGGGTCTCATAGGAGGATGCTTTTCTAGTAAGTGATGTTTAACCTCTGGACTATTATTAGTCATAACCTTCACTTGAAGACTTGAAGAGTGGGAGAGTAATCCACAACACTGCCTATTTCATTTCACAACATTGCCTTTCGCTCAGAGGGAAGAGTCTGTTTTCTCACACAGCTGTGATGCACTACACTGATGGTCATTCTTGACTTTGTAACATAACCTACTTGATAGATGAACATATATTATTATTAATTAACATGTTGTCTGTGGGCTTCCAGTAAAGTCATTGTTACAGGACTACATGCAATGATTGTGTGTACATGTGTTTCCAGCTTGCACCTGAGAACACACTGTGGTCCTTCCAGCGAGCTCTGCAGATGAACGTCACTGGGTTGGAGGCTGACGTGGCTATCAGGTACACACACAAAAGCGCACGATCAATACAGCAGAGTGACAAAGCCAAACAAATGAAGGGTCATTTAGTCTCTGTCTATGTTCTGCCTCGCTGTTTAGTTTCCTTTCACACATTATGAAATCAGAGCTCCATATCACCAGTCACAACCAAAAACAAAAGTATGTTGTAATGTAAGTTTCATGTAAAAGGAAACAACAAAATAAACTCATATTTGGACTCCCAAGAGTAACAGGACTGCGGCTACAGCGATGCAACAGCAGATCAGGCTATGAGCAGGCAGTGGATAGAAGCCAGGCATCAACAATATAATGAGAGGTGACACGCTGCATTCACAGAGACACACTTGGGAGGAGAAGGGAGGAGGTGCGGGGATGTTGGAGGGTGGAAACTATATGGCCATGGTTTATGATAGATAGTCGGTATACATGTGTACTCATGCATGTGCAGTGATGGAGGATGGGTGATTGTGTTGAGGTGGAGGAGTGTTGCTTTGCCGGTGCAGGGAGTGTGTTTGTGGGTCGGAGCTTTATTTTGTAGGGGAATGTGTTTTTTTTGGTAATTGTAAATTACTGTTGAATATTAATTAGCTGCAGACTTTTTCTGCTGTAGTAGCAACTGCTTTGGCAGACTGTGTGTGTGTGTGTCCGTGTGCGTGTGTGTATATGTGTGCGCTCGCTGTGCTCCCTGCACAGTACTGAGAGAGGTGAATGGGTGTATGATTGGTGCAGCCTGCTGACAGGTGAGCTCCTGACTGTGCTGCGTAATTAGAGTTGATGACAGCCAGAGCGACAGTGAGACTCCACTCCTGCAGCAGATCTCACACACACACACACACACACACACACACACACACACACACACACACACACACACACACACGCACACACATACACATATTGTTTATGCACTACCTATGTATATATCCACATCGGAAAGGCATTGTTTTTCAGCAAAGAATTTGAAAAGCAAATATTGAGAAATGGGAGGGCTTTTTCTTTAGTCTTGGTTTTTAAATACCAAAAGAAAAGTCATTTGGTATTTAAATATTTAGCAGCAAAAAAAAAAAAACACCTTACGACTCTCGAAACTCTTGTTTGTTTGTGTTGTCCCTTTCTTTTTTGTTCTTGTTCAACATGATTTTATGTTTTTTGCCTCTTGCCTAATAACTATAGTGTTATGATGAGAGCTTTTATTCCTCTACTGAGAATGAACTGAATATAAGATTACCTTTGGTGAGTCTTTCTGAGACCTTTTTGAGTGTAAACTGTTGCTCAGTTTCCAGACCACTGAGTGATAGTGGTTGTGAAACGTCGCTCTTGTAATTTATACATACATTTATACAGATACACACTGTTGTATATAACTCTGCACACCCTCCTCTGTTCATCAGTGTGGATGGAGTGCCATTCCTGATGCGTGACCGCACCCTTCGGAGGACCACAGATGTAGCAAGGGTATTCCCAGGCAGACAAATGGAAGACGCTTCATCCTTCAACTGGACAGATCTGCAGCAGCTCAACGCAGGACGGTGGTTCCTCAAGGTAGTTCTCGGTTGCTAATGAAGCGGTTTCTGCTTGAAAGCGTGATGTCGTACAATTATGTGAGATAAAGGTCAGGAGCTCGTTGAGCTGTGAGTACTCTGGTTTCATCTAAACACTGAGATCTAGTAATGCTTTAGAGATGCTCTCCTGTATGCAGAGTGGATCAAGGTCAACTAGTGCTTCAAAATGTTTTTTTTGTTTAAACCTGCTTGAAGTACTAGTGGGCTAAACATGATGGAAACACACAGCCTAACAAGCCACGTGAAAAGCTGCCTGTTCTGATACCGAATTATTCTTTCATATGATATTGCACTGTGTACAAGAATTGGAGAAATGACCTCCTCCATTGTTGTGTTCTTGTTTAACCATTAGCTGCAGATTATGTAAATGCATTAATCTTCATATTGTGCTACTAAGCAAGAGAATCAGTATAAATTTGGGGCAGATGCAGTGATGTAGATACATTGCTTTTCGTGCCCTGTGCTACTTTGCAGCGTTCCACTTTAATTCCTCTACAGTACCCTCCAGTCAAGCATTATTCTCTATATTTGTCTAGTTGCTCCAAAACTGCTGTGGCAAGTGTTTCTGCTTTTTTGCAGATTTTTTTAATATATACACTCATTGTGTATTTTTAAGGGGGGCTTTAACAAATACATACATGTGTTTGGATATATTTTTATTTTCTTATGAGGCTTCTATTTTCTGATATCTGGTTGCTGTGCAGAGACACTTGGCTGTGGTGGCTCTGCTATGTCAGTATTTGTTTGAATCTGCAGTCCCTCTCAGTCTCTCTTCATTGCATGTGAACACAGTGTGTCTAAGGACTGCATTCCAAGAAAAGCCCAGCTCCGTCTGTGCATATTAATTATGACAATTCACTGTCATAGTCTGATTTCTATGTGCCCAAAGATGTCCTAATCCGTCCTGCTTGTGTAATAAAAACATTTGTCATTTTAACGACAGTGTATTTTCGTCAGTAAAGTGAAGTGAAGCACATCATGGAAGACTCAAAAAGGAAGCATCTGATCTTCTGCGTGTGATTTGGCAAGGAGCGAGGGAGCAGTGAAGCAAAAAAGGATGTAAAGGAAATGGGGGAAAATATTTCTTTCTTTCTTTCTTTTTTTTCTTTGCTTTTTTTTTTTGCTGTAGGCTTTGTCTAAACACTCTATATGAAATAGATGGATGTTTTTATTCCAATTAATCGTCAGGATTATGAACACATGTATATATTTGTGCACATTTCCAAAACACAATTTAATCTCAAGGGGGAGCTGGTGGCAGCAATGCAGCAGTACAAGTATTTGGGCACTGTCTTAGGTGACAAGTTGAATTTTGACGTGAACACTGAGGGCGTCTGTATGAGGAGAGCGTCCCCTCTAAAGCTCAGTCTGCTATCTCAGACCCTCAATATCTCCTCCATGTTGAGTTTCAGATACTTCCATCAGGGTGGAGGTTTTTCCTCCCTAAATGTAGCACTAAGTGTTACAGATTGTCCTTTGTCCCGTCTCTGATTGCTTATCTTAACCAGCAGTGACCACTAATTGCCCGTGATTTACCCCTGACAGTGTGTCATACTGGATTCTGTGTGTCATATATTGTACTGTTTGTTTTATTGTACTCATGGCCACTGTCTGTATTTTAAATTGCCCCTCGGGGACATTAAAGCTTTACCTTACTTTACTTTATCTTACAAAGCAGCAGAAGTGTTATTACCATGTTGTAATTTTATTTTAAACCCTAAAACTAGTGATATTACAACCGTGAAAAGGACATCTGTGATCTACATCCTCATGCTGTTCTGTCCCTGTGTTTCAGGATGACCCCTTTTGGACGGTGCACTCCCTGTCCCAACATGAGAAGAATCTGATTGCCAACCAGAGTGTGTGTAGCCTGAAGCAGCTTCTAAAGCTGGCTTCCTATCATAACAGCACAGTGGTCTTCCGGCTGAGGAGGCCTCCTCCGGAGCACCCCTGTTACGACAGCTGGATCAATGATACACTGCAGGTTGTGCAGCAATCTGGGCTTCCTCAGAGCCTGGTAAGTATATAAGAGCTGAATGCTGAGAAACACCTAATCCACATTGTGTTTAGGTGTATCTCAGCAAAATGTATTCTGAACATATTTATGCAAATGAGTGGTTAAAATGTGAATTAGTCTAATCAAATTCAGTTCTCAAATTTAACACTTTAAAGTTTCTTTAAATATTTATCAGTTACTTTGCAAATATTTATCAGCCAACAATCCACATGACCCACTCTCTACATCGGCATAAATTACATTCACCGCACAGCACGAATCTAACAAGAAAATAGGTCACTTTTAAAGTCAGTTCTCCTGTTACTACTGTTACTTCCCGCAGCAATGAGGGCAAAAATAGATCACCATTGTGTTTTAAATGAATATTCTCTGGTCTAGCTCAAATAAAACCACATATTTGGCATTTAAAAACGTTTTTCCTCCCATTGGCCTGGCTGCCAGATAAATCCATACAGTTATAGGGGAATCACTGCACAATGTCACTGAGACGAGCGTAACTGTTTTCCTGTGTAGGTGATGTGGACTCCAGATGAACACAGAGCTCAGGTGAGACAGCTTGCGCCCGGTCTGATCCAGACCTCAGTGGAGAAACGGAGTCCTCAAAGTCTCCATCAGTATGGCATCAGCAGGCTGCTGCTCAGATACAACCAGGCCAGCACATGGGAAATCAGGTAGAAACAAACACACAAACCTGACAGGTTATCAGGCTGGCACCTTAGCTCACTGATACATACTTAAAGACGTGTCTGAATGTGTGATTGCTTTCAGAAACTTCTCCCAGAGCAACATCAACCTCACCCTTTACACCATCAACGAGCCCTGGCTGTACTCGGTGCTCTGGTGCAGTGGGGTGTCTTCAGTCTCTTCAGAGGCCTCACATATCCTCAGAAAGGTGCCTTACCCCATCTGGCTCATGGTAAGGACGCATCACATACTGTTTGGCTTTTTCTTCTTCTTTGCGTCAAACTTCTCAGGTATCACTTTGCAAACAATGACCTCTTTCTTTCTGGCGTCCTTTCTGGATAAATTTTGAGTTTCTCTGCGTGGCTCAGCCTTGAAAAGATCTGCTTGGTAACAGATTTTTAAAATCAATCATAAAAAAACTTTCATAAACTGTCTAGAGGCTGAATATGTGCAGATGGTATGAGATGACAACCTGTCTCCTCTCCTTCAGCTGCATCTCCTCCGCATAACTTAACTTGATTTTAACAGGTGATACCAACAAGGGAGCCTGGCTTTCAACTGAACTCATCAAGTCTGTTTATTTCATGCACTGAGCATGTCATCCTCATATTTCTCTACACTCATACAAGGTCCCTGAACATTAGAAAGATGAGCATCATCACTGTAGTGTATCCTGTAGTGCGTGACTCATGCTTCTCTAGTGCAGTCATCTCCTGAAACCTCTCAACATGGGTAGCACCCACACTGTGCTTCTCTGGTATCATTTCACGTGCCTCGTCTGTGCCGCGTGCCAGCCTGGTCTCCCTGTCTGTAGCACCATACGGGAACTCTGCGTGACAACATGTGGATGTGACCCCCACCCCCTGCTGTGGTTCAGGGAGAGTTTAAGCTGCCGGGGCATCTGCAGTGTCAACTGTGAATCTAAATGAAGTCTGACATTGGATGTTGATAAAGCCAATGGAAGTGAATATTTATCCTCAAGACATCTGTTTTTTTGCAGGTCTTCTTATGTTACATACATGACATTGTCAGGGATTGTGTTCAAGTGCATGGCCTTATAATACAATACTTTAAGAACTGTGCATTTACCACATTTCCCTGTTCGATACTTCTTGTGGATTTATTCAAAAAGAGATCAAAGTGTGTGTTTGCTACTTGCATATTAGGTTGTGTTGTTGACGCATAGCACCACCCAGTGGCGGATTCTGCCAGTAACATGTGCATGTGTGTTTCCAGAGACCAGATGAATACTGCCTGATGTGGGTGTCTGTGGACCTCATCTCTTTTGCTGTAGTCATAGGAGTATTCATTTTCCAAAAGTAAGTACAGCCACTCGATGATATAACTGTAGTCAGGTTATTACAGTGAGTCCTTACCTAAGAGTTTTCTGTCTATTTTTCTGCTGGTGTATGACGAGGAAAGTAAACACTGATGTTATTTTGTTTAGTGTGTCTCTCCTGTTGTGCCCTTTCACACATGTGGAGTACACACCACTAATTACTGCTAATTAACAAGCTCGACACTTTGACATCATTAACCGCTCATACATATTTGCTGTTCTCTTATGTTTTGATGACTGTTTTTAATTATTTAGCCGATCAGTGGAAGGTTGGAAAGGGCACACCGTTATTATTTATGTGTTAAGTGATTTTATAAGCTGTTATGATGTATTTTTTCTCCCCTTGCACCTCTGTGTGGCGACAGAGAAGATGTACTTTGTATTAGCATGTCTTCTGTTGCCTAAAATGTGTAAACCGTTCACACTCCTCCAGTATTTCCTCTCTCTGTCCGAGGGATTGGTTTTGTTTGACAGATGGCCTGTCCTCATGTCGTCTCTGGGATGGAAGGCAGTGATCCTTTTTTTTTTTTTTTTGGAACGGTCCAGTGCGGGTTCGCTCTGCTTAGCCGAGCTCTTCAGTAGCTTCTGCTGGCTTCTAAACTGACCTCTCTTTTCTCCCGCCTTCTTTTGTCCTTTTTTGTCCTTCCGCTCTTCCTCGTCCTCTCTCCTCTGCCTGATGTGCATGCTCTTCTCCTCCTCTGCTGCATTCTGGCATCTTCTCTCAGCTATCACATGATCAGGTAACTGGGTCACCTCTTCTGACCCAAAGTCTTCTCTCCTTTCACCGTCTTTCTGTCTTTCACTATCTTTATCCATCGTTCTTTTGTTTGATGCATTCTTCTGCCCTCTCTCTGTCCTTTTTCCCATTCTTTCTCTCTTTTGTTGCTCTCTTTATCATGACATCAAACTCCATCAGATTTTTCTCTCCACCTAAACGTCCACTGTCTTTCTATATTTATTTTCTCTTTCACCTCTCTCTATCTCACCTGAATCGTTGTACTGCACTGCTGCCACTTTCCTCTAGGGAGGAGCTCACGTCTTTATCCCTGCGGGCTAAATAAAATGAATGCTTTCCACCCACATAGCACAAAAAAAATCCACATCAATAAGTCACCAATTAGATTTTAAATTTATTATCCACCTTAAGACTAAACGTCCAAACTGAAGCACGGATATGCATTCATCAGGGGAAGTGCCGCAGGACTGGCTTTTATTGATGCTGACGAACTAAAAGCTTGCTTGTTTGCATTTCTGTTTCTAAATACCTCTGTCCATTAGTCGCAGTACATTGTGACTAATGAAACTAATAGAAACAGAGGCTGTTTTCGTTAGAGCAAGGATGCAGTTTTCACATAAGGGGAACGGATCCTCAGCCTTGACCGATACACAAAGCTAAGCCGAGGGAGTGATCCTCTGTGGAACTAACGAACGTTAATTAAATGAACACATAATAGAGGAAAATGTTCTGTATTAAATCGTATTTATCAATAGTTAATTCAGAAGGTATTTTTAATAGGTGGCTGCAGGTCGGAAATAAAATTAGCTTCTGTTAATTCTATTAAAAACAATATTTGCATTTCTGCACACGCTGTAATCATGTTATGACTGATAATGTGTTACCACTTTCTATTAAGGCATCCTATACGAAGTTCTAACCATTAGTTGTTTTCTTTTAATGGATAAATGGATCTGAAAATGACGACAGAGGATCTGGACCTAAATCCATATATTGGCAAATTATTCTGCATTTATTAATAGATTGCCTTATATTACATTCACATATGTGGTACTATAGAATACACACCTGCCCCTGGGATTGTTGACAACCTGGCAATAAAAAGTTTCTTCACTAATAGTTTAGTTTAGCTTATGTAAGAAGGGACAGTACAAATTAATAATTGCACATAGTATAAAAATGCCAGAATTAGTCAAAAGGGTATTTTCCATCTGTCGTCCCTGTAGGCGAAGATGTTACACAAGGAGACCTGAAATACAACAAAGCACAAAAAACAAGCAAAAAAACAGAATAACAAACAAACAAACAAACAAACAAATTTTAAAAAACACACAGAAAAAAAAGAAAACGATGCATACGGTTTAAAAGAAATGATTTTAACACAATTTTTAGTGACAAGAATGTAATAATCATGAAATGTGTGATTCAGTGCTGAAACTTAATGGCTCATAAATTATTTATAACCTATCAGGAAATGTTTTATTAAACATTATCAAAGCCGTTAGTTACAACATAAACACTTAATATAGGGTGCCTTATCAGAAAGTGGTACCAGCTCTCAATAATAAAGGATTGCCCAGGGCAAATAAAAATGCTAAGTCGGGCTAGTAAATCCAGCAACCTAAAAAGAATTATACAGTATTTTTTTTCCGGAGCTGATGATGGAAGTAGTTAAGGAGTGAGACATCTCACTTCATTCTCATCTCTGCTGAGAGTTGCACATGGATTCAGGCGCTCAAGAAAATGGTAGCCGGTAAAGACAAAGTTCATGAGCTGAATTTTAATTACCCTGGAAACAGGAGTTAAGTTGGGTGGCATTAGTGTATGAGGGCAAAACTCCAACTATGTATTGTGGAGTTTCATTTTTCAAGACATTTAGCTGTAGTCTTCTTTTTAAATATTTGATAACCCCTAATGAATACAACACTTTGTATAAGGGCGAGTAAACTATGACTTCAGGCAGGTAGAATTCTGACCCAATTGCCTGACCTGAACGCCGTATTTTAGTGCTCATCTTAAAACTCTGTACAATATACACTTCGGTGTGATAGGAAGCAAATGTGTTGTTTTGTGCCAAACTAAACTGAACTCCACATGCTGCAATTATATGCACCAGCTTCATTTAAATTGGAGGGTAAATCTCCTTTAAAACAAATCATCACATCTCACAAACAATTCTGGAATGATTTTGTTGTAAAGAGAACTAATTAAACAGACTTGTTTCTATTAAAACAGAGTCAGGTGTGTACACTTACTCCATAACTGCTTCTAAAAGTGTAGATATTATCCAACTATCGACCATAACGTGACCTTGAGGTGCACATTGCAAGCAGAGGCAGCAGTATTTATTGATATTGTTACTGTGTTGAAGATCTCTGACCTATCATGTGACCCCGCAGGTATCGGATGAGCGGAATGCGCAGCTACAACCCTGAGCAGATCATGCTGAGCGCCGCAGTCAGGAGGTCCAGCAGAGACCTCAACGTCATGAAGGAGAAACTTATCTTCTCTGGTAAGACCCTCACACTGAGATAAGAGGGACATGTATATGTTTGTCACTCCTGGATGTTTTGTAGTGTGTTGTTGCGCTCCTGCACTCAGACATTAATTCCTCTCTTTGGACTTTACATTTTAATTTGCTGATTTACAAAAAGTCTGAGATGAGGAATTGCCGTTTTGAGTTTCAGGTGCCTACCCAGCATGTCACTGCATCCCCGCATGCATCTGTCTTGAGTGTCTGTGAATGTTCTTGCACCTTCTCTTCCTCTTCCTACTCTTCCTCTCTTCCTTGTTGAAGGTCAGCCCCAGTAGCAGCCTGTGTGATGTGCACCACCTCTTGTCCATGCTACCACCTCCTCCACCAGCAGTGACTTCTTCCTTTATTCCATGCATCCATTACCTGCCACTTCTCTGCCTACTATGCCCCTCTCCCCTTCATCCATCCATCCATCCATCCACTCATCCCTTCATGCACCAAACCTCCCCACTACCCTCCCACTGGAGACACCGACATGTGTAGGGGAGCTTATAGACGCCCCAGTCTGTCTAGACAGCCTCTAGTGCTGGGGGTCAAAGGTGAGTCATACCAGTGGCAGCAGTTTAACTCAAGTCAACTTTATTTATATAGCACCTTTTATACAAACAAGCAGCCCCAAGCAAACCAACCAAAACAGAACAAATTAACAAAAAAGATGATTAAAACCCCATAGAATAAAAAGAGAGTAAATAAATAAATAAAATGGAATAAAAATGATCAGGAGAGGGGATAAAAAGGTTAAAACTTCAAAATCAAGACTGCAATGTTACTCCACATTAAAAACCAGATTTAAAAGGTAGGTCTTTAATTTACGTTTAAAAATATCGAGAGCAGAGGTCGCTAATTCCACAGTTTAGGGGTGTAAAAACAGAAAGCACTCTCACCAGTACTTTTATCAGACACGAGGAACATTTAAAAGTAAAGCAGTGGAGGACCTTAGTGATCTGGCAGGAACATAAAATTATAGGAGGTCATTTAAAGCTTTATAAACAAGTAAAATAATTTTAAAATTAATTGTAAAAGATACAGTAATGATTTCAGCAGTTGGGTAATGTGATCCATTTTCCATATTTTAGTCAACACTCCGGCTGCAGCATTCTGGACTAACTGTAGTTTTCTTATTGACTTTTTGGATAGTCAGGTGAAAAGGGAATTGTAGTATTCTAAACGGCTGGTAATAAAAGCGTGAGTGGGTATTTCGGTATCTTTCTGGGTTAAAAAAGGATGTTTTGATGACCCTGTTAAAATGAGAATTCAAATTTAAATCAGAGTGTAAAACCACTCCCAAGTTACTAATATTAGTTTTAGTGTGCTTGCTAAGGCCACAAGTGCAGAGAGAGTGCAGTTTTTCTCTTGCTGCTTTTTGTCCAATTAAAAGATTGTCAGTTTAAGGCTATTCCATTCAATTTTGCCCTCAGTGACTCCTCCTCGTCATCTTTTTTTAACCAAAACTGAGTGTGAACTGTCTTGTGAAAGTGAATGTCATCACACGGTACACTGACTTCTTTTTCCTTTGGCGCCCTCCAGAGGTGGGCAATGGAGTTGGCAGTGCTGAGGAGCTGTACGCGGACAATGGCTACGATTACTACACCAATCGGGGCATCAGCCAGTGATTGGGACTCTGTGTGAATCTGCTCTAGCAAGATGGAGACGACTAAGCTCTCAGTGTTTACATCATTCCTGTTCCAGTCGGTGTGAAGTCTGATCTCCTCCTTTGTCCTACTGATAACCTGACAGACTGCTGTATCTGATGGAGAAAACAACCACCCAGTTGCTTTATGTACATTCTGTAAATACTTTTGTTTCTTGCTTGTCAGACATACTGTATATCACACAGAACTACACGCACTTTTTATTGATGGGATCCGCCAAATCTGTGGCCGCCTCCTCTCACATCTAGATGTCAGAGAGTCACCGACGCCCGCTTCTTTTTAAAGATGTGTTTCCAGATTCTTTATTATTATTTTAAGCTAAATTTCCAAAGCAGTTCCTTGTTTCCAAACCACTGTACATGATACTTCTCTTAGCAGATGAAATTATTTTTAATGAGGCTTTATGGCAGCATGAGACTAAATGCTAACGGCTCATTATGCTCTTGCCTTCTGTCAGCACTCCACTGTGCTGTTGTTCATAATAGTACTAGCATTAATATTTATATTTAAAGAGAAAAACAAAAAAAAAATGAACAAGCTGTTTACAGAAGTCCTGCCTTCTCCTCCAAGTGAAATATTCACATGGTGTATGTAAGATAATTATTTTGATAGAGGCTGAATGCCCCTGCGGCCCCGCCCTCCTTCTGACCAGTGCATGTAACCATAATGACCATATCAACTGATGTATGTGAGCTGTGCTCCCAGTGTACCAGAAGAACTGGTGGAAATGGTTTGGGGGTAAAGACCTGTGCTGTCTTTTTATGGTTAATGTGAATGTGTTTGGATTTTTTTTTTTTTTTTAAAGATGTGAATGGTGTATTGTGTGTGTATATTGGCTGGGTATATATTTTTTACCCTGTGTGCAGTGCTATGTTGAATTTATTGTATATAAAAAGGTGAACCAGTGTGTGAGATGCTGCAGCCAGACAAGCATTACATTTGAACGACGTGATAGTGATGAATTATTACAATAGCAATAGCCCGGTCACGATGGAAGTCACTACACACCCTCTGTATTACAGTAACATCGGTGGTGTTTTAGTGTTGACTGATGACATGCATCTAACTGTTGGCTGCTGGTGTAAACCTGACTGCTGTAAGGTAAATGAAGTGGGTGCTAAATGTGAAAATAAAGCTCTGAGCTAATTGAAGGGAAGCTACAGGTATCACAACAGGGTCAAGAAGTGGATTGCCTTTTGTGTTTCTATTTTTTTCTTTGGGTGTTACTGTGCCTCAGAAGTAAACATTAAAAAAATCTTCTAATACAGGAGTTTTATATTTGAGTTTTGTTCTGTTAATTCATTGTATTTCCTCCAAGATAAACAATATTGAATCAAAGGAAAAATAATCTTCAGGTTAAACACTGGTGAAGTGCTCTCCTCATTCTTCAATAGCAGCAACTTTTATAACACCTGAAGGATACATGTGATAAATGTGAAGTGCTTTGTGTGTGCTCAGGAATACAGGACTCAAAATAAACAGTGAAGAAGTTGAGAAATTGGATTTTAATTGGCTGAAATTCAGGTTGTTACAGTTCAACTTCTCAATTTTCAGATGGCGGGACTCTGACAGTGAGTAAAACATGTTATACAAAAATAGATCCAAGTCTCATAATTGTTTTCTCCCTATTTCATTAGGGACCAATAAATGATTTGTACAGTATCAAAGGCAAACAGCACAGCCTCAGCTTCAAACTTTAGTAAAGTCTCTTTTACATTAACAGTTCCAACATGAGAAATGTAACATTTGAAAAACAAAAGTAAGTGACATAAACACACTTTCTCATGAATGACATTTGGCAAACTGTAATACTATTTTAAAGGAATGTAGGTAACTTCCTGGTTGAAAAAGGGTTATTGGACCATGTGAACTTCAGAGTTCTGGGCGTCATGTTTTCTAAATCAGACACGGAAATCATCTTTCATTCTGGATGTACAGAACCAGCCTGCTGTCCACCAGAATAAGAGCAAATTAAATGCTAAATTATTAACCAAAACTGAAAATTAAGGCGCTCTGACAACCACAAACCATTGGGTGCATCAAACATCCTAAATGCGACCAACACATTTCTCAAAATCAAAATACACAAGGCACCAGTAAGCATTGCTTTGGTCCTTCTGCGGGACAACCAGAGTTGACCACCTCTATCTGCGGCAGCAAAAGCAGGCTGATGTGCATAACCTCTCTACGCAGCACAAATGTTGTGACACTGTAAGTCAGCATAAGTCACTGCCATTTAAATAAAGCACGCACTATTGCACAAAAAAGCGAAGTTGGCCAACAAGTGGAAGTCCTCAAAGTGCAGCACTGAGCTCCTCTTTTACTCTCCAAGGCAATAAAATGCATTCAAAGGGAGGGGAGGTGCTAATGATGTGAGGTTTTACAGCACTGTGTTAACATTAAGGCTTTATCCAATGTGCACCTTCATCTATTAGCTGGCGACTTCGCACCCCACCAGAACAACCTATCTACGAGGTGAGCAGTCAATATTGCAGTGTATTTGTTTGAAATAAAATGTGCGTACATACATCTTTACACTGAGCTCTCTCTTTGTCCAAGTCGACATAAAATCCTCTTTGGGACACCATGCAGAGCACTACAGGGACCTGAACCAGGGTCTCTGATGGAACCACTAGCTTGCAGCAGGTCATCTCTAAACTTCTACCCAAACAATATAGCAGCTTTCTCAACAGGCACAGGTGTTGACCTGCCATGGAAAGATGTAAAAGTACATTAAAGGCCTGCAAAAAACACACACACGCTCTTACTCACACATACAGTTAATGGAAATAAATAAATAAATAGCTAAAGATGTACTGGCTAGTCTGTAAGTCCTTCAAAAGGTTGTTCCCTGAATTGAACACCATTACAGTATCTACCACGAGTAAGCGCCATCAACAAAGCTGAATTAATCAGTAGATACATGAGAGGATTTAGCTTCATAAGAAGCTCCTCCTTCACATTTTATCAGCATCTTGCTGTGTTACGTCTGCTGAAGGTCCGTGTGCAACAAAAGAAGCTGTCGCTTTAAAAATTTTAACAGGGCATATACTTCTGCAGATGTTATCAGTTAATTTCTGTCGACGAGGAATGTTGCAATGTATGTAAAAAGCACACACTGTTCTGCTACCACCGCCTTTCACAAACAAGGAAGCAGAAGATGAGTTGAAAAACCTGAGTGCCATGTCTTCATTCAGGCGACAGTGTCTTTTGTAGGTCATTTTTCTCACTTCAGCAGATTTATAATTATGCACGTAAAAGAAGCATGAACAAGTTGGGATGAGTGGCAAGTCTCTGAGGCATTCCTTTGATCTCAATAAATAATAATAATAATAATAATGAAGATTAGCTGAAGTTCGTCTTGCGCAGGTGTCTGTTGGGGATTTCTATGGCGCTCACTTGTAAAGGCCAGGAGCCGCCCATGATGCCGGCCTGTATGGCCACGCCGGTAACCACAGCCAAGTCAGGATCTACTGACGTGTTGGGCTCCTTCCCAAAGTACTCGCTGATCAGCCTCCTGATCCGCGGTATCCTGGTGGACCCTCCAACCAGAACAATCTCATCCACCTCTTCCTTCTCCAGGTGGCCCTCACTTAACACGGTCTCAACAGGAGCCAGGATTTTCTGGAAAAGGTCCTCATTGAGCTCCTCAAACAGCTTGCGAGTGATTGTGGCCTGGAAAAGAACCGGAGTTGAGCCTTCAGGTGACTCAGAGCTGTCATGGGTGTGAAGGTGCAGGGGCACCCTGATGGTGACGCTGGGTTGAAGGGTAAGGTTGAGCTTGGCGGCTTCCACAGCCTGTCGGAGATGATGGATGTCCTCTTTGAGAGTGGGTGGGACACCAAACTCCTGTCGGACTCTCTCGGTGGTGTACTGGAGCAACCTCTGGCTGAAATCTTGACCTCCCAGCTTGTTATTCCCTGCCAAAACACACAGTTCATTTAAGATAAGGCCACTGTTCACGTCAGCAACAACGCCTCTGATATAGTTTCAGAATAAAGATACGAAAATTAAACCACATTATTTAGACACACACTCTTTCTGTGAAACAGATTGACTAGGTGAATCCAGGTAAAAGTCCTGACCCCATATTATTTTCAACTGTTGAATCCACTTCAATCATGAAGAGGAGGGCACAGAATTAAATATTTTAAGCCTTTAACTGGGACATGAACTCTGCGGCAAAAGATAAAGCTCCTTATACAGACAGCGGTGTGTTCGTGTCACCTCCTATCTCTTATTACTGAAGCAGTGAACACACTTTACCTGCCATGGCTCTGGTGAGGAACATGCCTCCCTGTTTGTTGAGCAGGGAAACATCCAGAGTTCCACCCCCGAGGTCGACCACCAGCACATTGAACACATCCACCTTGTGCAGGCCGTAGGCCATGGCTGCAGCTGTGGGCTCGTTGATCACACGCAGGATCTCCAGACCTGCAAGACAAAGGAAGGAATGTACACCTTATACTGAGTATTTCAGTTGAATGCTGCTTTTAATTAATTTTGCATGTTTTATTTGAGTGCTGTTTTTATTTCACCTTGCATGTTGTTTACGTGTGCTGTGTTTTATTTTTTTTTAGCATGTTTTTACGTGTGAACTGTGCAGTGGCAGAGACACACCCCCTCCAGTCCCTGATTACAGGATGAGCATCAGGTGTGCTAGGCGGCACACCAGCTTAACAGTTTGTTGGAGACGGTGTGGTGGACAGAGACACAGAGACAAAGAGACAAAGAGCAGGGCAGGAGAGACAGCAGGACAAGGAGGCAGTGTGCGGTCCACAGTGTTTTTAAAAAAAGAAGCAGCCAGGGAGGAATCAAGGCAGCAGTGTCTCAGAGACTCAGCCAAGTCATCAAGGAGCAACATGGTGGCTACGGAGCAGCCAGTGTCCGGCAACACAGTTTACCTCGTGCCTGGGTCGGCATTTGGACAGCTGCCACCCAGGAAAACCGTGATAATATCTCAACATAATTGAACGGCGGACATAGAGGCAGACCAGAGAAAGAGCTCGAGCTATAGCTAGGGGTAGCTAACGCATTGAGGAACATGCTACTGGTTGTATCTCTGCTCCTCCACAGTTCAGACGGGTTGGTGAGCCTGGCAGCTGGTGTGGAAGAGGAACGGAGCACATTGGAGCAGCAGTAGATGTGGATACAGTGTACGGGAGAGGAACCGCTGGGCTGGACTTGAACTTTTTGATGGGCTGCATCCCCGCTGCTAAGTGACCTTTCACTTTTTAGTATTTTACTCTTTATTCAGTACTGTTTATCTGCGTGGTGCCATCCCTTGTTCTTTGACTGTAATAAATTTGGTTTTAATTGAATATACTCCCGTTTGGTTTTTAAACTCTGCTCCCCTGATTTTAAAGAACCTGTGTGCTTTAAGAGTCCTAGGCCCTAAGCAATTCCTAGGTGGCGTTGTCAGCTCTTTTTTAGCAAAAACATTTTTTAAAGGGTAGCCCTCTTAACAGAGGCTGGGCCAGGCCACAAATGCAGTGTGTGCACTTTTTACTGTTTGATGCTTTTGGATAAGAAAAGCTGTTAAACATCTTAGCTGAAATATATCCAAATGTATTAAACTTCTGAAACTGTCTGGTGTGCTTCTGTGTCAAATGACCCACTGGCACTTTCAACTTCGAGTCAAAATAATCACAGTACTGACCAGCGAGGTTAGCAGCCCTGACAGTGTAGTTCCTCTGTCTTTCGTCAAACTCTGCGGGCACAGATATGACAGCCTTCTCGATGAGCACACCAAGCTGTCGCTCGGCCATCCTCCTCATCTTGAGTAGCAGCCTGGAGCCGATGAACTCCGGGCTTACAGTGAAGGAATGGTTGGTGGAGATCAGAAACTCTGCACTTCCATTATTGTTAATCACCTGGGAGAGGGACAAAGAAACAGTGTAAGTGAGGATGGAGAGAGGACAAAACTGAAAGCAAACCTCAACACTATTTGATCAAAATTTTCACCATTAAGTGAAAAATAAACTACAGATTAGCTCAATTAATTCCTACCCTAAACATATGGTAGCTCTTATTCTGGGTATATCCGAGTCTGGGGAGTCTAAACGACGGCTCTGAGTGACGCATGATGCAAGACACCACTTGCTGCTGATGTGTCAACCAGTACGCTTGACTGACTCCTGAAAACACAACTGATCCACCGCAGAAATCACAGTCAGCCAGTTACACCAACACCATCACCACCCACCTTGAACGGGTACCGAGCACTCTCCTGCTCCAGGACTTCCGGCTCAAATATCTTCCCGATAAACCTCTTAGCATCGTAGATGGTGCTTTGAGGGTTGCTGTCAGCCAGGTCCACGGCTTCATGTCCAGCCAACACAGCTGTGGTGGTGAATGAGACGGCGCTGGGGATGCTCTTCCTCCCCTCTTCATCCGCCATCACCTCAACCTCCCCGGTGCCCGGGTGGAAGACGCCAACAGAGCAGAAGGTGGTGCCCAAATCCAGGCCGATCACCTTCGGTTTGGGGGGTGGGAGGTACTGTTGGCCCAGGTAGCCGGCTAGAAACAGGGCCAGGATCACCGAACCTGTGGCATGGTGATAACACGCGTATTACCTGTTAGCTCAAGTATTAGCATCAAGACACCAGTTAATTACCGGAAACATAACAACTGTCATTCAACTTACCAATCATAGAAATTTCTCCGGACATCGTCACACACTGTTGCGAAGTCAGCTACCGCTTAAAATCCCAAAATGTCCGTCAAATGGCTCAAGTTGCGGTGAGACGATGTCCTTCTTTGACAAGTGGATGATGCGACATAGGAGTTTTTCAGACTACCAACAAAATACACGTCAACGTTGCTTGGCTCCCTGTGTATGCTGGGTAATATAGTTCAAGGAATACGCGATTTACGCTACGGATAGCGTAGCAAACGTTAGCTATGTACTACAATTCCCATCAGCGCTGGTGACGTGTAACGTAAACGAAAGTTTCGTGACGTTTCTGTGTTCTCAGCCAATCAGGCAGAGCCAGGACACATTTACAAAAAAAAAAAAAAAAAGACAAAGAAAAAGAAAGGCTGACGCAAAACCTGGTTAAAACAAATTATTCTAATTAAATATTAATAAAATAAATATATAAATAAATACAATTTAAGTAGTTAAAATGAAAAAAAAGTGTACATAACTAAAAAAAATGCGGACGCGAAAATCTGTTTAACAAATTATTCTAATATTAATAAAAAGACAAAGAATAAATAACATTTAAGTAGAAAAAGTTAAAATAAAAAAGTGAAACTAAACCCAAGTGTAAGTAATGAAAAAAGCTGACACAAAAACCTAGTTAAAAATAATTATTTTAATTCAATATTAATTAATAAATAAATAAATAAATAAATGGACAAAATTTGAGTAGAAAAGTTAAAATGAAAAAAGTTGAACTAAATAAAAAATACACAAAAATATAGTTAAAACAAATGATTCTTATTAAAAAAAATTTTTTAAATTATTTACTTAAATTAATAATTAAAGTAGAAAAGTAAATTTAAAAAAAAGTGTAACTAATTAAAAAAAGAAGAAGCTGGTGCAAAAACCTGGTCAAAACAAATTATTCTGATTAAAAATTCATAAAATATAAATAAATGAATACAATCTAATTTATTTTTCTAATTATCATATTTCATGTATCATTCAGGCACTGTAGTGGAGGATTAAATAAATAAGTCTGACTAACAAAAAAACATCATATTTTAATTGGTTTTCTTTAATTTTATTTACAAAAAGTTCTCAAAACAGTTGAATGCTGACTTTTGCATGAGTTCACTCGCAGACTCTCTCTCACACACACACATACACTCATTCACAAACAAACATTCAGAAAATAACATACATGTTTTCCTGTACAGTATACATTATATAGGCAAGATCTGAAAATGTGCTGTTCAAATCCAGACACTACATCTCCAAAACATCCCCTCAACATCACTTCATTTACAGGGAAAGAAAAAAAATACACTGGATGTTGAATTGAGAATAGATTTGATGAGACAGGTGAAAATTACGCAGATGTGATAAATAAAGGCTTTATATTGGAGAGAAAAACACTAAATGATTGAGAATGCAATAAATACACGTGACATTTAATCAATGAAATGTCACTTTTTCAACAACATAAAATAAACTCAAAAGTTACAACGTGATTATTATTTTGATGAAGTGACACATGGATAAGATGACATTCAGAATAGTGGTTGTTCTTCCTATTACACTTTTAAAAAGCTTTTACTAGCTTGTTGTAACAAGGGATATCCACATGACATTTTGAAAAAATAAAAGGAATAATTGTAGAAACAACAAGTCATAAGAAAAAAACCCAACACTGAATTCCAAACGTCAAAGTATCCATCTGACAGGTGATCACGTTATGAGTCCACAGCATCTGTGATCTGCTCTACGTCGTCTTTGCTGTCTGAACATTCGGATGGGATGAAGCAGCCCGAGTCTCTGGGACAGTCGCTGTCTTCTTCCTGTAGACTGTGGGAGGATTTGTGCTCCTCCGCATCCTTGACATCATCACCTGCGGCCACAGAGAAAATGGAATCAGTCAAATGTCATGATATTGCAAGCTTCTGTTTCCAACCACATTAGAAAAGATAAAACCCGTGCCAAGTGCTTCAGTCAGTGGAAAGTAACTCGTATTCAAATGTGTAAGGCGGGTTCTCTTTGATATTTAAATGATTTATACATGTGATAGCAATATAGATAGATTAAAAGTTGTTACTGCTAAAATTACTGTGAAACCTCTGAGTGGCCAAATGACCCAACTACTGAAATAACATCTGCAGGTGTGACCAAGCAAAGTCTTTTTTTTGTAGATACAACATCTCAAATGTCCTCTTTGACTTTTATTTTCCACTCTCACTGAGTAAAAATATTCCACCATTCTTTAATATTTCTACTTCACCGATGAAAGCGTCTAATCTTCCGGCCCAGGTTGCCAAACCACTAACCTAATGGAATTTAGCTTGATTAAATTACTGGCATCTCATGTGAGTCAATAAGCTTGGCAGGGTCATACTGTGGCCGCTGCCATCTGTTTAGTCACACTGTCACCCCGAACAGTACATTTACACTGAGAATAATTTGGCCTTCTCTGTACATGCAGTGAAACAAAAGCAGCGAGAACAGAACTCGCCACTGGATGTTGTTCCTTCTTCACAATGGAAAGTAGTTTTGTTTTCATTCACAGGGCGGTAATCTGCTTTCTGCTTCAAGACATCAGATTACAGGAACACCTTCTGCTCCATTAAGCACTTTCTATCTGAGTAACAGGAAGTCACTGATAAGCCTCTCAGAGTGTGCAGGATGTATTTCTGTTCCGTGTGGCACAAATGCCTCAGCTTTCACTTGCTATTTTACATTCAAAAGACTGAGCACTTTTATTTACTCTCCAACAGATATAACATTTTTCTAATAATTTCCAACCAAGTGGTAATAAGCAACAGCATAAAGTACTTTACAGATACAGGATGTTCATTTTAGTGTCTTTGCATTGGCTTCTCTTGCTGTTTGAATGGCACTTAAGTCATAAAAGCTTTTTGTGAAATGACATCTGTCACAGGACAGTGTTGACTACTCATTTCTGATTGGCTGATAACCAAATTTTGAAGTGTGTCAACTCACACAGGAGTGTCACATTTAATGGTTATCAAACCTGATAACCTAATTACCACCTACTTTCACAATGACTTTACTACTTTTACTGATTGATGACTGCTGAAAAATGCTTTGCCATCCATACGGAGAGATGATTTACCCAGAGAATGTAAACATAATCACTGCTGGTAAGAAGTTGGATGGCATTAACACCATGTTTCTCCCTCCCTACAGCTGGCATCCACCCTGCATCATACTTTGGGTTTTGCACCTTTAACACCACATGCCACACATACCGTAAATATTGTGGTGTCTGTAACTTGGCAGCTCAGTAAAGTAGCTTTGGCAGTATGTGCTACAGCTCATGCGTTGTTTGGTTTTATGTGTCAGCTCTGAAACTACTTTGAAGTATGGAAGATAATTAGTGCCACATAGAATGATAGAATTCTGATGCTGCATCCAAAATGGCATACAATGCATTACATACACTACATGTGCACTATCGTTCAACATACCTTCATGTACATAACCAGAAGTATATATCTTTTTGATGCACTGAGCTGTAATTTTCAGGTCACTTCCTGCAAGCCTCCTTACCGGATGGCGACTTGTAATTATGGTTACCCATGCTGACGTCGCCTCAACAGGAAATTTAATTTTTTTTAAATATATTACACATGGCAAAGTGAATCTTATAGATTCACTTAAATTAAAGTATTATTGTTGTTACAGAGCTGTCATGGTCACTGTCTGTTATGGATGCTCTCGTCTGCAGTATTGCATTGTGGGATATTAGTGTCCAGTGCTGTCATACTGTAATAGTATGCAGCTCACATACTATTGGTTTCATACTAATGTTTTGGAGATGTTAAAAAAATTCACATACTGTTTTAAATGCCATGATAGTATGGCGTTTCGGACACAGCCTCAGTTTAAAGTCAGAATACTGACTTTATTGTCAGAATTCAGACTTTAAACTTGGAACTCAAATTAGTTTTTCACATGTGGCGCTCATCCTCTTCAATAAGGAATGATTTGGTCAGATACTGAGCCTTTGTTTTAGAGGAACATTTGGATGTGCTGGTTTAGTTAGTGGTTATTTTAATTCCAGCTTTGTCTATTTGGTCTTTGTTATCTTGGTTGGGATCTCAGAGTTCATCTTCCACTGAAAATTAGCTACACTTCTTAGCTAACGTGTCACTCTTTCAGTAAACAGTAATTATCAGTCTGTAAAATTAAGTGTGGTTAAATGTTAGTGATACAATTGTTGGTCATTGCTTGTAATGTTGCTCACCTTCTGTGTAGCGGTATTCAGCAGCAGTGAGAAGTTTGCGTCTGTGCTCGGGGTCTTTGACGTTCAGCTCTATCAGGTGTTTCTCTTGCAGGTGCAACAGGTCCTCCACCGTTTGGTAGCCATTTAGCAGCAAGGCAGAGGCGTACTCCTGCAACAACAAAGGAGTTTTCATTACCATCAACCCACACGGTGTACACATTCACCTTTCATCTCTTAAGTCTCCACATATCGAGTTTCCGATGTGCTGTAGAAGGTGTTTTCACATGTGTGGAACAAGTTTCAAATTGGTGACCACAGAGGTATTTTACCTTTACACATCTTTGAGGTTAAGATACAAAAGCACGCCAACGTTTCATGGTAGCTGAACTTTAACAGGATGTCTTTCAGGTGTTTGTACTTATTAAGCAAGAAGCCAAACAGAAGAGTGAACTTATGTTTTCCTGTTATGATTTTAACTATCTGAGGAACCTCTGACACGCGACCAGACTAAATCAAGTAAGCAATCCCAGGTGAGATCCCGTCCTCACCTCGAGGTTCAGTCGCTCCAGTAACTCCAGCAGTGTTTTAGGTCGAGGTCTCTTGCACAGCTTCTGTTGTCTAATTTTAGGTGCTTCCTCTTCTTCCTCTTTCTCCACCAAAACATCTACATAGATGAACTTGAAGTTGCCGACTTTGTTGTTTAGCAAGCCTGTCCAGATGCCCATTGGAGGCTTACTGATGATGTTGATGATGTCGCCAACCTAGGAAAAAATATAGCGATATAGAATCAGGATGATTTATTAACTTATTAAATAATCATTGACATCAGAGCCTTGTCACTTCACAGCATAGCACAGTGCTGTATCTTACCTTGAGTTTGAGGGAATCTGTGTCATACGGGCTGGGAACAAAGTCTGTGTGGACGCGAGCTCTGCCGCAGAACTGTCCCTGATAGGAGCCGTCCTCCTCCAGCCTCAGACTGTCTCGCTGACCTGAACCATTAGACTCACTTGTCACACCACCTGAACCCACAAACACAACACAACATAGTATGATTACACAGTTATGGCTGTCCTGACCTGCACTGGTTTATGCACTGGGATCAGCTGACAGTTTGTGGAATTACTTATATAACCCTGTAAATGTATTCACTATGTGGAGCTAAAACAACTGGGGCACTCTTTGCAGTGTGTGCAGATACTTACTAGAGGAGCTCTGGCCACTGTAAAGACTCTCTAAGGAGTTGCTTGACTTTGCAGGGGTTTTCTCAGTTTGTGGGCTGCTCTCTGTCTCTGCCTCTGGGTCTTTGTCTGTGTCATCACCCTTGAAAAATAGAGGAGATATACAGTTTTGATTTTAAAAAAAAAATGTCATAGAATACAGACAGTTTTACAATCCCCAATCCATCACAGACTAAATGCATGAAAGTGTACAAACTCCAGCTAACTGATCAAGTAAATCTACGCGAAAGTGAAAGACAGCAAAGAAACTAAAACAGCCTCAGGTAGAGAAGTAGGTTGTGAGAGTTGGAAAGCAACTCATGTTATCGCTCATCTGTATTACAGTAAAACAGAAAACTGCAAGGAGGCGCGTTTCGCTGTAGGTCAGAGCAAAGTGCGTCATTCAAATATTGCCAGCAAGAGCGTTGTATTTGAGGATGTGGGTTTATAAGCGATGAAAGTGATAAAGCTCTTGAGAAAAACATCACACACTTGATGTTACTGAGGTCATTGTTGATGGGGTTTGGACTTTTACTGGATATGACAGGTATCAAGGGATTTTTTAAATAAGTTGTGCTCACATAAACTAGTAATTTGTACCCTCTGAATGATCAAAAGCTTGCACCTGATGATAATTAACTAAAAAGTGTATGCTTGAGTGTGTGTGTGTGCATATTTCCATATTTTCCAGTGACTCACCGTCTCCTCAGAAAAAGACTTTGCATGTTTTTTGCCCATTTTTCTGCGCATGGTCAGTGAGATCGCCTTCATCTTCTTCCCAAGTCCAGCTGATTTATGTGGGTCCAAAGTCTCACATTCTTCTGTGAGCTGTGTAAAGACAGCTGGTTTAGTACATATACAGTAGTCATAGGTGTAGATTTCAGGGGGGCAGAGGACACTCCCCCCTCAATAAAAACATGAAAGTAGCAAATGACTTATTTTTTACAAAATGAAAGACATTTCTATTATGAATTGATGCAGGAAAGACAAAAACGAATGCATAAAAACCAGAATGCAGGAAACTTAGGGGTTGATGCTCAAGATTTCCTGGGAGAGGACAGCAAATCCCCACTGTCATATGTGTACCCCTGAGTTTTGAAATGACACCTACTGTATGCCCCTGACAGTGCTACTGTGACCTTGGCTCCTCATACTTCTTTCATCCACTAGTTTTTTGTCCAAACAATTCAGAAAATGCATCACTTCCTGTGCAGCAAAGGGCTTTCCCCAGCATGAACCTTGTTTCCAATGTCCCATTTTTTAATACAAAACACAGTATTTGCACAGCACCATGGCTGTGCAAAAGGGAAATATCCTCAATGTAAATGTTTTTGTCAAACCACTTGGGTACGTCACAGACCATAAACTGTCATTATTCCTGCTACTGTGTGACATCTGTTTTGCTGTAATGCTCATAAAAATGAAGTAAAAACAAATCTACATACCATAGTTGTTCCATTCTCCTCTGGTTTGGCTGGAGACGAGTGATGTCTGAGACCCTCAAACCTGCCGAAGCTGGTAGAGCGCTGCGGGGAGGATTAGAGGACAAAGACAAAGGATGTCATACAGACAACTGGCACAAATGCTTTGTGTAGCGAGAGGTTTAACAGTATTACATAACATTAAGTAATTGCACACGCGAGTCCTCGTCCCAGATGTCTCAAGACTCAAAAACCCACTGGATCTTCACTTTGTGACCCAAGTGGATTTCACTAATGAAATATGACTGAAGCTCTCCAACTGTCTGTATCTACTTTATATACTGTCTCTTAAAGGAAAGTGTTCCTAATATTTTGCTCATAAAAGCAAAGGCGCCTACACTCTATAGATGTCAGTATATGTGGCTAATATTCGGTCTGTTCTCAGAGTGCTTCGAAATGAGAGGTGGTAACATATGTGGTGCATTTGTGGTCATGTATAAAATCATGTAGCAACTCATATGGCAGCAGAGGGAATCGTGGTCTTTATACAGCTGCACCCAGTATTCAAAATGAACACATGAATTAAACTGCTGTGTCCTCATAGCGCCAGCGACATGTACTCACATTTGCGTTTCTCTGGCTCAGTTTTAATTCTTTCCTCCCCTTTTTTTTCATTTTTTTCATAAAACTAAAAGTCATTATAATCTCTCCCAACTCCCCATCATCTCCAAAAATAATTATATAAATGAGTAATCCCTGGAAATCCTGGTTAAATATGAGCTGCGTACTCCTAGACAGCCCTCTGTGGATTGATTTAATGCAGCGTCGCCTGACAGGCCAACACTTTACTCCACTGTCTGCAAATGCAGCGGCAGAATTGAATTTTAAAGCAATGTTCTTCATCCTAATTGTATTATTGTGCTTCTATATTGTTTAGATTTTATTGCCATTGTTTGTCTATTTTACATTATACAAATTCACTTGGGAAATTTAGCTTATTGTATTTGAAGAAAAACATCACACTTCTGTCAACTAGTCATTCTTTAAAAATAAAACTTTTCCATTTTCAGATTTTAGTGTTTATCTAAATGGTGTTATACATTAAATCAGCTACAACTCGTCTACACTTATAGCTGTCTTTTTTATTGACAACATAGGTAATTTCTGTAGCGACCATGTCAAAAGTGACATTTGAACATCTTCCCAATAAACATCACATCTTGCCTCACTCACTCATATTTGATTTACACTTACCTTTGGCTTCATGCTCTTTGTTTTGTCTGACACATTGGATGCCGCTCGCTGTAGCATTTTTTCCTGTTTTAAGGTTATTGTCAAATCTTAGTCCTTGCTCTTCTCTTGTCTTCCACCCGCTCTCCTGACACTGAAGTGTTAACTAACACCGAGGCTGTCTGTCTGATGGGCTGGCTGGCCCACTTCCTTACAACACACAGGATGTGAGGCAATTGACACAGTGTCTCTCTCCACAGTATCGCTTTGAAAGGGGAAAAATACAAGTGCTTGAGTTTGCATTTAGTGGCCCGCTCGACGAAAACATTGAGAACCACTTCCAGGAACTGCGATTAGGTTTTATAATTGTGGTATTTGTTTTTCATGAGATCTGAGATATTCTGGGGAGGATGAGCTTCTGTTGAATCTGCCTACTGTGTTGCATTACTGTGGTTGATCTGTTCAGAGTTGGGCTGTAATGTCAGCAAAGTATAACTCAGTTAAAAACCACTGGAGTGAGTTATGGCTGACATCCACAAACTATATAATTATTCTATTAAACTTAATAGTAGAAGCTGTTTTTTTCATTAATAAAATGGACGACATGAAAATGAAAAAATGCTTGAATATTCCTCAAAAAGTCCTTTTAATAGCAATGGGGAACTTGATTTTGGTAAATGATGCTGGAGCAACTGTTCTATGTGGTCATTTCTTAATGTGGGGTGAATTCTTTTGAGGAAGTGCTGACGTATGACAGAGGAACAGCTGAAAGTGGCAACTCAGTTGTGTTGAAACACTTTCCTGTTCATCTCTGCTCTCACTATGGAAGTGAATATATTTTATTTTATGTCTTAGAAGCACCAAGGCGTGACAATGAGATGTGTCTACAGCAGATCATTGTATTTGGCAAAGGTTGAAAATCAGTAATAACTACCAGTAACCTTCTAACAAAACATGGCCTCCCCCGCTGGATCCAAGAATCAGTTTGACTCCACAGCATCCCACATTACTGTTAGTCATAGCTGTGGTGCAGCCATGTGGGGATTTGCTGCTGTGTTTACATTGTTGGGGGGGTTTCAATCGGTCAGTTGCAGAAAAGGGAATTCTACAGACAAAACCGTTGCCTAATCCCACTGCCTGCAATCAGCCGTAAACTCCTGTCAATCCAGATTAAGGCTTCTAATCTATTACTTCAGAGGCTCTTGACTCCCTGGAGAGGCAGTTGTTCTTCTGGAGAGTTCAAAATTAGACATCTACTATTTTAAAAAAGTCACCTGATCTTTGCTGAAATATTTTAAAGCACTGTTAGGGAAGATCCTCTGAATTTTGGCCAGAATCATTCATTTGATTCATTTTTAAATACATTTTTGACATGATTTTCTAAAATACAACATAGTAAGTTGTAAAAGTATGGCATGTTTAGAATCTTATACCATTGAAAAATGAGCATATGGTATGGGCCAAAAGGTACATTTAAAAGGGAGCAGAGAAAATTGACTTGTAGGACTGGTAGAAGAGCTACGAGAATTCCAATATGTTATTACCATGGCTTAGAAAAGTGCAATCAATATTTGTGAATATAGGATACTCTCTTTTAAAGCCAGAAACCAGAAGAGTAAAGACGAGAATACACCAGCAACAACACTCTGCGTCAAAACAGCTGCCCCTCATTATTTTCAATGTACAACACCACACTGGTGGCACTTTAGCATGCAGCCCAGTCTCACTCCAAAGTCGTCAAAATCTGGCATTTGGGCAGTGACTTGCGGCGTCAGATGCCAAAGAAAAAAGCTGTCCTTTGACGTGAACAAGACCGAAAGTTAAGGCGGCAAAAGTTTGAGTAGGGTGGGTGTAACTGGTGGTGGATGGGTCTAACAAGGACAGATGTTCACCTGGGAGAGTGGTGTTTTTACATTGTAAGATTCTAAAGCCCAAACCCTGCTCTTTGTTCCCAAACCTAACCATGTGTATTTGTTGTTGAAGGAAAAAAGCACTGCGATGTTGTACCGACGTAGTGCGTTTATTTTGAAAGAGACTGTACGTAAACATTAAATTTCCTGGGAAAACGGAAGTGTATTTTGAAAGAAGACAATGCATGTAACAGGCATGTCATATTTGGACGTGGAAAGTCCATGACCAAACGTTGATATGTGACGAGGTCGTGAGAGCATGTTGTGGCATGAGACTTTACACCACTGCCCTATTTACAGCCTCATCACCCCTGAATTACATTTTTCCACCATACATTCTCTGCTTGTACACAGTGGCTCCCATAGCAGCTCGACACCTCCCCTCACCATGTATGTATAAATAAAAACTCTAGCTGACTCTCATGTGTGTCAAAAAAAAGATGAGTAAAGACTTGTTGTTGAGAGTCAAGAAATACCCCAAGCTATATGACCAACAATCCCAACAATGGCAAAAAGATATTGCCTGGCAAGCTGTAGCTCTAGAAATTGTCTTGTCTCTTTGGTGACAATTCAAGTTTAATAAGTGGGTGTCCACACATGATTTTGGGCTAATACATAGCTGGAAGGAGTACAGATCTTTAGTAAAAGTAGTGATATCTTTGTGTGGTTTTCTGTTGAAATGCTGCAGCACAACGTGTCCTGTTTGTGCTAGGGGTGACACTTGATGCACATCATATAACAAGTAAATTAAGGCTATAAAAGGGGGATTTTGCAACATGGTGGACAACTGTGTGTGCCAGTCAGAGGGCTCACATTCAGTGGCACAGCTTGAGATTGGTCGGATGGGTGTATGGGTGGGAAACTTGATACCAGGGAGGTTGCTACTACGCAGACTCCGAATGAGCAAGACACAGTAGTCATATTTTAGTTTCACTTCTGACCAGCAGGTGTAAGTGGAGGTGTGTCATCCATGTTTATATACAGTCTATGTTTTATACCCAAAGAGCTTAATTCTATTGTAATATTCTTAGATGTTAAACAGAAAATGCACCGTTGTACTCAGATCATCCCCCTGGATGCTCTCAATGTCATCTAGAACATCTTCACCATTCATTGTCTATGGAGCAGCTACAGACTTTATAACTGATGAAATCACAAACTTGAGTTTCAGCATTCTAGGTTTTGGATTAGGGAAAGTTGCTCATATTTACTAATAGTTTTGGACTGTCTTAGAACATAAGAATAACATGTATTAAGTTATACAGGCTTGCTCTATGTAAGTTTCCCTTTAAAGAGGGAGTGCAAAGAGAGGTCTTAACCTCTACACCATATCCTCTATAATCTTAAGAGGCTTCATGTCCACTGAAATGACATATTACCTCTAAGAATCAATGACACTATAGATCCATAGGGATTTTGTAATCTCTACGCCAGATCATCCGTTCATCGTAGATAATTTTCTCCCAAGTGATGTTAAGCTTTAAGTTCTTTGTGTCACACCGGCTCACACTGCACGTGCTCTCTGGGCATCAGCAGAGGTCTTACGCAGAGAGATGTCAAGTACACGCAAAGACATTGACCTTTGAGGTCAATCTGCTCTATTGTGGTATTAGCATTGCGTAACCATTGAACTTGATGTACTGAACAGCAACTAGGCCAAATGAAAGAATCCCAGTGGGAGAGACTAAGATTCATTTAGAAATTAAATACCAACTGGTTCCTCAAAATTTGTCCTTCAGATGACCCCAAAACATAAACCTGCCACTGAGTCTGTATGTTTAAGAGGTTAAATTATGATACCAATCTGCTGTGGTGCTATTCAGGCATACTGCATCAGTATATGAGTGCAACAAGTGCATCAAAAGAAAAGGTGAGGCTACTTCAAGATTCATTAGAGCTGCTTGGTGACTCGCACTGTGAAACTGAAGTTATTATAAGCAGTTCTGAGGTGTAAATGTGCATCAGTATCTTTATAGCAGTGACTCAGAGCATGCTCAGATCACTTTCAAGGACTAACTACTGGTTTCAAAAGCACAGAACAACCAGCAGAAACTCACGTTTGGTTCTGATAGATCCACGTCTGTGATAGATCGCGGCACCTTTGGGGGAATCTGGGGTTTACAGTCCTTTGTCAAGTGGTCATTGGGGGCCGGCACCTGCTGCTGTCTCCCCTCCCACTCCTTCGCAGGGGACGTGCTGAAGTCATGGGAGTATGCGCGATACTCTGTGAGTGGCCTGCGGCAGGTGTGCTGGATGTTCCCCCAGGCGGGACTGCTGTCACCTGGGTTGCTCCAGCGCTGGTGGTGGGTGTGGGTGGGCGTCGCTCCACCAGGGAGTGTGGCTACATCTGTGAATCGGCCCGGGGTTGTGTTCTCCTGAGCAGGGAGGGTGGAGGCTTTGCCCAGGTAAGGTCTCCTGTCTGACCTGTATGGCACATCCAGATAGTGGGGTCCCATGGGTGGGCTCATAGCGCATGATGGGGGGTGCACTGAGAGAGGAGATGGAAGAAAATGTAAATGAAAAACCGACCGGATGTTGATTCTTAAACTGGAATCAGACTTCTGCGTCATGTCGGTGTTGCTGCAGCAAACCCATTCATTACAACAGTGCAGAGTGATTCATAGTTCTGCATATGCCTTCCCTACTAAGTGTCCTAACACCACCACAAAACTACTTGGCAGGTTTATGCAGTCACGCCAAGAAATACTGTCATGTCTCTTTCAACATTTGATCACAACACACGAACAATAGAGACAGTAAAGAAATATATTACTATTAAATGAAGGAGACCATCTGTGAGACCACTCAACAGATTGAAGCAGCACCGGAAAGAGAGTAGAGGGAATATATAGGTGGCTGAACAGACCAGTTAGACTTCTTGTGGTTTGCCTTTTGCCTCTGTAACGCCTCTGTGTAGTCTGAACAGATGCAGCCCTCTGCATACCTATTCTGCAGGGACTCCACAAACACCTACACTGAAGCTGTTTCAACACTTAAAAGCAGAAGTATAATTCATAATTCATCAGAGCAAAAAAGTCATGAACTAGAGTTGCTTCATTCTGACAAATGCTGCATGAGCCTGTTCCTCTACTGTAAGCACGAGTCCAGTTTAGTCATAACTTAGTCACTGAGTCATAGAGGTATAAGAGAGGTCAGACAGGACAGTTAAATCTAAGGATTAGGGAGACAGTAGCTGTCGTCATAGGAAGCTGTCTCACCTGTGGAGTTGTGACTTTTCTTTGACCCCTCCTTCCCACTCTTTCCACCTGGTTTCTTCCCAGTTTTTTGGTTCCTTTTTACAGCAGGCTTGGACTCTGTCGCCACCCCGTTAACATGGACATTCTGGAAAGATGACACATACAGTCCATATGAGTGGGCCTACTTCAAGTCCGACAGTTGCTCAAAAAACAATTCACAAATATGAAAAAAGAGTGTCATCTCTGTGCTCTCATGTAGCACAGCTCTGATTTCGAGGCATAGCAATTTCAGTACCAACATTCATGGTCCCTAGAGGATGAATCCTACTGACTTTGGTGAACCTTTGAGTTGTTGTCTAGCCCTACCATGAGGCTGACATTTTTGTTTCTGAGTGAAATGTCTCAACATCTATCAGATGGACTATTGGTGCCATAAAATTTGGTACAGAAGTCCACATTCCCCAAAGGTTTGGTGATCCCTTAACATGTCTATCATCAGGTCTGAAGTTTGATATGTCCACTACTTTGGTTTATAACCAAGCAGTCAGCCTTGGGTTCGAAAGAATTATAGATATGAGTGGTAAAATACAATTCTGAAATTGATGAAAAGGTCTTAATTAAAAGACCTTAAAAATGCTTTCTATCTGAAAACATTCTGTTGTGTATTGGCCACCATTTATTTGAGCGAACCCAAAAAGTTCTGTCAAGCCAAGCCTGTTGAAAAGCACCTGAACAGACACCATCTTTTATTTCTAGCACCGTCTGTAAACCTCTAAACATCACAGCTCAAGTTTCATTGTATGTGCATAGCTCCTTTGGGGTCAAACACCATGTCCCAGCATTTATTTAATAGCCTTGGTGAACTATATACTTGCTTGACGGGTTAGCATGAGCACTACAGCAACAAATTGTAGCCTCGCTGAGCCACTACCAAGGCTTTTTTTATCCTGGGGGAGGGGGGATGTTATAAAAAGGGAAGATAGCCACAATATCTTCTGCCACTTGTCATTTGGGTCACCGGTCACTTTAGCTGCAAAGCCACATTGTGCGGCACTGAGAGCTGCTGCTGATCCACTACTGGCAAGCTCTATTTTGTTTGCTTCTCACTATGATGGGCATTAGTCAGAATGGGCACTGGGTGACCTGGCATGAGGCCTCTAAGCCCTCCCCACCCAAAACACACACACACACACACACACACACACACACACACACACACACACACACACACATACAAACAGTCCTCCTCTCTTGTTTTCACATCTCTCTCTGTCATGTGGACCAGAGATTACACAGAGGGCACTACCCTCTTTGGACCATCTGCACTGTATTAAAACCCAATCAGCATTTGCGTTAAATGATTGTGCCATTTAGGCCACCAGAGGCTCTATGGATGTCAGTGCCTAAGTTGACACAAAAAGGGCCATGTGTGCCATGTGACCATGAGTCTGCACCAAACCTGCTCACGTCTCCTGCAGCAACAGGTCTGTTTCGCTGCAGCTCAAACTTCAGTTCGACACAGATGCATCAGACAATGGTTTTATGTAGTGCTGTATAACTAAAAGTACTGCGGCTGTATAAAGGAGTGTGAGCATGTGCGTTAACAGAAGGACAAAAGGAGCTAATGCTCTTTGTGGCTGCAGGCCAGGCCCTCATAACTGCCGACCTATTAACTGTTCCACTCAGCTCTTAATTATATTTCTGTCTTACCCACACCCGCACCATTAATAACAAGTGCACAGAGCATTTAAATATTTCTGTTAAAATGTAACATAACATTGAGCTTCTTATTATTACCTGGTTTGCGTGTGGTTTCTCCTTTTTCTTTGTGCCGCAATGATGAGCTCCTTTCCCTTCTTTGGTTTCTGTTCTGTGTTTTGTCTTCCTCATCTCTAGAGGGACACAAAATATAGCAATAAATCATCAGGCTAGTGAAACACTGGAAAACCATTGGAAAATGTGAAATGTCACCACCTTTAGAATTTTTACTCCACAGTGCAAATCCCAGCAGTTAGAAAAGGCCTACCGCTGCTTTGTTTTAATATCATGTATGATCAGTGCAGGCGTGGACACGTGCATTTTTGGTGAATTGGTTGAAAAACCCACCCATGTCTTCAGACGTCATGCTGAGAGTCCAAATGAGCGTTGGCATATAGATGAGCTTAACCTATTTATTTCCTATTTACCTTCATTGTGATTGTTGGCGATGTGGACTAAATCTTCTCGGCTCTTGGCGGGCTGCCAAACTGTAGTATTACAGTCGGGGTTATCTGCCATGAAGGGAGACAAATCACAAACAGTGAGGATTTTAAGCAAAAGGTCGCAGGGGGAGGCCACAGAGACACTGAATGAAATTGTTTTCTGAGTCACGGACAGTAAGGCTTGTAAGCTTCAAAGCTTTTAATAATTTTAATGCAGTCTTCCTTAAGGTTTATGATACAGGTGAATATAAATGTCATGGCCAGTATGCTCAGTTACAGTTAAAAACTAATTATACAATGCAAGTGGTAAAATTAATCCAGCATTTAAGCTACAGTTGGTGACTTTAGTTAAATAAAATAAAATAAATAATAATCAAATTTGCTGAAATCATCACTTGCCTTGTAGTGTTTCTAATGACTTTATCATAAGTGACCGAAAACAACCAATAGGAGCCGAGGAGTCCATAACGCAGCTGTCAGTCAGCTAATTATAGCTCATAAACTGCCGACCCGTCTCATTTCGAAGTCCTCAAAATTCAGCACCTTCGCAGTGACTTGCAGCGTCAGACACTGACCAAAAAAGCCGTCCTTTAACGGCCAGTCGCCATTATAGTTTACCAGCACTCAACGGTGCCAGGAGGAAACGCGGTGGGACAAGAACGAAAGTTAAGGTGGCCCAGAACGTCAACAACCAACACACCCAGGGTACCTTTCACGTCGTATCTGAACGTGGAAGTGTCCACAACCAAGTGCTGATATGTGATGAGGTCGGAGCGAGAATGTGTTGGAGCTGTGGTCAAACTACATTGCCTATTTCTTACTTCAAATGTTTTCAGATACATATTTTAGTGTACTGTTTAGCTGTAAATTGAGAAAGTTGGTCCAGCTGATGGGCAGTGCTTGGCGCTTTGGTAGACTGTATCCAACATGGCAGCTGGGTAAACTTTCTTTCTCATTTTACAGCTAAACAGTACACTAAAATATGTTTCTGGAAACATTTGATGAAATAGCCAGTGCAGTAACAAAATCTGGATTCAGATGTGACCACTGCTGCCTCGTTTAACAGTTACAGTTCACAAAGTGGCTGACATGATTGACAGCTGCGTCAGAGACTCCTCTGCTCTGATTGGTTGTTTACAGTGCGCCACAACCAATTCTAGCAAATGCCATTAGAAGCATTAGGAACAAGAGGAGGAGGGACATGACTCATTTCACAGACTATCTGGCTCATGTCTGTCAGAATATAGTGACAGCTTCAGCAAATATGACACAACATTATTTTCATAAAAGTTACCAACTGTAGCCTTAATGAAACACAAAGGAAATTGTTTGCACTCACCAAGCGTTTCATTGTCTGATGCAGATTTGGATATGTGTGTTCTGAGGGTAAAATTGACAAAGAAATATCACATTACACAGTTGCCTCTGATTAGCCCCTAAGTCTGACAACAAACCACAACAACCCAACTGATATAATTGTTCTTCCTAATTTACAGTGACAGCAAAATATGACAAAGAGGACCACGGAGCACAGAGAATTACACAACACCACAGTAAAAACTGATATCTCATTGTGAGAAAGTAGACTGATACTGTGCAGAGGTACTCTGCGTGATCTCCTCTTCCAACAGGCCGAGAGACTGCACTGTGACCATATAGCTGTGTTTCTTTTAAAGTAAAGCTGGGGGTAAAGGTGTTGTAGCGATAGGGGACTCTAAGTAAGTGGGCCTTGAATCCGCTTAGTCCAACTAGCCCAAAGCTATAATCTGCCTTCTGCTTTCCCAACAGTCCGCAGGACACTGATTCTCAAAAAACAATCACTACCAGTCAAACTAAACAATACATACAAAGCTTGTTTTTCAGTTGCATCTAATGGGCTGCCAATCCCTCTTCTTAAGACACAGCCCTGTATAGACCAGACCAAATAAACCAAAGATAAGAGGAGGTGAGGAGCGCTTCTGAAGCCTGTCTGCTCTGCTACAGGAAGGATTTACAGTATTAACCCACAGTGAAAATAAACAGGGAGCCTTTCAAGCCATATTATTACTCTATGTGAAAACCCTTTCACTTGCATGGCAGATCTTCTTTGCACGCACATCCAACAAAAGGAAACAAAAAGAAGGTTATACAGTAGAAGCCTGTATTCCTGGCAGGATTACATTGTTTTTAATTAAATTTTATCATCTATTTACAGCAGAATAACATGGTTAGTAAAGAAGCAAGTGACACAATATAAAACAAATTTACCTGTGAGCTAAAATCAATGTGATTTGATGATGGATGTTTATGTCTAACTTTCTGGTGAGCTCACCTTCTTTTCTTTTTATTAGAGTTGGTCCCCGGCACCGGAGGCATCTCCTGAAAGAAAACAGTCAGACATTAATAATCAGTCCATATAAAAAATATGCTGTTTTCTGTCACATTCAAATAGATCTGATAAATAAATCATTACTCAGTGACATTTAATTTACATGAAAAGCTTGAATCCAAAATTTTGAATTGCCCTGCTTCAGCTGCAGCAGCTGTCAACTGGCCCTGTTCATCATTTCATAATCAGCTTTATTTTGCAGGTTCAATCTGGTGGGTGGAAGTCCAAAAGTCCCAATTCCTCAGAGAAGTGACCCCGTACAATCTGGTCATGATCGTTCACATGGCTCCACCGTTCACAATCTGTAAGACATGCATGTGTGTGGATGCACAGTATGCATCCCTCTCACCATAGAAATAGATCTCCCAGAGCCTCGCCACTTTGTGCTGTCATCCAGCAGGACCGCTGGGCTGCAGGAGCGGCTGCAGGATCGGCTGCATGTGCGGCTGGAGGAGCGGCTGGGGATAGGCGGCGGTGGGCCATCACTTGAGCTCTGCACCGCCTCATACAGGCTGTCCATGGACCCCTCCTGATGCCATGTGGACAGACAGACAGACAGACGTGCAGCTATTAGACAGTTGAACTTTGGCAGCATTTTTGACATATGAATGGATTTCATCTATCCTGTTGGATTAAGTCTGATTAGTACTTTTGATGAAACACGTAGTGTGCACATATCATGCAGGATTTTTAGGTTACATGCTTTGAAATGCCATGCAACACATCAGTTTCAAGTTTAGAGAGCCCATATACATCTTTGTTGCATTGCAAACAGATGCAAAGCAACACAATTAGAGTCATGAGGATTTGATATGCATGTAGGGATATGCTGCCAATGCTGTGCCAAAGCTCTTTTAAAATTTGCTTGTATGGATGTAGGGGAGGATTGAAATTCCTCAGCACAGATTTCAGTGTGGATTAAAATGTGTGCAGCTTGTTTGGATTCCTTCTAGGAATGTATAACCAATTTCTCGTCTTGTCTGTATGGTTACATCTTATCACTTTACTAGGCAGACTGACATTTTTGGGAGCAACGCAGAAAGGTGTTTTGATTGATAAGATCGGCCTCTTTAGGTTTTAACTCTCATGATATGTCCATGTAATCTGCATTGTTTTCAGTTTTGCCTGAATTTATAGAAACTAAAAGATCTGACACACAGAAATACTCACATTCATGGATGTAATCAGTTTTCCTGTCTCTTTGTGTGTATGTTAATGTCACCCATTTACATTTTTTACAGTATCATTTACTCTGCTTTGTGTTCTTACTACATGATTTTAATTTTTTTTTTTTAAATATTTTATGACTAAGTTTAAATTTGTACAACATGCTTTCATACACGTGATGTGGACTAACAGCAACAGGGAGGACAATCGGTGCAATCACAGTTCAAGCCCCTGTTTGCTTGTCAATAATCCTGATTATTGGTCAACATCTCCAACATCTGTTCAAAGAGAATAGTCTGTATACATGCCCCATGTGCCCATGTGCAGGCTGACAGCTGCAGCAGCATCTGAGGGACCATATGTGCGAGTGGGGCATGTGCGTATGCTGCCACCACACACTTGTCTTTACCCTGGTCACTTCACTAAGCAGTACTTTCTTTCTGCTTTCTCCTCTAGTGTCATAAACGCATCAACTAATACAGAAACTACAGCGTTAAAGTACACAAACGTTACAGTACTATTGTATCACACTCTTCTTGCATAGTAAATGGATGGTAAATACAATGAAAAGCAGATGAATTCAGAAGGGTTTTTTTACATTTTGAGATAGTTTAGATTTGGATTGTGCAAAAGGAGCAACTCAATATCAGGATATTTCTAATAATTTGCAGTCAATGGGTTATTGATTGGGCTACAAGCAAGAAATATAATATGAGGCTGAAACACTGTTATAACGACCTTGTACATATTTTCCAACACTTGACTGCTTTCACAGCATGCCATGATTTACAGCTATCTCATGCATTGAAAAAGTTTTCTTTCCCCTCAGCTATTCACACACAGCTTGTTAGATAGATGCAGATATTTAAAGTGCGTCTCTCTTACCAGCGAGAAGCAGAAAAGGTTCATGTTGGCTGAGAGGTCTCCTGTTCGTGTCGGTGCGTCTAATGGAGGTGAAACAGCGAGCTGAGTGACAGCCAGAGACTGAGAGACACAACAGCTCAGCGTGAGCCCAGCCTGGGTCGCCTGCTGTCTTCTCAGATTAATACCACAGTGAAATCCCTCCACTAATCCAATAGATGGACCACCATTACTCTACCAGCTGAAGCAGGACTCACTCTTGACAACAGACCCACCATTGGTCGAGCAACAGTGTGAGTCTCTGTTTTGAATCTGATTTATTTTTGTATTTAGCAGGGAAGCTTTGTGCGGCAGCCATGCTCTTTTTAAGCTACACACCGTGGTGTATTATATCCTTTACTTATTGTAACCTTTACTTAAGGTACCAGACCAATAATGCAAAAATACTCCATAATCAATCACAATCAAAATGTCAATATGCATCAAAACAAAAATATTGTGAAAATATATCCCATGATTATTATTTGACATATATGACATTATTAGATTGTTAATACTGGTGCATTAATGGATTTAACTGGTGTAGATGGTGGAATTAGAATTTGGAAAAAAAAAAATGCTCATACCCACAAATACTGTTTTTACTACTTGATATACTAGTAGTTTAATCCAGTGGGGTAAGAAATAATAATAAATAATAATTTTGTGATACAAAAACTTTAATGTAATCATTGTTTGGACTGAGAGGCCCTTCTAGACACTGCTTTTGTGTAGAGCTAAGCATGCTGGTTTACTCTTTAAATGTATTTAATGAACGTTTCAAGTGTTTTTCATGTGAAACATAGGCCTATTATGATGATTTCCTCTGAAAAATGTAGAATAAAAGGTAGAAAGTAGCATAAAATTGACTTACTCAAATTAAATGGAAATAGTAAATTATAAATACCTCTCAGGTGCACTACTGGAGTCAGGTAGGGAACAATGGACTGCAGGGCTGCCAACTTTTGACTTCAGCTTGGAGTGAGATTTTTTTTTTTTTTTTTTTTAAATGTGATTTAAAACAAATTTCCTGCATTTCTACACCACCTAACCTGGATAAAACAAGAAAGAGCAACCATGTATAATGTTAACCAAAAATGTAAAATTATATCACTAGATTTCAGCATTGAGGTAGTTACATAGGCTACATAATCCAGACTAAAATCCATGGCCCCGAGTGCCTGTCGCTAGTGCGCATCTTAATGTGTCGGGGAGAGAGGTTTTTCGCACAGCACTGTACCTGCCGGGTACCGCTAAACATAGGCATGCCAACCTAAAAACCCACTATTGGGAATCGTGAAAAAGCGACAGAGACATAGAGCATTCCCGTAACCATAGTAACTCTGTCGCTCCTGCCTGTGTGCGCGCGGCATGAGAGGAGAGGAAGAGACGCTGACTGAGATTACTCGGAGCAGCATGCATGGGAATAAATTACAATATAATAGATATCTGTATATTTCTTGCTTTCCCCCTGATGACCCGAGTCTCACGGTCAATGCGTGAGAGTTGGCAGCTCTGTGGACTGTGAATTTCATGTAAAAAGTTAGCTAGTGCAAATAACCGGATGCAGATTTTTCATACATCCGGTTCCCGCTCGCGATCTGCGAAATGGGGCGTGTCCAAAATCACTAACTACTCACTACATAGTCCACTGTACAGTGAGCTCGCCATTTTGTAGTGCTGTCCGAATACAATGCACCGTGAAAAGTAGCGTACAACCGATGGTAATTCACCAAGCAATATATCCCATCATGCATTACGCGAAAGGAACGGTTGTGGGAACACCGAGACAGTGGAGTGGAGAGAGAGCAGCAGTGCTGTAAGCTGTCATATATGTTTAACTTAATATGAAGTTTGTGTACCAGTGTCTTTGCCAAATAATTGTCAGTTCGATGTCGTTGGTCCCCGAAGAGATAAAAATAAATCGGCAATTGATCTCTTAACAGTCACTGTACAGAGTATGGCTAATAACGCTAGCTAATGTTAGCAAACTAGGTCGCAGCCATAGGGTTGCCCTGCGTTCCAATACCCATACTACCATACTATTTAGTATGCCAGAAAAAGAATTAGTGTGTCCTAATACATAGTATATCAGATGCAGTATGCCAAAAGTACCAGGATGTTCTACTACATCCGGTCATATTTCGCAGTATGCATGTCAGCATGCTTCTTTGGCCATTCTGATCCACAATCCTTTGCGCAGCGGAAGTTACGTCACACTGACTGAGCTGCGTGTACAACCAACGCCCACACTTCCTTTCATACATGGTTTATTTAATTTGAGATTCTAAGACACTACATATCAGGACTGCAATGATCTGATTATATACTGTCACATATCATACAGTTTTGCAAGAACACGGTTACAACATTCAACTTTATTGTGATTATAGTATAATCAATGTTAGGGTTCAACTATGACTACCAGTATAGGCAGTGGTGTAAGTGTGGTATAAATAATGAATGAATGAATATGACTAAATATGAATACACTATGGGCCAGGTGTGAGCAGTATAGACTAGTAAATATATAAATACTAAAAGTCAAATACATATTAAGTAATATCGTAAGAATGTGCAAATGTGTTTCACTACAAATAAAAGTAATGTGAATGTAAGGCTGCTTCACATGCAGACAGAATATAGTGCCAGCAGCTGCATAGCTGTGAATATATTTAACAACAAATATCTGCCAGCAACAGAGAGCTGTGTGTGAAGGGGGTTAATATGCCTACTGGTGACTAGTTCAATAGACAGGTCACTAATAATAGGCTTGGGACTGTTTACGTGAACACGTCAGTTTATTAGAAACAACAACATACATTACGACATAACAGCAACAGAGCTCTCTGGCACCTCCAACGGTATGCACGACTCTGGCGAGCTTGACGAGAGGAGATTTGCTGCATCTCCGAAGTACAACAACACAAAATATTCAAATGTGGCGCTATGGACGGCGGTGGAAGTGAGCAAGAGGGTCGGAGTTCAGGGAGCGATGTGATGGCGGATGTAGTGTGTCCCAGTAGCATGCACACTGCATGCATACTGCATACTACACTACATACTTTTTAAGGGCAGCTGCAGTACATACTAAAAGTATATAGTAGAAGTATGCGATTTGGAACGCAGGGTTGGGTTGTACGCTACTTTTCACGGTGCATTGTGGGATACTTTGAGTCCACTATATAGGGTATACTAATTCATTCTATACATTCGTTAGTTCTTTATTTTCTGGTCATTTGAAGGTCACAGAAACAAAAATGTAATATCAAAATGTCTGCTCTCTTGACCTGCACTCATCTAAAACATCTGGAGGTTGTTAGCAGTCAGATGGAGATACTGGAAATATGCCACATGGTTAATAGACAAAGGAATCAGCTACATTTTGATTTGAAACTCTGTGATGATTGATGGTAGCTGGCTAATAAAAATGCTGTCTTTATGGAGATAGATAAGTTTAAGCATTACTTGTGTGAGCAGTTTGACTGCTGTATATGAATCTGTAAATATAAAACACCTTCCACAAATACAAAAAAAGATTTGTATAAATATATTTTGCTAACGTTAATGTAACAAATCGGCAAATACACACCCAAACTCCCAAAATTAAAAACAAAAAAGATGTGCATAAAATGCCAATTGGCAAGCATAGAATTAAGATTCACAAATAAAAATTGGATTAACAAATATCTGTTTGAAAATTTGAAAATATTCACATTTTTTTTTTCATTTATTTGTAAATTGATCAAATAAATTCCCCAATTTTTTTATTTGTAGAATTTGTGTATTTGCAGCTGCATTTTATATTTGCAAAACTGTTTTATGCGTTCACATTTTTTGTATTTATGGATGGCCTTTTATATTTACCAATTAAACATTAACACAAAACAAAACAAAATAATCTGTATTGATTTTGATATTCAAACAACAAAACAGACTGAGCATGAGGCAAACCTATTCTCACATTGTCAGTCACAGCTATTTCCTGTGTGGGCAGCAGATGAGTTTCCCCCGTGTTCTGAGTGTGGCTTTGTGCAACATAACAGACTTCCTCAGAAATCAAAACAATTCCCTTAGATGATGGAAAGCTGTTACATCTTTGGTTTGGGGCGAGTCCCCCAAAAGTGATGCAACAAATTAAAATGTTTTGCATGCAGTGATTTTATTTATTTATTTTAATCTGAAGACATTTAGCTCGTAATCACTAGGTCAATCTGTGTATCGTTTGGGCAAATTACAATATGTGTGTATTAACAAGCAGCACATTAAGTGCAAAGGTTGCGATCTAGTAATCCACCACCACCAATCATCAACATCTGATATCTGAGCTGCTCTAATGTAAAGACAGAAGAGCCGGAGAGATTAACACTTATGACCTATATTTTTATGCTGATGTGACACTATGATTTGCTATAAGTGGAATGATCTGTGACGCTGTGAAGTGTTTTGAATCACTACAGTTCATTCAGTTTAGTCTGTTCATTGTTGTATAATAAGAGTGTTCATGACCTGAATGACTGTGTGTTATTTGAGCAACAGGAAACAACAGGAAACACAGTTAAATGGAACACAGAGTCCCGTGAAGGAGTTTTAATGATCACAGAAATATCAGGAATAAATAAATTAATAATCACTTTCCCATTAAGGTCAGCCCACTTTGCATGGTTAAAGAGTCTTTATAAAGTGGCCCAATTTATGAGCATATTCCCAGATACCTCCTCTGTAGTAAATATCTAATTGCGCACTATCCTGAGCTCCATGTCGAGCCATCAGTCTCTTTTGATTCTGGGCATGGATCCAGACTGCCAGGTACTGTGCGTGCTTGACCGTAACAGGGTGTGACATGGCATCTTATTCTCTGAAAACAGGTTGGAGTAAGTGAATGCTGCCAGGCAAGATTCACACGCCAGCCACAGATACGTGCAACATGTTTGTGTACGACTCATGGGGGAAATTCATCAGTGTGTTTTAAAATGAAAATTTGAAAATTTGATCTTAAGTGCTGTATCGTAGGCAAGTCCAGCTCAAGTAAGTCCAGTTGTCTATGATATAGCACTTAAGATAATCGTGACCTGGAACAATTGAAAATTTGGCTCAGTGCTGAAAAGGTAATGATAAATAAAAGATCTAACATGCCTTCAGCACTGAGTAAGGTTGGGTATTTGTTTATGCATCGCTCATTAGCTTGCATAAATGCACATAACTGTGGGTTAGTGTAAGGCCGCCAGGATGATTGATCACATGGTTCCCACTTTCAATCCATCTTGGCCCCTTAAACCCACTTGAGTTGACACAGCTGGACTTATAAGGAGCAAGCAGCAACCTCCAGGGCTGAAAAATGGAGGTGCTACGAAATGCAGTTCCTCCAATGGCCATTTAAGTCTTGCTGGTCAGTTCCCACACACCTCATGTTAAAATGTCCAACTTTACAGCAGAAATAAACATGTTCACAGCCTGGTACAAAAGACGGTTCTGGTCTGGATACTCACTTTTCCCATTCAGCATGATGTGAATCTTTATAGAACCCACTCTTTCAAATTTCATTGAGGCTTAAAGTTACACATAATTCAGGGCCGTCTTGAGTGACAAATGTGGTTGTCTGCAAGGCATTGCAACAGTCTGTGAATCACATCCACCCTGTGCTCCTTCACAGCCCCACCCTCTCCTCCAAATTTGGTCACGATGACGGCCAAATTGCCAAACTCAAGTTTACTGTCAGTCGACAAACAACAGGTGACGTCATTTTAATTGACCAGAGCTATCTACTTAGACTTTAGCCTGACTGGTCCAAATACCAGTTTGTTCAGTGTGTGTCATAACATGGATGTTTCAACTTGGACAATTGGTGTACTGCAAATTATTTACCGGTTTAATGTACCCCTTGATGAATAACACTTGTACTAAGCAACTAACTGTTGACAAACATGTTGACTGCCTTTTCTTCTTCCTATATTATTTTTTTTGAATATTTTAAAACCTGCATTGTGTACGTTTCTATGTACATTACCTCCAAACAACCGTCAATCAGTTGAACGGCGTGATGACCCAATAGAAAGTCATGAGGAAGTCAGCACATGTGAGCCACACTTTGTTTTTGAACCTGTGTGGGAATCACATGGGCAGGCTGCCTGTGAAAAACTGAATGAGCCTTTTAATTAAATCTTTACACAAGAGACTTTTCATTCAGTCTCACCTGTAACAAAAGACAGCTGAAACAAATTCATGGGATCAATTAACAGATTTATTCTTTTTGCATTGCAAACAGACAAGGGAGTCCAACTTTACATGGCAGCAGACACAGAGAGCGACCCACATAGCAGTAGGCTGTTGCAGTGACCCACTAAGTGACATCAGGAAGGGATTAAGAGTGTGTTTGTGTGCGTGTGGTCGCCCCGCCTCCAGCTGTAAAAAAAAAAAAAAGGCTGTGACCACCAATGTGTTGCACAGTTTGAGAAAGACTGTCATACTGTAATTCAATATTGTAGATTTCATTGAAAATAAAAGCAAGACAAATCAAAGACAGGGTAGTCACGTTAAAATCATCTTCCGTCAGATTCACATATGAGTGATTACCTTCTATTGATCCAGAGGGTCGCATAGGTCGGTACTGCAGCAGGGATTCCCAGTGTTACACAGCTCCTCACAAGTTCGAGATATGGTCTCGCCTGAAAATCAAACAAACAAAAAACAAACTGCAATGACTGAACCATCCCTCTGTCACTGTGGTATGTATCATGGCTGAACACACATTTTGAAACATGTACATAAGAGAAAGCGACGTGAATGCAGCACAATGAGTCCTGCTTACCATCAGTGGAAAAACTTGTCATGCAATACTGAGATGATGCTGGGCATTCTGTCTCTGTCTTGCAGTCAGAGTTACTTTCACAGGTGTAGCATGTGAGTGTGAGCACTGATGAAAGATAAAAGTCGTCAGGATTGACTCAGGGTTTTCACTATAATCTTAAGATGTTATAAAGGTGACATCAATGTTTAGTCAGTGGGAATACTGGAGAGCCTTTCATTAACACAGACATTAAATTGCCGAGGAAAGAAAAGTCCACTGACAAGATCACAGTGATCCAATCGAATGGTTCCTTTATGGCTAAAGTTACAAAAGTATTTTTACTTCAGTTTCACCTTTGATTTAGTAAAAATAATGTGGGAAAAAAAACGGCAATTCCCTCACCTTGAGTGCTACACAGCAGGAGCAGCGTCACAAGAAGCAGGACCTTCATGTTGTGAGATGGCATGTGGAAAAACCTCCCACACTGGCACCTTATATACTGTCCCACACACCCACATATCAAACTGGAACTGAGTCGAGCACTTCCTTGTCTATGATATTCCAGTAAATGTTCCTTTCAACTCTATTGTCCTGGGGAGAAAACGAAACGAAAATAAACAAAGACTCATTGAGTCTGCTTCATACTTTTGCTGATAAGCCAGGTGATGTGTTGCAGGAAGATCAGTTGATGCTGCTTTTAACCCTTTCCTATAGGTTATTTATGATGAGGTTTGTAAACTCTGGATTTCTGAGATTACCTTCACGTCTGATATTAATTTAAGACTGTATCATAGTATATCAGGTCATGTCACAGATTTAAAAGCAGGTCAATCTGTAGTTTTCCATGGCATAGTTTGGCTCTGTTGAGTCACTTGAGGCATTCATTTAGTATAATTATATACAGCATAATTTTGTACAGGCACGTCCAACTACTTGGACAGCACCCTTCCCACTACAGGACAACAATACGTAATTGTTTGTAAACCTGTTTTGATTTTCTGGGCCTGCTGCCCTTTATTATTCTCATACAGCTAAATTATAGCGTGTGGTGTAAAGGCTTTGGAAAAGTGGACGTTGTTCAGCGTGTGTGTTCCAGCCTGTTCAATTTAGACAGTCTGACAGGTAACTGGTAACCCTTTGAAACAGTGGGTTGGTCATTACCCTAGCAAAAGTTGTAGCGTGTGTAGCTGTATGATGAGAGATGTGAAATTGACGTGCATGAACTCACCCTCACTGTGATCACAATTAGGTAAATAAGGTCATTTTATTTCTGAATTAATTTAGTATCCCCAACTTGTTAACCTGTGAAAAGTGTATTGTTGTAAGTTACAGAAAATATCAAAAATGACAGTGAGAATGTACTTTAAAATTGAAAATAATATCTAGGCCTAAGGCTGTCAGAAATTAAAGTGCAAGTAAGAGCCAGGTTTCATCCTACTTATTATAGCATATTATATTACTAAAATACTGTATTTCCATAACAATACAAAACCTGTCACTTAAAGTTAAGATTTAGGTAGAAAATATTGTCAGAAATATAATATAATAAGTATATTTTCTTTTGAGTATAATAACCTGAAAATAAGAATTGCTGTGTTTTCATTATCTTAGAATGAACTGTTTATATTTACACAGGGAGATCACCAATAGCCCAGAATGGACAAACCAAACACTGGCTCTAGACAGGGCCATCTGTGTTCAACAGCCACCGTAGAGCGAAAAGAGCATTGAATAAACACTGATTTTTTTGTTTCTATCAGTTTAAATCACCAGGTCTGTTTGTTCTGGAGCGAAATAGACCTCTGCAGATAATTTAGCTCCCGGTAAAAACTTCCTAAATGTCCCGATAGCAGAGAAACTTGTGATGTGAAACTGCTTAATTCAGTGTTTCTACTGGTTTTAACCACCTGGTCTGTTTGTTTTGGAGAGAAAAGACCTCTGCAGGTAATTCAGCTCCCGCTTAAAACCTCCTGAACAATAAACACTGAAGGAATACTAACAATCCTCAAACTCCTCAATCCTAGATACCACTGAATCCCCCTAAATCTTACACACTGGACCTTTAATAGATAATATGTGGTCTTACCTAGTATCAGAGTTTTCATATTAAGTAAAATTAATAAGTTGGTTCCCCAGTGGTCCAGCCAGGGGGTCCAGATTTCTCCTTAGTCATTGGTTCAAGGTCCACACAATTATAATATATTCAGTGTCTTGCATTTGACCATGTCGTGTAGCTAGTTTGCTGTCTCTGTTAAGTAGCTGTCTGTTATTCACTCATTTTACAGCAAGACACAGCACTTCAAAATAAAATCCCTGTGCTTGAAATTCCCTGTACTTTGAAATTAAATGCATTCTTTACAAACTTGAGACGTTCATGAGTCACTTGTGGTCCATTCATAATGGAACCGCAACCCACCAGTTAGGAACCACTGGTCTATGTCATTACGTCATACTCACTCAAATGTGTTTTAATAACATCATACATCTAATATACATTATACATTAAAAACAGTAATTATCAAACCTTGACAAAACTCACTGAAAAATGATTAAGGCTATGTATACTGTGTTCTGCTGTATGTGTTTCCCTGCATTGGATGTAGTGTGAAAATGTTAACTTAATAATACCATCATGACCATATCATAAGGCTTAATTTAGAAAATGTGAAAATGTATTCAGTTCACCCAGCAATCACAGAAAGAGTTCTCAACCAACTCCCAGTTAATTGATTTTATCATTCACAAAAGCAGTCCACACATACTAAGGAGAAAACATAGAAGTTTTATCAACACTCCTCTGGTGGAAACTTATGATACTGTAGTTTTAAAAAGTAAGGAAAAAACAACAGGGGAATCACTTCATCCGTGTTTTTAGTGCATTCAATAAGACTAAGAGTCAAACTCAGCACTTGTAAGTATAGCTTAACTATGAAATAATTAACATTAAGATATGCCTGTGCAGACACTCCTCATGTTTGTGAGGGTGACTACAGCATCAAGTACTTTAGTGACATCTGCAGGTGACAATGGGGAAGTGCAAGACAGTGTGAGCATGAGAATTTTTTTTCAACCCAACCTGTTTTCAATGTAAGGGAAACAGTCCTGCAAAGAAATCTGTAATATCCACATGGAGACTGTAAGATTTGTCTATGGATGACTTTGTAAAGTTATTCCAAAAAATAAAAACTGCTGACAGTGAGGTCTGGGGATTTTCCACAGTAAGATGTTGCTGTTAAATGCTAATGGCATGACAAAGAAATCTCATTCTCCTCAACTGTATTGGGGTGACCTACTAATCATCCTACTATATCACTGATGTTTACACGTGATGCCAAGAGATATCAAGTCAGTGCTTCTAGGTGCTGTCACAGCCAGTGATACAGTTTCTATCTCACTGACCTGAGTCGCACTGAGGCTGGTTTTAAAACAAGTTAGGCAGGATGGTGACAGTGAAGATGAGATAACAGATGAATGTTTACTTGGTTTCTCTTACTTTTACCCTCTTACCCAAAGGAAATATTGAACAAAGAACATGTTTGTGTTGCAATTTATTTTCAGGACAAAAAGAGATGAAAAAAAAGATGGTTCTTGTGTAATTCGATATAGCCTCTGGATCAAATGACTTTTGATCATCATCCCTCTGCTGTCCCTAAAACATAATAAAACAGTTTGAGCTACAGTATAAAGACTTCAGCTCAACACCACTTTATCATAGTACTGTATCATTTATACAGTTATAAACAAAGACTGTTAAAGTCGTGCTGAGGAGAAGCTGATAAACAGGCTGTCAAACAACTATTCTGCCACAGATCACGTGCAGACAGCCTGAAGCTTCACTGTGAAGCTGCAAATAAACTGCTGGGAGCTTGTGTTGTTTTCTACTGCAATGCCAAAACTCTACTTGTGTTTATTATAATAAACAATAAAGCCATGACGCATACATTTCACCAGAATAAAGTCTTTATTAGCACATTTAGTTTACAAGCAGAGCTTTCCTCTGTATCAGTTAATAAATAAAAGATTAGTTAGAAAACCAGCTGAACAAAATAATGTAGCCTACCACTCTGAAGCACTTAATGTGGGATTCGCACATGAGGTACAGTATGGTTCATTCATAGGAGTTATTAGTCATTGCAAATCAAGCCGGAAGCAGGGTACTAAAAAAAGAATGTGATTTAAGTCTTGTAAAATGTAAAATAATAACTTGAGTGAAGTTTGCTCTGCTTTGCATTTTGATCTGTTGATGCCTCCCACAGTCCAGGACAGGATAAGTGGATTTGAAAATTAGGGCAGAGTCACTAGTGGGACTAAAAATACCTGGTATATATTATCCTGAGGCCTCTGATAACTTAATGAGAATTTCTACAAACATAAATGACTCTTACTCTCAGAAGAAGGCGGAGAACCACAGCAGTGATATGTGGCATAAATACCGAGCCACAGTGTGAGGCCTCTCTGTAGACATTTGGTTTAAACAGTGATGTTTAAAGTACATTTATACAGTATATATAAACTTTATAATAATTAGCGTATCAGTCACCATACCTGTTACATCTTTACGGTAAGGCAGCAAATGTGACCTACAAAAATGTCCTTTTATCCAATCAGCAATCCAACCTTTACACAGTATGTCATAATGACCATAAAGAAAGTCTGTGTTTCCTTAAAAATATGCTTTTTGAAGTTAAAAAATATAATAAAATAAAAATGAATAAATAAATTAGAAAAATAAAATTAAAAATTAAAAATAATAATAAAATAAATTAAAATATAAAATTAAAATAAAAAAAGATAAAAAAAATAATCCATCCATCCATTTTCTAACCGCTGGGGAGTTGGGGCCTATCCCAGCTGACACTGGGCGAGAGGCAGGGTACACCCTGGACAGGTCACCAGGCTACCGCATAATAAAATAAAACAAAATAAAAGGACTTGTAAAGATGAGTCTTGAATGGCTTGATTCTTGATATCTAGCTGATTTTAAACAATATTTATCCATATAAAATATCTAAAATAGTTTCAATAAATTAATAATATGTTTGGTTAAAAAAAAGTTGTTATAATAAAAGCATCAGTAAAAGTGGCCTAGATGCAACAACAGTTTCAGACAGTGTTAACAATGTGACAAAGTTAATGCAATCTGTGTTCATGAGTGTTTTCAAGTTATAAAAATAGAGTTCTTACAAATTTAAGGCAAAAAGGTGCCCCATCTAACAAGAGCTCCACAACAGTACAACATAAGTCGTACTGTACTGCTGTTTGTCATTTTTATAATATATAATACAGATTGTTATACTACAGTATAACCAGCAAGAGCATGGTGCAAACTCATCTTATGTGGTGAAAAGACTAAGACGTCAGATTCTCCTGTTCCATGGCATCCTTTCTGTCTTTCACACAGTTGTCTTCAGATGTTGACTCCATACCTCTGTGGAACAGAGGCAGATTAGTATTTATCTTTGCAGATAAGCCATGTGTCATACAGTACCAGCACTGCACTAGCCAAGAACAGCTTAAGTCTATCAAGATAACCTGTGAATGAGGCATGGGTGGACATCATTATTCATTTAAATTTGAGGGCTGACATGAAGTCCACATATTGACCATATCATTATTGGAACATGTTGGCCTATGCACTGAAATAAAAACATCAAAGACACATACAGTACTATATCCTTACAAAGCTGTGGGTTTTAGTTTAGTTTGACCCAAGTTGATTCTTCTTAATACTATCTCTCTGACTTTCCCCCCATTACAAAATAGTCCAAGTACAGTGATGCTTAACTATACGGAAACTCTGCATGTGTACTCGTGTGTGTAACTTTCATACTTGGCTGCTTCAAACTTCCTCTGTCGATAAGAGTCGCCCTTCTTCAACAGGTAGAGAAGAACCATGTCACAGAAGAAAGCTCCCTGTTAAATAAAGTTTTATTTAGTGATGTGACTGTTGCAACTGGTAAAAAATAATAATAGTAATAATAATAATAATAATGATAATAATAATACAAAAAAAAAATCCTGTGCAGTTCTTTTAAAAGCAATTGTAACTATCAGTGGTACTTACAGCACCCATCAGAGCCAGCCCTGAACCAACATTGATGGCTGTTGGGACGATGCTGAACTTCCCGGCCTGTGAATAACAAAAGAAATGCAAAAAATGTGGTTTAAAATAAATCACAAAAATCATCTTAAACCCCTGTAAAACACATTTACCTTTCCGTGCACCATGATGGTAAATCGGATGCCATAGACTTTGAATAGAGAGCGATAGGTCTCACCATCAGCGTTTTGGTAATACCGACTGTGTCTGTTGGGGATAAAAGAAAAGAAGACAAGGAAGGTGAAATTATGGAGGCATGAGAATACGAAACGACACGATTAGGACTCTTGGATAGTTTTCTCCTCTCAAATAATGTGCTTTTAGTTGTAAATAATTATACTTTTGTCTGTAAAACATAGCAACACAGACTAAGACAGTGTGTGCAGTGAGTCTCACCTGAAGTTAAACCCCTTTACGACAGTCATGTTGGAGACATCCAGACGAGTAAAGTGGTACTGTGGATGGCAGTGAGAGTAACCTTTGTCAAGGTCACAGTCCCACTTTATCATGATGCCAATGGAGCCACCCTGGAAAACACAGTACACATTTGGTCATATGTGGCTCCTTAAGGGTGGTTGCCAATGGCGTCCCCAGAATTTTTTCATAGTGGTGGCTGATGGGGCCACTGTATCAGGGTGGCCATGGCCCCATTGGTGGGTGCATCTCTACACTACTGTCCTACAGGGCCAATAGACATCCAAGCATATCTCCTTCAACACATTGATGCTCACTCCATGATGAGGCATAAGAAACATTAAAAAATGAACTTAATTTACTAATTTACCAATGTCAGTGTTCTGCTCAGTTTATTAAAGTTATCATGATAGAAATGTGCCTAAATAATGACAAATATGTTGACTAACAGGATGCCTAACTACCATGTAAATATCAGAGATGCACCGATCCAACTTTTTCTCTCCCACTGTCGATACCTCAGCTCAGGGTATCTCATGATACTGAGTGCCGACCCAGACCCAGTGTCAGTGCTTTCTTTTTCCCAAATTTAAAATACCCTTCTTGTTGTTTTCCCTGCTGTTGCTACCCTGTCTGCCTTTGCTATATTTTCTGTTGTTCCTGTACTGTCTGCTATGTTTTCTTTGAATGCTGCTGCTGTTCTTGTCTTCTTCTATTTTTTGAATTATTGTTGTTGCTCATTCTGGTTTGGCTTTGTTTGTCAAAGCACTTTGTAAACGCTGTTTTTAAAAGGTGCTATATAAATATTAAATATTATTACTTAATTCACGTTTCAGTGTTATTTTCTTGAAGGGAGAACATTTATTTAAGTCACAATAATCCCTATGGTTATGGTGTTATAGTGTATCCCTATGATTTAAAAAAAGGACACAATACGTTTGTTCATGTTAAAATGGCAGCTGCTTTGCCTTGTTTATTATTACATCACTCTGCTAATTTCTAGATAGAATAAAAAGTTGAAAAGTGTAATACTACCGATGTCGCCATGTCGTGGAAGTTGTGTCGGGCTCGCCTGGTGATGTCACCCAGGCGAAAGATGGGGCAGTAGGGGTGGAACTCCTCATCAAATCGACATGTCTTCAAATAGGAGTGATCATTTGTTTCGAAAACGTTGGACCTCAGAGTTAAGAAATGCAAAACATTACAGGGTGTAAATGAGTGTCCGCTACTGTACGCATCTGTTTCCAGTTAACCAAGCTGTAATTGGATGGAGAGCCTATAATGAATGTTGAACACAGAAGAAGAGGACTTACTTTGAAAATTCGAATTTTGGAAATTGGATGAAATTCTTGATGTAAATGGTGAAGTTTTCAGCGTGTATCAGCAGCGGGTCTCTGTACAATGAAAGAGTATTGTTTAGTGTCACACATTCTGCGCTTTGCTAAAAATATAACTTTGGAAAAAAACAGGTTTAGGGACATAATTCATGAGATGTTTCTCAGTGCAGAGGGGTATACAGTGATAGTGGTTGGACGACTGAGAGGGCCATCACATTCACACAAAGTTACCTCTCAAACAAGTCGGGCCAGCACTGGACGTTTAGCTTAAACAAATGCAATGTAAATAAAAGGCCAGTGTCAAGCTGCTTAGTATCTGCTCTTTGTTTAGGTGAGTGTGGTATTTAAAGGAAGCTTAAAGATTAGCTAATGAACAGATTGAAGACTATGTTCTTGTCTTGGGGCTTAGTACATGTATAAAAGCACAGCCTGATACCAACTGCAGGGCCTAGTGATGAGTCAAAACGTCTTTCAACATGGGTTGACCTCTAGCTCACCAGGCAGAGTGTGTTCCCCGTGTAGGCCAAGTCCAATTGGAAGATAGATGGTTTACACACTCCATATTCTCCACAAGTGAGCGAGTGCATGTGTGGCATACACCAAGAGAACAGCACAGGCCTGAAAGCTTGACCCCTACAGTGAGGAGATCTGATGGTTTTGCTGGCATATTTTAGACCTACTTGTTCCCTTAGAGGTAATGGTCACTGCAAGTCAAAACAAAGTTGTTTCTAAGTGATCATCTTTATCCTGTGATAAAACATTTCTATCCTGATGGGAATGATGTCTTCTTGGATGATAATAGGGCACAAGGGGTCACTGAATGGTTCGATGAGTACGACAATGACGGGAATCATATGCTATGGCCTTCATAGTCACCAGATCTCAACCCAGTTCAACACCTATGAGAGATTTTTGACTGACATGCTCGACAGCGCTCTCCACCACCATCATCACTAAACCTAATCAGATAATATCTTTTGGAGGAAGGTGTTCATCCCTCCAGCAGAATTCATGAGACTTGTAGAATCAATGTAATGTAATGGTGAGTCTGCTTTGCTCCTTACTGTGGTTTCAATTTTCTTTCAATGGGACACCAGCCGTAGATTTCGCAGGTACCAGTGGAGTTTTTATCGTATCTTAAACATCGGCCGCTCATCATCCCTTCAGAAAAACAGCAAAATAAGAGTCACACAGCTTGTAACATGTAAAAGAAGTTTGAATTTCTGTTGCAAAGACATGGATTATATATACATCAGTTCAAATGATAATTCTACTCTTATTTCCAAATTTCATGTCAGTGACCTCGACTTGAACAGACACTAATCACCACTCAGAACATCCCTTATCATTATCTTAACCCCTTGTGTTTTCTATTATACATGTTGCACTAATTTTTGTTTATTTGGAAAAACACAGTGACAACAAGAGAGAATGTAACCTTGTTAAATTTGGACCCAAATCATTTTTCATAATGAAGCTAGGCTGACTGACGTAACCACTAACTAAATGGAAATTTAAAGTGTTGTTTCTTTCTGACCATGACCAGACACCACCATCCTCCCCTCTTCACAGTCCTCGTCATCTTGACAGTGGCCATCCAGCACCTTGAGGCTCTGAGATAAAACGCCACAGAAAAAAAAGCAAAGGTTCAAAGTGTATTTAACCATAAACAGACCACTTTTACACAATTATAAACAATAAATAATAATAAAACAATAATAAGCAAGGTTCATAGCTATGGAGGCCCATCTTGGCTGTGAAAAGAAAAATACATAAAATCCTAGCCATGTTAGAAATAAAATACTTGCAGTAAGGCAACCTTATGACTAACTAAGACAAAATTGTGAGATAGTTGTCACATTTCAAGTGTCCTTAATTTATTACCTTCTAATTTGACTTTGTATCTCATACTTTTGACTTAGTATTTAATAATTTTGACTTACAAGCTCCTAATTTTCCACTATTCCATCATTTTGATTTGGTAACTCATACTTTTGACTTAGTAGCTCATAACTTTGTCTTAGTGTTTAAACACCTTGACTTAGTATTAGTATTTTACTTTTCCTGGCAAGTATGGGCTCTCAAAATATCACATGTATCGGCTGTTCCTCTAAAAACAATTATTGGAAATGAAATATGATGAAAAGGTGTAAAATGTTCACAGACAATGTGACCAAAACATATACTAATATGGTTAGACAAGGTCATCTGAGGCTGTATTTGCAACAGTTTGTCCTGTTAGTATTCCAGCATGCTTTCACATAAATGGTAAAGGTAAGAGGATTCTGTTTTCTAGCAAAACATGAAAGTAAAAATGTGCTTTGGGGTTGTTTATGAACGCATGTCTGTGCCCTTTTCATATCAGACTTCATCTTAAACACTCTTGTGTTAGTGAGACTGTGACTAGTTAGACATGATAAAGGACACTTAAAGGCTCCCACTCAAATGTGGCAGCCTTTCAGGGACAGGGGCACTGCAGCTGGTGAGAGCCGAAATGTATACAGGAGCAGTGTTTTATGGCTGTGCGGTGCTTTTGGACGCTTGCTATTTCTCTTGGCTGATGCAGTGAGGCAGGAGACCAAGAGAGGCTGAGTTTACATACCAGGAACCTTCTGGAAATTTAAAGATGTAGCTAAGAGAAATGATGAACAGTATAACTGGCAAACACCCGTAGAAAGACGGGGGAGGTGTCAGCCTTTGTCAAGAGTTAGAAGTCTTCTGTTATGAGTAAGCGCTGTGAAGAAAACGCAGATCAGTGCTGCTCTGGCTGTGATTGGCTTTGCCACCACACAAGCCATGAGAAATCAGTAGGGGGGCACTACAGATTAGCCACTGTCATTGTGCACAATACACTGATGACTGATTCGCAACTTTCTCAGTCTTTAGGGGAGTTACTGTAATGCGCAACTGTCTTCTTCATCCTGGCATTTTAAAAGTTTGAACTGATTCGTGGTGCTTCTGGTAGCTGAGTAGCTCAAGTAACCATTTATGAAGAGCGATAACAAGTTTGTCTCTACAGTTTACTGAAATGACAAAATATCAGCTAAGGGGATCTAACGGTGGCAAAGTTCTAGTTTATTTATGTTTCTTCATTTCCAGTTCTTCCCTAACCTCATTCGCACATGGCCTACTGTATCTATGAAACGGCGGTGCAAACAGTTTCCAGATGTTTTAGACGTCAAACAGTACAGAGTAAACAAAGTAACCTTAAAATAAACACAGCCAGTCTCCGACAGCTCGAAACTACAAGCCAAACGGCGTCTTGCAGAGGGAACACAGTGTCTAAACAGGACATCATGCCCTCCAGCTAGCTGATGCTCACAACAGAAAACTCACGAGTATCCAAATGTTAAACATAAACATGTTTGTCTCAGAATTAAATGCGGTTCGTCCAGGTGACTGTCATAACAACTTTCTAGACAGACACAATAAAAAGGTGAAGTGGAAGCATGGTCAAATAACAACAGCACCAGAACTAACTAACTAAATTACCTTCTTGTCTTTTGCTTCTCAAGAAGACAACTGACCTGAAAACTTCAAGTACTTTGACGTAGGAAATTTCATCTCTCAAGAAAATGCTGTGCATCATTAAAATTGTATGACAGCTCAAGTTTCTCTGTGTTTAACTATATATGGAGGTGCAGCAGTATCTTCTCAGTTCTGCATGACCTTGTGCGCAGCTCCAGTGCCAGCGGTCAGTCTGACCACGTTTACTTCATTTTGACCTCAGACACACATACATGTCCATATCTGTATATAGCGAGGGACTATGTTTAATACACAGCTGTTGACACTGATATTGGCTGATAGCCTATTTATCTTTCAGGGGTTCATCTGTAATGTGTTACATGGATTGTTGGGACTGATTCAGATTTTTTTTAATAAGAAGGATGAAAATTTGACAAAAAACTTTGACCTGGCGAGGCAAAAATAACACAACTACTGTCCAAAAGTGGGTTGCTGGTCCATTCTGAATGGACCGCAAGTGACTCGCAAACAGGGAGGAACTGTCAAGTTTGTAAAAAAAAAAACACACTTTATTTTTAAGTACTACGAATTTCTGGCACAGAGCTTTTATTTTGAAGTAGTTTCCTGCTGAAAAGCGAGTGTCTAACTGACAGAGACTTGAGAGACAGCAAACCAGCTCAACAACATGGCCAAACTTAAGTACGACACTAAGTATATTTAACTGTGTGGACCTTGAACTAATGACTAAGGAGAAATCTGGATCCCGTGGGTGGGCCAGTTGGGAACCACACGGGTCTCCGTTGTTTTTCAGGCCAAGGACCCCTTTGCTGAAAGAGAGACAAAGCAGGGACCCCCTACTACATAAACTGTACAAAAACAAGTTGCCCTTGGGACAATTCTCTGAATATTTTGGGGCCTTCTCTTGTTTGCACTCGCCTGTAGCTGCTAAGTCAGCATCAGCTGCAGCATACCCTCACCCCCTGCACTTTCGTCAGTGGTTTCTGGGGTGGACAATGTGTCAGAGTCTCTTGCTCCGTATTATAAACCACTACACGGCATACCAGTAATACAGTAGTACAGCTAACTGACCGATATGTGAATAAAAAGGAGAAGCACAGTGATTTCACATGAGCTAGCTCACATGATTGCACATTGATTCATGGGTACGCCTATCATGAATGTTGTGCACTGTAAATTAATTTTATGAATGGGCCAGTTTATTTTTGCTGATTACATGTTGAATTTGTATTAATGTGTAATGTCACACACATTTTACTTTTTGGAAAAAAAGAAAAATGAAATTAAAAGTTTGGTTAAATTATTAAGAGGTAATTTGGGGGGCCTGCAGTAACTCTAATGACCCAATGGGGGCATGGACCCCCTGTTTAAGACCCAGGCTGTATCAGATTCCAATAAAAGTTGATCATTACTGGCATTATGCTATCAAAGATGAAAATAATGACTAGCAAATTAGATTCAAGACAAGATTCATTTTGACAGCTGCAATTACAGCCACTAGAAGTACCCATGTGAGTGCAAACACAGTGGTCTAAGAAACAGTCCTTGGTGTACACTTAAGCTAACTGTATAACACATTCTTACCTCAGCACAGTATCCCAGCTTCTGGTTTGGTGTTTCTAGGAAATTGGTTACAACAAACAGAACAGCTTCACCCTAGATGTAGAGAAAACAATATGAACTGGTCTTTATGTTGACAGTATACAGTAACCACTGTTCCAACGACTGTGTTGTCATAGTGTCTAACTATTCCCCCCCATAACCTGTTTTCTGTTGATTTAAACCTGCTTCTGTCTCCTCTTATTAAACAAGAAAGGGAACAATTTCCAAAATGTCAAACTACCCCTTCAACCAGTTTTTCCTGACTGACTGTCCGTATATGGGCCCTGAACAGTCACATTTTATTGTTTTGTCAGCCTGTACTGGTACATGTCACCACTGAAGTTCACTTGAATTCTGCATGTTCATGAAATCAAGCAGACATAAGGAACAAATACTTTAAAATGGATGTTTTGTTATTGTCTTAATTTAGCCACGAGCATGTCTTTCACCCAGTTTGGATGTATGCACATATTAGTTTGGCTGCAGTGTAAATGCTTCACCTGTGGTGGGATGACATAGTCCTCTGGTCCCCACACCAGCAGACCAGACTCAGTGGTGTTCGTCACTGAGGCTCCCTTCAGTTTAGTTATAATAGAGCTCTGGATAGCCTCATCTGTCTCCTGGTAGCCTTTCTTTACTATGAAAACCCATCTGTGAGTGAAAGAAAAAATGGAAAATTGTTTGTTGTGTCATTTAATTGACTTATTGTTTGTGTTAAACATTAAGGAAAATACAGAATATGTGGGCCTATTGTCTTTTCTATATTTGGCAATAAGAACACATTCATGTTTGTGCTTTATGGTAGAGGATTTTTTGTTTCACTATCATATAATATTCTTGTTTGAAGTTAAAAGTATTGCCATAATACCTGTGGTTATAGGACTAGAATGTACACTGTTAGACATTTTGTGCAATAATAAGAATAAGTTATTTTTAACTCTAATACTGACTGTTGCTTTGTTGTTTATCATTAAGGTACTGCAACTTTAAGTCAAATTTACTTACTATATTAGGCTTACTACAGCTTTTTAATGTATGGGTTTTGCTTCAAGGCACTGAGAAAGCCACAAGAGTACTCTGAACATAAAAAAACTTTGTGCTACAATTATAACTGTAAATCAATCAATCAATCAATAAAGATATAACCTTCCTGTCACTTGGCCTAAGAAAGCACTGACTAAAAACTTAAAGCCCATTTACTTTATCAAGCTTTAAAAACATCATAATGGTCAATTTGTAAACGTAATAAAATAGGTGAGTGTATAGTTCGGTACATTTATGTGAGCTGCTAAATTTACATAAATTTCTATATTAATATATAGGCTAATTTTATATCTGAGAGGAATTCAAAATGATTTGCTTTGGGTTAATTAATTTAAATGGATTTATGGCATGTAAAAACGAGGTAATAAAACTGTAAAAGCCACAACAGTAATTCACTGACTTACCCTATAATGTACCCGATGATAGATAACTGAATAAGTCTGTACAAAACTCCAACTGTCTTATTTTTGGCGACAATGTATTTTTCCGTTTTGTAGTCGAACAAGGAGAGGAAGCGTCCTTTCAAGAAGCTCCCGGCCATCCTGCAGCTGTCTGCGGGCAGTTGGGTGTCAGAGCATAGTGAGTGATAGTGGTCCACACACAGCCGGAGAGTTTCTATCTGCGGGCGGTGGACACACACACACACTCCCACTGCCAAGCCCTCATTATGACCCCCCCCACACACACACACACACGCGCGCGCGCACCGCCAGCGTCAAGTCAGCATCAACATGCACCATATCCAGGTGGGACTTTCAAAATAATGCTAGCCTTCTGATGAGAATATCCAGCATTCTGTTGATACAACATGGTGGTTTTAACAATTGATAGGAAGGAAAACTAAATAAATAAATAAATACATAATAAGTCACTTATTATACTTACTTATAAGTGTAATGCATGTAATTTATCCTGGCTTCATATGAGTAGAGGAAATCTCCACCAGTCGCTTGGCTAATTTGCACAATGTAAAATACCATAGGCTTGCGCTAATAACGTTAGCATATTGTATTGTTTGGAAAACGTGTTTAGCGGTGAACATTGTGAGTTGTAATGTAGCTGAATTTTGTAACGTTACTTTGTTAAATGTTGCTGTTGTCCCTGGCTTCATATGAGTAGAGGAAATCTCTGCACACGGCTAGGCTAATTTATACAATGTAAAATGTCATAGGCCTGTGCTAATAACGTTAGCATGTTGTATTTGTTTGGAAAACTTGTTTAGTATAAGACAGTTGTTTTACCGGTGAACCTTGTGAGTTGTAATGGAGCCGAATTTTGTAACACTGTATTTGTTTGAAAAACGTCTTAAATTTTGTAATGTTAGCTTTGTTAAATGTCACTGTTGTCCCTCGCTTCATATGAGAAGAGGAAATCTCTGCTAACTGCTAGGCTAATAAATACAATGTAAAATGCCATAGGCTTGTACTAAAAACATTAGCATGTTGTATTTGTTTGGAAAACGTTAATATTAGACAGCTGTTTTGTCAGTGAACCTTGTGAGTTGTAATAGATCCAAAGTTGTAACGTTACCTTTGTTAACTTGCTATTGTCCCTGGTTTCATACGAGTAGAGGAAATCTTTGCTAGCCGCTAGGCTAATTCAAACAATGTAAAATGTCATAGGCTTGTGCTAAAAACATTAGCATGTTGTATTTGTGGCGAAAATGTGTCCAGCAAGCCATGTTTAATGTGTGTTTTGAAGCAGTCAACTTTTACAGCACTTCACAGAAAGTCCACCGCCAACTAGTGTTCTGGAGGTGTAACTGCAGAGTGACACAAACAACAGCACAAGTATAAATGCTCTCAACGGCGTAGGCTATTGTGTATAGTATATAGGCTAGTTTATACAATGTAAAATACCATAGGCTTAGGCTAATATCGTTAGCATGTTGTATTTGTTTGGAAAATGTGTTTAGTATTAGACAGCTGTATTGTCGGTGAACCTTGTGAGTAATGCAACCAAACTTTGCAACGTTACCTTTGATAAATGTTGTCCCTGGCTTCGTATGTGTTGAGGAAATCTTTGCTAGCCGCTAGGCTAATTTATACAATGTGAAATGCCATAGGCTTGTGCTAAAAACATAAGCATGTTGTAGGCCTATTTATATTTTAAAATGTGTCTAGCAAAATGGGAACTGCCCACTGGTCTGACAGCCCATTGGTTCGACATCCCATTGTTCCGACCATATTAAACCCATTGTTCCGAAGTCCGTTCTGAAATCATCATGATGCCCTGTGGTTATGGTCTGGTTAGGTTTAGGCACAAAACCACTTGGTTAGGGTCAGGAAAAGATCATGGTGTGGGTTAAAATGAAAAAGAAAGTGACAAACACATAAGCTGTGAGCCTGCTTCGCCTCAAGACTTTCCCAGCTGACCGCAGCCGGTCGCGGAGCACCATCAATGTAGAAATACGGCCGCCGGGAGCGGTTCAGCACCGCAGACCATCAGACTAATGGGATGTCGGACCAATGGGCTGTTGGACCAATGACATGGACCCCAGCAAAAGACAAGTGCTTTGTCTGTGAATGCTGTGAGTTATAGTGAAGCCAATTTGTGTTTGAAACTGTCGGCAGTGAGTCATGTTTAATGTGTGTTTTGAGTGTGTTTTGAATCCACAAAACTTTACAGCACTCCACAGAAACTACCGCTCTGACAAGTGTTTGGAGGTGTAACTTCAGAGTGACACAGACACACCACCACACAAGTAAAAATGCTCACAATGGTGTAGGCCATGTGCGTAAGCTACGGCATAGGCTCTGTATCGAGCTGAGGCACAAGTATAAACCCTGCTTAAGAGTCCAAAGTCCACAGCAGCTCCACAAGCTGAGCTTGTGAGTAATGGAACCAAAGAGGGTGGGAATCTGTCCCCCCCTAGAATAATAATAAATTATAATAATATGTGTCTTGTTCTTGTGATTAGTTTTCTGTGCATATATACCTGTGTGTTTCCCTTTGTTCTTTGTCAGTTCGTCTGTGTTCCTCCTGGGTGCGTTCTTTTGATCATCCTGCATTCATCCTTGTTCATCGTGTGTTTCCCAGATGGTTTTCAGTTTAGTTTTTGTTCTGCTTTCATTCTGACTTTGAGTTGCCTGCCTGTACTGGATGTTTTCAGTCAGCAACATTAAAGCTCGCTTTTTGTTAAAAACTCAAACTGTCTGTTAGTCTGCATTTGGGTCCTCCTCTGAACTGACTCGTGACACTAACTCCTGGACCTGGGGAGACTTCTGCTGGAAAAACCTGATCTGCTTTTTCATCACACCCAAACAGAAGTTTCAACAAACTGGCACCCAGCTGTGCTGCTGGAGGGAATGTGGAGAAATCATGGTTGCACATGCCCATATTTTCTGGTCTTGACCTTCTATTCAGACTTTCTGGAAGGAAGTAGCAATAATCATTTCAAAAACTTTGGGTTTTAGTATCAGTACAACATTCACATCCCTGATGGACTCAATAAAGATTATATCTATTTACTAAAGATCCTGCTGGCAGCAAGTAAAAAGGCTAAATACTGGCTCCAGAAAAACTGTCCCACTGCTCGCCTCTTTATTAATACTGTTAATCACTTACATCTTATGGAACAGATGACATATTGTATACGACCTCAGAAAGAACTGAGAGGGAAACAGTGGAGAAAATGTTTATTTAGCCAATGAGACTGATGTCACATGATAATCATATGTACCATATATGAAACCTTACTTTAAAGGGATAGTGCACCCAAAAATGAAAATTCAGCCATAATCTACTCACCCATATGCCGACGGAGGCCCTGGTGAAGTTTTAGAGTGCTCACATCCCTTGCGGAAATTGGCGGGGGCAGCGGCCAGCACACCTAATGACATACTGCACCCCAGACTAACGTCCAAGAACACAAAATTGAATCCACAAAGTATCTTCACACTGGTCATCCATAGTGATCCAAGTGTGCTGCAGCCCTGACGTAAAAAGTTGTTTCGAAAAAACGTCATATGAACTCTGTTTTTAGCCTCACTGTAGCCTGTAGCTCTGACTGCTTCTCTGTGCTCCGCGCTCATGTGTGCGCGCCTGCACGAGACCAGCGAAAGCGTGAGCTTTGCTCACCTGTGTTTACATCACGTGACACGTGCACCGCAGGGGGAGACAACGGTAACCACAGTAGCTAAAGGATAATTTGCACTATTGTCTTTTAGCAAAGGACAGCCCAACATGTCTGAAGACTTTGAAATTGAGGAGGAACAGCATTTCTTTGTTGAGCCGTATTTGTTTGAGCCCGAGTATACGCACGGAACTCAGGCTACTGGACAAAGCAGCCGCCGCAGCTCATGAGCCTCAGCCAGCCGCAAAATACCGGAGTCCAGCACTGGAAACCTGGTGGTGTAGTTGTTTCAAATGCAAAGCAATGCCAACGGATGAGGAAAGTCTTTGCTGCTCAGACTGGGAATTGGCGATGCCTGCACTTGAGAATCTGGACATCAGTACTGTGCATCACCGATCACCCTGAGCGCACACACATGTGAGCGCGGAGCACAGAGAAGCAGTCAGAGCTACAGGCTACAGTGAGGCTAAAAACAGAGTTCATATGATGTTTTTCGAAACAACTTTTTATGTTGGGGCTGCAGCACACTTGGATCACTGTGGATGACCAGTATGAAGATACTTTGTGGATTCAATTTTGTGTTCTTGGACGTTAGTCTGGGGCACCATCTGCCATTAGGTGTGCTAGCAGCTCCACCCGCCGATCTCCGCAAGGCATGTGAGCACTCTAAAACTTCACCAGGGCCTCCATCGGCATATGGGTGAGTAGGTAATGGCTGAATTTTCATTTTTGGGTGCACTATCCCTTTAAATTAGGAAAATTTGTCATGTCTTTGTAAACATCCCATGCCCTCATATTTGTCCTTTTTTCCTGTGTACTGGTTTGTGTCTTTTCTTTTTTGTTGTGTTAATAAATGTTCATAAATAAAACGCATTAAAAAAACTGACTGATGATTCATCCCCATGGCAACCCCTGGTAATACCAGGGTTTGAGCTACTAACACTAAGACAGTTAAAAGTTAAAAGCAATGAAGGATTATGACCTTCTACAGTGTCTGACACCTGCATTAAAGATAACTCATAGGTTTTATTATGATCTGACAGATGCCCATTTATTTTCAATCGTTACCCCCTATTAGTCAATTTCCAAACAGTTTAGGGACATGTTTGAACAGTTTGGTTTGTGTGTCCTGGGCACTACCTTTTGGAGGTTTTCTGGGCACTTCCATCTGGTAGGAGGCCCCAGGGTAGACCCAGACCATGCTGGAGGGATTACATATCTCATCTGGCCTGAGGAATGCCTCTGCATGACAAAGGAGAAGCTGCAAAGTGTTGCTGGGGAGAGGGACGTCTGAAGAACATCAGAAAATCTGGCCATGGAGAAGCAGGTGAAAATAGATACATGGATGGATGGATAAAAGTTTTGAATATCCGCAATTATGTGGAGGAAGAGTGTCTTGGCACTCGTGTTTATTTGAGCATGGGGTGTTACTGCTGTAAGCAGGAACGTGACCATCATGGGAAGTTGCTTGCCGAAAGTGGTGAGTTGATTCCTGTCTAAAAATTAAGGTGATGCTTTCTACTGAGCAGCAGCCTTTGCAGACAGACAGATGCAGTCTCTTTCCTTTCCATGGTCACGAACCTCATGTGTCAAACAGAGAAACAAGACTTTCCTGTGAAGTAGCCCACATCTTTGTAAAACCACAGTGTTAACAGGCCCCTCATCTGTGTGGGCGTTTTAATGTTCCAGACGGTCAAGGTTGAGCTGATTTAAACACAACAGCAATATCATTGAAACAAATGAAATAACTATGAAGCAGATTTATGTGAGATACATTAATATTTCTATTTAATCTGAATTTCTTTTGTATTATGTATTTAGTGGTGTTCTCACACTCACAGACACAAAGTGATGCTGGGCAGTTTCTCACTTTGTCTGACAAAGCCCAGATTTTATGTTAAGAAAATATATAAATGTGCTTCTTTTGCTTTAATTAACCCTGGTGATGATCTTTATACCTTTACATGCTTCATCATAAGGCCCCTTTTTGCGGAAGCATCAACAGGAAGTGGTCTGGCAGAGACAGTCATTTTTTTCTTGCACTCATCTAGGCTACTGTAGATGTTATCATGTAAAAGATAAACATTTCTTGATTTGAATTTATGTTCGACACGCTCACGGTAGAGTTAGAAAAAAAACCTTTTGTGTCAAACATTTTGTCTGTCATTCACGTGAAAATGAAAGACAGCACTTCCGGAAATAGCGAAGTGAAATGATGGTCTTGTGGTTTTGTCCCATGATGCTCGGAGGGGTGAGCATACAGTATCACCACGTTGCTGTTCACACCATACGAGATGTTGGCAATGAATGCTGACTGGTGGATTTTCCCTTTCGCCTTGTGCTTTATTTGTGTGTCTTCAAATGGTAAGTCCTTTTGTGACAATATTGAAGAAGAATATTATTTATATAAAACAGCCACGAGTACAACTTTACCTCTTTTGCTATATTATTTGTTTGGTCTGTTTGTTCATTATTCAGTCTATTTAAGTTCTCTTTAAAGTCTTGTACAGGTGAGTTTACATATCAAAATCCGCTGATAATGGCAAGATATTTTTACCATGTACACTGTACTACAATGTTTGTAATATATTTAAATGTGTTGTATATCGTATGATATATATACTGCCAGTGTCACATTCATTGCCACCATTTAAAACACTCTGTTTATTAATTAACCTAATAATATTGGGCTGATTTGTAAGAACAGTTCGCAGATTAAAAGTTTTTTTTAAAATCAGTTTCAGTGTAAGGCCATATATGTTTAATATCTTATTATATAATATATATATATATATATATATATGTATTAATATATATTATGTTTAATTTTTTACCTATAATTAAGTTACCATGTTCATATTTTCTGGCCTTTCTGATGAATTTGCCTTTAATTATTTTCCGGCGGCAATAGATTTCTTCTCAACCTGAAAAGTCAAATTTTTTTTAAAGATTTTTTTTGGGCATTTTTAGCCTTTAATGGATAGGACAGACAAGTGTGTGTGTGTGGGGGGGGGGGGGGGGGGGCAGCGACATGCAGCAAAGGGACACAGGCTGGAGTTGAACCCGGACCGCTGCGGCAACAGCCTTGTACATGGGGCGTCTGTTCTACCACTAAGCCACTGATGCCCCCTGAATGGTTAATTTTAAGATATAAAAGTTTGAATATCGTCAGTAATAAGAAGGAAGATATTCTGGCACTCTATGCTGTTTAAGTGACCTACACTTGACACTTGTTCTTGTATTTCTCTTCTCATGTTAAGAAGAGCCGAACTTTGAGAACTCCTGTGTGCAGGATCCGGATGTTTGTAAGACGGACACACTCAGCGTTCAGCTTGGCTCCTCTGTGTTCCTCCAATGCAACTTTTCAACACGCAGCCTCGACTGGGTGTCATGGACCCAAACTCCAGGGGTGGACCTGGTCCATCTCACATCTAAGGGTCGTATTAGGTTCCTCGACCACAGGTACGGTCGGGTGAAAGCCTTTCCAAACCAGGGCTCAGAGGGGAACTACTCCATCTGCATCGATGAGCTGGGCTCCTCTGACCTGGGGTGTTACCGCTGTGAGCAGGGACACTACTGTCATCAAGTGGTGTTGGTTGACGAAGCTGGAGGCGGTAAGATGATTTCTGTTTGGAAGTTTTAAGACAATCTTTCTCAATGTAGAACAGCAGCCTGTGCAGACAGACACATCCTCTTTCTTTCTTATGGTCACAAACCTCATAGGCCAAGCTAGAGTTTCCTGTGCAATGCATCTTTGTAAAACCACAACCTGTTGTGCAGGTGCCCTGAGAGAAGAGATGAGGCTCCTGATTTACATCTGTGTTGCTGTGGCTGCTTTGATCCTGCTGGGCTTTGGTAGCTACTGCTGCATGAAGTGCATAAGTGAGTCGTCTGATTGCCCAGTTTGACACTCTCAGTCCACACAGAAGAGAGAAGAAAAGTTTGCAGTTTTTTCGTTAGTTTATTTGATGGATTGTCTGGTTATTAATTTGTTTCAGTGTGCTGTAAAACGAAAACACTGGACATTACAAACAATCCTGAAGGTGCAGCAACTGAGGGTAAGTAATAGTTTCACAATTTTAGGATTACATTTGATGTATCTCCTCGGGCATGTTGCTTGCAACACGTTTACCTTGACATTTGAGCACAGGAATATACAGTAGACGACAGTACAGCCAGTTAAAGCTAAAATTTAAATGAAATTTGTTTTAAAAAGTTGTATCTGTGAAAAGTTCTTTAAAGAGACAGTTAACCCCAAAATCAAAAATCCACATTTTGCCTCTTAGCCAGTCACTCAAGATAATCCACAGACCTAACTATTGTCTTTCAAACTACACCTGCAAACCGTATCACCATACAGAAGGAAGTGTGCATCTACTCATGGACGAGAGGCTTGTCTGAGTTGTGATGTTAGCTAGCTCAGCGGTGCATAAGGTAGCAGCACAGGGGCGTAAATACAGACAGTGCAGACAGTGCAGTTGCACTGGGGCCCACATAGCAGGTGTAGTTCGCTAGAAAGAAAATAGTTCCTGCTTTAAATTGCTCACTAAAAGGTCTGTGGATTATCTTGAGAAACTTTTTGGTGGGTGATAAAAATCCAACCACCACTACCTCTAAAACATATTAAGACTAATTTACACAATCTTGTGTGTTTAATCTGTACAAAATATAAAATCTAACAAGTTAATTTGATTTTGTTAAACTTTAAACAGAGCCATTGCCCTGTTTCCAGTCTTTGTGCTAAGCTAAGCTAACCAGCTTCTAGGTGTAGCCTTATAGTTATCAGACTGGTATAAGAGTGGTATCGGTCATTTCATCTAACACTTGATAAAAAAGCAAACATGCAATTTTCCCAAAATGTCTCAATATTCCTTCAAGTTGCTTCATATAATGTCCTACTGCAGGTGCCAGTGCTCCACCAATCAGAGTGCCAATGGATCAACTGCAGCACGGTAATTTATCTCAGTAACAACACAACACAGTGACTTGGACACTTTATCTGATGCACCAGTTGACAAGGACAAGCAATATTTCTGTTATGTTTTCTTGACAGGTGTCACTATACACACTGTGTTTCCTTTCCCCACAGGAGCGGGCTGTGATAATCTTGTTTATGGTGCGTTCACACAGCTCTCCTTTCTTTAATCCTTTCTTTCCATGGCATCTATTGATTCATGTGGTTAAAAGGCTAATGTCTTTGTCATCCCACCGAGAACATTAAACATTTTTTGCGTCAGTATTTTCTAAACTCATCTTTTTTAAATATTAGAAAATGATGACCAAGGCCCATCCAACCAGCAGAATGACTCCAGAAATTATTGCGATCCAGTACCAGGAGTTCTGCCTGATCCCGCTCAGAGCACCAGCGGGATTTATCCAAACTTGAACCAGTTTGCGAGGACGGAAAGTCACAGAACAAAACAAGGATTTCACAGAGGTGTGTTATGTTCAGCAGAATTACTGCAGTTTGTGGTGACTTGTATCGTCTTATCATGACAAGCTGGAGTAACTCTGTGTCCTCTCACCGCCCCAGAACTCTTCAGCAGATTACGGCAAGCAAGTCTCAGTCGGCATTTTTATGGTAATATAAGCATCTTTCATTGCATCACGTAGTTTTAATGCTGTCAGGAATTTCACTTATTCATTTTATTACAGTTAACCAAGGTGAAATCAGCAAGCAGCAAGCCATGTCAACTCAGGCGAAGAATCAACGCAAAGGTATTTAGATTTGATTTATTTTGTCAGAATGATTTATCCATGTGAAAATAAATAACCTGATGCAAAAAAAAAAAAAAAAAAAAAATTCAATATACGCTGATGTGTTTTGCAGCTGGTTTGGGAAAGAAGAAAACCAAAGAAAGTGAGTGCTGACTTCATCTGTGGGCATGTTCTCTATGAAATAATACTGTGCACTCAACTGCTCTTCCACTTCTCCGTTGTTTCCCTGTCAGCTTGTGACTACAAAAACCCGATTTACAACAGGAGCACAGACCAGCTCAACCGCCTGTAAAGAACCAAGGAGGCTTTAAACAGCTGTCGAGATCTTTCCAGTATCAATCATCCTTTCCTATGACATTTATTGATTGCTAATTTTACATTTTAAACTTGATACATGTTTTACTGTATGTGTTTGCTGTATAATTGTTTTGTATTTTATATGCATCTATTAAACAATGAGTGATTTCTGTTTGGTAAAGTTCATTAAATAAAGATTATCACATGAAAAAAATATCAATGTATCGTGTGTTGAATGAGACAAATCTGTGTATGCGAGATAGGAAAGTAAAACAGTACTTGTTGACCAGTGCTTTTATGATCTCAGTTTGACTTGCAGATAAAATAATGATAATGATGATAATACATTTTATTTCTTGGCACCTTTCTCACTCAAGGACACCTTACATCAGTAGTTCCCAAATAGTGGGTCGCTGTCCAAAAGTGGGTTGTGGGTCGATTCTTAATGGACCACAAGTGACTCATGAACACTTATTTTGAAGTACAGTGAATTTCAAGGGCAGAGCTTCTATTTTAAGGTGCGGTTTCCTGCTGTAGAATGAGTGAATATCAGACAGCTACTTGACAGAGACAACAAAGTAGCTCGACAAAACGGCCAAACTCAAGTATGATGCTGAATGTATTAAACTGTGTGGACCTTGAAGTAATGACTAAGGAGAAATCTGGACCCCGTGGGGAGACCAGTCGGGAACTACTGCCTTACATGACTCAATTAAAAGTCAAGCAGCAGTGTGTCCATACATCATAAAGTCAAGCAAAGCAAAATATGCAATATTAAGTTAAAAAGAAAAAAAAAGGAAAAAAAGGTAACAACTAGTTCAAAATCACCATTATAAAGTCATCTTCACTGCAAAACTCGATGTGTGTGTCACCATTAGAGTCAAGAAGCCTTTTGTGTGACAGTTTAGTGCCTCAGGTTCATTTTTTAATTGTGGGAGAATACAGGGAGAACATACAACAGCCCCAGAAACCAGCTGATTTAAACACAGGAGACTTGTACTGTGAAGCAGCACGGTGGATGTTTGAGTTGCCTTTCCTCTCAAGAGAGTCCTGACAATTAGGCCAAATGAGAGGCAGCTGCTCTACCTGTCTGAAGATGAAGGCCCACAGCACGAACTCCATTTTGGTGACATTTGTTTCATTATCACTGCTTCTGTTGAAACATGAAGCGCATGCTGCTTTAAAACAATTCCAAGCAACACTTTATAACACCATGAATAATGACACATCGATTTGCCACGATGGCTTCATGTCTGTTTACATATCAAAGGTGCACTTTGCTGGTCTTCCTTTCACCATCTATGTTCAAGGTAAGTCAGACACTACAAATATATCTAATCGATGATGACACAGCTTTGAGGTGTCTGCTGTGCTCTTGTTTGTGTCCAATTTACACACAGATGAACACAGCGGATATTACCAAGCCATCGCTATAGCAAAACAGTGCCACTACTTCCTTGGAGAAACAGACACCTTTATGGTCCTAACAGTTGCTTTCCATGGATGTTTTGTGAAAAGACAAGTAAGCTGAAAAGTGTCTGTTTATTTTAATGCAGACATATACTTTTTTTTTATATCCTCTAATCTTTCTTTGCTGTTTTGTGCAATAGAAATCGATGACAAAGCTGAATGTCATCATCATGGCGCTTGCAGACAGTGGCAGAGTCGAAATTGTCAAGTCGATACCTCTGATCTGTGAAAGGAAAATTAAAGGTATAATTCTATGTGTACAGATAATATGACAGTTTTAGAATAGGGGTTATTATTAATTATCAGTGTGTTTCCCACAGAGGTGATCAAACATGAAAATCCACTGGTATCAAGAGATGTTTTCTGCAACAAGGACGGGTTCAACATCACCATCGCTCAGAATGCCACAGTCCCACCTCTGAACCTGGATGCAGTCTGGATCCCTTCCAGCCAAAGCCACACTTGTAAACCCCAAAAAAGATCAAAGGATGCTGTCACTTTCAGCTTTCCTTTCACTGATTGCGGCACCCAATCTGTGGTAAGTGTAAATACATTACCTCCTGTGCAGCCTTTAGACAGGCAAGGTGGTATCTTTACTATAACAGGCTTGGTTGTGTCTTGCAGATTGCAGATGGGGTTATAACCTACTGGGTCAGTATTGAAGTGAAACAACATGCACAGAAAGGCTCTATATTTCGAGAAGCTCCTTTCCAGTAAGAAATTAAAATGTTTCATTTCTGCTTTGTGAAGATAACGGACACTCATTTAAATGATCTCTCTTTTTTTAGTCGTACTGTGCATTGTAGCTTTGCACTGGCCCAAGCGACTCAGCTGGGCGTCAAGGTTCAGGGAGAAAAACCTGAGTATGTGTCAGCACTGAAGAGTGAGGGAATACTGAGGACTGAAATGAGGTTTGCTAAAGGTATTGGTTTTTGACACTTATTCTCTCAATAATGAGTGTGTGTTTTTATGCAACAAATGTTTAGAAACCAAGTGTAAAAGGGGGTCCCCTGGCCCTCACCTGCAAAATATCAGACACAAAAAGTACAACACAAAAAGATGCTAAACAACTATAAAGTGTGTGTATCTTGCTTTATGTTGGCGAGATGGGGGAGTCTTTTACATATGTGTCCAGAAGCCCACTTTCCAATAATCCACCCCTGAATACATGACATGAAATTAATGAATCACTTTGACTTTGAAGGACTAGGTTGGAGCATAGCAATGCCCTGCTAGGCTATATGATTTATGTTTTTACTTATTTTTCATCTTTTATTCACAGATTCCAGTTACAAGTCTTTCTATTCCTCTCGAGACCCTCCAGCAGTAACCGAGCTTGGCCAACCCGTGTATGTGGAGGTGTTTGTTCTCAAACATGAGGACAAGGATTTAGTGCTGCTGCTAGAGGACTGCTGGGCGACGCCAACTAAAAACCCACATGACCCACAGAGATGGAACCTGCTTGTTAAAGGGTGAGTTCACAAGAAATTAACAGACAATATTTCAGCATTGTTTTGTATTGAAAAGGCCATTTGCCTGTACTTTGATCAACCAAAGCTCATCTTATATCCAATCCAGATGTCCTTTCAGTGGTGATAGCCACAGAACTGTTGTGTTGCCAGTTGTTTACAGTAAGGAGCTGAAAAATCCCTCTCTTCATAAATGGTTTGTGGTTAAGCTGTTCTCATTTGTGAAGCCCCCGACATTTGAAAGCCTGGTATGTAATACAATTTACACTCACATAAATAGATGTTATATGAATCCTGCTGGTATTATTTGGCCTTGGTGTTTTGTTTAAAACAGAATGTCCTCCTACAGGTATATTTCCACTGTGATATAGAGATCTGTAAAGGGCCACATTGCTTACAGACCTGCAGCAGTGGTAAGTGGAGCTAAAGCCTACTGATCCTTTTTAGAAGTTGAATGAATCTATCTTGGGTTATTGATTTTTGCACTTGCTATGTAACACTGATCGATTCTCTCTGTTTTCCTTTGCTTTTTAGGAAAGCGTAAATTAAGAAGAATCACACCAGGGCCAAAACAGAGGATTCTTCACAGTGTAGTCTCCGGTGGACCTCTTCTTTATCTGCTGTAGCTAAATAACCAGAAAAGGGATGCCAAGTCAAGTCATATTTGGAAGCACAATTTACAGAAGTTCAGCCAAGAACTGTGATTTTTACTAAAAATAAACAAATACCTTACGATAGTGGCCCTTAGTGAGCAGATTTGAGCAGATGTCTTTTGCTTGTGGGAAAGGCCTGTATTATTTAACATAAATATTGTTGTAGTAGTGGTAATAAATATCCTTCCTTTTTTCATCACTGTAATGGCTTTTGTTTATTGTGGGTGGTTGTGAAAAATTGTGTGTACTTACGTTGGTGGGCTTGAAGTGAAGACCTCAGAGGACACAGGCTGTAATCAATTTGCTGCACTTTGGGAAAATTGCACATCCACAAATATTAAATGCATAAATAATAATAAAATAATTAAATTCTGGGTATATGAACAGTTTCACTTAAGTGCTTTTTGTGTGGTTATTTGATGTTGGCATAAATCTGTGTAAATAAAGCTTAATTAAAAATAACATTTAAAAAAAAAGTCCAGTCAGACTTTTATTGTGGTGGGGGGGAACTTGGGTCACGTGACCGCAAGTCGACCAATAGAATCGCAGAATGGGTTCGTTTGCGGAAGTTACCGAGCGAGCGTGTTGTCTTTGAAACGACAGAGAGAAATATGAAGAAATTTGCTATTTTATAAAGTTAAATGCCGTCTGTGGGCACAAACAACAACTTAACCGTGTACTGCGAGATTAACACCAGTGTTTATTTCGTCTGAAAGCGACTCAAGACCTGTAGTCATGTCAAAATCAACGAGATGGGACTCAAAAGATGAGTCAAAACATCTACCCATCTATAAGCACAAAGCTAAACTCGTTCAGGCTGTCAAAGACAGCACTTTTCTGGTTGTCACCGGAGAGACAGGCAGCGGGAAAACCACACAGCTTCCAAAGTACCTGCATCAAGCAGGTAAGCTGTCATGTTGTTGTCCTGTCCTTGGTCATATGAAGTTAATGCACATACTGCAAGCTTTAACGGTAAAAGACAACATGTGGACACAATGTGATGTGTGTTTCCTCTTCTTTGTCTCCAGGTTTTTGTAAAGATGGCAAAATTGGCATCACCCAGCCCCGCCGGGTGGCTGCCATCACAGTGGCTCAGAGGGTAGCTCAGGAGATGCAGTGCACTCTGGGTAGAGAGGTTGGCTACCAAGTACGCTTTGATGACTGCACATCAGAGGTGGGAGTCATAGACAACTCATCCCTGATTAAAAAAGTACAATGTATTTGTTGTATATGTGTGTTAACATGAAGATGTGTCTGTGTTTGAGCCAGAGCACGGTGGTGAAGTACATGACAGACGGCTGTTTGCTCAGAGAGATCCTGGCAGATCCTGTACTTACTCAGTACAGTGTTGTAATCTTGGATGAAGTCCACGAACGCAGCCTCAACACAGTGAGTCAATATATGACATTGACAGAATATACTCTCTGCACTGTAATGTTAGATGCATACAGCTGTTCCGCATATAGAATGTCCTTCTGTCTGTCTGTCTTTGAAACTTTGAGTAAGTGTTTGTATTCGCTGCAGGACATCCTTCTGGGTTTGTTGAAGAAAATGTTCTCCAACCCCGCTAAGGCCACCAAGGGCCGATCTGTCCCTCTGAAGGTGGTGGTGATGTCCGCCACCTTGGAAACTGACAAACTTTCAGCCTTTCTCAGCGACTGTCCCGTCTTTGCTATTCCTGGGAGGACTTTTCCTGTCACCTGCACATTTGGTTTTGCTGTAGGACCTAAAGACATAGAGAGCGCCGGTTATGTAAAAGAGGTAAAACTTTTAGTTTTGTGTCCAGAAAAAAAAAAAAATCATAATTTAACTTGGTATTACAACTTTACAATTATTACTTATTAACTGTTTAATTTGTTGGTGCTCCTTTAATTTTACATCTGTTACTTGTCAGGTTGTCAAAGTGGCCCTTGATGTGCACACCAGTGAAATGGCAGGGGATATTCTTGTGTTTTTGACAGGTAAGTCATTAACAACCTCACAGTAAATCCTAACCCTGACAAAATCTTTCACAATAATCCTCCATGTTCGACAGGTCAGTCAGAGATTGAGCGTGCCTGTGACATGCTGTATGAAAAAGCTGAGTCTATAGACTACCGCTACGATGTGGAGGACCAAACAGTGGAGGGCCTTCTTATTTTGCCCCTTTATGGATCCATGCCCACTGGTAAACACACATAACAGTTGTCACATCTTATTTTGTGCTAAGCAGATTAATATTGTTGCTTTTTCTAGATCAAGTCAGTATCTTTCTTTGTGATGCCACTGTAATACTGAAAAAGAAAATATTTATCATTTCTGTTGTCGTCACAGATCAACAGAGGCAGATCTTTCAGCCTCCACCACCAGGGATAAGGAAGTGTGTAGTGGCCACAAACATCGCAGCAACATCTCTCACCATCAACGGCATAAAGTGAGTGAGGCCTGTGGTCATTGGCTAACCACGAGACTCCATCAGATATACAACAATGACTTGTATGTTAAATCAACATCATTCAGATATTTCATGCAAATCATACCTATCATCCAATGCTTTGCCAATAAAGGTACATCGTGGACAGCGGGTTTGTGAAGCAACTCAACCACAACTCACGGGTGGGCATGGACATCTTGGAGGTGGTGCCTATTTCAAAGTGAGTTTTTGAAAAATTAACATGCCATTTCAAAATCCATGCCACTGCACCAAAAATCCACCACCTTATATGTGGATGTCCAACTGGTGTTGTTCAGTTAAAGTACTAAAATCCTCAGTGCGTGCTGTGTTGACCGAGAGGCTGAATCCTCCTGCTCACGGAGCAGTTTTAGCTGACCAGCCTATAGCTATAACCTTTTTGGCCAAAACATAGTGTAGCTGAGGTTTATAAGTTGTGTAGGCAACAAAATAAAAACAGAGACGCTCTGTAGTCTGAACCAGTGTGAACCAAGATGGCAACACTCTTCATTAATTTTTATGTTGTCCACGGCAGCGCATTATCACTTTACTTCCTCCATTTTTTACCTTTCACAATAAAAGCCCAGCCTGAATTACTCAGAGCATTTTGCTGAGAGGCAACACAGCAAAATAGCTTACAATAGCTCCTGGCACTGCTGGTCTTGGTTTTGTTTTCAGTTTGTCTTTGGGATCCTGATGAAGGTCTCCAGAACGACTATGGAACTGCCCATTCTGAAAGTCACTGCAACAGAGTGATTCACTTTTTGTTGGCACTGGAGGGCAATTTGAAGCAAAGTCAGCACCAGCTGATGATTGTGTTGTTGAGGGTACCCACCGGCCATATTCTCTTGTGGAGCTGCTACAACCTCAGCTGCTCTCTGCTGCATTTCTTCATCCATGAACGCGCTTGAATAAATACAGCTGAATATCAGAGCTAGCCAAAACACTGTAAAATGTATTCTTGTCCAAAACATCATCTGCACTCATATTTTGGGATGCCGTTTTCGCTGTTAGAAACGTAGCTAGTTTGCAGTACAGCTAAGAAGAACAAGGAAGTTTTATTTTTGAGCGGCACCTAGAGCACGCCCCCTAGCTGAAGGAGGTGAAATGCAACCTGTGGTTCTTCTGCAACTTCTGTCCTCCAACTACATCACTGTCACGTCAAATGATGCTGCTGGATGCAGGAAGAACAATAGGTTTTGCAGCTGCAAACTCAGCTTTCTTGCTCAGTGTAGCACGCACTGAGGACTTAAATACTTCAACAGACTCCATTTACCATCAGCACTGATTGGACAGCCACATACAAGGTGGCAAAATGTCCCTCTAAGAAAGCTTGCCAACAGATTTAAATTGGGTTTTTGGGGGGGATTTTGTGTGATTAGGAGCGAGGCTCAGCAGAGAGCAGGTCGAGCTGGAAGAACCTCGGCCGGGAAATGCTTTCGAATCTACACCAAGGAATTCTGGGAGAAGAGCATGCCTGAATACACAGTTCCAGAAATCCAGAGGACAAGTTTGACTGCAGTGATACTTACACTCAAGTGTCTGGGTGTTCATGATGTCATTAGGTACACTGATACCCATTCTGAGTCTTTGCCTTCCTATAGCTGATCTTTTTCCTCTCTTTACCTTCTTTAATAATGACTTGATTTCTTTTTTAGGTTCCCTTATCTGGACTGTCCAGAGGAAAGGTTTATCCTGGAGGCATTAAAACAGCTTTACCAATTTGATGCCATCGACAGGTGAGTGCTTATACCTGTGCACTTGACAGGGTTTAAGTATTTCTCTGAAACGTAATGAACTCCTATGTGTCTGGTGTGTTGGCTGTAGGAGAGGTAGAGTGACCCAGCTGGGGGAGCTGATGGTGGAGTTCCCCCTGCACCCAGGCCTTACCAGGGCCCTGCTTAAAGCTGCCTCGCTTGGCTGTCAGGACTTGCTGCTCCCTGTGGCCGCCATGTTGTCTGTGGAGAACATTTTCATCAGACCAGGTCTGCAATTTCGCTTTAAAGCAAAACAAAACACATATGTTCAATTAAAAGTGTGAGGGAGAAAAAAACATAGAGCTTACAAAGAAATTTAAAAATACTTTGTTATCCATGATATTACATTATATTATACGAATTATCTATTAGAAGAGATGCTAAACATGTCAGTTAAATATAGAGTGCCAAGGAAGTTCTGTACTGTTTACTGGCATGTTGGTTTAATTTATTTAATGCGTCAGGAAATGACACATACAGAGAAGTGTAGTGTGAAGACTGATCTCTTCCTGCCTGCAGGCCACCCTGAGAAACAGAAAGAGGCTGATAAACAGCACAGAGAGCTGGCTGCCAAGAGCGGCAGCATGAACGACTTTGCCACTCTCCTCAGCGTGTTCCAGTCCTGCAAATCCAGGCAAGATGCATGCATATTTCTTTTCGTGTGTGCAAATAAATGTCAGTGTCAGTCTATAACTAACCATGTATTCAAGACATTAAACTGCGTGATATAACAGCTATCGTAAGTGTGAGCCTTTCTCCTGCATCCTGCAGTGACAGACCCTCAGCGTGGTGTAAAGATAATTGGATCCACTGGAGGGCACTGAAGTCAGCCTTTAGTGTGGAGACTCAGCTGCGAGAGATCCTCCTCCGCCTCCAACAGGTACAGCAGTTTACAGAACTCATTTTCACAACACTGACTGAATGGACTCAGTTGTGTGTCTATGCTCTGTTAAATGCTTCATATTGCTGTTGACAAAAAATGGACAGGTCTGCCTATTTATTATTAGCTTGTAGAGATGCTGCTTGCTCCTCACATCAGAGTTGTGCTTGGATAATTGTAAAGGACCTCTTTGCAGGTTACTGTAGTCAGATGTTCAACACTGTCATTTATTATTTAATTATTTTAATTGCCAACATAATGCTGTGATCGTTAAATTGAGTGTGACCCTCTTTCCTCTTAGAAGAGAGATTTCCCCATGGAGACATTTGACGGCAATAAAAGTGAGGTCTTCAGACGATGCCTGTGCACGGGATACTTCACCAACGTTGCCAGAAGGTACCACCATTATTTACAATGATCCATATTTAACTCTCCTTTGGGATATCTTTATGATCTCTTAGTCATGTGAACTTTTACTGGTTAGGAATAATTGTTTCCGCCCTACATAGGTCTGTTGGAAAGGTGTTTTGCACAATGGATGGCCATGGATCCATGGTTCACATTCATCCATCCTCATCGGTAAATGCGTTTAAAAAAAAAGATCTTGATTAACTAACTGTCTTCATAGAGGACAAAAGTTTAATGCTTCTTCTCTGATTTCCCCTTTCATCATGATCGCTTGTTGCTCCAAGCTGTTTGACCAGGAAGCTGAGCTGAACTGGATCATCTTCCACGATGTGCTGGTGACCTCACGGGTGTATATCAGGACTGTATGTCCCATCCGATACGACTGGGTGAAGGACTTACTGCCTAAACTCCATGAGGTGGACGTCTATGAGCTGAGCAGTGTGGCGCGAGAAGAAGTGACCGATGAGGAGATGATAAAATGGGAGACAAAGGAAGCGGCCAAAAGACAACCAGGTTCTCAGAATTCATTAGAAACCATGATGTTGTACAGCTTAATGTATGACATAGGTGGATTTTTTTTATTTTTGATCATTTTATACTGGCTCATAGCAGGGGCCATGAACCTTAAACATTAATAATACAAATAAATGTATTAGTAATGTTTCAGGTTGAAGGGTGAATTAAAAGGCTACTAATAGAGGCAACTAATAGATTACTTGGGTCTTTTTCCAGAGGTTTCTACTGTGGATGCCATGAAGAAACTGGAGAAGCGAAATGACGAAACCTCCGTCAGCGATGCTCGTGCACGCTACCTGCAACGGAAGCAGCAAAGACAACAAAATAAAGCCCTTTGACAGAGGGGGCTTGCTTTTGAAGACATGATTCATATGATGTATCACAAAGGGGCATTTTTGTAAATGATATGTGAATAAATATTTGTAACATTTCTAACATTGCCTCTCTTCCTTGATTGCCTCACTTTACACACAATGCTGTAGCAGTAGTTGGTTCATAGGTCTTTTGAAAAGACTCACATCTAAAGAAAACTGGTGCTTTGTACTTAAAAAGTAAGTAGATTATAGTAAAGGTGGTGGTGTAAAGAGGAGGTGCAAACATTGGGTCAAAAAAGGCACATTTTGGGACATTTTACTTAACTTTTTTTAATGCACTGCCTGTGTCTGAGACTATCTGTGCACCAGCTCTGTGCAGTTGGGGTGAGGTTAAGGTTACTGTATGGTACTTGATGTACTTTCACACCGACTGTTCAGGTGCAGTGGACCCTCTCTGGCCTCGTACGTCACTTCCTTTTGTGTGAGTCTGCGGGGCTGCTGTACTGTCTGGCTGGGACGGAGGGCTTCCACGCTAAGCAGGAGACTAACCACATCAAACCTAACACAGAGGCGTTTTTATCTGTCCAGGATTTGGAAATTACCTGTTCTCGACACAACTATCCATCAAGCGGGAGCTCAGTGGACTTTATTCTCTCGCTGGCTCGCTCGCATACGCTTCAGTGAACCACTGCAGCAGCAACACACCAAGCACGCCGCCGCCGCCGCTGCTGTTGTTGTGAGAAGAAAACAAGCTCGGCGAGCAGTCCGCTAAGCTGTGTGATCATTGACAGAGTTCAGTACACACACGCTTCAAGTGATAACTGGTGGGAGCTTTGTGCAGCGTACCTCCGAGCCTTGTCAAGAACCGATTAGCTGGGGATATTTTCGTCACTGAAGCCGAGGTAAGAAAAGCCGGGGTAATGAGGAGAACTAGTGGCTAGCTGACATGCTAACTAGCTGCTAGCTTGGGAGCTATCTTGGCTAGCTGCCTTGTTTGGTCGTAATGCGGTCATGGTCAGTGTCCTCACTGCTGTCTGTCGCACCACTTGGCCAAACTGCCCATCAGCTTTAACTGAAGTGTTGTGGCAACTTGTTTATTGTTAAACTACTGTGGAAAAACTTAACGACCTGTCCTGGACTCGGAAGGTAACGTTTGTTGACTTTGCCTCAGTTAGCTAGGCAGTAACGTTACACTGAAAGGATGAGGATGTGTTAACGTCACGTTAATGTTTACGCTAACGTTAGGCAGCTTGTGTTTGTGCTGGGTACACTTTGTAATGTCTCAGACATTGATTAACGTTCACTGCAGTTATCTAACAGGGTAGCTATGTGAGGTGTTGCTATCAATGCGCTCTTATTGTTTCCTCGAGCAGTGCTACATGTAAACTTAACGCGTGACTGGGTACATTTCTACATGTCCTGTTTGTGCGAGCATTGAACCTGTAATTGCACAACCTGCACAAAGTTATTGTGCATCATATTTATTATCTCAAAGAGCAGCCGCTTGCACTTTAGCTATTCAAATGAGTAGATATGAACAGCCGTGGATGCACCTCTGATGGCCATAACAAAGTCTGAAGTCGTGGGAAGCCTTATCTGTTTTTATCTTTGCAAACAAAGCAGTTCAAACAGTCTTTGTGTTCTGGTGACTATATGCACTGTAATATTCAACCCCATCACTTTCACTGAAACACTCTGAAATTCTGCTAAACCTATTATCTAACATAAGCTGTTGATTCAGAGCTGACCCTGGATCACCAAGGCCTCTCCACAAAAACATTAAGCAAGAGCTGTGGGAGGCTTTTACGTTTAACAAACGCACAGCTTTCCATTTTGCTAATTGTTAGATCAGTATCACATTGAATGTGTGGTTTCTACATGGCATCACCGGAGCAAAAACATATACCATGTTTAAATGTGTTGTGACACTGAAATACTGGTGTATGTTGCACAGGGTGATGGAGATGCCTGGCATCTTAATATCTTGCCTGTGGTCATGATAGTCATTGTGCTAGTCCTGTTTTGATGTCACCGTCACAAGTGTCAAGATGTTCAGATATGGGGTGGTGAGCAGACGTGCAGATTTCAGCAGTTTTTCTTTGTTGCAGAGTTTTGTTTCAAGGCAACAGTGTGTCTCCGAAGGTGAAGAATTTATTCAAGCGCAGTGCTGTGGTGACAACACTCAGATAGGCATCAAGAGCGATACACAAAAAGTTTCCTTTGTTTTCAGAAGTCAGTTTCGCTTTATGTCTTCGCTTTGTGTCCTGACTGTAAACGACTGTAGTCTTACTTTCTTTAGGCCTGATTTCACATATAGTTTATATGTTAAAAAAAATTACCCCTTTTATTTAAAGTGAGGAAGTGAATTGTAAATAGTACAAAGTCACAAAGCTGTTTTGCTCACACCTTTACAAATCAGCAGAGGTTTTACATTTTTAGCCAAGAGCAGCATTGCACACAAGTTAAGTATCCACCTGAAATTTTGTTGTTTTTATTGTTTTTTCTCCAGTATGGGTGGTTTAAAGCCCTTCTCTATGCATGAACATTGATGGTCTTTGTAAGTTGTAATTAGCATTGTGATTAGCATTGTCTTCTATTTCATGTACAGTTTGACACTCATTTTGTATTCTGCACTAACAGTATTTCTCTCTGTTCTCTTCCCTCAGGTATTACATGATATATATTATTTTTTATCTGAGCCACTGTCAGGCACTTGACCAATAGGAACAGTTTGCACAATTTCCACCAGCTTGCTGCAGCCCCCTCCCAACCCAGACAGTCTTCTGCCCCAGCATGAATGAAGTCAGTGTTGTGAGAGAGGGATGGCTCCACAAGAGAGGTAAGGGGGCCTCCAAAATCTGAGTCTACATTAAAGTCATATAGTCCATGTTAAATCTATATTTTGAGGACTAAATATTGCCTCTGTAGGCTTTTAATGTATATGTCAAGTGTATAGGTCACTTACACTGGATTTCCATTGTAATAATAAGAGGACATGGAGTAGCCATATTAACCCAAAGCACACAAGCAAGTAGTCAAACATTTAAACAGCATTGGATCTAAAAATTCAACCTGTCTGTTTTCCAGGTGAATACATTAAAACATGGCGGCCTCGTTACTTCATCTTAAAGAGCGATGGCTCCTTCATCGGCTACAAAGAGAAGCCTGAGGTGTCCAGCGATCACAGCCTCCCACCGCTCAACAACTTCTCTGTCGCAGGTCAGTTCTCTCTGCATGTGCTAAATTAAATTTTGAGAAGTATTAAGTTTTATTGTCAGTGCCTTCAGTTCTTCAGTGGTAGCTGATGTGTCTCTGCCTTTCAGAATGCCAGCTGATGAAGACAGAGCGCCCAAGGCCCAACACGTTTGTCATTCGTTGCCTGCAATGGACCTCAGTTATCGAGCGCACCTTCCATGTAGACAGCAACGATGAGAGGTAAAACACCGCCATCCCAATGGGTTTTTTTTAAGTCGCATTTTTGGTCTCTTTGGTAGAAAAAAGCCCAAGTGAAAATGTGAGAGTGCTGCCTGTAGCAGGCTTAGGCTGGTACATCTGAAAATTAAATTTACATGTGAAACACACTGGTTACTTTGCTGAGTCGCGGCCTAGTAGAGCTCTTTTCTGTTGCTTTCTGCTCCCCATTATCAAGTACGGTGTTTCAGAAGAGCCAAACTGCCTTTTTAGTTGTTCTCACTGATATATTTTTCTTTTGTCAGATATCTGAATAAGGTTAAAGCAGTAGTTATGAAAGTTACATGGTTACCAATGGGATCAGGTTTTTTTTTTTTTTTCGCTACTCTTTTGCACTGAAACATCAAATCATGGCCAAGGTGATTCATGCTTGATTACAGAATAAACATAAATACATGTTTAAAGAAAAGGTTGAAGTGTTTATTTCGATGTATCAGTTTTGGAAAAGATTTGTGGACATGTAAAACACTGGCTTATTGTGAATTGAAGGCCAACGTAAATGAAAAGGAATCCAAAAACATGGATTTAGAGACTTTAGTATGGACACAGTCACAGAGTCCAAGTCCTTGCTCTGTTGTACATTTGAATGGATATGACAGAAGTACTGACATGAGATAAACTCGACATATATAACAAGGACAGAATGAACAAGGTGCAGATTTTAGTACGTAAGAAGGAAAGACCATCATGCTTGAATTTCACTGCCAGATTAGACCTGATTATTCACCCCTAACCCAAGCAGCCGTCATTGAGTTTTGTTTACATCAGCTCTGCCAAGTACCAAATCCCAGCGGCCCCCCAGATTATCCTCTACCTTCTAAATTTATCTTGCTAGACTACCGTTTTCCTTTAAGATACATTTCTGGCACAACATCTAAACCATCTATCCGAATACAAAGCGTTGACAAAAATATGTTACTGCTAACAGCAATTTGTACCTCAAGGCAAAACTGTCACCAATTCAGATGTTGATAGAACAGATTAAGAGTAATGTAGACATGGCTTTGGCGAGATTTGATAAAAGCAATGTGTGTTTTTTGTTCTGGGTCAGGGAGGAATGGATGCGATCGATCCAGGCAGTGGCAAATAGCCTGAAGAGTCAGCAGCAGGATGAGGAGCCCATGGAGATTAAATTTGGCTCACCAAGTGACAGCAGTGGCACAGAGGAGATGGAGATTGCTGTGTCCAAATCCCGCACAAAAGTGGTCAGTATTTGCACAAGCAGTGCCTGGCAGCTGAGCGTTTGCTGTGTTTGTCCAGCAAAGCTCATCTTTATTGAGCAAGTTGTTTAAACTTTAAGCCTCTTTCTCAAAGCTTGTATGGTGAAGCAACCTTTAAATGAGTGGAGGGCAACATTCATATTTTGTCTAGCGCTGATTCACTACAGTAACTTTTAACTGCTCTGTTTGTATGGACTTAGTTTGTCTGTTGACTGCTTACATGCAGCATGAGAAGTATGAAGAGATGCAGGATGTTTTACAGCTATACATACTATGCCTCTACATATTTTTTTATGTTTACTGATCAAGTAGAAGTTTGTGTTTTTCAAAGTAGTTTTATTATTTTGTGAAAACATGTTCTTGTACTTTATGGGCCTATCCTTATTTATATAATTTCCTGCTTTACACTGCATTCAATATTCAAATAGTGATCAGTGTCAATTTTTGTTCCACATCCGTCACTATTTTAAGTAATTTTCTCCAGAAAGTGCTTCACTTCCTCACTGCGGTTTCACAAGTGTTGATTTAAAGGCCTGGTTCTCCAATTTAAGGAGAAACATTCATCACTGTTTCAACATAATATGTCATGTCCCACATGCATGAGAGAAATACAGAATCAGAATACAGTAGAAGTAGAATACAGCATATGTAGTGCACTGACTCATCTAAACTCTCATCACAATCCTGTACATTTCAGAGACAGGCTATTTTATATTTCTATATTACAAAAGAACATATGTTAAAGTCTCATCAGAACTCATAGATGCATCTTCACCGTGGCTGACCTTTGACTGTTGTTCCAGCAGACCATGAGTGATTTTGACTATCTGAAGCTACTGGGAAAAGGGACATTTGGTAAAGTGATCCTGGTGAAGGAGAAGGCCACAGGGATGTACTACGCCATGAAAATCCTCCGCAAAGAAGTCATCATTGCTAAAGTTAGTGCTGATCACATCACAGTAAAATCTTGACTTTGAATGGTTTTGCAGCAGCATTGCTATCTGTTCATATGGGGTCTTGCATGTCCTGAATGTGTGTATATGTGTCTGTTTCTCTAGGATGAGGTGGCACACACAGTTACAGAAAGCAGAGTTCTCCAAAATACGCGGCATCCCTTTCTAACGGTGAGTTGCCTGTGTTGTTGCTTCAGTTTTTGCTTTCCAAAGTTAAAGGTTGAAGAAGTGATTCTGTGAGTCTCATTCTCAGGTTGTCAAATACCAACACTTTGGGTTGATATTCGGACCAAACCACTAACTCAGAATGTCAGCTACCTGGGAATGAGACTCAACAAATGCCTGTATTTCTCCAGAATCACCTACTCCACCTTCAAGGCACCCTTTAATCAGTAAATTGCAGATGCTAATGTTGGTTTTCCTCCTCCACAGACACTAAAATATGCATTTCAAACGCATGACCGGCTATGCTTTGTGATGGAGTATGCAAATGGAGGAGAGGTGAGTTTTCTTCTTTCTTATATGGCCTCCAGTTGTGTCTGCTGTGTTAATATACCTGTGTGTGACCTTTAGGAAGATGGCTAATTGTAGTAGGGATGTAAAAAAGTAACCCAACACATTGTGATGTATCACTTAAAGGGTGCTTTCATGCCTGACTTGTTTGGTTCAGTTAGAAGGATTTTAATCCAGCTATCAAACTGGACTGGAACTGTGGAAGCGTCGAAATCCGATCAAACTGTGGGCTGGATGTGAGATTTGATGATGCATCAAACCAAATCGAATTAATGTTGGGCCTAGTTGTGAAGTGAAAAAAACATTGTAGAGATTTATTTGGTTACAGCATGTACTAGGCTGGTTATAATCCATAAATTGACCTCAAAAGCACCACAAAGAATAAGTACGACTCAAGAATTCTGTTCACATCAAGGATTTTTTATGAAATCAGTTATCTCAAGGATCTTCGTGAGATGTTCTGTACCTTATTCCTGTGTCTGCATTTTTGCTTTTTCCCCAGCTCTTCTTTCACTTATCACGGGACAGAGTGTTCACAGAAGACAGAGCAAGATTCTATGGTGCAGAAATAGTGTCGGCACTGGAGTACCTACACTCACGCAATGTAGTTTACAGGGATTTAAAGGTAAGGCGTCTGCTTGGTCTGACAGTGTAGTATTCATTTGTTGCAAATAAGATTTTATATGCTATAACTCGAGATGGTCATACAGTCTTAATCTGAGATACAGCCACTGCTGTCTACTAATTTGAATCTTTTCCTGCACAGCTGGAGAACCTCATGTTAGACAAGGACGGCCACATAAAGATAACAGACTTTGGGCTGTGTAAAGAGGGGATCACAGACGGTGCCACCATGAAAACCTTCTGTGGAACCCCGGAGTACCTGGCGCCAGAGGTAACAATGACATCAATGTGTTTTTGTTTAAAAAGCACTGATGCCACTGGGCTGGACGAACACATGATGGAAACTAGTTTTAATAAATTGGTAGTTTCATGTCTAAATGTTTCGGAGCAACTTTGTTGACTTCACTGTGGGACACTACAAACCATTAAGAATAGTAGTTAAGTTAGTAGAGCTGGTTGTCAAATCGCAGTGTTGGTGCTTTGGCTACCACAACAAGACAAGACCAAGAAAATGCAAGTTGACAGTCAACAGGTTCCTGGGATGGGAAAGTTTGGTCCCTTAAATTTAGTTCAACAGCTAAATGTCCTGTAGCAGAGAAGTTTGATTACAGTTTGAAAATAGCACAGTTTAAGGATTCTATTGAATTGAATTACTTTGTATCTGTAAATAGCACCATGAAACTTGTTGGTTACTATTTTGGGGGGCATTTTGCCTTCATGTGACCAGGTTGCCATGGCTCCTGCACCACACGAAACTTGTGACTGGGCCATTAATTTGATGGAAAACCACAGAATGTAAAATGGACACTTTCCAGAACAGTGCATTTCCTTGACTTTACCAGAAGATTAAAATATTTGATGGATGCTACCAACAAAAACAACAAATGAACTTTTTGAAATTGATAGCTATAATGTGAAAAGAAATTCGCTGATTCTCTTTTACTAATATCACAGTTTTATTTCTTTCTCAATTCTTTTTCCTGCCCTGTCAGGTGCTAGAGGACAATGACTATGGGAGAGCGGTGGACTGGTGGGGACTGGGCGTGGTCATGTATGAAATGATGTGTGGTCGGTTGCCCTTTTACAACCAGGATCACGAGCGTCTTTTTGAGCTTATCCTCATGGAGGAGATCCGCTTCCCCAAGAATCTGGCTCCTGAAGCCAAGGCCCTGCTGGCCGGCCTGCTCAAAAAGGATCCCAAACAAAGGTACTAGCACAAGTGTCACCAACTCTATCAGTAGCTGAAAGGCAAAAAATAAAACTTAAACCCAGATAATCAACCAAAATGAAAATACTTTTGATGAAAGCTTGAAATTCCAGCTCCAACATTTTTGCTGAGGTCAGTTTTTTTGTAAACATTCAGTAAAACTGTTTTGCTGCAACCATTTAAAAAACATAAAAAGCATCCCACTCTATCAAGCAGCATTTCAAATTGTTAATTAATTGCAGTGCTACTGTTTTGTGAGATTGTCATTAGCACACAACAGATTGTTAAAGGTACACTGGGTACCTGGGTACAGCACATAGGTGATAAAAAGTAGTGACTAGGTGCCATACTGTAAGTAGCACACATGGAAAGGAAGCTTCGAAGATCATGGACACAGCCTCGAAAGAATGCAAATATAACTGGGTGAAACAGGGTGACAAAGCTGGGATTGGCTTTCAATTGTGCTGGCAATTTTGAGAGTTAAAAAAAAACAGGAGAATGACATGTCAGCCAGTAATCATTCTTTTTAACGTGTCCGCACAGCATTTATTTGACAGATGACAGTCTAGAAATGAGGGAGAGAGAGGTGTGTGACATTAATATTAAACAACATAATTTAAAATAAAAAAAGCCTTTCTTCTTATGTATGGTTACCTTGTGAAAACATGGCTGTTGAGCTGACTAACTGGCTCCTGAAGATGCAGCAGTACAGCTCAAGAAAAAACATTTTCTTCCTGGGATTTTGCACCACGTCTGCAGCACTTGATTAGTTTTCTGAATCTTCCACTGTGCCCCGGGGGCACCACTTATTTAGCTATAAAATAAGTAACCACATTATTAGGCCTTTGTTCCTTCTTGATTAGTTTTGGTACAGGGTAATGTCCATAAACAAGGACATAATTGATTGTTGTTTTGGTCGAGCCCCGGTGTTTCTGGGAACAGTCGAAGAACTCCTAATATTTGTACATTGAGCACTGCCTGGCTCACCAACACATGCACCTGTAAGTAGTAAGGAAATGAGGAACAAATTGTCTAGAAATTGATAAACAGCAGTCAGAAGGGAACAACATGTCGTAAGAGCCATACATCTCTAATGACTGTTTGCACAATTATCTGTAGAAAGAAAAGGTAGCTGGTGAGTGGGTGGTGATGATGATGATCGTGTTTTGATCTGTTTACAGACTTGGAGGTGGAGCAGACGATGCCAAAGAAGTGATGAGCCACAAGTTCTTCACCTCCATCAACTGGCAGGATGTTCTTGAAAAAAAGGTGAGGGACTGGGAGAAAAAAAAACAAATAACCTGACATTTAAAATTAGATGTTCAGGATTTTAAATGACTGATATCTTTCTTCTCCTCAGCTTGTTCCACCCTTCAAGCCCCAGGTAACATCAGAGACGGACACACGCTACTTTGATGACGAGTTCACAGCACAAACCATAACAATAACTCCCCCTGACAAGTGTAAGTATATTGGCCATTTGTGATTTAATGTTGGATTAATGTCTTTGTACACATTTGTGTCTGAACTGGTGGATACATTTTTTCTCTTTCTTCCTTTGTGTATACTCCAGATGACAGTTTAGATGCAGAGGATTCAGATCAACGCACGCACTTCCCTCAGTTCTCCTACTCTGCCAGCATACGGGAATGATCACTCAGACTCTTGAAAAAAGCAGGCAGGCTAACACACGATCACAATCCCACATACACACTTGCACTGCTGGGGAACGACACAAACAAAAACTGGCACAAGACACATTTTCATTCGGTCTTTATCGCACGTACACACACACACAGACACGCACACACACATATCCTGGCAAATCAGACAAGACAGGGATCATCGAGTATGAAATGAACACACAGGCCGCGAATGACTGACCTCAGCAGGTTTGTGTGGATAGACTGGCAGCTTTGTCTCTGTGCGTCCTCTCAGGGTCAGCTCTAGGCTTCCCTGCAGGACCTCTGCTGCACTACACTGGGGTACCACATCAAAGCCTTGACACTTTGAAAAACCAGGTTATGCCAGCAAGTACCACCTCTTTACCAGCTGTACCCATGCTACACACACACACACATACCAACCCATGCATAGACTGCATATATATACACAAACGTACTTGATAGAATTTTAAAAAAGCATAATCAGAATTAGGAATATGGAAAAGATTTGGGGGGAAAAAAAGACAAATTTTTATTTCATCGATTGTTACGGTTTTAACTGTAAAGCCATATTTCTGCATTTTTTGTGATTTTTTTTATTATTATTATTTTTATTTTAACAAGTGCTCTTTCTGGAACTTGCTGTTACAAATCAAGTGTGGGACTGTTCCTACAGTAGGGGGAAATGGGGAAGAGGGGGAGGGGAAGGAGGGTTGCCATTTCTGTGTTTGCACTGCACGTGTGTAGAAGTGAATGGATGAGTGGATGCGTGAATGCGTGCGCACATGAGTGCAGGAGGATGTATGAACAACCATTTTTATTCTCAACCATCCATTTGTGTCTGTTTTCATGCATGTTTTTTTAAAACTGAACTATTGCTGGAATATCAACAAGAGAGGACACTACACGACACACTCAATGGCCTTTTTTTTTTTTTTTTTTTTTTTTTTTTAAAGGGAACAAGCACGTAATTTATGATTGCTGTGACTAGCTTGGCGCTAAGTTGACTCAGTCAGGAATAGAAACTGGGATCTCTTGCATGGCTAACCTTTGCTTGAAAAGCTGCATTAATTCACTCAAAGTGATGCAGCAGTCAGGCTTTTAGGGTTCTTGTGGCTGTATCCAGACTGACTTACCGACCATCTAGCTGCTGCTTGGAGGTGTAAGCGTTTTCATTAAGGCCAGTCGCACTGTGTGAGTAAGAATAGAGGGAAAGAGGAGTATAGACTAGACGTTTGACCACAGTTGTTCCCCAACCTGTATAGAGAGACCAATGTAGATGCACCCAGCCATTCGCTGTCCTCGATCCAGTAATTCTCACTCCCTAGCTGAAGAGTTAGGCACCAATCTTTTGTCCATTTTCTGTCTTTTAATATCAGTACGTTTTAAATATATTTTTCAAATGTTCCCATATTTAAAGAAATGAGAGTTCAATCATTGTTAAGTCTTTATCATGAGGCCAAAAAGTGACTGACTTGGTGGACGTTTAACACTTCAAATGATTCCACATTTGATGTTTAGTACCTTTTGTTTGTGTTTTCTTTAATGCTGTGTTGAGGCACTTAAATCTGCGTAGTTGTATGTCTGGAGCAACAGTCTGCAGGTTTACAGTCCAACGAAATGCTGCATGAGCTGGTCGACCAAACTTCAACCTGCAGACAGGGAGAGCTAATCAATTCAGCTGATGCATTGTGAAGTTGAAATGAAAATTTGCATACTTTGAGTCATGACGGCACATGATAACACACACACACACACACACACACACACACACACACACACACACACACGTGCTCACACTGACACGCATTTTATATTCCATACTGCTGGAAGAGATGTTGGTTGCTCTTTGAGCTTCACTAAAGGAACATCAAGTTCTTTTGTGTTTGTCATTGTTTTGTTTTTGTTTGTTGATTTTTCTCCTTTTATTTGTCCATCTATTTCTCAAATTTTGGAAGACACATTGTCTTGTTTAAGTATACATTATATAAAAATTATATATTAAAAGTTTTTAAACTGCTTTCTTTTTGATTACGTTCTTCATTTCAAGGGGGTTTCCATCAGAGGAATGCTTATTTAGATGGTGACTGTCAGTAATTTTATTTCAAAATGACCTCATTTTTGGTTTGTATTATTACGTCCCCTAGGCTGAACTGAGTACATTGTTCATAATTTGCATAATTGAGCATATATAAGAAGTTTCAGTTTGAATTTTCTTTTGAAACTAGAGAGAAATTTTAAAGTTGTACTCCTTAAAAAAAATCTATTTTCCAGACTATGCTTGAACAAAGTAGATCAGACCCATCCTTTGATTTATACTGCATAGTCGAGAATAATGAAATTGGTAGTTCAATACTTTTGTCTCCCATTCTCAGCAGAACACTTATCCTACAGTGATGTTTGAAGGTTTTGCAAAAACCTCTATGAGCATTCTCTGGGATGCCCCTCATGTCACATATTAATTTGTTTTTATTAAGTTTGTGTGAGTGACAGCATGACAAGAGCGTGACAGTGAGATGTGTTGAGTGAAAGTGGTGATGAGGACACAGAAAAGCAGCAGTTGTTTTGACTCTCATCGTCGGGCAGCAGGTGGCCCCAGTTCCTGCAGATGAAAATGTGATCAGATGGCTTTGATTTACAGTTCACAACTCCAGCACCTCTTCTCACTGGCTCAGGCTCAGCCATCATACTCTAGCCTAGTGTCCTGCTTTGGAAACGGCAGGATCGGATATCAGAACCACTGCACTGATGGACTCCACTGTGGATTTGCCTTCATTGCTATCATGGCCATAAGGGGGTGCTGCTGAACTTTTTTAATATTGGTTGTGAAGCCATACTCTGAACCTCGCTGCTGGCCACGCTTTAAGCAATGCTTCACAGCTGAACATGCAAGTTAATACCCCTGACCTCTCCTGTAGGCATACACAGGCACAACAAGTGCCTCCTCACTATTGTGTAAATACCAAAAAAAAAAGCTTGATGGTGAATGCAGCATTCGTAGAGGGGGAGGCCTGCAGCTTTGTAGTATTTGATTTGCAGCTTTACTATGGTTATCTTGCTTCTCTGTGTATTTGAATGTGATCAACAGTCACGAATGTCACACCTGATGCTGGTGTAACAAGTTTTCCTTTCTTTGCTTGTTGCTGTTAGTTGAGGCTCAGAGGGCAATGAAAAAAAGCAATCTTTAAGGGGAGGACATTGTCCTGGTAGACAGTTTCAGCCCCCCTTTGCAAGACTTTACAATGTAACGGGTGATACCTGCTACAGTATGGTAGCTTATAACATTTGCAACTATAATGTGCCAGTAAACATTTTTACTGAATGAAGCTGTGTGTGTCTTTCTTGCTATTCTGCACAGTATTACACAATCCACTCTGCAACAGCACTGCGGTCTTTAAGCTTACATTAGCCTGTGTATAGCACTGTTCAATGTATCATAACCAGGGTTGTGATTACTGCTGATTACAGAGGTCATCGCCCAGTAGTTGTGTCAGGAAATTAGAGGGTTTTAATGTTGTGACAGACATGAGATAAGATGAGATAAGCCTTCATCCATCCCACAGCGGGAAGTTTGCAACATTACAGCAGCAAAGGGGTTGTGCAAACAGGAGGCATCAGTAGGAAAAAATAAAATACAAAGCAATATATATATATATATATATGTGTATATATATATATATATATATATATATATATATATATATATATGTGTATATATATATATATATATATATATATATATATATATATATATATATACAGTTAAATGAAACTATTTACATGAAAAGTACTTAATATAATATTAAATTAAGAACACTTTAAGAGGAAAAGCAATGGTGAGCTGGAGTTGATCCTAGTGCAGCGCCATCTTGAACATGAGCCTTTTTAAAGCCTGGTACTGATCATTTTTGCAGAGTTAAAATCAGTTTTTAGGCCAGAAAGACAAGATTCTGTATTTCTCCACCAGAATTAATGTTGTGCATTGAGGGACAGGCTTTGAAACTGAACTTTAAAAATGATTTAGAGGTTTTTTTTGTTTTTTTTTTAAGTTTTCAATAGCTAAATGTAATAAATATGTATATTTAATAAAATAATATAGAAATTGTGTGGGGGTAGGAGGAGTAAGCATTGTTTAATTCGCTTGCATAGTATAGAAAAATCATTTACATCATCCAGTCTCCTTCAAATATGTAAAGGAAGGTGAACAACACAATCTGGCACCCCAAAAACTGTGTATATGTAGCATTAAACCGCACTACACAAGTTTCCAGTAATGTCATAGAACTGTGTCTTGTACTGTTCTGTTTTGGGACCCACTCAAATACCAGATGATGCATATGTGCACTGTCACGAATTTAAAGTTGCAATGCAATCCTAATAAACTAAACTGATCTCAAGGGGTTTATCCTCATATCATAAATTTGTATAATTGCAAACAACTTGCACCACTTTGCAAAACACTACACAATACTGCTGTATTATGGAGCATTAGTGAGGTCACACTAACTCATAGTCTGCAACAATACGCCCGAACTTTTGGTCACTTAAACGTCAAATATTTTAACACGTTTCTTTCTGGGTCGTGGACCGGAAGTCGGGATGCCAACCCGTCTCCCTTGACACCTGTGTCCCCACCCCAATCAGTGAGGCCCACCTGTATTTATTAGCGGCTGCCCAGGCAACACGGTCGCTGTCTCTGCTCCAAGCCTCCGCCGACACCTGTGGATAAGTAGCTGCAGCGGCCCATCACGGGAACTCTGTCTCCGGCTGTGAAACATGGCCAGGACTGGTTTCTGCGAATCCAAGCCCCTGCTGGACTTACACAAGAAGGTGAGCACCAGTCTGCACAGTGGGATCAACAGACCCAGTCTTTATCATGGAAATAAAAACATTAGGCATGAAGTGCTGTGCCAGTTTTCAGGCGCTTGTGTAGTCCTGTGCAACTGGTTATTCATTTCCCTTAATGACACTGTTCATTTAGACTGTTTTCTAAATAATCAGTGGCTGATAGTAACATTTATTGAGCAATTGATTTGGGGAAGTTTACCCTGATCTCATATTTACAGCTGCCTGAAGGTCACATGCACTTTTTTTTTTTTGCAATTTAAGCTGTGTAAATAATCATACTTTTTTTTAGAAGTGCTTCTCTATGGTCATACTCTAAATAGGCTTTACAGGTCTGCTCCATGTTTGTGCTGTCAGGAGACTAATTGCATCCACCTGCCATGATCCCAGGTGTTGATTAGATGGGTGGAGTAAGACCTCAGTAGCTGATGACCTGAAATAAACCACTGTTTTAGCACATATTTGAATACATTACTGTCCTCTGATAGTAACTGATGTCTATACAAAGATTAAACCTGAGTCACTTTCAAAGATATTAGATATTTTTGCTTCAGCTTTGGAAAAATAAATGGGTAGGCCAGAGTCACATTAGTACGCGTGCAATGACTTTCTGTTGTTCCTGCAGGCGGATGAGAGGCGAGCCCCGTTAAGAACTTGGTCTAATGCCTGTGGGCCCATCGATCGCTGGCAGCCTGTAGAAGTAGACGAGTCCAGGATGGCTCCTGTAAAAATGGAGCCAGAGCGCAGATGGGTACGCCTTCCTTCCTGCTTATTGTCTTCACACAACATACTACAGTGTCTCTCATCATTGCAGTTGTCATAACTTATCAGTTTATGAGTCCTCCATGATGACTGTGTGTCTAGAGGAAGGTCAGGATTTAAGCTATTTGTAGTCTTGCTGATCTATGAACATGAGCTGTTTCATTCACTATGAACTGATTTGGTTTAGAGCCTCAGCTTGGAATATTTAGTCTTTTTTTCTGTCATAATCATAACAATGCCACATCCAAGTGAATGTGTGTAAGGAGATGTCTGTTTGCAGGAAAGGAGGTTATCGACGCAAACAAGTGAAGGCATCATCATGGGGTTCCATGAAGACACATGCTCAGCTGGTAAAGTGAAAGATACCAAAGGATTTAAAAATTCCTCTCACACAAGAGTCTCAAATAAACACCCTTAATATGAGGATAGCAGAAGTTCCTACATTTGGATGACAGTTGCTGTGAAATGAAAAATCAGAATCAGCTTTATTAGGTTTATATTTGATAGATATATGCATGTTATATTAACTGTTCATCAGAGTGATGGCCTGTACAAGCAGTCCTCTTTCTGGATAAAATTTGGGATTCAGTGCTCAGATGGCGGCAGATGGTTATTTTATCATGTTGTAAAAGACGAGTGAAACATAATTTGCATGTTGTGTTATTCCTCCTTGTCCTCCTTTCCATCCCGTGTAGCAGATGGGTGTGTGGAGGAGCCTGTGCTTCTTTACCCTCCTGGGCTGCAGGGTCTTCACAGCCTACAGGCACTGGTGCCCAGCTTGCTGCGCCATGAAGTGGAGACGGCACTGGAGAAACTGGGCCTCATATGGGACCGGATGTACGCCTGGGACATGTTCTTGGATATGATGGTAAGACATCATGAACAGAAGTCACTCAAGGGTTGGTACTTCCTAAGGAAGGAACATAATCCCTTAAATATGCTATATACACATCATGCCACTAATTGTATACAAGAGGGACAACCTAGAAGATTGGCACAAACACTTGTCGCACTGTATCTCTTTAAATATTTAGTGTGTGCCTCCTGTTCATCTGTTTTCACCCTGCAGAGAACTCAAACGCGACACTCCTTTCCAAACGCTGACCTGCCCCGGCATTTCACTTATGCCACTCAATCTGTCCTGGTTGACTGGCTTATTCAAGTACATGTGAGTCTCACACAACAAAGCTGTAGTAAAAGTGTGGCTGTATTTGTCCTGAGTGTCAAAGTAAAAAAGAATCATAAACTTGAGTGAGGCTACATTAAAGGAGCAGGTTGACGTTTTTAGGAAATGCGCTTTTCCACTTTCTTGCAGAGAGTATGACAATATGAAATCACTCAGGTCTGTACAATGAATATTAAGATACAGCCAGCAGCTGGTTAGCTTAGCTTAGCTTAGCATAAAGATTGGAAACGGTGTAAACTGCTAGCCTGGTATTGTCCAAAGGTAAAAAAAAAAACAGCACCTATAAATCTCAATAATTTAATCAGTGCAAAAACCAACATTTAAAAATGTAGTTTTACCGGGAGGTGTACCATATTTTTTTTTTTTTTTTTTTTTCGGCCAGGCACAGTGACTTCCTAACACCCCACCCCCCAAAAAAACAAGTAAATCTATTTTTTCCCAAAAATTGTCAAACTGCTCCTTTTTCTTTCTTTTCTTTTTTTTTAATTTCATTTTGTTTGCTATGGTTTTCAATCTTGTGTGCCTGGTTTATTTCCCACCAGGAAATTATGCATTTTCAGGAAGAGACCCTTTATCTTGCCGTACACCTCCTCAACCGCTCCCTGCGTCAGATCAAGGTGACCACTGTCAACCTGCAGCTCCTCGGCATGGTTTGCCTCTTCCTCGCTGCAAAGAAGGAAGAGTGTCTCCTCCCTGAGGTAAGATGACTCAGCCCTCCCAGACAATAAAGCTACAGTATGTTAAAATGGATTGACTGCAAATGGTGTCTGTCTGCTGCTTAATATATCTAAATAATCCATGATTGGTTTGTTTCTGGCTGAGTAGAGAAAGTATTTCTTTAGATTTCATTTCATTTATACCTAGACTTAAATTAGTGTAGTAATGAGTAACAATGAAAATTCTGTTCTAAGAAAACACATATTTCCTTTGTGCTCTGTCCTCCAGGTGTCTGCACTCTGCTACATGATGGACCACGCCTATACAAAGCGTCAGCTGCTGCGAATGGAGCGCAAAGTCCTCCTAGGGCTGAAGTTTGATTTGTCCTACTGTTCCCCTCTGCATTTCCTCCTCCTCCTTGCCTCCGTTGCTCGCTGCAGCGCTAAGGTAGATCTGCATTGTGTGTTCTTTGTCCTGTGTGAGGGGTCGAGGTTGTTTTCCAGTATGACTAGATCTTGTGTCATCCTTGCCACAAGGTGGTGTGGATGGCTCGTTATCTGCTGGAGCTGTCTCTCCTGGAGGGCCAGTGTGTGGTGTTCCTGCCTGTGCAGCTGGCAGGAGCAGCTCTGTGCATGTCCCGCCAAGTTCTGCAGGAGCCCCCAACGGCAGAAGGGGAAGCTGCCTGGTGTCTGGCCTCCAGCATTCATGTTGGCAGGTTTGTTTATTGACTCATAAATTGCACTCCCCTCCTGCCCTTTTTAAAAGCCTTTACCCCTGGCATCATCAGCAGTGTAGTTACTGAGCTCTGGCTTCTCTGTGGAACATCACAGATGCACTTTACCTTCTAGGGGTTTTTTTGTAGTATATTAGTCAGCATCCATCCCACCTGTCAATTTTTAATTAGTATGCTTTGATTTTTCAGTGAGCCTGCCCTGCTGAGGATCATGCAGATTCTGGCCAGTGCAGCAGCGAAGGCCCACACCCAAGAGACCTGTGCTACTTTTATTAAATTCTCCTCCCCAGAGACCATGCAAGTCAGCAGACACCCAAGTCTAAAGAACGCTGCTGGTCTGCTGGGTGTATGCACTTGACATTCCTGACCGCCAGAAACTTGGTTATATACTGAAGCTTCAAGGTAGAAATGCTAGACCAGTATCACTTGAGGACTTGACTCCTGTGTGGTCCAAGCCTCTGACCAAGGCTATTAGTTCTTTGCTGTGGATCCCGAGAGTTGTCATGTGAATGGGTGAGGAAGAAGTGTGAAAGACTTGATGCCATGCATTGTTTGAAGAAGGACTGCATGCTCTTTGCATGTATGTGATTTAGCCAACTTAATGGCACACCTGTTTTATGATCTTATCTTGCAGCCAGCTTAGAAAATGTTTGAATTGTATTAATGTGTCCTTGTCTTGTCTTTTTGTGAAGAGGATTTGGGCTGTTTATGAAGTAATTTTGAACGTTTTAATGTTAAAAATAAAGTGTCTGCTGCAAAGTTTGGAGTTTCAGCTGTTTATTTGCACAAAATTGTGTAATTTCTGCATGATAACAGAGCCCCCTTCTGACTGCAGGGCTGCGTTGTTGGCCGGGCTGCGTTGTTGGCCAGTCTGCTCACATGTGCAATCCTCCAAGCATGCAGACAGATGACTGGCTCAAAGGAGTCACTGTAGAGAATGTTGGACAGCTGGTACGGCTTTTATCAAGAGTGTTTCTTTTTAATAACTGTAAAGAAACAAATGCACATTTTGTACAAGCTGCATATTGTAAAATTGATTATTCTGTACTGAATCAGCTCGTCCTACACCTACAAGATGAGCCCACTGCTGTTGCATGTATACAGGCTCATTCTAGCAAGCAGCAATCTGTATGCTGATGCAGGATATGTGTGCAAGTCTGTGGTCACTGGTCAGCTGCTGTTTGGCATAAAACCCAGCAACATGACTCCAGACTGCATTCAAGTTACTGAATGCAGCTTGATCCTAAGTGACCACATTACTCCAGTTCTAAAATCCTTACACTGGATGGGCTACCTGTCATTCAGAGAGCTGATTTCAAAATCTTGCCGCTTGTGTATGAATTGCTCTGTGGCTCAGCACCCAAAGATATCTCTGACATGCTTGTGATATATGAGCCATCCAGGACCCTGAGGACATCTGGGGCTGGCCTACCGACCGTCCCATGAGTTGGAGCAAAACAAGGTGAAGCAGTGTTTTGTAATCACACAGTACAAACCTGAAATAACCTCCCAGATGATGTCAGACAAGCCCCAACTGACCTTTTGAAGCTAAAACACATTGCTTTTATTACACTACCTACTCCACCCTATAATGACTGCTGACTACTTGTTATCTTTGCACCTTTTGTCTGCCAGTTTTCTATTTGATTTTTTTTTAAATATTAAATCATTTAGTCATTAATTTAACCTTTTAGATCTTGTTTCTCTTTATTATTGTAAATCTGTATCCTTTCTGCTTTATATTTTATTGCTCTGTAAAGCTGCTTTGCCTTGCCTAAGTGTGAGCTTTTAAAGTAAGAAGTCTTCTTAGTGAGATTCTTTGTTTACTGCACACTTGCACCATGTCTCCTTCATCCGAGTCGCTGCTGCATGTGTACTACTTCCTGATTGGCTGTCGCAGTTGTCTCATGGACCAATGGGTGTTCAGCTCGCGGAGAGATCGCTGTGTCTGGTAGGCAGTCTAACAGGCCTCTGAGTTCAATTGAGGTAACGTCAACGGGACAATAGCTTTCACTTCCATTTTAAATTGTGTCTTCGGTGGGACACCGGTTGTGTGTCTTCTATCTGCATACAGGATTGAATGACACGATATTTTGATATTTATTATGTTTTTGACCCCCTTTTTGTAACATGTCGTGGTTATGTCTATGGTTATGTCAAATGGCGGCGTCAAGCTAACGGACATTAGCCACCGGGATTTCAAAACAAAAGCGGGGGAAGTTACGACTCCGGTTAAACGCGCAGGTACGTACTGACTGATGGTTTTAAAACAAACTGATTCTGAATTAAACTGAATATTATCAGACTAGGTGGTATCATTCGCAAAATCGCCCTTTTTTGTATGTGTGCGTTTTATTTTGAAACCAACCGGATATGACAATTTTAGTCTTGTCTAACCTGAGTTGAACCTGACAGACGTTGCCGAACAGCAACCCCATTTCCAATGTAGTCTTATCACAGAGACAGGGAAATGATTAATGAATTAATATAAATCTAACAAAAATGATTTAAAGATGACGCTCCATGTCAACGTTGTCATTTTCCGGCGCTTTAAAAGTGAGCTTAAGAGGGGAAAACACCGTTACTGGAAATAATTGGCAGTTTTACATTTCAAGGTAAGTTTTCCACCACAGACAGGAGAGCGTGTAAATGTGGGCTTTAAAAAAGATATGATATTAATAACTTTTTCATCTTGTACATGTATGTTGGCAGGTTAGCAACGCATAATGTGATTTTAATTTCGACCAACCACTTTGATTATTATGTGATTTTTGTTGTACGTTCGTGTCCAGTGTGAGAGGAAGTGTATTACACAGAGGACCGGACTTGAAGTTGAGTGTTACATAACAGTTGGAGGGGGAGGGGGTGCTGCTGGTTCATCTGAGGGCGAGAAGTGCTGCCTTCACGGAACCACTGCTGGAAATGTCGGAAGCACGGGTTGATCGTACGCAAATGACCAAAACTAAATTTCCCAGGATAGTGAAAAATGTCTGTGTTAAGGTAGACGTGGTGATTATCAAAGGAGAAAGAGCAGTGAAGTTGTACTGCTGATCATAAAACCCAAATGCACATTTCTGCCACTGCAGAGCTTCCTAAAATGTGATTATCAAAGAGACCGTCAACCCAGTACAATGGAGAGCATGGGACAGTATTTTATATCACTCAGGGTCAACTGTGGTAAGCGGTCTGTCTGATAATATCCCCAGTAGATTCAGCCACCCATGTACTACCTGTTCTTCTGCATTTAGATTTGTACTTTGGCCATTGGATACAGGTCAGCCAACCCCTTGTGGAGGCAGAGCAACACAGACAAAAAGTATTTATGAATTAAGGTGTGGACATTTATGTCAGTTCCCAGGCATTTCTCAGAGAACATTAGCAGAAAAAATATGAGGACACATGTGGAGTGTCATTTTAGTTTCTACGCCTTTTAAGATTGATGGTTTTCATGCAGTTAGTTGTGTGTGAGAGAAGGAATAGGAATTAATAAATGTTTAACCCCAGCGGCAACGAGTTGCAGACATCTTGTTGAAATATAAATTCTCTCTGTGCTTACTTTATTTCTATGGACTCAAAACAACACATACCCCCCACATTCCTCTGGCTCCATGTAAATACATGGTGGGCATGTACAAGTGCACACATGCACGTAAACAGAGTGAAGGGTTTTTATCTAATGGGCTTAGTTGTTTTTTTTTCCCTTCTGACTTCTCATGGGCGTTGGCAAAATATATGTTTACTCGCAGAGTTTTTGCACTGTGACTTTTCAAAAGTTTTTGCTCTGACTACATTGTGCAGTGCTGTAGACTGTAATACAATATCTGCAGGAGCATCAAAGACAGGCTATATGCTCAAATTTAGACTTTGATAATTGACATGACGTGAAACTGAATGTTGTGCAGAAATTATCTGCGAGGTATTATTAGTGGGCATGCACACGATGTCACGGTGCATTGGTTGCATCAGTTACACCTCTCAAAGGCAAATTTACAACTGTCAGCATGTTCCATTGTGGATTCACGTGGAAAAAAACGATTGGAAACACTATTAAAGTGGTGTAAAGTGGTTGTGCAATCGACCACACAAATAGATTGAGAAAGAATTCAGGAAAGTGTTTTTTACACACCGCTGCCCAGTATGAAAGGGAAGAGGAAGAACATGATGTGTCTTTAAAAAGCTACGTAGCATTAACACACAGGGGATTTTTTTGGGAGGGGTGAAACTGTGCTGCTGATGAAGTGATATAAGTACGTACCATTGGTTTAAATCTGTGGTTATTATTGTCATCAAAGTGATCATCAAGCCATTCACAGAATAGGGGCCCACACATTCAAAACAGTTTATTTGATGGCATATATTTTTTATGTGATAAAGAATTAACAAAAAGAGCATTTTCTATACACAAGGTTATTATAAGTTGGATCGTATTGTAGCATGCAATGGGTGATATGCAGGGTACAATCCGAGCTCGTCACCGGTCCAGCACAGTGCATTGTTTTGTTTTTATGCTGTTAATTTTTGGCATTTAGAGACAGACTAAATATCATGTATTCTCTTGTTAGGGTCCAGTATGCCTAAAGAACAGTGCAGCTTGAATGAGCACAGTCCCTGTGCTACATCCAGCAAGAACGCTAAAAATAAGAGCAACAGTACGACACTGTTGGCAATGCGTGATGCGAAAGACGCAGATGACTCCAGTGGAAGGGGCTCCCGCTGCAGCTCAGAAAAAGATTCTGGCTACTCTGGTGAGTAATTGTGACAAAAAAACAAGAACAAATCGGTTTGCCAAGTTCTATTCTCTACGGCTATTTCCCATCCACTCCCATTTATCTTTACAAGTCAGATCAGGTAGTGATAATTATTTAAGCTGAATGGAACAAACAGTGCAGTACATGATGGGCAGGACAGTTCCTTGGAAGTGAAATGAAATCACGACGAGGTTGTTATGCTGACATATTTACATCCACATCAGATGACGTGTAGGAACTGAAGCAATTTATATTCTTAGTTTCTTAATTTTAAGGGACATAATCAAATTACAACTTCTCTGCAGATGGCTCGGACTGGCAGCAGACAGATGTGGAGGACCAGCACAGCCAAAAAAGTCAGTCCAGAGGCAGCGAGGGTGCAGAAACTTCACAGCCTACTCAAAACAAAGACCTTAGGCAAGGGAATCCTGGGAATCCTAACTTGATGTTAGCAGGCCATGAGCTCCAACCCATCTACATCATCAATAACATGGTGCTTAAGCAGGTAAGACGGGTGAAGGCGCAGCCAGTGAGGTTAGGACTAATGATTGTCTTAAACTCTAAGTGGAAATGGAAGAAGTGAGGGAGCGTACCCCAGAGAATGTCCTTAACAGAAGCATAGATGAGGGACTGAGGCAAGTAGAGTTGCAGGATGAAATGGGTGCATAAAGAAACAATGTTATAAATGTAGTTGCGAAGTGAGGCTTCAAAATGTCAGGGATAGGTCAGGATGACTGACTATTACCGTAAGAATAACATGTACTTAAATACTCTAACTTCTTTCTATGGGAGTGTTGGCAGTTTTTTGTATTTTTCATGCTGAGTGATTTTGTTCTGAATTTCTGATGGGACAGGTAAAGAGTTTTCATTGTTTCCCTGCCAAAAACAGAGACGAACAAGAGTACATTTAATGTCTAACCAATCTCGCAATACGATTCCCTTAAAACAAACTAAATTTACGTCAATCTTCTTCCCTGTCCCATCAGCCAGACACGATCCAGAAAAGAGGTCAGCTGCCCCCGAGAAATGGAAGCAGGGAAACTGGCACTTCTGGTCCTACTCATATGATCCTTTTCCAGCAGCCTAGCTTGTCGCCGGCCACCGTCCAGCTTCACAAGCCCTCATCGCGAAAGCCCAACAGCGCAGGGAAGAAAGCGAATAGCACATACCTGCCCATTCTCAACTCCTACCCCCGTATTGCACCACACCCCAGCAAGAAGCCGCCTGATAAAGCTTTATCAAACGATGAATCACAGAATCTGAGCAAAAGGGTGTGCGTAGAACACAGGAACACTGACACACCTGTGACCAGCAGTCTACCCAAGCAGCATGTTTATAAGCAACACACATCATCAGTGGTAACTTCTGGGTTGCCATGTTCCTCTTCAACCAAAGATGCTCGATCCGCTTCCAGTCCCATTACTGTCTCCTCGAGCCAGGACTCCCCATCTGAGTCCAGTCTGCACAGCACCTCCTCCATCCTCACAACCAGAGGACTTCACAGAAACAGCACCACCAGTACTCACCATCGCCGTTTCCTCAACACAGTAGAAATCCTCAGACAGTCAGGCCTGTTGGACATAACGCTGCGCACGAAGGAGCTGCTGCGCCAGAGCAACACCACTGAACGGGACATTGCCCAGCTTCGCCAGCACACAGAGCTGCTGTGCCAGGCTGCCACCAACCCCACCTGCAGTCTTAGTGGTATCACAGCCTGGGAGCAGGTACACCAAGCAATGGCTGAGTCTGGCAGGTACCCCAATCTTAAAATCCTGCAACATTTTCAAATCCCGTGTCATTCAGATATTTCCACAGGTGACGTCAGTGGGCCACTAGCTGTTGAGAGCTCAGAGGTGCCGGTATCTCGCCTTCTCACTACTATATCACACCCAAACTCAGAACAAGGCAGGGAGCCTGAGGTCAGAGATAAAGTCTCAGAGAAAGTCACCTTTATGTCTCCTGACAGTTCCACCGATTAACACAATCTGCAGTGCCTTTAAAGGGAAAGAGATTACTCAGGACAATGCTGGGATATTATGTGTGGTTTTAATGGTTTATCCCTGGTTATTTAAACCTAGTTTTATAAAGATTGTGATGAAATACCTCTGCAGGTCAGCTGAAATCAAACAATGACTTGAGGTTAGGACTTTTTGTGAATGTTGCAGTTTTGTTTTCAGTTGCCCTCCTTTACCAGAATTAACATCTGAAAGCTGATCAATTATGAATTTACAAAAGTGCAATTAAGTCCCAAGGCACCATCTTCTACCACTACAGATTTTATAGAGCCACACAGATGAGTTGAGGGTCTCTGCCTGTGAGCCACTTAAAGGATTATGTGAAAATTAAATGTGTGTTCCTGGGAGGCAGATGAAACTGTCTCACACACAGGTGGCACTACAGTGTTTAATTCAGGGGAAAAAAATATTTAAATCCATCTCCTGGGAGATGAATGTTGAGAAAATGGTTTCTTGCGACCTGCTGTACCGGAGAGTGAGCCAGCAGTCCAAACATGGTCAGAAACAAAACTGGTGCCTTCAAAGCGACACAAAATCAAAGGCTCCCAGAAAAATGGTCCATAAAGGAAACACGCAGGATTCGAGGCACAACTAGGCACTGAGTGCTGCGGAGAAAATCTCTCTGTGACATCACAAACTGCACTACCCTGGACTGCTGCAAGGACCTCTATCCAAATGCTCCCCAACAAAGCCTTAAAAACTCTCTTTCACATGATTTTTTTTGTTTGTTTTTGCATTATCAGAGCAAGGTTATCATATTGTGGTCATTACCAATATTACCAGTACAGCACTCATAATAACGGAAGCAATTCAACCACAGACTGTGAATTCAGCACAGCATCTGCAGGGGAGGAAGTAATACTGTTTCCTCTCATGGAGCAGCTTTGTTTTCCGTCTTCACTTAGACGATACTCCTTTTTGTTGTTGTCCTTGTTTTGTGGTCATTTGTTTCAATCAGAAATGGAGAACTGTTTGTATTTGACTTTAAGAGAGTCTGACAATGTTTAAGTATAAATGTATTTTGCGTGGTTAAATGCATGTGGAATGATTTTTCATCTATTTCTTTGTGCTTGTGCATATGACAGACATCACAGCCAGCAGTGCACACATTCTCAAATTTAAAGTGGTTTATACAACGAATCTTCATCATTTTAAGGTTTTTAAATAAAACAACATATGAAGAAGAGACATTTTCAGTGTATAATCCGTTCAGATTGATAATGGTAATGCATTTCTGCGATGGCTTCACATGTCCCTGAAATAATCCAGCCGCTACCATGGAAACTGAGTCACCAAGGTCGTGATGCACATGTGTGCATGTGATTGACTGTTTCCTGAAAGCCACCAAAACAGTTTCCTTCCCAGTGCATCCATTGAGCTTCATGACAGAGAAAATTCTCCACATTCGGTGTCCTTGGAAATTAATGGGTGACTTTGTCAGGGCAAGAAAATTATAATAAGTGCAATGTTTTCACAAAGACTGTGGAAGAAATCGGTGTTATTGCTCTTGTTTTAATTATATATTTCTCTTCAGATGCATTTCCAAAATACATTTCTGGAATCTCTTAAAATATCAGCAGCATTTTGCACAGATAACTTACTAATTTGAATCAGCACGCTTAAACTGCTCATTATTTTTAATCAAAAAAGAAATCTAATGGTAGTTATGATGTGACTTAAAAGATAACAATTTATTTCTGCAAAAAAATCACATTGAAAATGTGTATGTCGAAATACTTTGTTGTTTTACTCACTGTGGGACATTTACATTTGGTTAATACTTCCACGACACTTGCAGTGATATCACATAAGTATCCATGATCATCTTAAACTAGCTAAGATAAATAAGACTGGTCTTGTTTGTCTTTGACCTTTGGACTGTAGACTGCAGAGAAGCAAAGAAAGTGACGTCATAATCGGTAACCAGCGCTCTCAGTGCCAGATCGTAGTTGTCGGACACATGAATACAGTTGAAAAAGTTCAGGATCAGGTTAAGTTTCATATCAACTGGTAGTGAACAGTTACACATTGTCCTTTATGATGTGCTTCAACTCAGTTTCTGTCTTCTCTGTCAGTGAGTAGTCAGGGTCAGGTCGGCACAGATGATGGAAACGCTGGAAATAGAGAGAAATATTTAACAAAACTTAACACTGTCCAGTTGAATTATTGCATAATTGTTAATGTTAAAATGGCCGAATGGGATGATGTAAAATTTGATTAAAAGGCCTATATTACACCATGCCATTTTTAAATTAAATATCACAGTCAGTTACACAGGTGTCCCACCTGACTGAGGTTCCCAGTCCCAGTTCCCAGTTTATACAGCGCACATCCCGGCACAAGCAGGATGGAGGAGAGAGCCAGTACCCAGCCCAACACGTATGCCCAGGTTGGGTACACGTACCAGCGATTAAAGGTCAGAGGCTGGTACTCAACTAAAGAACATATAAAAGAGCCCTGAGAGAAACAAAACAGATTTAGAAGTTGTTTTTAAAGTATAGAAATGTATTCTAGCATAAAAATCCAACGGTTAAAATAAATAGCAAAGACATATTCAGGTGTAGAGGAACAAGGACCATGGCTGTGGGGTTATTTGTCATGCAGATATGTAACATTGAAAGCAAACTCACCAGTGAGACCAGCGGTGTGAGATAGAGCCAGCAGATTTTAAAGAATGGGTTGGCATGCACACCTGTCATGTCCTCAATGATGCCATACAGCCGCTCCGCCCCTTCATAGGAGATGAGGTTGAAAGATCAGTTGGAGTGTAACATAGTTAACTTGCTGTTCACACACAGTAGAAACAACAGTGATGCTACACACTCTACTGTCAGTAGTAATGTAGTTTTTATATAGTAGGGAAGGGGTTACATTAAGGATGGCTCCAGTGCATTGTCAAGCAGACTTTTAGGCACACCTAAAAAATCCAGGACACAGACGTGGCGGTCTGACTTCACATTAAACATGACAGAGTTTACAGTCTTTTAATGTTTTCAACAAGTATTTTCAACATGTATTCTGTGTTAAGGAAGATGTCACTGATTTTGCTTTAGCTAGACTTCAATACGTCCGTTTCAGCAAGACTGTTCTTCCTGCGTTGACAAAAAACAAGCCCAAATGATGATAGTTTTCTTACATTTGAAATGACACCACTGCATCATATTGAACCGAACAGTGAAATTTGTGAACTGTTACACCCCTGATGATCAGTACAATGACCGGATACAAGTAGATGCTTTTGAATGATTTAATATATTCACTTTTATACATATAGGTTAGTTTGCTAGTTGTTGAGAATACCACCCAGCTAGTGAAAACATTTCAATATCTTCAGTTGTGATTCATCTTTTCAAACCTTTAACTTAGTGAATTCCCTAAATTCATGGAGTTTCACTATGAATTTGCTGGAGTGCCCCTTTAATTACAGCATACCTACCAAATATCCATCCCACTGCCAGGGTTTCAAACAAACAGGGAAAGAGGATGCAGGCTCCGTTGCAAGCGTAGTACTCAAACAGCTGAAACAAGTACATCCCTCCCTGGAGACAACAGCAAAGGCATCTATTAGACATGTGCTTATTTAAAGTCATAAGCTGAAAGCATCTTGTTAAAATGATAAGACAAAGTCATGACACATAGATTGTTATATTTTGGAGCTAATACACCCCCATAATGGATTAATGAATAATAAATGCACATACAACACAACATACTGACCTCAGTGATCATCACAAGCTGAGAGAAGAAGCACGTGAGGCAGAAGAGGACGAGGAAACGTTCCCGTCGGCCTGCCCTGCGCATCACCGTGGGAAACATATCTATGATGGATGTCATCACAACCTCCATGCCAACAAACTGCACAAGGGAAAGGTTGACACACAATATGTGCATTTCCAAAAGTGAACATGTTCTTCCACAAAGAGTTCTTCCAGAGTGCATCTTACTTGTGTGTCCAGACCCAGGAGAATGATCATGACAAAGAAACAGATGGACCACAGTTGGGGAAGGGGCATCATGGCTACAGCCTGAGGGTATGCAATGAACGCCAAGCCTGGACCTGGAACACAACAATGCTAGATTCATCACCGTCTACCAACTGCCTTTGTTGTTTAATCTATTTAGCATCTATGACTTTGTAAAGTAACAGTTACATGCATCCACATGGTGATGCAATGGAAATATCATCAATCAAGTAACATAAACAACAACCTCCTCAGTCTGTCAAGATCGAGGGGACTGGTGAAGTTACTGGAAATCACAAATGGGTTTAAAATACCACAGGAGGATGAGGCACTTAAAATCTCCTTGCATGCGTCTCTCCAGAAAATTACATTTGCAGAAAACTACATGTACACTATGGAATTTAGAAGTATGAATCTGAGCACTGAATGACTAAGAAACAGACTGAATCAGAGTCAGATGATGATTGAGGGAATCTAGCTTGTACTGATGTGAAATAAATATTTAGGTAGGAAAGAAAAGACATGAAGACAGTGAAGCAACAAGGGAGGTACCATGAGGACATGAGTGAAAGTGAATTTGTGCATGAAGTTTATGTACTGTGTGAGTCCATGCACACACTGCTGTGGGGGCTGAGTAACTATGAATGCATTTGTCATGTCTGTAGTTGTCCTCAAGATGGCAGCAAAGCTTTTTAACTCCTGTCCGGTCAGACAACTGGCTGCGTCTTGAATGGCATTGTTCACATACTTGCCTGTGTACTATGCATGTTGCAAGAAGAAGCTGAAATAACTCAGATCATACAGCACTTTGTGATTTGCATGAAGTAAACAACAAACAGTGGCGACACTCAAAGAGGAGGTTAGTATATTGTTAGGTCTGAGATCACCACAGATCAAAGCAACATTGTTCATAGTGTGTATCAAGCAGGCTGTGACAATGATGAGTTTATTTCTCCTGTTCTGCCAACACTGCCCCTACCATTCATGTGCATATTGCATCTTGCGGACACACCATGTTATTTTCTGAGAATGCGTAAAACCAATGCTCCAAGGAAGCCATGCACATACATGTATAGTTAAATCCAAACAGTCAGACTTGCTCCACACAGCTACATATTCCATGAGTACGGGGACTGACCTACTGGGACAGTTGACGTGGATATCTCTTTAAGACACATCACTATGTGGCCCATGCACGGGCTTAAAAGTCCCAGATGTGCGTGATTACACTGATTAACACTGATTGGAATTGTTCTCTAACAGCCTTGCTCTGGAGATTGTCTCTTCACTCAGAGAGACAAGATTACAGCCTAACATTCTCTTATCATATTGAGACAATCTTTCTACACAGAGACATATTCCATATTTATGGGGACTCCATTGCAGGGAGACCAAGGAGACTGAGCAGATGCAGCGCGTCAAATGAGACATTCTCACCACCAGAGTGCCCTAAACATTGCATGTCTAAACAACCCCCCCTCCCGTAAAAGGCTTTATGCAAATATACAGTGTACACATTTATTGGCTGTGACGCCCCTCCCACTGTCTTTAGGCCCGTTTCCACTGAAGAAGTTCCTGGTACTATTTGGGGGCAGGAACTACTACAGGAATGTCCTCTCGCTCGGCCCTCTCAACCGCCGTGTCTCCACTGAGAGAGCGGAGTAGGAGGAAGGTTCCTGTAAAGTTATGGGCTCTGGATGTGACGTAATCGTTGCGCGACCATTTACCATGGCGACGTAGGGACGCCGTTAGCTGATAGCCCTTAGCGGTGTCTGTAATAATTCACTAAATGGCCCGTGAAAAAAAAAATCCAGCGGATGTCTTAGTTACAACATGATTGACCTAACTGGAGTAATTTCATGTCGTATCCGACAACGGGAGGCTTTTAACAGATAACGTCCTGATGTTAGCTTTGCTGCTGCTGTTAGCTGATGCTTTCTAGACATCGTGACTTCCCTTAACTGAATAAATACCACACATAGCAATACAAAACTGCTTTGCTAGCTCAATCATGTTGTAACTAAGATATCCGCTGGAAAAAATATTTTTTTCATGGGCCATTTAGTGAGGTTTTTTTTACATGGCGAAGGAAGCTATATGAACGAGCTAATCCTCGTCTGCTGAGTTTTAAAAATGCCGGCTATTTTGTTGCTTTCTGTTGACATCACATCCCACCAAGTAATCCCCAAGCCCCAGCCGGGAGTCTTTCGGGGCCATTCTGAGTACCTACCCCGAGGCAGGGACTTGTTTAGCCCCCGTAAAAGTTCCGGAACTCTGTCCTTCGGGGGTGGTTCCTGCGGCGGAGACACGCACCAATGGCACCGGCCATGGAAATGGGCCTTTTGAGAATGCTCTAGCCAGCCTCATCAGGCAGTTGGCTGACATGGGAGGGTCGTTGCCTTGATTAGCCTCACCTGGGCCTCCAGGGTATGTAAGCTGCCTCATGTGTTCACTGCCAGATGTTGTGTATCACTGCACAATGCTTAGGTGCCAGACACAGCCTTAAGCATGGGCTACTCTGCAAGATGCAAAGGTTGGGTATGAAAGGTTAAAGGTCCCTCAGATGGCCTACCTCTGGCTAGGCCAACTGACAAAGACACCTCCCTGTTCTGGCTAAGATGGGCCCACCAGCGCAGGGGCACAGTGATTATGTTGTCTATTGCATAGTGGTGCCCAGCACCTGTTCCCCAACACCACATTCAAGTGTTAAAACCTGGCAAAAGTACATGGACAATGCAAGCAGATGCACAAAGCTTCGAGTGGCCAGTTCCCCACCACACCACCCAGGAGGCTGCTATGCACCGGGTGGATTGCGGAGGGTGGAGCTGCATGTGCAAAAGGGCAAATGGCACCACTTGTACTGATCGAAAATGAGAGAGGCTGACTTAGAGGGATTCTTGCCTCTCTGTGCAAATGTTACCAACCCAGCCCTGGCATCCCTAGTATTTGGGTAGGCACGTCCTGATTTTCCAGCTGCATTTATACAAATCTCAGTGGGCAAATGTGTGCTTGTGACTGAAAGAGCATTACCCATAGAGTCCAGTAGACGGAGGAGCCTATGTGAGCTTGAACATCATTTATGCTGAAGGCTGGGGTAGGCATCATTGGGCAAACATCCCATGATGAACTTTCAGCATATTGTAATTCAAATGGTCTGAGAGGAATGTAGACGTTTGCGCCTCCTTTTGACTGTTGTTCCACGCTTTAGAATATCTAACCAGTGCAGAACTCTTTGGCCAGTCAAAGGTCATTTCATAGAGAGGGTCTTCATTGGCTGGTCTACATATGCAAATGTGCCTGCATGTCCATTCTGTGAAACTTTCTACAGTGAAATAAATCATTTTATGGGAAACACTGGGTAACTGTATGGAGAGTGTGCATACATCTGTAGTTGTCAGGTGGGAGGGGCTTAGGACAGAGAGAGAAGAGAGGAGGGCTGCAGGAGGAGGGTGTATTTTTAAAGCAGATTTATGCCATCCTCAGATTTAAGGGATCATTGCTGAAATGATAGTTAAAAAAACAACTCTTGGGCAGTAACAAGGTGCCAGAATGGTTTTACTATTTCTGAGTATCTCTGGTGATTTTGTTACCTGACTCGGCCACGTCTGCAATGGGAACACCCTGCTGGTGAGCCATGAATCCCAGCACAGAGAAGACCGCAAACCCAGCTACCACACTGGTACCACTGTTCAATAAACACAGCCACAGACAGTCTCTGCAAAACACAAAAACATGCACACTCAATCATGCGTTTGGTCATGTGTGTGCAAACATGAGTGAGTATGTGTGAGTGTTTGTATCTGTCTGCAGCTAATCTCACAAACCACTGAATTAATTACCCTAATATTTGTTCACACAACTGTTCACAACTCTACTGAGTGCACTTTTCTAGTTTACTATGTTACTGAGTAGCTCTTGTTCACCTCTCAGAAACGTTCATGCGAGAGCATCAAGCTCAGCTGCACATTGATAAATACTTACTTATAGCAGTTGTTGTTGTAGGTGTTGTAGCTGCCCAGCACAACTAAGGTGCCCACACCCACACTGTAAGAGAAGAAGACCTGAGAACCAGCCTCCATCCAAACCTGCTCCGAAAAAGAAACAGTAAGTTTGTCATGCTGAACATTAAACTGTTGTAGTATATCATGAAGCTCCAACCTGAGGGTCTGCGAGTCGTGAGGGTTCAGGCAGAAGATAAAACACTACTCCTTGTAGAGCTCCAGGAAGAGTGAGGCCACGAATCAAAAGAATTACCAACATCACATAGGGAAAGGTAGCAGTGAAATACACCACCTGGGAAAGAGGAGAACAGTTTAAGACATTTAGAAATATACAGTATACACTTTTACTACAATATGAGGACTTACATAAATACCTTTCCTGTAGACCGGACCCCTTTCCAGATACAAAAGTAGCAGATGATCCACATTGCAATTAGGCACAACAGTACCTCCCACCTGATGCTGCCTATCTCCTCAATCCCCCCTGAGATAGCCAGCACTCGTCGTCTAGGAGGTAAAAAGATGGACAAAGAAATGTGTTATTGAGACTTGTAAGGGCTCATTTTGGGACATTTTAAAGAACCCAGAGGTTCAAATTGTTAATCTGCGTGAACATACTCCCAGAACTCTGTGGCAGCAGAGGTTGAGTTTGTCTGGTTGGTCCATTCAGAGGTGTTATTTTGTGCTGAAAAGTCTTTGCAGTCATCTGAAAGGAAAGTGAGAAAAAAAATTCCAACAATAATCACGAAACAGATGTATTATGACTTTTGTGGCTCAAGGGGAGGTTTAAGACAAGAGGTTTAAGGCTTAAGACTTTTTAACAAACAGCCTGAATTACAATCTACTGGTGTGGAGTTTAAAAGATGCGGGCAGACAGTTGTAATATGGAGAAAGTCAGGATCCAGTGTTTCTGAAACTTGAACCATGTTACGGGGTTTAAGTCTCGTCCTGTGTAGCTTTCATTTTGACCAGTAATTTTTTTTTTAATCTCTTACAAGTACCCCGACTTTATTAAAGAACAAAATTAAATCACTTCATGTAACACAGATGACACTTGATTAAGTGCTAATATCTCCTATTTTAGCATTTGTATATTATGCAAATACAAGAAATTTACATGCATTAATCACCTTGTATTGGCAACTTGTAAATAGTTTTACCATAACATAAAGAAAGAGTCCTTCTACAGCTTTCTCGGTTTCCTATAACAGCCTTGTGACTAAGCTCTTTGTAAAGGACGTAACGGTTTTGCCTGGAAAACCCAAAGGATGTGACATTTGTGCATATTCCCGAGTGCTCCCCTATAGTGTGCAACAGTAGCTAACGTTAACTCAGCAATTGAGTCTGCCAATGTCAGCAATCAGCCAGCCCCCACCACAACAGAGTCCAGTATAAATATTAGCACAGAAAAAACGATTTATTTAGGGAAACCTGCCTGGCCAGATGGGAATGTGACTGACATTGGAGAAAAACTAGGGTCAGCAGCGGAATGGGATTTGGTGATTCATTAAAGGACCTTCGTTTGGTTTTAAGGATCAAAACAGACTCTGAGCTGGCTTTCTTTCTTACCTCATCTATCAACCCATGCTAGCTTGTGCCTACAGAGTATGAGCGCAAGCAACAGGATGCTGATTTTAGATCATTTAAGAGCCATCAGTGTCACTAATAACAAGGACTTTCTAAAAAAAAATTCCACATAGTACCTTTAATGCATAAGACAGTATGTGTTTTACCTGTGTTCCAGTAGTTGTTGCAGCTGGCCCAGGGCAGCTGTGAGCTGAAGGAGAACACCAGGTAGAGCAAAGCCCAGGACAGAATGATGATGTAGGTCATACAGCTGTAGAGGATGATCAGCAGCCCACTATAGCCAATACCTGCAGGGCCACATTTGGTGCATTCTGTTATAGACAATCATTATGAAAACCTGACCTCCTCCATTTATTCATTACCCAAACTGCTTAACAGTTAGGGTCATGGGAACCTGAGTTGCTGAATGTTTATTTGAAAGGGAAACCAGATCGATTTTAAAGTATGTTAACAGGTCTTGAGGAGGACTTCTGCATATGTGAAAAAAAGTATGTACAGAGAGCAAAATCTTAGGGATTGGCTCAGGTGATGTCACTTGAGTCAGTGTGTGTTGGGGCTGAACTGAAGACTGCAAGTTTGAGAATGAAAAAACAAAAATCTGAGGGTGTGGAGGTAGAATGAAGTGATCTCTGCAGCCGGTTCATAATCTCTGCTTGAGGCTACGTGAGCCATGACTAGCATTACATATATATCTATTTACAAATGATGAACAGCCTCAGATGTCCGAAGAAATCTAAATGCAATTTTAAGAACTCACTGTAATTAGAAATGTATTTTAGCTATATTTCTACCCCTGTGTAGAAATGCAAGCATCAACACACCCAACCAAAGTGGTGTATTTTGCACAATATTTAATGTCTTTAAATATGACCACAATAAGCCTTCACAAGTGCATCAATATTCAGTGTGCACAGTCATCCAGAGGGCCATATGTTTGACACCCCTAATTTAGAGTGTTTTCGGTGAATCTTCAATCTCAAAAAAGTCCGAAACAGCATACCTTCTGCCAGTGGGCATAGCTTCCTCCAGCAGGTGATGCCACCCTCCTGGGTGTACTGGCCTATAGTGGTCTCCAGCAGGAACAGGGGTACGCCACAGGTCACCACAAATACCAGATATGGCACCAGGAATGCTCCTGAATTTACAAAGTATACAACAATGCATGCATCTACCACAGATTAAGGACAACAAGTAGAGAGCATCATATTTGCTTACCCCCTCCATTTTTGTAACAGAGGTAAGGAAACCTCCACACGTTGCCCAGTCCGACAACATTTCCCGCCACAGCCAGGAGAAACTCCACCTTACTGGCCCAATGTCCTCTCTCCTCCACCTTCGCTTGCTTGTGTTTTGTTGCACATTTTTGATACGACATTCCCAAAAGCTCAGTCTGAATGCAATGGTCCTCTTAACCACATGCTTTGTGTCCAGGTCTTCTCTGTCTTTATATTCACTACTAATGTGTCTTGTAATCAGCAACTGCCTAACAGTTAATCAGTTCTTAGGTATACCTAGGTATACAGTATAGGTTCATTAAGTCTGTTTAAACATTCATACACATCTTGCACTACAAGCAGCAACCATCAGACACTGAAACACCTGGTTAAGACTGCTGAAAATGTCTATTCAAGGTCATTGGAGGGGCTGATATGGCAAAGAATAGGGGTGACTCATAAAGTCAAATTATTAGACATGTTTTATCTGCCACAAAGATGTACTTTTTTTATTCTGTGTAGCTCAAACATATCTGTAGGGTTTCAGTGATATTTACGTCCACTGCTATTTTCACTGTAATGTTAAATGATGTGATATGAAACACTGTGATGTTTTTGCTTTTTGTTAATGTTTTCATCTCCCAGGATGTGTCTGATAATTAATTTAAACAAAATGACATGCAGTTTGGGGCTGCAGTGTGTAAAGAGCGCAGAGGAGGAATGCGGAGCTTTATGTGTCTATTGTTTGGGATTCTTTAAGAATATTTCAAGCCTATTTAGAAGATAATTATATAGTTTAGAGCATGACTATTAAAAAAGAGAGGAGAATGGGGAGAGGAAGAGACTCTAACAAACAGGAAGGGTTCTCCTTTTATGTATTTTCAAATTTGATATCTAGAATCTCCTGGAACTTTTATCGCATTTTGCACAGATAACAGTGATTCATTTTAGGGCGTCCCAGTAGCTCACCCAGTAGCTGAGTCCATACTGCATCAGCCCGCATTCAAGTTCATCTCAGGGTCCTGTGCTGCATGTCCTTCCCTTTCCTCCCCCCTTCATATCTCTCTTACTATCGATAACACATGAAAAATGCCAAAAAATCTCTTAAAAAACGATTTATTTTAGACATTACTTGAATTATACAAGTTTTTAGTGCACATTAACCACACACCATTTTGGATCAAAATAGAAATCTGATGGTGATCACAATGTAACTATAAAGATTGTCCATTTTCTCTGCAAAAATATTAGTTTGAAAATGTGTTTTTTATGTGTTAAAATAGTTTGTCGTTTCACTCAGAGTGGGACACTAACAGAAGAAAACCGTGTCACCTTGCAGTGATATCACACGAGTATCCATGATCAGCATGACGTAGACAAATAAATGAGACTGGTCTTGTTTGTCTTTGACCTTTGGATAGTAGACGGCAGAGAGGCAGAGGGAGTGACATCGCAAACAGTAATCAGCTCAATCAGTGCCAGATCTTGTTGTACGGAGTTCAGGATCAAGTAACGTTTCATATCAGCTTAGTGGACAGTTACAGGTCTTCCTCTCTGATGTGCTGCAACTCAGCTTCTCTCTTTTCTGTCAGTGAGTAGTCAGGGTCGGGTCGGCACAGATGATGGAAACGCTGAAAATGGAGAGAAATATTAATCAAAACTTTTACAAAACTTTACACGGACCTGAGGAAAATATCAAAATCCCATGTATCAGTTAATGTTTTGCACATTTGTACTTTATCAGAAAAAGAATCATGAGGCAAGATCTGTGATCTCTATTTTGTAAGGTCTTAAACAGCATCTGATTTTTGAATGCTGTCCACAGCCACTTGAAGTATTGCGCAATTGTTAATGTGTAAGTTGCCCAATAGGACCCTGTACATTTGATTAAAATTTCTAAAAAAAAAAAAAAAAAAAAAAAGCCTTTCTATTATATTACACCATGCCATTTCTTGAATTGATTATCACAATCAGTTACACAGTTGTCCCACCTGACTGAGGTTCCCAGTCCCAGCTCCCAGTTTATACAGCGCACATCCCGGCACAAGCAGGATGGAGGAGAGAGCCAGTACCCAGCCCAACACGTATGCCCAGGTTGGGTACACGTACCAGCGATTAAAGGTCAGAGGCTGGAACTCAATTAAAGAGCATATAAAAGAGCCCTGAGAGAACAACAGAAATAGATTAATACATTTTTTTCAGTATAGAAATGTATTCTAGCATAAAAATCCAAAGGTTGAAATAAAGTGCAAAGACATATTCAGGTGTAGAGGAACAAGGCTATGGTAAGGATCAGAAACATGAAAACTCACCAGTGAGACCAGGGGTGTGAGATAAAGCCAGCAGATTTTAAAGAATGGGTTGGCATGTTCACCTGTCATGTTCTCAATGATGCCATACAGCCGCTCGGCCCCTTCATAAGACATGATTCAGCATGATCAGTACATAATGGACAGATCGGATGAGATGTTTGTGAATGGTTTGATCAGTTTACTCTTTTGTTTTTAATCTTTGTGAGTTCCCTGAATTTATGGAGTTTCACTATAATATTGTTGAAGTGCCCCTTCAAAACAGCACACCTACCAAATATCCATCCCAGTGCAAGGGTTTCAAACACACAGAGAAAGAGGATGCAGGCTCCGTTACAAGCGTAGTACTCAAACAGCTGGAACACATACATCCCTCCCTGAAGACAACAGCAAAGGCATCTATTTGACATGGGTTTATTTATTTTACTTAATATGTCAACCTCAGATGTATAGAAGCCTATTCCTAACACCTTTGTTTCCCCACATTATCAAAATATATTTACTTACATTTGTAATAATTAAAATGTCATTAGCTGAAACTATCTGACCTCGGTGATCATCACAAGCTGAGAGAAGAAGCACATGAGGCAGAAGAGGATGAGAAAACGTTCACGTCTGCCTGCCCTGCGCAGTACTGTGGGAAAGATATCCATGATGGACGTTGTCACCACCTCCATGATAACAAACTGCAGAGAGAAAGGATGAGTCAGAATAAGTACCTTTCCAAACGTGAACATGTTCTTCCACAAAGAACTCATCCGAGTGCATCTTACATGTGTGTCCAGACCCAGGAGAATGATCATGACAAAGAAACAGATGGACCAAAGCTGGGGAAGGGGCATCATGGCTACAGCCTGAGGGTACGCGATGAACGCCAAACCTGGACCTGGAACACAACAATGCTAGACTCATCACTGTCTACCAACTGCCTTTGTTTTCTAATTTATTTAGCATTTTCATCTGATGTGGAGCAAGTTTTAACTTCTTTATATACAGTTAGCTGGTTTAGTTTAGTTTCCCAACTGAGAGAGAGGTCCCTCGAAAGGGTCACCAGATAAATCTGAGTGCCTGTGAGATGACTAATGGGAGAGTAAAGAAGTAAAAACAAAGCTCTGATACACATGTTTCCAAGCCATCACCACCTTGGTTTTTTTTTGAGCCAGATGTTAGCATATTTGATAGAGAAGGTGGATCTGACTCATAGACTGTTGTGACCCCTTGCTGACAATCTGTTGCTTGAAAAGGCTTCACCCTGAATTATGCATAACTTTAAGCTGTAATAAAATGTGAAAACATGAGTTTTTACATTTGTCATGAAGGGGGAAATAAGCTATAGAGACCAAATGGTTCTGTTGTACCAGGCTGGAAACATTTTAAAATGGGTGTCTGTAGGGATTGACTCCTGTCTGCAACCGGCCTCAAATGGCCATTCAAACAACTGCAGTTTTTGGCACTTCTGCGTTGGCTTCATTTTTCAGGTTGCTGCTAGGGCTAACTACAGCAAACCACACAGAGGATTGGACTACAACACTCACAGAGATAGCATGACTTCACAGGCTAGACTCAGTGCTGCTGCTGCTTGCCACCAGCTGGTTGTGACATTACCTGACTCGGCTACATCTGCAATGGGAACACCCTGCTGGTGAGCCATGAATCCCAGCACAGAGAAGACCGCAAATCCAGCTACCACACTGGTACCACTGTTCAGTAAACACAGCCACAGACAGTCTCTGCAAAACACAAAAAACATGAACGTACTCAGTGAATTTATAGCATATAGTTGATCATTTTTCAATATGTCACTGTGTAGCTCTTGTCCCCTGGTGCATCTGTCAGAAAAGTTAATGTCACTCACTGATGAATACTTACTTATAGCAGTTGTTGTTGTAGGTGTTGTAGCTACCCAGCACAGCTAAGGTTCCCACACCCACACTGTAAGAGAAGAAGATCTGAGAACCAGCCTCCATCCAAACCTGTTCCAACACAGCAACAGTGAGTAAGTTTGTCATCCTGAACATTAAACTGTTGTAGTATATCATGAAGCTCCAACCTGAGGGTCTGCGAGTCGTGAGGGTTCAGGCAGAAGATAAAACACTACTCCTTGTAGAGCTCCAGGAAGAGTGAGGCCACGAATCAAAAGAATTACCAACATCACATAGGGAAAGGTAGCAGTGAAATACACCACCTAGGGGAAAAAGACAACAGTGTAAGACATTAAGAAATACACGATTTATAATTTTACTACAGTATGAGGGCTAATATAAATACCTTTCCTGTAGACCGGACCCCTTTCCAGACACAAAAGTAGCAGATGATCCACATTGCGATTAGGCACAACAGCACCTCCCATCTGATGCTGCCTATCTCCTCAATCCCCCCTGAGATAGCCAGCACTCGTCGTCTAGGAGGTAAAAAGATGGACAAAGAAATGTGTTATTGAGACTTTAAAGGAACTTTTTAATTTGTTCATCTATGAAGACATACTCCCAGAACTCTGTGGCAGCAGAGGTGGTGTTTGTCTGGTTGGTCCATTCAGAGGTTTTATTTTGTGTTGACAAGTCTATGCAGTCATCTGAAAGGACAGTGAGATAAAGATATAACAATAACCACAAAACAGGATAATGTATAATGTATTATGTGTCTCTGGGGGCTTCACAGACCTCACATTATACCAAACCACCTGCAACATTGGGGAGAACTTAAAAGATGTGGGCATTGACCAGGCAGAGAAGATCTAATGAAAGACACTGTCCAGTTGCATCATCAGGAATGTAGGATCAGTGTTTCTGAATCTTGACCCAGCCTCAGCCTCAGCTGTTTTCACTTTGACTAGTTCTTATAAAAATCAGTCTGAAGTGAACTTTGAGGAAGAGCAAAACTAAATCTCTTTTCATTGGAGCAAATGTGACTGAAGTGTTGATATCTGCCATCATAACATCAGCATATCATGCGAATGTTTATACTCGTTTAACATGTCAACCTTTAATGCATGAGACAGTATGTGTTTTACCTGTGTTCCAGTAGTTGTTGCAGCTGGCCCAGGGCAGCTGTGAGCTGAAGGAGAACACCAGGTAGAGCAAAGCCCAGGACAGAATGATGATGTAGGTCATACAGCTGTAGAGGAGGATCAGCTGTCCACCATAGCCAATACCTGCAGGGCCACATTTGGCGCATTCTGTTATAGACAATCATTATGAAAACCTGACCTCCTCCAAGGGCGGCATGGTGGAGTAGTGGTTAGCACTATCGCCTAACAGCAAGAGGGTTCCTGGTTCCAACCCGTGCTGGAGCCCTTCTGTGCAGAGTTTGCATGTTCATTGTGGGTTCTCTCTGGGTACTGCGGCTTCCTCCCACAGTCCAAAGACATGCAGGTTAATTGGTGACTCTACTGCTCATAGGTGTGAATGTGAGTGTGAATGGTTGAAAAAGTTAAAAAAAGAAACACTTCATTTTCTCTACTGTCTCTTCTTCAATAAGACTAATGCTAGGAGTGTAGTCTCAAGCAGAGATGATCAGCAGGCTGGTAAGCTCATTTCTGACTCCACACCCTCAAATTTTTTTAAAACTTGTAGTCTGCAGGCCAAACCCAGGCTGATTCAAGTGAGATCAGCTGAGGTGATTCCTAAGGTTTTGCATAACTCACTTTGGAGCAACAAAACGCTTTACACAACTTTTTTCACATATGGAGAAGTGCTGCCCAAGACCTGTTAACAGACTTCTTTGTGTGGAATCAGTGGAGTTTTCCTTTAACATTAACATTCAGCAACATAGCTAAAAAAAATTTCCCCCCACCCCTTTTTAAATATTAATTATCTTCTTTTAAATCTTGTAAGGGTCACAGCAGCCTGTCACAACAGAACCAGTCTCCTCTCTGTCTAGTGTCACTGAATCCTCAATCTATAATAAAATCCTGAACAGCATACCTTCTGCCAGTGGGCATAGCTTCCTCCAGCAGGTGATGCCGCCTTGCTGGGTGTACTGTCCTACAGTGGTCTCCAGCAGGAACAGTGGTACGCCACAGGTCACCACAAATACCAGATATGGCACCAGGAATGCTCCTGAATTTACAAAGTATACAACAATGCATACCTTTATGTACAGGAATTAACAAGTAGAGAGCATCATATTTGCTTACCCCCTCCATTTTTGTAGCAGAGGTAAGGAAACCTCCACACGTTGCCCAGTCCAACAACATTTCCTGCCACAGCCAGGAGAAACTCCACCTTACTGGCCCAATGTCCTCTCTCCTGCACCTTCGCGTGCTGGTGCCTTGTTGCACATTTTTTATTCAACATACTCAAAAGCTCAGTCTGAACCTGATCGTCCTCTTAACCTACTTTGTGTCCAGGTCTTCTCTGTCTTTATATTCACTATGTAGTGTGGAAAGTAATAAGCAACTGCCTGATAGTCAATGAGTTCTCAGAGAAAATTAATTATCTCCAGGATGAGCAAGAAAAGCAGTCTCTAAACAAACATTAGAAAACTCCAAGTGTGAGAGCCACTTAGGCACAAAGTAATATTTGATAAAGTATTTCTGTTGTCGGGCGGCACAGTGGTGTGGTGGTTAGCACTCTCGCCTCACAGCAAGAGGGTTGCCGGTTCGATCCCGGGTGTGGGAGCCCTTCTGTGTGGAGTTTGCATGTTCTCCCGTGTCAGCGTGGGTTCTCTCCGGGCACTCCGGCTTCCTCCCACAGTCCAAAGACATGCAGATTGGGGACTAGGTTAATTGGTGACTCTAAATTGTCCGTAGGTGTGAATGTGAGCGTGAATGGTTGCTTGTCTCTATGTGTCAGCCCTGTGATAGTCTGGCGACCTGTCCAGGGTGTACCCTGCCTCTCGCCCGATGTAGCTGGGATAGGCTCCAGCCCCCCCGTGACCCTCAAGAGGATGAAGCGGTTAGAAGATGAATGAATGAATTTCTGTTGTCCAGTATATGCAATATGTTCTGCCTATATTTAAGTTCATGCAACAGTTTAACAACAGTATATGGACAGGTTATGTGTATTTTAAGATTTATAAGTTAAAGGTTTGCAATTTTTGTACTCTGATGCTAAATGCAGTAAAGTATACTGTTTTGTTGCTTTACGACAGTTAATTGGGCTTTAGGGCAACTTGCCGCACGTGCGCAGTAAGGACAACCATGTGTGCAGCGAGGATGTAGAGGAATCTGCATGAGTGTGGATTGAAATAAGTTTTTGACCGTGTATAACGTGCATAACATGTGTAGTAGCGTGTGCAGTAAGCAGGTGACAACATGTACAGTTTGGGACTGCTTTATACTGGTATTGGACCAGGTTCTTTTTGTGCGTCTTCAAATAAAGCGACATCAGTGTTTTCCCTGCCTCCTGTGGACCACTTGTGAGTAACACTGGGTTCCTCAAGAAGAGTGGATTAATTCATTGAGCACGAGTCAGAACTAAAACATCTTACTGCAGATTAAGTGGCCAACAGTAGCAACTTGGACCTTAGTAAAAAAAAGGCCACTACACTAAGTCTCTTGTTTCAGCAACTTATGTTAAACATAAGGTAAGCAAGCATTTAGATTTCCTGTCTTACCAAAGGAATCTAGTACATTTAATACATTTCTTAACCTCATTTAGCTAAAATATTCCTCAGGTGTGCCTACAAGTGCACCAAAATGTGAAAGTCTGAAATTATACCCAGAGGAGCTGTATGTGACAACCCAAATGTCCTCCTCAGTTGGATCACACATTAAATGGACTTCATTCTGCCAGCTTCCGAGCACAGTCTGTGAACTGTGCGATTGAGGCCTTGTGTGAATGGAGCAGGTCATTTTCCAGAGATTTCATTGTGTGTGAGTGGTCGTGTGATGACGTTTCTATCACATGCCTTGCATGAAACTGGAAGAAAAAAAAACATCCACAGGTGAAGAAGAGGGGTTATTTACACAAGAGTCCAAAGAAAATGTCAAACTAAAGAGACGACAAGATTCTGGAATTTCAGTTGGTCAGGGCCCAATGCCAAAATCATCAGACATATTCAGTGAATGTCCACAGCTCCACATCCAGGGGTATGTAGACAAGGGAGGGAAGTCAGTGAGACTGTGAGGAGGACCGTGGGCATGAACCCCGCTGACCTCCAGCCATCCCTCTGTTTCTTTGGCAGTGGAGCAGAGCACGGCTTGGGTCAGAGGGACTTGCACTGTCCAGAGAATTCATGGCATGCAAGTGGATGTGGATGACATTTCTATCATGTAGCCAGCACAAAGCCAAGAAAAAAACTGATATCCATGGGTTATAAAGAAGGGTAATTTACACAAGATAGCAACGAAAATGTCTAACTAGACAGACGACCAGATTTGGGAATTTCTGTTGGTAAGGACCGACACCGAAATCGTCACACAAATTCAACGAACAGAAGGAGACTTGGTTGTTTGTGACCAAATTATGAACAGGGTGTGTGATCTTGGTGTAATCCAAATCATGTCTCGTCTTCTGCAATCTCCTGTTTTGTGCTGCATGTGTGAAAGGGGGAACTCCACACAATATTAGGGCCAATCTATTGCAACGCCTCCAGGGTTAGACCCTTTTGTGGGTTAGATTAACTGGATTAATAGCCATGAAAATACTATAGTTTCCTTCCCAGTATATCCACAACGACAGAGAAAATCCTCTTCACTTTGTGTCCGTTCGAAATAAAGGAGGAAAGGAATACATTGTTGTAAAGGAGACAGTTACTGTTTTTCAAATGATGTATTTTCAAAATAGATATCTATAATCTCTTGAAAATTCAACTGCATTTTTCACAGTTAGCAGTGATTTATTTTCAGGGTGCCCACACAACTTACTACATCAGCTCGCATTCAAGTCCAGCCCAGGGCCCTGTGCTGCATGTCCTCCCCTCCCTTTCACCTTTCACATCTCTCTCTCTCATTATCAGTAAAGTATGAAAAATGCTTTTACTTTTAAAAAGTAATTTATTTTAGACATTATACAAGTTTTTAATGCACATTTTTCATTGCATTTAACTACTCACTATTTTGGATCAATACAGAAATGTTATGGTGATGATGATATGACAGAAAAAAAAATTCCTGCAAAAATATCAGTTTGAAACTGTCTGTTTTGTGTGTTAAAATGGTTTGTTGTTTCATTCAGTGTGGGACATTGCCAGGAGAAATCTTGCGGTGATATCACACAAGTAAAGTATCCAAGATCAGCATGATGTAGCTAAAATAAATAAAACTGGTCTTGTTTGTCTTTGACCTTTGGGTTGCAGACTGTAGAGAAGCAGAGGAATTGATATCACAATCAGTAACCAGCCTACTCAGTGCCAGATCTTACATGTTAAACACATTATTGCAGGTGACAGAGTTCAGGAACAAGTAACATTTCATATCAAATGGGAGTGAACAGTTCCATCTTACACATGCTCCGCCCTCTACTGGACTCTTTGGGTAATACTTCTGTAATCACCAGCATGCATTCGCACGCTGAGATTTTCATAAATGTAACCAGTCAATCAGGACATGCCTACCCAAATACATGAGAATCCCACAATGTACAAGGAGGTAGAGTCTCACTGTCAGACTGAGCAGCCTCCTCCATGGATGGAGGTGCCATTTCAAGAACTTCTAATGGCTCAGCGCAGCACATGCAGAGACCAATGCTAAGCAGCCACCAGCCTGCGAGGCCTGCCTGGCTCTGCCCAAGCAGTGGTGGGATCACTTAAGATGCTTTGAACTCGAGACTGATGTCAAAAGACCCCTGCTCCAACCACCTCACCACATTACCACATCTGGTCATCCCTCCAGACAATGGGAACTGCCCATTGGTCCGACATCCCATTGTTCCGACCATATTAAACCCATTGTTCCGAAGTCCCGTTGTTCCGAAATCATGATGCCCTGTGGTTAAGGTCTGGTTAGGTTTAGGCACAAAAACTACTTGGTTAGGGTCAGGAAAAGATCATGGTGTGGGTTAAAATGAAAAAGAAAGTGACAAACACATAAACTGTGAGCCTGCTCTGCCTCAAGCCTTTCCCAGCTGACCCAGAGCCGGTCGCGGCGCACCATCAAGGCAGAAATATGCCTGCCGGGAGCCATTCAGCACTGCAGACTGTCGGACTAATGGGATGTCGGACCAATGGGCTGTCGGACCAATGACATGGACCCCAGACAATGACCTCATTTGTAGATGATGACATCCCATCAGTGTCCTGTACATCAGTGTCCCACGGGAGTCCACTGACAACATCTTTCCACTGAGACCTCCTGCTGGTGATGACTGTCTGCCTGTGTCAGGTAGAACAAAGGTTACTATATTGTAACCCTTGTTCTTTTAGCACAGGCGGAGCCCTCCACTGTGGGGCCCTGTCACTTGTACACCTCTCACTGAAGAGAGTTTAGGATGCTAGACAGCCTTCAGCTATACTTTGGGGTCCACACGTATTTGGGTAGGCACGTCCTAATTGACCGGCTATGTTTCTCCAAATCTCAGTGGGCAAATGCATGCTCAGTATTGGAGGAGTATTACCCAAAGAGTCCAGTAGAGGGCTCTGCCTGTGCTAAGAGAACTAGGGTTACAATATCGTAACCTCAGCTACAGATCTTCCTCTTTGATTTGCTGAAGCTCAGTTTCACTCTTTTCTGCCAGTGAGTAGTCAGGGTCAGGTCGGCACAGATGATGGAAACGCTGAAAATAGAGAGAAATATTTACTAAAGATTTACAGCAAAAATGTGACAAAACTTGAAACTTGACTCATTCCGCTGGGATTCTCAAAGAGTTTAAAAGTATATGGATATGATGATAAAATCAGTTGAATTGAAGACATGCATTGCTCTTTTGCTTTTTATACTCAAATCCCTTGTATCAGTTAATGTTTTTCTTAAGGATTTAAGAGAAAAAGAATAATGAAGCACAACTTTATTTTCCATTTCATAAGGTGTTAAATAGCATCTGATTTAAGGATTCTGTTCACAGCAAGTTGGATTACTGCATGACTGTTTGATAATGTCGAAACAGCCCAACAGAACTGTAAAATTAATTAAAATAAGAGAATTAATTCCTATTCATTATATTTCACCATGTAATTTCTTGAATTGATTTTAACAGTCAGTTACACAGTTGTCCCACCTGACTGAGGTTCCCAGTCCCAGTTCCCAGTTTATACAGCGCACATCCCGGCACAAGCAGGATGGAGGAGAGAGCCAGTACCCAGCCCAACACGTATGCCCAGGTTGGGTACACGTACCAGCGATTAAAGGTCAGAGGCTGGTACTCGACCAAAGAATATATAAAAGAGCCCTAAGAGAACAATAGAGAAGAAAGATTAAGAAGTTGTATTTTCAGTGTAGAAATGTAATCTATCATAAAAAACAAGGATTTAAATAAAGTACAAAGACATATTCAGGAGTATATGATAAGGACCAAGGTTGTGGGTTTATTCAAAGTGCAGATATGCAACATTGAAAGCCAACTCACCAGTGACACCAGCGGTGTGAGGTAGAGCCAGCAGATTTTAAAGAATGGGTTGGCGTGTTCACCTGTCATGTCCTTAATGATGCCATACAGCCGCTCCGCCCCTTTATAAGAGATGATTTAGAATGATCAGTACATAATGGACAGATCAGACCAGATGTTTGCAAATGATTTGATATACTCACATTTCTAAATGTAAAGATCAGTTTATTCATTGCTGAAAATACTAATCATCTGGTGAAAACATGTGTATACCTTCAGTTTAGATTTTTTTTTTTTTAATCTTTGTGAATTGAATTTATGGAGTTTCACCACAATAATGCTGGAGTGCCCCTTAAAAAAAACGGCACACCTACCATATATCCATCCCAGTGCCAGAGTTTCAAACACGCAGGGAAAGAGGATGCAGAATCCATTACAAGCGTAGTAGTCTAACAGCTGGAACACATACATCCCTCCCTGGAGACAGCACAGACATTCATTTGATGAGTTTTTGTTTATTTTGCAGAATATGTCAATGTCAGATTTATGGTAGCCTATTCCTAACACCTTATTTTCATACTGCTTACAACATATCAAGTTATATGTTGCAATTAAGGAAACTCTGGTGAAAGTTCTGACAGGGAGAAAACACTTTTCATGCTCCGGTAGTAAGTTTCTTTCTCACCCTGCCATTCACTTCTTGCACGCATGCTCACTCACTTTCTCCAGATGTCATTGTCATCAGCTTATTCACAATCAACCAACAGCACAGCAACACGCGGTCTTTGTCAGCCTATCATCTTACTGCTCCACATTTTGAATATGAGTCTTTCTTGCTGTAGTCGTGTTCGCCCTCTACCTCCCCATCACCACCCAGTCTTTACGGATTCATCAGCCTCATATGCCTCAACAGTCAGCAGCCTCAGCATTCAGCAGCCTCAGAGTCAGCAGCTTCGTAGTCACCAGCCACCTTCACCACCAGTGTCTGGACTCCATGTGGGGATTTATCCTGCTGCCACTCAGATGTCCCTTGATCACAAATTATCTCCTTCTGGTGTCCAAGTGCCAAAGACTTCTGTTAAATCTTAATCAGCACAAATCATCTGTTAATCTGTACACTCATATTATGTATTAAATATTATCTTTACTTCATTCTTCAAGATTCAAGATTCAAGATTTAAGATAGCCTTTATTGTCATTGTACAGACACCTATACAACAAAATTGGGAGTGCCACAACCGAAGGTGCATTAGGAATAAATATAAGAGCAAAAATAAAACAAGAGGAGACAACGCAAGACAAACGAGACTAACGAGACAAGAGCATACAGGTCATGTCACAATAAAAACAATAAGTAAAAAAATTGTATTGCACTTAATAAAAGAAGGTATTGCACTTAAGTCTGTAAGAGTCTGTAAAAGGAGGCATTAGTGACTCATGTGAGCATTGAGTGTCCTGACAGCCCACGGAAAGAAGCTGTTTTTCAGTCTGTTTGTTCTGCTCTTTATGCTCCTGTACCTCTTTCCAGAGGGCAGCAAGCTGAGCAGGTGGTGTCCTGGATGGAGGTGGTCGCGAATGATCTTCCTTGTTCGCATGAGGCATCGGGAGCTAGCGATGTCATCCAGGGAGGGCAAGGGACAGCCAATTGTCTTTTCAGCTGACCTTATCACCCTCTGCAGCCTTTTCCTGTCAGCCGCTGTGCAGCCAGCATACCACACAGTGATGGAGAATGCCAGCACGCTTTCATTAGTGGAGCGGTAGAAAGTCACCAGCAGCCTCTGCTCCAGTCTGTTTCTCCTGAGGACTCTCAGGAAGTGGAGTCGCTGCTGGGCCTTCCTCACCACCACTGTTGTGTTTGCTGACCAGGAGAGGTCCTCGGAAATGTGAGTCCCCAGGAATTTAAAGATGGGGACCCTCTCCACACAGTCTCCGTTAATGTATAGGGGAGTGGGGTCAGCTTTGTGCCTCCTGAAGTCCACGACCACCTCCTTTGTTTTTTTGGTGTTGAGAGCCAGGTTGTTTTTGGCACAAAACTCTGCCAGCTGCAGCAACTCGTCCCTGTAGGCCGACTCATCCCCTCCAGTTATGAGTCCCACTAAGGTGGTGTCATCCGCAGATTTAATTATTGCTTTGGTGGGGTGGGTGGGAGTGCAGTCATGGGTGTAGATGGCATACAGGAGAGGGCTCAGCACACAGCCCTGTGGAGAGCCGGTGCTGAGCATGAGGGTGGGGGAGCTGTGGGCGCCGATCTTGACAGTCTGTGGGCGGTTGGTCAGAAAGTCTTTAATCCAGGCACATGTGGCAGGGGGGAAGTCCAGGGCAGCCAGCTTGCCCACAAGGATGTCGGGGATGATGGCATTGAAAGCCGAACTGTAGTCGACAAATAGCATCCTTATAGTGGTCCTTGGGTGTTCCAGGTAACTCAGAGCAGTGTGGAGAGCTGTGGAGATGGCATCATCAGTCGACCTGTTTGCTTTGTATGCAAATTTATGTGGGTCAAAGGCAGGAGGAAGGCAGTCTTTGATGTGCTGTGACGTCAGTCTCTCAAAGCATTTTGCAACTACTGGTGTCAGTGCAATGGGTCTTTATGTCTGTCTGTCTCTCCTTATTGAATTGCTGTTATAAAGATCAGGCCTGGAGAAGGAACTGTCTGAGGAGGAGCAGGAAGGAGGTGGAGTCTGGTTTGATGTGAGAGTGTATGGGTTGGGTTCAAGTATGAGTCCATTTCCTGCACTACTGTAGTGTAATGTACTGATTTACTGAAGACATATACTGTACCTTTTAGTTGACCTTTAAAAGATATGTGTTGAAGCAATATAATCTGTGCAACTGACAAATTACACATATTTCATGTATTCTTATGACACACACACTCACTGTGCACTTAAGCATTGTGGTGGAGAAGTACCTAGGACTCACTGTGAATCATTTCTAAAAATAGCATGAGGATGGGTTCAGAAAACACTAGTGGAAAATTAGGGGAATTACAGCTTGTCCTGAGAATGACCCTAGTAAGAGGAGGCGGTCTTAGATCTAGGAAAAACATTACTCAGCAGAAATATGACACCATTATGGTGGGAAAAAAGTGACTCAGCAGAGGTGGGATATCGTTACGATCAGAGCCAAGTGGGAAGGACTAAGACACAGCAGAAATTCTACGATAAAAGAGCGAGCGCAAACAAAGAAATTTCGGTCTTGCTCCGGAGCTTGACTCATTGGGTTGTGATGTGTTTGTTGCCTGCGAGCACATTAAACTCAGTTGCATCTGATTCTACGTGTCTCCAGTGATTTTTTTACCTCTGAATATTTGAGTTTTTGATATCTAATGGAAGACAAAGAAAGTCCGTTTGAGAGGAGAAGAGCGAGGTCGCGAGCTAACTGGCCCAGCTCCCGACCATTTGAATTATTTTTCTACATTATTTGGCGAGCCAGCCAGGAGGACGAGGAGGTCGGATCCTGGGATCGGGGGGGTGCTTGGCTGCGCATCAGACGTACAGGTGGCCACCAGATAAGGTAAGCAGAGCCTTTTTCTGCCTAAACCGGGTGCGTCTGAGGTGCAGCTGGGAGCCGCCTGGGTCGGAGGTATTTGACAAATTCCTCTCCTAAAGAACCTAAAATGTGATGAAAAATTACTAACTAATAACACAACATTGGAACATAGATGATATATTGCTGGAGACAACTGAATCTAGTGCAACACAGTGTGTGTGTGTGTGTGTGTGTGTGTGTGTGTGTGTGGAAGTTAGAGAGATAAACATGGAGAGTGAATGCGGCAGTGAGTGAGTGTGTGTATGTGTGTGTGGAACGTGGGGGAGTGAGCTAGAGTAACCAAGCAGGCAAAAGGAAGAGTGAATGTGTGTGTGAATGAAAGGAAAATAAGTAACAAAAGTAGATAAGATAGTTAAAGTATTTAAAGTATTGAGAAAACAGAGAGAATAAAGAAGTGAAACCGGTAAAAGAGTCAGAGGTACTCAAAAGCACATACGTGGTTACCGCTGCCGAAACTTGCCAACACTCCCTTTAGCCTGTAGGGGCGGGGGTGTTGATGCCAGCCGGCAGGCTGCGCGGGCGGAGTGCTGGTAGTAAATCCGCGGATACCGCTGTTGGCTTGCCTAGCATACCCTGAGTGGGTGTGTTAGGGGAGACACCAGGACTGTGATAGGCGGTTTACTCTTAAGAGATAAAAGGTTTTAAAAGAAAAAGCTTCTGTGGATACCACTGTTTTGAGAAAAGTGACCTCCCAGCCAAAAAGGAGGGGGAGTCACCGTAGACAAAACGGGACTGAACGGACAGAGCTTAAGACGTTGCAACCAGAGAGAAAAAGAGAAAAAAAGACCAAAAATAAGTCAAAAAAGTTAACAGATCGATCAAAAAGTGTAAAAATTGTAAAAATCTGACTGTGAGCTGTAAGCTTGTTGTACATACATTATAATATATCTAGAAGTTAGGTGCGTAAAAACAGTATAGTGTTGCAAATACAGTTAAGGTGTTAAAAATACAGCTGTAAAAAGATTGACAAATCACTGGGAGACTGACTTGACTGAAAGTACGAAGGGAGGAGGTGAGGACTGCAGCTAACACAGACTTGGGAACTCAGCCAACAGTAGTAGGCTTACACAAAACAGAGCTTTGTTATAATTTGGCATTTGGGTCTGATCTTCATTGGGTTAAAGGTCATTACAAGAAAATAGACAAATTGGGGTTTAAATGTTTTGTCATAATCTAACATCTGTGTTTGTTTTGTGAAATCTGTTTTAAAGTTGTTATATGAGGTAGTTATTAACAGTGTCTCAGTGAAACAAAACCAGACAAGGGCAACCTGACGGCGTCAACAAATTGTCTGGGGACTGGAAAGCTAACGGTACCAACGAAAAGTCCACGTTTCACTGATTGAACCAGTTGCTCGGGTGAACTCCATACAAACTGGTTGGCTGTTAAAGGGAAAATAAAAAAGACATATCTGTTATTTTAATTTAATTTTGAAGATAAATAAAATAAGCGATAAGTACAGCTTAAAATAAGTAATTATAGCTTATATGAATAGGTTTATAATAAATAAAATAAGTAAATAAAGACAGGTTGAGATCAAACTGTTCAGAGCTGGGTGGAATAGAGCCAGCAGAAAAGAAATTAAATTAATAAATCAACCTGTTGCAGTAGGGAGGTGAGCACTGAGAGGGAGAAACAGTGAGGATCTAAAAATAGATGAATGAGGGAGAAATCATTGAAGATGAGATCTGGGGAGAAGAACACTGTTTAACTGAGGGCCCGATAGAATACGGGGGAATATGAACACATTTCGGGTTGGAAAGAAGCTACATAGACAGCGAAGGGGGTGAGCAGATAGAGAGAATCAAACTAAGCTGTTAAATAAATCAAGTACACAGGCTCCCTGCTGCAACACTGTGAGATCGAATTAGGCTGACTTCACTGGTACAATATTGTGGACTAGAGATAACACAAATAGGGAGAGTAATAAGGCAAACACATAAATTTCACCAGTGATAGGTCAAGAGGTGAGGTTATACATAACTCACAGAACACCTGAAATAGGAGGAGAGAGCAGTGAAGCTTACAGGATTAATGAAGTCATATACAATGCCATCAGAAAAAGGAATTACAGCTTGTCCTGAGAATGACCCTAGTAAGAGGAGGCGGTCTTAGATCTAGGAAAAACATTACTCAGCAGAAATATGACACCATTATGGTGGGAAAAAAGTGACTCAGCAGAGGTGGGATATCGTTACGATCAGAGCCAAGTGGGAAGGACTAAGACACAGCAGAAATTCTACGATAAAAGAGCGAGCGCAAACAAAGAAATTTCGGTCTTGCTCCGGAGCTTGACTCATTGGGTTGTGATGTGTTTGTTGCCTGCGAGCACATTAAACTCAGTTGCATCTGATTCTACGTGTCTCCAGTGATTTTTTTACCTCTGAATATTTGAGTTTTTGATATCTAATGGAAGACAAAGAAAGTCCGTTTGAGAGGAGAAGAGCGAGGTCGCGAGCTAACTGGCCCAGCTCCCGACCATTTGAATTATTTTTCTGCACTACCTGCAGAAGAACCCTGGGCTTCCTAGCAACAATTGTTTGACTGAATAAAAACCAGCAGCACTGACTTGTGCCAGACTTCCTGGTAAATCGTAATTGACATGGATTCTTCATTGTATTATTGTGTCTGACCGTGCAGCCATAGTGTTCATTCTAACTCCTGGTAACCAGGAAATCCTAACAGCCCTGAGGATATTTTACAAATACAATGCTCAGAGCATTTTGTTAAAATGATAAGACAAAGTCATGACATAGAGATTGTCACATTTTGGAGGCAGTCCACCACCATGATAGATTAATAAATAATAAATATGCATACAACACAACGTACTGACCTCAGTGATCATCACAAGCTGAGAGAAGAAGCACATGAGGCAGAAGAGGATGAGAAAACGTTCACGTCGGCCTACCCTGCGCATCACCGTGGGAAAGATATCTGCAAAGGATGTCATTACCACCTCCATGGCAACAAACTGCAGAGAGAAAGGACAAGACACAATATGTACGTTTCCAAATGTGAACATGTTCTTCCACAAAGAAATCATCCAAGTGTATCTTACTTGTGTGTCCAGACCCAGGAGAATGATCATGACAAAGAAACAGATGGACCAAAGCTGGGGAAGGGGCATCATGGCTACAGCCTGAGGGTATGCAATGAACGCCAAACCTGGACCTGGAACACAACAATGCTAGACTCATCACTGTCTACCAACTGCCTTTGTTTTTCAATTTAGCATCAATGATATGCATCCACACGGTGATGCAGTAGAAATTTTATCAATCAAGTAACATATAAACAACAAGAATGGATGGACAGGACGCTGAGACTGGGCTGTTCTCTCCAGCCCTGCTGTGTTCATCCTCGTTCATGGGTACCAAGACGGTGAATCTATTGTTTCAGAAGGAGGAGACAGATTACCTCTCAGCAGAGATCCAGAACCAGTTACAGAAACAGGCAGTGTCTGTCGTCCCCACTCATGACAGATAGAAAGGGTTTTACATCATGTGCTTCCTGGTTCCTAAGAAGATGGGAGTGTTCAGACCTATTTTGGATCTTCACATCTAGAAGATCCAAGATTCTCCATCCAGAATGAGGTGATGCTCTGTAACATATATGCACAGGAAGAGTAGGTTGCAGCTGTCTGAGTATCTCTGGTGATTTCGTTACCTGACTCGGCCACATCTGCAATGGGAACACCCTGCTGGTGAGCCATGAATCCCAGCACAGAGAAGACCGCAAATCCAGCTACCACACTGGTAGCACTGTTCAGTAAACACAGCCACAGACAGTCTCTGCAAAACACACCAAAAAGTGTGTATACCATGATTTCACAGCATATAGTTGATCATTTTTTAATATGTTACTGCATAGCTCTTGTCCTCTGGTACATCTGTCAGAAAAGTTTATGTCGGAGCATCAAGCTCAGTCACTCACTGATAAATACTTACTTATAGCAGTTGTTGTTGTAGGTGTTGTAGCTGCCCAGCACAACTAAGGTGCCCACACCCACACTGTATGAGAAGAAGATCTGAGCACCAGCCTCCATCCAAACCTGTTCCAACACAGCAACAGTGAGTAAGTTTGTCATCCTGAACATTAAACTGTTGTAGTATATCATGAAGCTCCAACCTGAGGGTCTGCGAGTCGTGAGGGTTCAGGCAGAAGATAAAACACTACTCCTTGTAGAGCTCCAGGAAGAGTGAGGCCACGAATCAAAAGAATTACTAACATCACATAGGGAAAGGTAGCAGTGAAATACACCACCTGGGACAGAAGACAGCAGTGTAAGACATTAAGAAATATACTGTATACACTTTTACTACAACATAGGAGTTATAGGCTAAATACCTTTCCTGTAGACCGGACCCCTTTCCAGACGCAAAAGTAGCAGGTGATCCACAATGCGATTAGGCACAACAGCACCTCCCATCTGATGCTGCCTATCTCCTCAATCCCCCCTGAGATAGCCAGCACTCGTCGTCTAGGAGGTAAAATGATGGACAAATGTTTTATTGGTACTTGTAAGGGGTCAGTCTGGGACATTTAAAAGATCCTAGAAGCTTGGTTTGTTCATCTACGTGGACATACTCCCAGAACTCTGTGGCAGCAGAGGTGGTGTTTGTGTGGTTGGTCCATTCAGAGGTTTTATTCTGTGTTGAAAAGTCTATGCAGTCATCTGAAAGGACAGTGAGAAAAATAATAATAATAACGATAACAGGATGATGTATAATGTATTATGTGTCTCCAGGGGCTTCACAGACCTCACATTATACCAAACAACATGCAACACTGGGGGGAACTTCAAAGATGTGGGCATAAAGAGGTCAAAAGAAAGACACAGGACCTCTGTTGCTTTCATTTTGACCATACTTTAACACAGATGCCACTTGATTAAGTGTTGGTATCTCCTATCATAACATCAGTACATCATACCAATGTTCATGCTTTGAGACAGTATGTGTTTTACCTGTGTTCCAGTAGTTGTTGCAGCTGGCCCAGGGCAGCTCTGAGCTGAAGGAGAACACCAGGTAGAGCAAAGCCCAGGACAGAATGATGATGTAGGTCATACAGCTGTAGAAAAGGATCAGCTGCCCACAGTAGCCAATACCTGCAGGGTCACATTTGGTGGTTGTAGATAATCATTATGAAAACCTGACCTCCTCCATTTATCCATTACCCAAACTGACAAAAACAGCCCACTGCACAGACAGTACTTTGACGTGGACTAAGATTTTACCCACGTTTGTAGCTAATATTTTCGTAAGTATCAATCAATCAATATCAGTTATTTTTTATAAGTTCAATTTTTAAAAATTATTTTGAAGCATTTGTTTGTTGTAAAGAAACTTTCTTGTCTTTAATTTTTGTAATAAAAGATAAAGTCAGGCACAGTTAGAGTTGATTTTTAAGTTTTAGAAGAGCACTCTTAGCATTTTGCTTATATTTGTAAAATCAATCGAGAACAAATTGAATTAATCGACTTGAACAAATATGAAGATCACAACCTCTGCTTTCTCCTAGGTGAAGTTTTCACAACAAAACAAACCTCTTCTTCATCCTCAAAAGAAGCCACGAATGAAACTATCAACTTCTGGAGCTAATCAATCAATTAGTGTTGTAGAGTGTCACTGAATCCTCAATCTATAATAAAATCCTGAACAGCATACCTTCTGCTAGTGGGCATAGTTTCCTCCAGAAGGCTATGCTGCCTTGCTGGGTGTACTGGCCTACAGTGGTCTCCAGCAGGAACAGTGGTACGCCACAGGTCACCACAAATACCAGATATGGCACCAGGAATGCTCCTGAATTTACAAAGTATACAACAATGTATACATCTATCACAGATTAAGAATAACAGGGAGTTAGCATCATATTTGCTTACCCCCTCCATTTTTGTAGCAGAGGTAAGGAAACCTCCACACGTTGCCCAGTCCGACAACATTTCCTGCCACAGCCAGGAGAAACTCCACCTTACTGGCCCAATGTCCTCTCTCCTGCACCTTCGCGTGCTTGTGCCTTGTTGCACATTTTTTATATGACATTCTCAAAAGCTCAGTCTGAACCCAATCGTCCTCTTAACTTGCATGCTTTGTGTCCAGGTCTTCTCTGTTTTTATATTCACTACGTATTGTGGAAAGTAATAAGCAACTGCCTGATAGTCAATGAGTTCTCAGAGAAAATTAATTATCTCCAGGATGAGCAAGAAAAGCAGTCTCTAAACAAACATTAGAAAACTCCAACTGATGTTAAACACAAGTTAAACAAACACCTAGATGTCCTGTTTTAACCAAAGGGATCAAATCCATTTCTTGACCTTGTTTAGCTAAAATATTCCCACAGCTGCATCAAAGTGTTTCAAGGCCATAGCCATAGCCAACACTGTGGTGGGGGGAGGGGGGGTCCTAAGTCCATTCCGAAATCATCATGATGCCCTGTGGTTAAGGTCTGGTGAGGTTTAGGCACCAAAACCACTTGGTTAGGGTCAGGAAAAGATCATGGTGTGGGTTAAAATGAAAAAGAAAGTGACAAACACATAAGCCGTGAGCCTGCTCCGCCTCAAGCCGGTCGCAGCGCACCATACGCCCACCGCGAGCCGTTCAGCACTGCGGACAGTCGGACTAATGGGATGTCGAACCAATGGGCTGTTGAACCAATGACATGGACCCGACATGGACAATCTCCTGCTGTGTGCTACATATGTGAAAGGGAATCTCCACACGATGTCAGGACCTGATTATCCAGACTTTGATCGTACCAGAATGTTCAAAATGTCCTTCAAAACATTTTGAGGCAGGTGAGACAATAATTTCATACCAGGCCTACAACAATTCTTCACCAAATTTCTCTGTCTTTCTCTCTGTCCGTAGCCAAGATGTAAAAGACAAATGGGTTAACGACAAGACAGTTAAATCCTGCATTTGAGGTGAAGTGCAGCTGGTTGGTTTCTCAGTAAGTTCTTCTGTTGTGTCTGTATGATGTTTCTGTCACAGCCTGCATTTTGCTCCGCTTTTCCCCCTCATGGGCCTCATGTACAAAGACCTGTGGATTTCCTACTGAAACATGGCGTACGCTTAAATCCAGGAAACGTCACATGCACAAAAACATCCAGATGTATGAATCTGTGCGTACGCATGAATCCAAGCACATTTCCTTTGTACATCCCAATCAACGTGGAATTGAGCGCACATGTTGGAGTACCCGACACTTCCCTGTCCACGCCCAAATAATATTTAAATGGGCCCCGCACGTGAGATTGCCCTCTGTGCACAATCAGAAAACTAAAACAAAAGAATGAGTAAGACGGGAAAACAACAACAACAACAACAACAACAACAACAAAAAAAAACAGAATCGCTACTCACTGAAGTGGAGGCGCGCAAAAATGTCGGCTACTTTTTGGCACGCTGTCCTCCGGCATCAATACTAAACACAAGAGGAATGAGTGGGAGAGCGTGTGTGAGGCTGTCAATGCTGTGGGGTCAGAAAAGCGTACACACGCAGAATTAAAAAAGAAGTGGTCTGACATTAAGGTGGTCGTGAAGTGGAGGACGGCTGCCCACCGCCAAAGTGTGGCCAAAACAGGCGAGGGGACAGGAGAGGAGGAGCTCACCCCATTTGAACAGAGAGTCGCCGCAATTGTGGGTGACACTGCTCTCTAAGGGGTGGTGGGAGCATAGGTGGGTGACTCGCATCACCCCCAAGGTAAATACCTATACATTTGTGTAACTTAAACAAATGTGTTTATACGGGTCATACAACAGCCTGCTCACAGCCCTATAAGATACAGGTTCATGTGTCAATGTTGTATGGTATTATTTGGTTTAAAATAAATCTCTTGAATTTAAATTTAAACATGCCAGTATATCAAAGGTGTGTTAATTGTTCATCAGTGTTAAGTGTTCATGTGTCTCTGATGTGCACATCACCCTGAGGACTAATTGTTTTCACATTTATTTATTGTTAACAATTTCCCAGCATCACCTCTAAGTGTCGCCAAAGGATCAACAGCTGTAGAAATGTGCGTACGCCAGCCATGAAGTTGGCGTGAGGCACCTCACATTTCCACGGTCATTTCAACTGATACATCTGAACTTTGCCGTGGAAAAGGACGTACGCTACGTTTTGTCGGTGGTTTGTACATGAGGCCCCTGCTCCTGCTAAATTTCCGTTCACCACGCCCCCTCATCAAGACAACTCCACTCACCTGCACACACAGCTGCTTCTCATCAGCTCATCAGCACTCCCTGCATATAAGCAGCTGCTGCCTTTCCCTCAGTGCCAGATTGTTCTTCAACCTCATGCAAGACTTTCAGCACTTCTTACCTGCCAGCCTCTGACCTGTCTACGTTGTCAGTTTCCCAGTAAACTCGCCAGCCTTCTGTCCCCGACCATGAGTTCTGCCTCAGCGTCTCTGGTTTCCGTCCGCCTGTGGCTGTGTGGTGTTTTCCTGCCACGACGTTTCAGCGTGAGCGTTCCCACCTGCTTGTCAGTTGCCTGCTGCAGCTCAGAGACATCACACACTGCTGTGTGTGTGTGTGTGTGTGTGTGTGTGTGTGTGTGTGTGTGTCCACCTTTCACCTACCTGTTTGCCCCTGAACCTAGAGACTGTGTGTGGGCTCTGAGCCCGAAGAATGAACTATTAATTGAATATCTTCGTTAGCTGAAGTTTCTGTTTATTCTGTGCATAAATAAAGGTCATTACCAACTGTTACTGAGTGCTGCGTTTGGGTTCATTCACATCCGTTACAGTGTCAATTAAAATTTCAACAAGTTACACAACTGCATTTTGCACAGATAACAGCGATGTATTTTCAGGATGCCCCAGTAGCTCATAGAGCAGAGCGTATAGCTGAGAACTTACTGCATCAGATCGCATTCAAGTCCATCTCAGGTCCCTGTGCTGCATGTCCTCCCCTCTCACATCTCTTTCATTATCAATAAAGTGTAAAACAAATTCCTAAAATGTCTTAAAAACAAATTTATTTTAGACTTGAATTAAGGTTTGAATGTGCCTTCTACATTGTGTTTAACTACTCACTACTTTGGATCAAAACAGAAATCTGATGTGACTACAAAGACTTTTTTTCTGCAAAAATGTCAGTTTGAAAATGTATGTTGAAATATTTTATTTTATTAACATTAGATTAACATTTCCACAACACTTGCGGTGATATCACACAAGTAAAGTATCCATGATCAGCATGACGTAGCTAAAGTAAGACAGACTGTAGAGAAGCAGAGGAAGTCATATCACAAACAGTAACCAGCTCAATCAGTGCCAGATCTTTGATGTTAGACACGTTTTTACAGTTGACAGAGTTCAGGAACAAGTAACTTTTCACATCAGCTGGTAGAAAACAGTTGTATCTCACACATGGGTCCACATGTATTTGGGTAAGTTCATCCTGATTGGTGTTTATACAAATCTCAGTGGGCAAATGTGTGCTCAGGACTGGAGGAGTATTACCCAAAGAGTCCAGTAGAGGGCTCTGCCTGTGCTAATAGAACTAGGGTTACAATATCATAACCTTAGTTACAGATCTTCCTCTTTGATGTGCTGCAACTCAGTTTCTCTCTTTTCTGCCAGTGAGTAGTCAGGGTCAGGTCGGCACAGATGATGGAAACGCTGAAAATAGAGAGAAATATTTAACAAAACTTTACAGTGACCTGAAAAACATTTGTAAAACAAGACCTGTGCAAAACACATGGTTTTGAGGTGGTTGCATATGTGTTAACTGCATTGTTGCAGAGGCGAATCAGCAGTAATCAATATCAGCAACACTGGTTGTTGGCTGTTGGCAGCTGCATCCCTCAAAGGGTCAAACTAAGGAGAATGTAGTTTGTGCTCTGGAAATCAACTTTTTGATAATAAATCTAAACATTTCACACTTTTAAACACCCTTTTCATTTGGTAAGGTCTGGATTACTGCATGATTTTAGATAATGTCAAAATTGCCCTATAGGACCCTGTAAAATCAATTTAAATTAGAAACTTAATTCCTTTTCATGATATTTCACCATGTCATTTCTTTAATTATCACAGTCAGTTACACAGTTGTCCCACCTGACTGAGGCTACCAGTCCCAGTTCCCAGTTTATACAGCGCACATCCCGGCACAAGCAGGATGGAGGAGAGGGCCAGTACCCAGCCCAACACGTATGCCCAGGTTGGGTACACGTACCAGCGATTAAAGGTCAGAGGCTGGTACTCAACTAAAGAGCATATAAAAGAGCCCTGAGAGAAACAATACAAAGAGATTAAGAAATTTTCTTTTCAGTGTAGAAATGTAACTTAGCATAAAAACCAATGAAAAGACCAAGGAAGTTGGGTGATTCATTATGCTTAAGCAACATTGAAAGCCAACTCACCAGTGAGACCAGCGGTGTGAGGTAAAGCCAGCAGATTTTAAAGAATGGGTTGGCGTGTTCACCTGTCATGACCTTAATGATGCCATACAGCCGCTCCACCCCTTTATAAGAGAAGATTTAGGATGATCAGTACATAATGGACAGATCAGACTAGATGTTTGCAAATGATTTGATATACTCACATTTCTAAATGTAAAGATCAGTTTACTCATTGCTGAAAATACTAATCAGCCGGTGAAAACATGTTTATACCTTCAGTTTAGATCTTTCTTTCTTTTTTAATCTTTGTGAGTTTCATTATAATATTGCTGGATTGCCCCTTTAAAAACAGCACACCTACCAAATATCCATCCCAGTGCCAGAGTTTCAAACACACAGAGAAAGAGGATGCAGGCTCCGTTACAAGCGTAGTGGTCCCATAACTGAAACACATACATCCCTCCCTGGAGACAGCAAAGACATTTGTTTGATGAGGGTTTATTTATTTTACTTAATATGTCAACCTCAGATATATGGAAGCCCATTCCTGACACCCTATTTTCATAAATATATATATATATATATATATACTAGTCCGTCCATACCCATTGGTAGCTTTGTCACCTTCTACCTATGCCAATCCTCAATGCCTATGTGCAGTTTCACATAGATTGACCACGTCAGTGAGTAAAAAAAACATGGGACAGACAGAATGACTGACTGACAGAATGACACACTGACAGTTTCCGTGATTATGTACAGCATACCATACCATGACTTAGTCATACCAAAAATTAGAAGAAAAACAACAACATTTGGCCACAGGGGGAGCCACAGCGATTGGTCGCATTTTAGCCATTTTTAAGCATTTTTCTGTTGTTATAGCGCCACCCAGTTGCCAATTAGAGTTAAATTTCTCCAGTCACCTTGAGGCGTCCTGTTCTACATATCTACCAAGTTTAGTAAAAATCGATATGGCGGTTAGGCCTAGATAAGAAATTAGCTCTCTAGCGCCCCCATTTTGTTTGATGGGGTCAACAATGGAGGGGTCCCCTCAGATTATGTGTGGTCATATGCCTACAAAGTTGCGTGGTGATGGGTGAAACCCTTGAGATGTTCTACACCTTTATGTGATGAGCCATGCCCTCCACAATATTCATTGCCTTATAGAAGCTCAGTTTTAGTAAGTTTTCCAACTTTTGCCAAGAGGGAACTTTAGATATTGGTCCCTAGATTATGTTCACAGAGTTTCATGCAGATCGCTCAAACTTCCTAGGAAGAGATCGATTTTAAGTGTTTTTAAAAAAATTCAAAATGGCGGAAAATCTATATAACCAGAAGTTATGGGTTCTCATTTGTGCCAGACTTCTTGGTGTATGACGGCAATAAATTGTAACTGACATGGATTCTTCAGTGTCTTATTGTGCCTGACTAACTCCTGGTAACCAGAAAATCCTAATAGTTCTGTGAACATTTTACAATTACAATGTTCAAAGCATCTTGTTATAATGATAAGACAAAGTCATGACACAGAGATTGTTATATTTTGGAGGCAATACACAGACATGATAGATTAATAAATAATAAATGCACATATAACACAACATACTGACCTCAGTGATCATGACAAGCTGAGAGAAGAAGCACATGAGGCAGAAGAGGAGGAGGAAACGTTCCCGTCGGCCTGCCCTGTGCATCACCGTGGGAAACATATCCATGAAAGATGTCACCACAACCTCCATGGTAACAAACTGCACAGAGAAAGGACAAGACACAGTATGTACATTTCTAAATGTGAACATGTTCTTCCACAAAGAAATCATCCAAGTGTATCTTACATGTGTGTCCAGACCCAGGAGAATGATCATGACAAAGAAACAGATGGACCAAAGCTGGGGAAGGGGCATCATGGCTACAGCCTGAGGGTATGCAATGAACGCCAAACCTGGACCTGGAACACAACAATGCAAGACTCATCACCATCTACCACCGCTTGTGCACAAGTGTAAACAAGTGTTGGAGCTTTGAGTGTTTAAAGCCAACAGTATATGAGTGTGATCAGTGTAGGATAACGTGACCAGGTTAAAAAGAGGATAGCTAGATGCAATATGTCGTGTCTGTATGAAGCATAAAGTAACGTCAGCTCTGCAGTGTCCACCACTAACTTCACCCCATTTGTCTCACTACAAAGACACCACAACAATAAAACTCAGAGGACAGCCAAATCATTCAACCAAACCAAATCAATACATGTACACCGAAAAAGTTAAAAAGTCTGCTAAATTTTATACATTTCTGCTAACATTATCTAGGCCCAGTTGTTACGTTACAAGTCCATGAATGGAGGGGAAAAAAAGACGCTGTGGCATGCTACTTTGTTGGCCAGAGGTCGTATGTGATGGATGAGCCGGGCTTTGAAGAGTCGGTTCAGGTGAGGTCTATAAAGTACTGTGTTTATGCTGTGTGTTGTCATGGACTAGGTAGGCTTCTTGGGAGTGAGGGAGGTGTGCATCTCATACTACTGTATAATGAGGTTTTGTAGGAGTGGAGCCAAATGTTGGCTCAGCCCAAACCTAGAAGGGTCCCGGGACGTGCTCCCCCAGGGAAATTTTTCCCATTCACTGCAGCAATAGGCAGTATTTTTCAAGTCAGTTTAGATAAGAGAATGCCTGAAAATCTGTACATCATTTGGGAAAAACATGGTAGTTGCCAAATTGCCGAATTGTCTTCATTATTCTGTAACACAACAAATGCTGAGGATGACTAATATCACTTCTGCCATCTAAAAAAAAGGAAATCTGTCTGATGTTTCAATTTTTGAGTGACATAGGCAGGGTAGGAATTTGCCTTAAACAGTTTTACTAACCTTATAACCTGTTTTTATTGTGCTATGTTGGAGCAGAGTTCTCAAACTGAAAGTTTAGCTGACAACCCTGTAGCATTTGACTCACTGCCACAATAGTCTAGATGGAAATAGGGGTCCACACGCACCCCCCTGATTTTTTTGTGGCACCTGATTTTTCTTAATCCTTTAAGTGTCTATTTTCAGATTTTGCCAGGTACCAAGCTGAAATAATGTCCCAAAGGCTTCATTTTTAACGCTTTATTGCACCTATCCCCAACCGGAAAAAGAAAAACAAGATACAGAAAATGGTGTAACTTTTGAAGTAAACAACATACAGAGACAAAAAAACACACTTTTACATACAACTCTGACCCAAGGAATTGAATGGAATGGTTATTTTTGGCATTTGACAACATCTTGACTCTATTTCTGGACAAAAACAATGAAAAAAATCTTCTTTTGAGGCACTTTAGCTGTGTTACAGTTTGTCCTTTTTCCCATGGTTAGTAAGTATAGGCCTATTCAATCAGCCTGAAAATAGAGAAAATGTTAGCACTAGCCAGCTAACAATGTACCATCACTAGCGAGTCAAGAAAATCCATGCAGACTCCATTTCTGTATGATAAAACTGTATAGGAAAAACAAATTTCATTCATAACTATATTTTCCTTTTTTTCATGCACCTAGGGTGAAAAAAATTTCACCACCTGTTCTTTTTTTAATCATTTAAGTGTCTACTTTAAGATTATACTAGCTAGCAGACTGAAATAATGTCCCATGGGGTTTATTTTTAACAGTTTATTACACCTATACAACAACACAGAGAGACAAATGAACACATTTTTCCATGCAATTCTGACACAAGGACTTCAGTGGAATGGTTATTTTGACATTTGACAACTTTATTTCTGGACAAAAACAGCAAAAAATGTACATTTGACAACTATATTTTCCTATTTTCATGTGCATAGAGTGATTGTTTTTCACTGCCTGTTTTTCCTTAACTATTTAAGTGGCTATTTTAAAATTATACACAGCAGACTAAAATATAGGCAAATGTCCCCTGGGGGTCATTTTTAACAGATACATATACTATCCTGAACCTGAAGAAATTGAAAATAGCTTTGCTTGTGAAGTAAACATGTTTCTATTCAATTCAGACTCAAAGAATTCAATAAAATGGGTAGGCCTAGCCTACTAATAACATTTCAAACCATACTGACTATTTCTGGGAGGGAGGGGGACAATCAAAAATACAGAAAAGCCAAATCCTGTGGGAGACTCAACATCAGCTGCCAACTTTGGCGTCAGTTGGAGCAGTGGGCCTGCACCTTGTGACTGTAAGATGGTTGTCTCCCACTGCTCGCTCTTTTGGAACAATTTCAAGAATAAGAAGATAAAAAGTAAGCATTTGACCCTTTTATTAAGATATTTAGTCATGGACGAGCCTACATGTAATTTTCCTATACAGTTTTATCATACAGAAATGGAGTCTGCATGGATTTTCTTGACTAGCTAGTGATGGTACATTGTTAGCTGGCTAGTGCTAACGTTTTCTCTATTTTCAGGCTGATTGAATAGGCCTATACTTACTAACCATGGGAAAAAGGACGGTAGCACTTTATAATACAGCCCGTGTTTTACGACGTAACTCCTCGTGTCTTACGGCGTAACTTCCCGTGTCTGACGGCGTAACTCCCCGTGTCTTATGGCATAACTTCCCGTGTCTTACCATATACTTATTGGGACTTTCATGGTAACTCTCTGACATCTACATGGCATTTTAGAGGAACCTGTTGTGTAGTTTCGCTTGTCTTACAGTAGACCTGCCGGGGTCTTACAGTGGAACTGCTACTGTCTTATGCTGTCACTCCCAGTGTCTTATAATGGAACTTCATGCGTCTTACCTTGCACTTACTGGGACTTCCCGGGTGACTCTCTGACATCTACCATGACATTTTGGGGGAGCCTATATGGTTTAGTTTCACTTATGACTTACAGTGTAACTCGCTATGTCTTACAGTAAAACGTCTTACAGTCCAACTCCTGATGTCTTACCATGTAGGCCTACTTATTAAAACTTATAACTATAAAATCAGATATGATTTACAGTTTTAAAATACACGAAAATCATACTGCAATATGTAACCTGTTTAATCACACAATGACAACTTCAGAGTTATAAAATATCTTTATTCTTTACCACACAGACACCTGGTACTTACACTCTAAGCACCCGAGACTGTTTATTTACCAGTATGCACTTTGCCTGGTACCAGGTACCTGCATGGTAAGGAAGGGCGAACAGTGTGCACTTTACAATACAGCCCGGTCCCTGATAAGTACAGTGTAGGTCTCTGGTAATTACAGGGAAAGTCCCTGGTAGGTACAGCAGAAGTCTCGGGTGCTTAGAGTGTAAGTACCAGGTACCTGTATGGTAAGGAAGGGTGAACAGTGTGCACTTTACAATACAACCCGGTCCCTGGTACTTACAGGGGAAGTCTTGGGCACTTAGCATGTAAGTACCAGGTGTCTGCGTGGTAAAGAATAAAGATATTTTATAACTCTGAAGTTGTCATTGTGTGATTAAACAGGTTACATATTGCAGTATGATTTTCGTGTATTTTAAAACTGTAAATCATATCTGATTTTATAGTTATAAGTTTTAATAAGTAGGCCTACATGGTAAGACAAAAGGAGTTGGAATGTAAGACGTTTTACTGTAAGACATAGCGAGTTACACTGTAAGTCATAAGTGAAACTAAACCATATAGGCTCCCCCAAAATGTCATGGTAGATGTCAGAGAGTCACCCGGGAAGTCCCAGTAAGTGCAAGGTAAGACGCATGAAGTTCCATTATAAGACACTGGGAGTGACAGCATAAGACAGTAGCAGTTCCACTGTAAGACCCCGGCAGGTCTTAGAGGAGTTACGCCGTAAGACACGGGAAGTTACGCCGTAAGACACGGGGAGTTACGTCGTAAAACACGGGCTGTATTATAAAGTGCTACCAAAAGGACAAACTGTAACACAGCTAACGTGCCTCAAAAGAAGATTCAATCCCTATCATGTATTTTACATGTCCCAACTCTTTGTGAGTATGGTCATTTAACCACACTTAGCGCATGCAAGGCAATAGTCTGGGCTGCTTTAACTGCAAATCAAGGATCCCAAACCTGCCATGTAAATGTGGTCTTCAATGTTCTGCATTAGATATGGGATACATATAAAAAACATATACTCAGTTATATCAGATTTCTTTAGGGAATAGTGTAGATCCTGGGTTTCATGAGAAAACATTTAGGGCTGGAGCCTCTCCTCCTTCCCCCACTCCGCCCCTGAGGTCATGTGGTTATAAAATGTCAGATATCATCATCTGAGCTTAAGGGCTCATTATTAAAATTAAGTAACAAGGTGTCAGAATGAGATGATGCTCTGTAACATATAGACACAGGAAGACAAGGCTGCATCTTTCTGAATATCTCTGGTGATTTCATTACCTGACTCGGCCACATCTGCAATGGGAACACCCTGCTGGTGAGCCATGAATCCCAGCACAGAGAAGACTGCAAACCCAGCTACCACGCTGGTACCACTGTTCAGTAAACACAGCCACAGACAGTCTCTGCAAAACACACACGAAAAATATGTATTCCATAAATTCATGGCATACGGTTGATCGTGTTTTTTTGATGTGTTTCTGATTAGCGCTTGCCCTCTGGTACATCTATCAGATAAGTTGATGTCAGAGCATCAAGCTCAGTCACTCACTGATAAATACTTACTTATAGCAGTTGTTGTTGTAGGTGTTGTAGCTGCCCAGCACAACTAAGGTGCCCACACCCACACTGTAAGAGAAGAAGATCTGAGAACCAGCCTCCATCCAAACCTGTTCCAACACAGCAACAGTGAGTAAGTTTGTCATCCTGAACATTAAACTGTTGTAGTATATCATGAAGCTCCAACCTGAGGGTCTGCAAGGCGTGAGGGTTCAGGCAGAAGATAAAACACTACTCCTTGTAGAGCTCCAGGAAGAGTGAGGCCACGAATCAAAAGAATTACCAACATCACATAGGGAAAGGTAGCAGTGAAATACACCACCTGGGACAGAAGACAGCAGTGTAAGACATTAAGAAATACACGATTTATAGTTTTACTATAGTATGAAGGCTAATGTAAATACCTTTCCTGTAGACCGGACCCCTTTCCAGACGCAAAAGTAGCAGGTGATCCACATTGCGATTAGGCACAACAGCACCTCCCATCTGATGCTGCCTATCTCCTCAATCCTCCCTGTGATAGCCAGCACTCGTCGTCTAGGAGATAAAAAGATAGACTTGTTAGGACCTTAAATGTCCTAGAGGCTTAGTTTGTTCATCTATGAAGACATACTCCCAGAACTCAGCAGCAGAGGTGGTGTTTGTCTGGTTGGTCCATTCAGAGGTTTTATTTTGTGTTGACAAGTCTATGCAGTCATCTGAAAGGACAGTGAGATAAAAAAAAAATATATAACAATAACCACAAAACAGGATAATGTATAATGTATTATGTGTCTCCAGGGACTTCACAGAGACCTCACATTATACCAAACAACCTGCAACATTTGGTTGCCTGTGTTTTACCTGTGTTCCAGTAGTTGTTGCAGCTGGCCCAGGGCAGCTGTGAGCTGAAGGAGAACACCAGGTAGAGCAAAGCCCAGGACAGAATGATGATGTAGGTCATACAGCTGTAGAAAAGGATCAGCTGTCCACCATAGCCAATACCTGCAGGGCCACATTTGGTGGTTATAGACAATCATTATGAAAACCTGACCTTCTCTATTTATCCATTACCCAAACTGCTTCACAGTCAGGGCCATGGAAACCTGACTGACCAAAAGTTGCCACTAAGAGCTCATTTATGCTCTCTGTTAGATACGGAGATGGACAGTGCCTTCTGTTGTACTCTGCAGTCATTTTGTCATATTTGTGCACATTTTCTGAAAGCTTACAGAGATTGTGGGGGCAGTTTAGTGTAGCTCAAGAGAGATTTGACCACAGGAGATGGCAGACATTTAAATAATGGCAGAATGAAATAAATTGGTAATATATAGTCTTATATAATAATATATCGTGAAAATAGTGGGAGGAATTCTCCATCCCCATGTTGGGATGTATATAATGGCCATCTAAATGTACAATATTAAACTGAGGCACTCTAGGATTTTGCACAACTCGCTTTGGAGCAACAAAACACTTAATACAACTTTTTTCACATATCCAGAAGTCCTCCTCATGTGTGCAATACCAGTGGAGTTTCCCTTTAAAATAAACATTTAGCAGCACAACACAACTTAAGACCCCCCCCCCGCTCTTGTTTAAATATTAATAAAAAAAAATTGGTATTAGGCCCACAGAGGCCATGCAGTTGTTAGCTTGTTAATGTTTGCCCTGTACAGACATCCATGACGAAGCTCTGATATGAGGGGTTTTCAGAGATATTTTTTAGTATACTCTTTCTCTGTGAAATAAAAGGGTTTCACTCTGATGTCCTTGTGTGTGAGTCCTTTTGCTCCCCTTGTCATTTGTCAGTTTGTCGTCACTCCCTGTGCCAAAAAGTCTGCCTGTTTCCAGGGTCTGTTTCCCAGTCTTTCATTGTTTCTACATCTGGTTTGATGGATCTTTGATGCATGTCTGTTTTTTGGACTGCTTGCTGTAAGTTTTTGTTTTTTTTAAATAAATCAGCCAAATCATCCTGCTGCCTTATCTATTAATTCTGCATTTAAGTACAAACATGCTACTCTCAAATTGTGACACAAGGTTCTCTCCTCAGTGGCGTTGTCACAACAGTACCAACCCCTCTCAGTCCACAAAAGAAGCCAATAATATAACTACCAGCTACGTCTGGAGCTAATAAATCACTGAGAGTGTTTTCAGCATACCTTCTGCCAGTGGGCATAGCTTCCTCCACATGGTGATGGCGCCCTGCTGGGTGTACTGGCCTATAGTGGTCTCCAGCAGGAACAGGGGTACGCCACAGGTCACCACAAATACCAGATATGGCACCAGGAATGCTCCTGAATTTACAAAGTATACAACAATGTATACATCTATCACAGATTAAGAATAACAGGGAGTTAGCATCATATTTGCTTACCCCCTCCATTTTTGTAGCAGAGGTAAGGAAACCTCCACACGTTGCCCAGTCCGACAATATTTCCCGCCACAGCCAGGAGAAACTCCACCTTACTGGCCCAGTGTCCTCTCTCCTCCACCTTCGCTTGCTTGTGTTTTCTTGCACATTTTTTATTCATCATGCCCAAAAGCTCAGTCTGAACCTGATTGTCCTCTTCATTTACATGCTTTGTGTCCAGGACCTTCTATGCTTTTTTATTCACTACTTACTGTGTTGTGTAATAAGCAACTGCCTGACAGTTAATGAGTTCTCAGTTGAAATGAATAATCTCCAGGATGAGCGTGAATTGCAATCTCTGAACTGATTAGAAAAGTCCACATTTCAATGTCTTTTTTGATCAATATGCTGGGTGGACATTTTGAGCATATCTGAATATTTGGAGGGATGTGTTCCCACAATATGTGTTATAATTATTGCCTTGAAATGATTTAAAGGATGTTGAAATAAATATTTTGTAGCAGGCCTACATCAATCTTAACTGAATACGTAGCCAAATTATAAGAGAGATGACAAGACTGTTAAGCATCTGTTTTGGAGTGGAAAACCTGCGACTGAAGAGAAGTACAACCAGTTGTTTATCTACATAACATGGGTGTTTTTGTTAGGGAGCCATAGCTGTGTTTCCAGCCAAGACTGTGCCACTAAAAGCAGGTATTTTAAGCCAAAACGTGATCTGTTCCTAACCATAACCAAGTGGCTTTTGTGCCTAAACCTAACCACACAAGTTTCAACATATCCACAACATAATGACTTACAAATGTAAGCTAGCTAAGTTTGCGGAAACATACAATGCTAACATTTATTCTGGTGATTGGGTTGTATTTGTTGAATTCATATTTTTTGTACTGTGTCTATTCTTACTTGCTGCTCCATTTTATGAACCGCGGAGGTGAGAGCTCATAACCCCGATGGAGGTGTGTTAGAGCAGTGGTTCCAAACTGGTGGGTCACGGGTCCATTCTGAATGGATTTGCAAACATGTCAAGTTTGTAAGAAACACAATTTATTCTTAAGCACAGCGGATTTCAGGCACAGAGTTTTTATTGTGAAGTGCTGTGTCCTACTGTGGACTCAGTGAATAATGGACAGCTACTTAACAGAAATAGCAAACTAGCTTGGCGACATGGTCAAACCCAAGTATGACACTGAATATATTAAACTGTGTGGACCTTGAACTAATGGCTAAGGAGAAATCTGGACCCCGTGGCTGGACCAGTTGGGAACCACTGTTAGAGTACTTTATTACTTTGATTCACTCATGCATTAAAAGGCTCCCATCAATAAAATCATTTATGTTCTGATTATGGGCTTCTGTTTATCGCTGTTGCAAATAGTTAGGCCTTTATGTCCTGTAAACTGTGCCGTAAAAAAATAAACTTAATCTTTGTAATGATCCACATTTACTTTATGATTGTTCATCTCCATTTACGGCAGTTTCCAACATTGCTTTATACATTTTTTTCCATGAGGTCCACCTGAATTGTATCATTACCTGGCTGAAAAAGTGCTGTCCAAAATTCTTCACACCATGGCTGCAATATATTCTGTGTGATATTATATGTGCGGAAATCTCAGTTGCAAATAATTTATTGACAGTATTAGTAAAATGATTCAATCTTTATTTAGTGCACCTTGATTAGAAATTACAGTAGTAAGCACATACTCCACAATTAAGAAAGACACATTGCTTTGCATTAAGTGCACTCACTGCAAACTACTTCTTTACTATATACTTTTTTTCAGTTTTATCTGTTTACGCCCTCCAAAAAAGAACATTTTACAAACCTAAAATCCAGTGATCAACACATAGATTTGTTTGACCTGCAAAACATTTGTAACCACATCGGCCTAAAGCAGAGAAAACCAGAGCAGACCCAGCAACAAGTAAAAGACGTCTGTGAGCCTAATCCGTCCAGCTCCACTGGTCTCTGTGCTCCTGTCTCTTAGCTGCCTCTGCTGGCCGGACATTAGATGGCAGCGCTTCATGTTTCCTGCTGTGTCCCACACCAGCAGCTCAGCCTGAGCAGAGCAGCAGCTGGACGTGTACCTCACCCACAGTGGCTGAGATGAGCCCGAAACCCATTCAGATACATTCAGAGGAGGGTCTCCTTTCTCTAATCTGGCGTTGTGTTGGTGATGATGGTGGTGATGGCCTCCACTGGTTGTCTTGTCCCTGTGGGCCTCTCCCAGGCTGTCCTCTGTGGGCATGGGGCTGTGGAATAAAGTCATAATGCCCTCACCCTTCTGCAGCTGGAGGGCAGCGAGGCCAGAGCCCCTGTCTGACACGACCAAAGATACACTCCAGGTAGATTCATTGCAAATGGAAGGACAGGTAGACTGTACTCGTGCAGCGGAGCAGGATGGTGGGGACGTGTCTGGATCCTACAAGACAAAGAGGAAGTGATGCCAGTTGTACAAAGAAAATTCAATAAACAAAGTGTCCAGTAAGATGAATTATTGGGACTAGTTCTCAGTGAATGCTCACCGGAGGGACCACAGTCAAGTAAGCCACTGCATAATTTGAGTCTGGAGAGTCAAGAGCGCGCACAGTGAGCGTGAGGGTGACAGTAGTTCCTGCCTGAGCTGTGGCTGGAGTGTAGAGGTCCACCTGACCATGGAAAGACCCTTGTTCTGCAACATGGAACCTGAGGAACAGAAAATGAATCTTAAATAACAAAAAATATTCCCATAGTTAAAATTCTATGCTTCATTATAACACTTCTCAAAAGATAAGAAATATTCTTTTCAAATATAACATTCATATGAAACACAAGTCTTTCTGTTCACCTAGAGGCTGAGCAAGATTTTCTTTTGTGCAATACCTGTGAGGTCCTCTCTTATGAAGATATCCACAATCGTCATCGGCAGTCAGACTGAAGAGTCGGGCCGGGCCATGGTTCAGGATGTCAAAGTCCACCATTGTACTGTGACCAGGTACCAGGCGGGGAACAGACAACACCTGAAGAGACAGAGAGATGCAAACTAATTGAGATTATCACAACAAAAGCAAGAGAATTTGAGGTACATCATTGTGAAATTGTATGAATTTTCCATTGTTACTGATGAAGCAGCAGCAGTAATTGATTATTTTGTCCACGCGGGGGCAGCAGAACAAGCTGTAGACACAAACTAACACAGGGTTACTGTACAGGAAGTGCATTTATTAGTCTCCACTCTCTCCTGAGGGAAAATGTGACTCTTTAGCTGTTAAATGCTCCACGAACTGTTAGTCGATTAGGATTGATCACAGCTATGGTGTCTGTTACATCTACTGAACCAAATCAGTAAAGTTGTAGGTCATAAAATAAAAGCAATGACCTAAAAGGTGCAGCCTGAGTCTTGTTTAGCATTACCTGTATCTGAACATGAGTGGGCTGAACCATCTCTGTAGAGACCCTCTCCAGCTTGTTCCCTCTGCTGTCTCGGCCTGTTAGTCGAACACAAAAGGGGACTCTGGGAATAGAGTCCATCCATCCCACAAGCTCCTCTACAGAATAGGATGATGAAGACGTGGAGGAGGAGTTCAGCTTCACCTGCTGGAGGCTCTCCCCGTCAGCTCCCAGCAGCGTCACGTGACTGAAAGATGCCTCCTCCTCATCTGGAGCCAGGCCTGTCACAGCCAGCACCAGAAAGGCAGGGACACCTGGGAAATTAAATAAGAAACAAAGTTTGCTAAATGACAGGCACATTCCTGGTTGGAAGACTTACTGTACGCTGTCACTGTACAACACAAATCATATTCGAAAATCTTTCACCTGCTATTGGACTACCCTTCACTCTAGCCAGACCTGGGTGTGTCTCATTCGTTAAGGTGGCAAAGTAATACAGGAAATCTACACTGCTGTCACCTGTGGGTGCAGAACAACAGACAAACATTTGCCTCGTTTCTCAATTCAAGTGCGGTCATGTAATTATCTGTCAGTGGATTGGCTCTATGTCAAACATGTTTTTACTTGTTTTACCTATCACATTGAATGTGAGGTGTCCGTCACTCTTGGCTTGGAGTTTCCACTGGCCTGGCTGTAAAGGAGGAAGCAGGCTGATGCGGTACAGACCCTCGAAGTGCTCCAACTCTGCCAGAGGGCCCTCCTCGCTCAGCAGAGACTGGCCTTGGTCTAACAAGCAGAGGAAGATGAACACCTGGGCTTAATTATTTATTCAAATGCAAAGATGGGTAGTTGTATTGAAAGGCTGCACAAGGAAGTACAAACTGCAGTTCACATACTGTAAATCCCAAAATAAAAAATGACTGCCTGGACACAAGATAAGATAAGCCTTTATTGATCCCCAGAGGGGAAATTCAGCTGCCGTTAACGGTTTATAAACGTATAACTGACTGTTACCTGATGGGCTGGTGAGGATACACTCTGTCAGGATGCCAGTGACATGCAGTGTGACATTTTTTACTGAGCTGTCAACTCTGAAGGAATGGGAGGACATCATCTCTTTGTCACTTTCCACGTGGAGGAGGGTCACCTGAGGAGTAAAAAGGAGAAATGTGCTGGTTATCTGGAGAATAAATCACATGTTTCCACTTCACAGAAATGTTAAGCGTCTACCAATCCACGTCTACCAAGAAATCCATATTTCTGTAATAAATATGGATCACAAAATGCAACTTGTGAATAATTATTGCCAAGTACTTCAGCTTCCCTCAGCTTCACAGAACATTTTAGCATGTTTCAGTTCATTGTGTACAGCCTGCAACTGCTTTGCTTCTCTCAACCTCATTTTCAGCCACAACAGGAAGCTGTTATGGTAGTTGTATGAGCTCCTAGACAAATTTATATTCATATAAATATTTTGGCAGTGCAAAAAGACCTGTCACTGTAGTCCAAAAGCCAGGCCCTTAACATGCCCCCAGTGCCCTCCCCTCTTGTTTAAATCTATTTTAAATGGAACAATTGATAGTGGACTATGGGGCCCGCCCATCCCAATAATGATGTGGCTCAGTTGCTGGGACTCCCACAGTGGGTCCCAAGATGAATCTGAAGGGTTGCGAATAAGTAGGGAAAGAAAAAACCTCTTAACATCACAAGCCAGCAAAATTTGGAACCACTGAAGCCGTCTTTACTTTAGGAACTTATTTGTTTTGGTTCAGCTGCGTAGAAAATGATGATGATGTACCTTGTCAGCGGCTGTGTTATCCTCCACTATGGTAGAGACCCTGTGGATGTCAGAGTTGGTGGTGAATATTGTCAGTCCCCCTGACAGGGAGGACAAGGATGAGTAGAGAGCGAAACGGTCAGGGGACAAAGGTTCCCTACTTATGCTCCTCCTTCTCCTCCTCCTTCCTCGGCTCGCTGATGTGTAGTTGGGGTCCTCAGTGAGGAGAAATGTCACCTGTTGGAGAAACATCTCAAAACATGACCAGTGGCTTGTGCTAAAACATGACTTGTTTGACTGCAGTCCCCCTAAGACAGTATGTAAGACACAAGATGGGCGCCATGCTGAGATGCAAGTTACATGCTACTCCACTTCCTAATCACTATCTGCAAACATAGATAACTTCTTCCTAATTTGTAAATTAGCTGCACTGTAATGATGTGTTTGAATTGGGAATGTCATTATGCAAAGCTTGTTTTTTTGTTAATCGGAGTTGTTACATTCAAATGTGTTTTATTTAGATGAAGAGAATCAGAAAATGTCCCCACAGATCACAACCCCATGTGTGCAACACTGAAGATAATGTAGCTTTGATTAGAGAGGGATTCTCATTATAATTAAAACCTACCTTGCTTTGTTTCTCAAGTGCGAGGGCCTTGACCGCATCAAACAAGTGGGCATCTTTCGGAGAGGCGTCAGTGAATACGAAGATCTCTGACAATGGTGGACTGTGAGTGAGCGCCAGCTGAAAACACACAGCAAGATGGTTAATTAGCTGCCATGTGTCAGAGTGCATATGTGCTCACATGCTCACACACACAGCTGATCACTTAAATATAAAAAAAACAAAACAGCATCTTAATTTACCTGAATGGCAGAGAGACACATCTCTGGTTCGTCTCCTCCTCCCAACGCCATGAGGTTCTCCATGTATTGCATAAACTGGTTTGGGTCATTGCTCTCATACACTGGTCCAAACTCTGCAGGGTATAGGAGATAGAGATGTTAGACTTCAGATGTTAGAGTAGTACTCCATAGTGACTTAACCATAAGAAGGAGAGGGTGGACCGACGCCAATCAGCCTGTCAATCATTCACAATATTGTCAAGTGCATCTTGGTTGCTGTCAGGTGGATTTTAACGGCACCCACACTCTTTGAATTTCCTCTTTTAACGATGTCTTAATATCACAGGAGCTCTTGAATTGTAATTGTAACTACCCTAAACTCAAGCTGATTGTTACACACTCACTTGGGTCATGGAAGGGCACAAGCAGAAAGGTGCCAGGCTGCCCAGGGCTGCGGGCTCGACTCTGGATGATAGAGTAGGCCCGGAGACGAGCAGCAGTGATCTCCTCAAACATGCTGCCTGTGGTGTCAATGACAAACACCAGTGCAGGGACCTGCTTCACACTGAAGAGCCTGTTGAAGGAAGTTCAGAGGGAAATGAAGACATACTTTGTACACTCAACAGCTTGAAATCATTAAATAATATGTTGTTAAACTGAACAAAAACCTAACCAACATTTGTCACAAGCTACCTGAGGAAGGTTTTATGGCCCACGGTGTCTCTGAGGTCTCTCAGTACACTCAGGGTGGCCTCAGTAGCCAACCTGGCAGCTTCCAGGTGGAGATAATGGTGAGGGGAGAAGAGAGGTGAGGTGCTGTCCTTGTTGATGCCCCCTTTGGCCCCCACGTGGCGGCTACTGTCCAGAATACCTCCATGACTACATTTGCCTGAGGAAGAAATAATCAGTAGTGTAGTGGAAGTTTTGTAGAGTGATTTTCAAAAGTAAAAGCCATTTCAGTATTGCTTTTTCGGAAGAGTATTATTCCTATGCTTTTTTAGCAGGTCTGCAGCTGTTGGAGGCTGAGGTTTCACAGGCGTACCGTGAGGTTTTGGAGGGAAAGTACTGAAGTAGCCAGTGGTGAGCAGCTGGGTGTCTTGCTGTGTGTTTTTCAATCTTGGCAGGAGGTTGCCGCGACAGGTGGCACTGAAGCACTCCATACAGGTGGGAGTTTCTTCTGTGGACACAAAGGAAGAGGAGTTAGTCTGTTGTTGTTAGTGAGGCCCAGTAGAGCTCCAGATCATAGATAGATAGATAGATAGATAGATACATACATACATACATACATACATACATAGACAGACTAACAGACAGATCGATGTATGGGGTGAACTGATTATTTTGCTGGTCTGATAAGTTGTGTGGGAGAGTTTTATTTTGTGTTTTGTGTTTAGTGTTTAGTGACTTGTACCAGGATGAAATATTGAGGGTGAGAATGGAATCAATGAGTGAGATGTAAACCAAAGTTTAAATGTCCTTGCTGACATGAACAGTTCTGAGTTTCCTCAGCAGGTGGAGGCGCTGTTGTACTTCTTTGTGTACAGAGTCAGTGTGCTGTGGAGAGGACAGACAAGTGTCTATCTCTGTTCCAAGGTATTTAAAAGACGTTGAGAACGGTGATGAATCCCACGCAGGACACTAAAATAACACATGAATCTAAGGCTACAAGTTTGAACTTTTCAGACCCTGTCATGCTCCACTTGTTGCTTTCAGCGCTCTCCTCCCTCCTTAAGCTACATGCCTGCAGTATCAACAAGGTCTTCTGCAGACCTGTTTCACAGCGGTCATTACCATGAACAGCAGTCATAGTTTCTGCTGTTAAATGGCCAGCATATCTGTGTTGCCAGGTGTGGTTGCAGAACCAGTCAGATTGCTGCCTGTTTTAACTGCCTTTCCACCGACAAACCGCTGACCTTTGATATAGTCATCTTAGCTTTGAGTCAACCTGCCTTGCCTTTGTGTGTGCATTTGGGTCCACATAATCCTCCACCAGAAAATGAATGACAAATGCATTACTCTAACAATCATCAAGAAAGATAAAACACTGCTGCTGTCAAGGCCATCATTATGGGGTGCCGTTTGTAAAGTGGCTCACGCTGAAAATAACATCAACATTTTGCCACATTTAGCTTCAAACAATGTTTAAAAAAGTGTTGTGAATTTATTAACATTTAACACATTTATTAACACAACCTTTTACCACATTTACACCAATGTTTGTTAACTTAGAAATATATTAAATAGTTAAATCTAAATATTAAATGTGGCACCTAATGTTAAATGTTAAATCTAAATATTAAATCTAAATCTAAATTTAAATCTAAATCTGAATGTTAAATCTAAATGCTAAATATAAATCTAAATCTAAATGTTAAATCTAAATCTAAATCTAAATGTTAAATCTAAATGTTAAATGTTAAATCTAAATGTTCTGGGTGAAACTAAATATTTAGCTAATATGCAAATTCACACTGCCGGTCACTGGAAGTACCAAAATAAAAGCTCGAGATGGTCAGACTGTGTTTATAGAATCAAATAACGAATTAAAACCAACTTATCGGGGGAAATGAACACTTGAACATACATTAGTGTGATAATAACTACCTAAAATAACAAGAAACATGTTTGGAGAAATTTTAGCGTCCCTTCGGAGGGAATCACCTTGTTGTTTACAAATACTTTCGGGTAGAAAACCAGCGGAGTTTAGCTACATATATATATATGTATATATATATATATATACATATATATATATGAATATCTCACATTTTTCACGTCACTATATCACCATTTAGACTAATCTGGTGTTTGTAAAGTCTATAAACACAATGATTGAACAAACATTACTATCACGTTCTGATAATAATAACATGGTTATCGTAGATTAGTGGGGCTAACCGTTAGCTGTTAGTCCCGTTAGCGGTGTCTGTAATGACTCATTAACTCTAAACGGTCCGTGAAAAAAATATTTTTTTCCAGCGGATGTCTTAGTTACAACATGATTGAGCTAACTGGAGTAGTTTCATGTCGTATCCGACAACGGGAGGCATTTAACAGATGACGTCCTGATAGCTTTGCTGCTGCTGCAGCCACTGATGCTTTCTAGACATCGTAATTTCCCAAAACTGAATAAATACCACACATAGCAACACAAAACTGCTTTGCTAGCTCAAGTCAGTCATTACAGACACCGCTAACGGGGGTTACGGGGCTAACAGCTAACGGTTGTTAGCTTAGTTTAGGTTGTTAATCCCTCCAAAGGGACACTAACAACTCAAAGTACACGTCAAATAAAATTTCTCCAAACATGTTTCTTGTTATTTTAGGTAGTTATTATCACGCTAATGTATGTTCAAGTGTTCATTTCCCCCGATAAATTGGTTTTAATTCGTTATTTGATTCTATAAACACAGTCTGACCATCTCAAGCTTTTATTTTGGTATTTCCGGTGACCGGCAGTGTGAATTTGCAGATTAGCTAAATATTTAGTTTCACCCAGAACATTTAGATTTAACATTTAGATTTTGATTTAGCATTTAGCATTTAGATTTAGATTTAGATTTAGATTTTATATTTAGCATTTAGATTTAACATTTATATTTATATTTATATTTATATTTAGCATTTAGATGTAACATTTAGATTTAGATTTAGCATTTAGATTTAGAATTAATATTTAGATTTAACATTTAACATTTAGGTGCCACATTTAATATTTAGATTTAACTATTTAATATATTTCTAAGTTAACAAATATTGCTGTGAATGTGGTAAAAGGTGACGTTAATAAATTCACAACACTGTTTTAAACATTGTTTGAAGCTAAATGTGGCAAAATGTTGATGTTATTTTCAGCGTGAGACACTTTACAAATGACACCCCATACATCATCTATGTTGACTTTGATAATCATGACATACTGCAGTAGATAGAGATCCCTGGATTATACCACAGAGAAAAGAACATGTCAAGATGCTGAGAATAAAAACAATACTGTATACATACAGTATGACTCACACTGTGTTACTGTACAGCAATACAAGTTGGCATATCATGAACATATGTACAGCAACTTTTAAGAGACTCCCCAAATACTAGCTGCTAATCACATTTTTGTTTTTGTGCAGCCATATCCGCTCTTATAGTTTGACCATTATCACAATATATACCACAATACACAAATTATCATATCAAACATATATCACTTCAGCTAATGTTCAAAGCAGTGAACATACATCTTTCACTGTTATGAGGTATAAGCTGAAGTTTTCCACATCTGGAATACCACATCCGGGCTCCTGGGCTGCATTACATAAAACCAAACTCTTCATGAACATAAAACTGAACGCTAAGTGACTAATGTTGTTAAGACATCCTATATATTATACTGTATTTATTTAATTATTTATTCAAACCATTTTTACGAGAGACCAGTTCACAAAGTTATAACCCTTTTCTGTGCACTAGGAATAGACAAACAAAACTAAGTCTTAAGATCTCAGACTGTAGCTACAGTCAGATCTCTGTTCAATCAAAGTATAAATGTACAAAGGGAGTTTACGCAGTATGGCTTTATAAATGAACAAATACCAGTGACTGAGCCTACAAAAGGTCAAAGACGGCAAACCAGCCCTGGAATAAAGCGCACATTGATGAGTCAGGGCTTTATGATTTGTAACAAATAATAGTGCACTATAATATGCAGTATCTGACATGTGCAAACAATGTGCAGGTGCATTCACGTTCAACAGATCACCATAATCCAGAACCAGTAAAAACGTAGTACTGGCAGGACTTATTTCTGAAATAAAACCCTAACTTCAGCCTCAGCCTTTTAAGAGAATTATCAACCCACATGCCTGTAACAAGCGACAATCTCTGACTTCTTTCCCTGAACAGTAATAACATCAAGAGCATTCACAGGAGTCTTTCTAGCATTTGAGAAATGCATGTATAATCATGATCTAATTCTGCTGAAATTTGATTATCATCTCTCAGCCCTATGATCACTTTTTAATGTAATGAAGTGGGTGCTAGTGTAATTATAGATGTTTAAAAAATTACCATTAGCCACAGGGATGGCAGGCTCCTCTGGCTGCAGCAGGTGGAGGTAAATGACTGGCTGGCCCATCTCAACCCAGTTACTGTGGCTGTAGAAGTCCTGGCATAACAGAAGTTTGAAAGACACAGCATTACTTAATATTTGCCAGCACATTAAATTAATTGCCATGCCAACATTTGAGCCATTTCAACATACCTCTTATAAATGAACTAAACTAAACAAACAAACATCACGACTGACTCAACTCTTATGAGTGAATGCGTTTTAGTGTTCAACACTGTAATTGTTTGACATTTGCATTTATTTATTAATTTATTTTTTAAATGTGTTAAATAAAATAAAGAAAATAAACTTCTGCATTTAAAACTGCTATTGTATCTATTGTCATGGTCATATTTTGTTGCCCTGTTACCTGCAGGGAGTGAAATAGCTGGCCCAAGCTGTGACGAGCACTCTGGTACTCTTTGGCTTGTACTGAGAGCAGCATCTGAGCCCAGAACTGCCGTAACATCCTCATGGCACTTTCCACACGCTCTGAATCAAAGTGGTACACCGGGTCAGACCTGGTGGAGCTCAGGAAGTCCATGGCTGCATTGGACTTCACCACCTCTCCAACAGCTCTCCAGAAACCACGGCCCAGTCTGGTCTGGGAGGGATAGAGGTGGATTGGTTATCACTAGAATGATGTAGTTCAGTGCGCAAATATCACAATGTAATATAAACACAGAAAACAGCTCATTTTTTTAATCTCTCATTAACCCATCTGTGCAGTTGTAGAAATCCTTTATATCTGAATGTACAGTTAATATCTTGACATCAGCTCACCCGCTCCTCTGCATAGTTTGCTTGGTGTTTTTTGGTGGCCCTCAGAGTCTCCATGGTGACATTGAGAATAGCTTGCTCTGTGATGTACTGGTGTGTGTGTGAGTCCCAGGACAGCGTTAACACTCGAGACCAAAAGTTTGGGAGGAAGCCCGTGCATGGTAAAGCCAGGAGGAGAAGGTAAGCGAGGATAAGCCAGTGCCTCTGCTTTCCACTCCCTTCCCATATTCTTCCTCTGCCCTGTGACATCATGTCCCGGAGACGAGCTGAGCAGGTCACATCATACCTGCATGTGAAAACGAGTGTTGCCATCAGTTGCAATACAAAATACACTGTATAAGGTACAATTCCAGTGAGAAGTGATCCAGTCACTTCCTTCATTTTACCGCATTCCCCTTTTACCTCCTTGTAAAGTTGCTATGTTGACAAACAACTCACACATTGAGCAGACATGGACATGGACACCGATGAATGGAAGTCCAATGTTAAATGTCCTTTAAGTGTGCACTCAGTTAATTCCAGTCGCATTTGCTGAAAACAGCTGCCTGCTGCTGCTGAGCGGTAAGATAACAGAAACAGTTAAGTTGAAACCAAAACAATGAGCTAAAATATGCTGAAATGCTCCACAGAGCTGAGGGTTGTCACAGCTCAAGTTTCTTAGGTTATGTTTTTTATTTCATTTATTCATTCATGTTGTTTCCTGTTTTACTTTGAAACTCACATCTCCTCTGGTTTCAAATCACTTCACTTCCTGCCTCTGTGTGTTTTCCCTCCCTTTTGATGACTTCACCTGTGTGTGATTGTCTGTCCCGCCCTGATTAGCCTCACCTGTGTCTTGTTATCCTTCCCCTCACCAGAGTATTTAGTGTGTGTCTTGTTTTCTCTCGGTGCCAGTTTGTCTTTGTGTGTCTAGTGGTCCAGCATTTTGTTTCCCTGTGTCCTTCTCTTGTTTTTTTGGATTTAGCCTGTTGATTAACTCTGCCTCATCCCTGTTGGATTTGTTTGCCTCCGCTGATAGTCATTCTGTGTACTAAACCTACCTTTTGACCAGTAAAGACTGTGTTATTTTACCCTAACTGTCTCCACCATTGCGTTTGAGTCCACTCTCACCTGGTTCACCAGTTGTTAGATAAGTAACCACAGAGTCAGGTGATGATAATTAGTGGGTTCATCATCATAGACAGAACTTGTCCCATTACCCCATAATTATTTGTGCATATTGAAAAGTGCTGACGAGAGAAATGTTAATCTAATTTCACCTTAAAGGGACAGTTTGAGCTTTTCTGGATTGACACTTTAGAGGCCCTTCAACCTACAGACCTTAATGAGGATTTTGATACAACTGTTAAGCTGTAATCCAAGATGTTTCTCAATTTTCTTTTTCTTTTTAACAAATTTGGGATCTACGATTTATGATGATTCTCACCTGATACCCTTTCATAACCCTATGTTCTATTTGTGTTTCAAGATCAGTTTACTATGTGATGCAACTGTAATTTGATATTATGTTTTAAGGTGCTCTGTGATTGTAAATGTTTTTCTGTTTTCACTGTGTTCCATCCCTGTTTTATATTGTGGTACTGTATGACAAGACATATATTGATTCCATTTCTATGCCTTTCAGTTACGGATTAAGAGAGAGTGATTTTATTTTGTTATTGAAAATTGTAGAGGCAGATCATTTATCATTTTATACTAAAGGTGAAAAATAGGTCAGGTACACAAGGTTTAGGAAGCAGGTAGTCAAATATCAGATTTGGCAGCAAAAATGATCCATAAGAGGTGTTTTGATCATTTGAGTAGTTTGTGCGTAAGTCAAGCCTTGGGAGGTTAAATGAGGGAGAACGTTCTGGGTTAGGGTGACCTGACTGTTGGGACGGATGTGCCAAGTTTCGTAATAGAAACGGTTGTTTTTGCTAGACAGACAAAGAAGATAGAAAATATTGACACATGAAATTCAGCTCTAGGAATAAGTAGGAAACCAGGAGAACTTTGGATACCCAGAAAATACGACCCAAGCGTGTTCACACACACACACACACACACACACACACACACACATACTTCATACAACCCCACTTCTAAAAGTCTGAACTATCCCCTCAAGTTGTTTGTGAATGCTTAATTTAGTTATAAAGCTATAGTTGTTGCCTGTAAGACATGTTGAAAATGTTAATTCAAACATTAAAAGACATTTAGCTGAACTGAACAATCATTACTGAATGAACTCATTAATAAGTCCAGATTTTATATTGTGAAAAGCATTTTTCACTTCCTAAATGGATGAATATGAAATGGCCTAACCCCAGTTCTTGAGTCATGTTTTGTGCAAATTTGATCTGTTTGTGCTAATCATCCGTTTGTCCTTTACTGTCACCGTCCACTCCTCAACCCCCCCGACAAAAAACCCCACCTCTTCCTCAGCCTTGCCTGTACAAAGGCTCCTATTGTTCTTTGTCATCTTTATTCAAATACAATACTTTTTGTTCTCATAGTCTGTGCTTTCACAAGAGGGAGGCTGAAACAAAGCATGGGGCCTATAAACAACTGCTCCCTCTACTCTGCCAGCCTCCTTTGGCTGGCAAATAGGTTTTAACTGATTGGCGTGGTCTCTTAAATTGAGAGCACAAAGACTCCTCCTTTCACTCATCCTGCAGAAGTGACGCAGTATGAAAAACTCATACACTGATCATAACATTTTATTCTTTTTAACATATCTAATTAACATATATAACTTATGGTTCACTTAAAGTAACTTTTCATAATCTTGTGCTTTGTTTGCTTTTAACAAACTAAGGCATGTACAGTATATTGACTAGAACTTAGTGTCATACCAAACTTCCTCCCAGCACAGTGCACTAATGTCAACTACTGTGAGAACATGCAAACTATATTTTCACCAAGTGCAAAATAAGTTCATGCTGTATTACCAGACAACTACAAACTTTTGTCTAAAGTTGTACTTTCTGCTCAAATAAAAAAAAAAAACATGTACTCACCTCAGTTCATCTCGGTAGACTTGTGTTCACACACCACAGTGTAAAACAGAGACGTTACAGTCCTGTGTGTGTGGATGAGTGACACACATATACCTTCATATGACAACGTAGACCCTCACCGCAACCTGTCAGCAGAGGAAACTGTGCATAGTCTCACAGCATTCCTGTCTACGCAACACAATTAATGAGTCTTCACATTTGTCTGTCCTTGGGCTCTTGTATCTGGCCAGCTCCTCAGTAAGACATCCAACATATAACATCCAAGATATGAATGGAACAAGCACTTTGTTTAACTCGGATAAGAGTCTGGTTGGTGCTGAGTGCGTTTCTTAGCGTGGGGGGCACACCATGAGGCAGAAGACATCTCGTCATGGCTCCCCTACAGCCTCGTGCCCCTCCTTACCCTCCATTATTGCACGGTGCATTGATTGACCACAATAGGGCCGCATATATTACCAGCCGGGGTGTTCAGCTTAGGCCTTCCCCAACCCCCCGGCCCTCCACCCATCACTCTCTCTTCTCTTCACAAAACCAAAAAAAAAAACCAAAAAAAAAAACACTGCTTTTCACAACTGCAAACACTACAACCTTTTCCTCTCTCCTTGGTTACCCACATGTCTAATAGCAATGCTAAGAAGGACATCAGTTGCTAGCCAACGCTAGGGACAGTGTTGAACTTCAGTTTGTTGGGCTGAATGTAAAAGAAGAAGAGGTGAATGATTGTGGTACTGTTGAGCTTTGGTCTTCAGCTGCACAATAACACTTAAAAAACAAACAAAAAGACAAGAAGAAAGTTTGATGCAGCAACTGCTGTTTCACTGTGACACCTTTGCAAACCACAGAAAGTCTGTCAGGTTTTTGTATTCATCGAATGAATGATTCAGAAAGTGAAAGTAAATCAGTGGGAGGCTTGACCACGCAGAATCACAGCACCACACAAGGATACATGAAAACAGTTAGATAGGGTGCAATGCATGTAACTCCATGAGTGTGGGTGGAAAAGAAAATCCAGTCCAGGAACTACAGTGTTTAACCTCCCAGTTCACTGGAAGCTCGCTGCAGATGAGGTTAGAGCATATTTCCTGTTCACCTGTGGTAACCTGTTGGTTTCCGTGTTGACAGTTTCTCAGACTAGTTTTCCTGCAGACAATAGGTGACCCAGTTTCACCACATCAACCATGTACAAATTATGTACAAGACACACTTACTTATTAATCAGATTTGCTTTTATTGTATAATAATAATAATAATAATGAGAAGAACTTGATTTTAAGAGCACTTTTCAAGCTGAAAGCACAAACTGCCTTCCAAGAAGAAGAAAATACAAAACAAAAGTGGTACTAATAAAACATAAGCATATACATATGTCCTACTGTTACAACCCAGCTCGCAGAGGAAAGGGAAGTAACACAAAAAAACCCCAGATGTTAAAGGTAAGGCAGTTTATTGCAACTCAAATGAAGGAAGTCTGGTTAACAAAAACTGAGAACAAACCAAGGAAGAGGGCCGGTGGGTGCTGTTTAACTCAAAAAAACAAATAACAAAAGGAGGACTCACTCAGAGTTTAATCTACAATCTAATCGAAAATAAAGGGAAAACAAACTCTGACTGTCTAATGCAGCTTTTAAAACAAACAACAACAAAACAGCACCCCTGCACCTAGTGTCTCTATACAGGCAATCATCTAAGTGTGGATAGAAATGTTTGGAATCAGTCAAAAGGTTAGCAATTTTAACAACCTGGCCACACTTCAAAAGTTCACAAAAATCTACAAAAGCTTATGACAAGCTACAAATGCTATCAGTGGGCTAACCAACACAACACAAAGTCATCAGGCAACGAGGCAAGCTGCCACCAACAGTCAGCAGCCGATTGACAGACTGGCAGGACACTTATAGATGACGGTCTTGATTGAATGGCTGGGATTGGTCCACTGCACCTGTGCCGCACCAAACAGGGACCCAGGTGAGCTGTGGACTGTGCAGTCAGAAGCAGCAGAGGCCGCACCAATCAGAACAGAGCAGGTGGAGCTTCTGAGTCTAGTGGAGGTGCAGGCAGCTCCGCACACAGAGGGAAAAATTAGTGTTGCATACACACACACACACACACACACACACACACAATGAAGGTGGAAAAAGTGGCAGCCGTAACACCGACAATCAGCCAAAACATTAAAACCACTGACAGGTGAAGTGAATAACTTTCATTATTTTGTTCCAATGCATTGTTCTGCTGGTAAACCTTTGGTTCTGGCATTCATGTGGATACCACCTGACATGTTCCACCCACTCAAACACTGTTGTTGGTGGCAGATCCATTTAGTCCAGTGGGTTGTGAGGTGGGGTAATGGCACGTGTCACAGATGCTCATTCAGATTGGGATCTGGGGAATTTGACTGCCACTGGGGAGTACTGTTGCCATGGGGGGGGGACATGTCAGGTGGTACAGAGCCAAAGGTTTCCCAGCTGAACAATGCACTGGAACAGTCAGTGTCAGTGGTTTTAATGTTTTGGCTGATTGGTGTGCACCTGCAAGCATGAATACATATACAGATGGCTGCATACATACATACACTCCCATACACACAGTAGGTCTATCAACTGTCAGGAAAGGCCAATCTGTAAAAGTACGTTTTCAGACGAGATTTAAAGACATGAACAGAGTCAGCTGATCTGATGCCCAGTGGGTGGCTGTTCCAAAGCCGAGGAGCAAGAACTGAAAAGGCTCAATCAGTTGCCAGTGCCAGTTCACCTCCTGGGCACCGCTGAGGCTTTGTTTGGTGCATACAATGAACATATGAAGAGGAAATAAAAATAAAGACAAAGTTCTGCAAAAGCCAGGGCATGTCATTCTGAGAATACTCTCAGAGCTCCTAACTTAGCCTACAAATTTTTTATTAAGGATTCATAGCTTAGAAGTGATGCAGTAAAGTTCTCAGAGCAACTTTGAACAAGGAAGTGACAGAAACTTTTACCTTAGTGAGAAGGTGTGGTTGAACCTGTTACTAGGTGTGATGCATTCATTTCATTCACAGACACGACCCTTTGTGAGCCTGCAAGGTGGGGACACCCAGTGGAAATTAGATAAACTTCTGACTGTAAAAGTGTTCTCATTGTTTGTGTGATGGCTACTGTTGGAAGGTTGAGACAGATCAAAGTCATCACTGTTGCATTTTTCCAGTTTTCCAAATACCTTGGTGTTGTGATTATTTTATCTCTGGCGTTATAGCATTAGGTAGAGAATGTGTGTGTACCCCTGATGAGATCGACCACAAATATCATCCCTGCACAGTCTAATCTGTGGCATTTCATTCCAGTGTTTGGAGAATAGCCTATTTCTCCGACCTCTTAGTGTTTCAACCATTTTCTCCTCTGATAAAAAACTCTAAAGCCTCTTTAAAATCCTCCTCCTTGCTCCTAACAGTTTTTCACCTGAGGAACTCTTTTGAGGTCTAATATGTTTTGTGAATAACTTTTATCTTAACAAGAACCTGGTCTTTCAGGGTAAATTTATGTTTTGAACATCTTACTAAACATGTCCAATCATGCTTTTATCACCTCAGAAACATTGCTAAAATAAGATCTTACTGATTTTAATGACCTTTTATTGTCTTGATTTTAACTTGGCCTTCCTTATTTTATCTTTTACTAGATGATATTTTATGACGTTATTTGTTTTATTCTTGTGTTTTTGAAAGGTGATATAAAAATAAAGTTTATAATTATCATTATAATTCCGAGAAAACAACAAAAACATAACAAAAATATGAAAAAGATACTATAAAAATGCTTTAATAAATGTGTACAGTGACTCTTGGAGTGAAAAAGCTGAACATTTCTGTGCAGGATCTGCAAAAATACTGATCAGGTGATGGACCAAAGTTCACAGCACAGAGAATATGTGCAGTGCACAGGGATAACAGTCTGATATCAGCTTTGCACTTAATTTTAAGTATGCTTTATAAACTTTTTTTCTTTAAATCTTGTTCACGCGAGGATAGGTGCAGGCTGCAGATGAGACTGCGCATGCGCACAGCGGAGACACTGCAAGTCACTGAGCAACTTTTGTTGCGGTTTCTTTTTTGATGGGAGTGGACATTTCAGGACGAAAACAACAGAATGCGCAGTCATTTTGATTTTTTAAAGCGTACAGAACCCGAAAAAACGACACATTGAGCCGTTTCTTTGTATTTGTTTCCTTGTTGAATGTGAAAAATCTGATGACGCCATCTACAGCTGTGCGCGTGACTCATGCTGAGCAGCATTCCGTGGTAAGCAGTTAGTGGGTGGGACAGGTGACAGGCAACAGGCCGGCAAGTGACGGGAAAACCTAACCCGTAACTTGTGGGCGTGGTTTAGGTTTGACTGCGTATCTCCAACCAGAAGCCTTGTGTATTATTCCTCTCCAGGCTCTCCTTCCTGCTCAGAGTGCACTTTCTTCTTACAGGTAGGCACCTGATATGTTGTTGTCATGACTGTAATATAAGTTGAATATATAAAGTAGACTAGTATAAAGGCCAGAATGTCTGTTATAGTGTAGGCTTATGTTAAACTAAGTGTTAAGTGTGTTACGCAATACACCAGGTGAACAGTGTGCTGATTTTTAAAGACTCTATAGAGGTTCTTCTCCGGTCCTCTTGTTGTCCACCATTTACACCCGCTGTCTTTTAGTTTCATGCAGACTCTCCCCTCACAGCAATTTCTAGCTGGAGTTAAAACAGACACAACCACAAGTTAAAACAATGTAAACAATGCAGATCCTCAGATTAGATTAGATTATTATTTATTTCGAACATGTAAACAGAAATGTCATAAGAAAAAAAAAGCAAACAAAAGATTCTCAAGACAATTTCGCAATTCGGTTTACATTTCCGAAAAGGAGTGGGAAGAAGTACATATTTATTTAATCCTATCCATAAATCCCTACTTCTGGGGCCTCATTTAAAAAGCTTGCTTATGCACAAAACGGGGCTTCCCACGCAAAGGTTGTCATTAGGCTCGTTCGAGATGAACTGCGCCTCTCCTGAAAAGTAGACGAGAGCAGGCGGCCGCAGCGGTGACAAAAAGCTGCGGTGAAGTCGGACAGTTTCCCGACAGTTTCCAGCAGCCCTCAGTCCGTCCTTGAAGTCACAGACACACTTACATTCTGTCTGGAATGATGTCAGTTCATTAAAAAAGTGATCAGACCCATATATCAGTTTGTTTTCACCATCATTCACACAACATGTTTTCTGTTCACAGAATAAACCTACAGATCAGACAAATACAATCTTAATCTCTAAAATTCAACAAAAATGAGTAGTTTATCTAAAACGTCATATTGTTGAGTCGGCATCTGAACCAATGAGCTGTTAGATCAGGTGAGAGCCAGGCGGTGCAGTCAGTGGAGAGCAACTGTAGCGCCTGGCTCTGAAAACTGCGGCCGCCTCGCTCTCGCGGTTTTATCGCCATCCACTTTTGTAATACGTCAGAGCAAGTCGGGATGAAGTCGGACACAAAACTAATCGGCATGCATTGTGCGCCGATCGCCGGAGATCGATTCTGCGCAGGACTGGCTCATCTCGAACGAACCTATTTATAAAAATAAACTTGGCGGGAGAATGTGCGCACCTGTAAGCAAACTCTGAGTCATGCCTGCCCACATTATGGAGACACTGGGAAGTGGCGACGCAGATGGCGAGGTGGAGTAGTGGAGTCAGATTTTTATTGATGTCTCACACAAATTTAATGTCATGCTATATCCATCTTAGATCCACGTTATCATTGAAATTAAATCCAGCAGCCTTATTTTGCACTTGGAGTGAGTGATAATTGTTTCATAAAAACGCTGTAAAATCCAACTCAAATCCTGAATTGAAATTCTTTCTAAATACGTATTTAATCCACACAGATCCACACATCCTCTAACGTCTCATTGTCCACTCTGTGAGCGCAGGAGGGGGAAAGGATGGCGCGACTGCAAGGAATATATTTATTTATTTAGCTAAATATTTCCAGTGCATTTATCATGTCTCGAAATACAGCCATTAAGCACAACCGTTACACTCATTTCATCAGGCCTACTTAGACATGTGCTGTTCATGACAAAACCGGCATGAAGAAACGTGTTCGCCTATTACATTTTCATCTTTGAATTGTATTTCAAATTACACGTTGTATTTTGGGACCGGGATACCACTGGTTCATGCTGTATTTCAGGCCTGGTGTCTGATCAGACTAATTGCCACAAACACATAAATGCTGCGGTGACCCTTGTGCGTAATTGCGCAAGATGGCACTGGCACATACTCCTTTTTGCCTCCACCTTTAATAAATGTGATTCTTTATGTCGCACATCAATGTCAAACATCCTCAAATTTAAAAGCAACACATTAACTACATGTTGGTAAAGGAATAGAAATATTTGGTCTACCTTTAGATCAGACCACTTTTTTTTTTCTGTCACTGTCCATGCAGTCCCACAGACACAGCTGACAGCATCACACATCAGCGCTGATGGGTTGCCACTTTTCTCGCTTTCTTTTATTAGTGATCCAGCTGCTTTGGCCACCAAATAAAATCTTTCTTCAGTCCTCCACCTCCTGTTAAAGGGTCTCTACCTCAGTCTTGGAGAAATGCCGTTTTTTAGTTTGTTTCTCACACCTGTCTCCGTGACTCACAACGAGAGAACACTCCCATGCCCGCTTATTTAAATGCAGATCGCATTCATGAGGTGATTTGCATGACCATTTATGGTTGAACTAGGGCGTGCAGAGGGCGGAATATGAGGCGGATCTGGGTGCGCACAACTCCAGGAGGTCTGTGATTTATAAAGAGAACATTGCGTGCAAGTGTGCGTGTGCACGGTTTTGATTATTTTTTGGCACGCCATTTTCAGCTTTTGGGCACACGTCAACTCTTAGTATGAATCCTAAGCACTCTTTTATAAATGAGGCCCCAGATCCCTTCAGGTTGTTAGGTAGGCTATCATGAACATTTATAATGATCTTTATTTACACGGTGTTTTCCAAACAGTTACAAAGTGCTTAACATGTCAATAATTAAAACAGACAAGACATGAAAACAACAACTTTTTAAAGAACTGATAAATACACTTTACTGTATAAACACTGAGGAAATAAAAGACAGTTTAAACAAACATAAAACTCAAGTAAAATCAGGAAAGGCTCTGCAAGAAAAGTATGTGTTAAGAAGAGACATAAAAGAGATCACTTCCTCGGGCAGACTGTTCCAGAGCCTCTGGGAGCAGACAAGACCTCTCCCCGAAGACCTCATATGATATGCAAGTTTTCAATTTCCTTTTTTTTACTCACACCCAGTGTATTCATACAAATGTGCATTGGGCTCTGTCTGTAAGTCTGAATAGTCATATTTATAGCCTTCCTCATCTACTGAGCTCACCCATACCACACTGTGTCACTGCCTGGCTAACTTAGAAAGCATAACTCATATGAGAACAATCATATTAGACTTATTTATATATCATTTATGTAATGCTTATTTGTATAGGGGCAAGTATGTAGCATACATAAATGCCACACACCACAGCAGCTAATTTGCAATACCCGTCCCTAGCTGGGCCTTAAGATATAAAAGACTGAGCAACAAGAACACGTAACAGTGCAAAGGACAAACAACAATAAAGATATGAACAGAAACATACAAGACACAAACTGCAATACATAATTAGCACCATAGAATAGGGAGCACCAAATTAGTGATGGCTGCATAACTGATTCCTCTTCAAAATCTGTTTCAGTTTGAGTTTGAAGTGATCGAAATCAGGATCCAGTTTCTGTAGGTAAAGAATTCCACATGTAAATTTCATGGACAGAAAAAGCTGTTTCACCAAATGAGGATTTAGACCTCCCATTGGCTGAGCCAGAAGCTCTAAGTGGAAACACAAGGTCATTGAGCACCTGAGGAGCCTGATTATGTAGGCATTTATGGATGAGTTTGAAATGAGCAAAATGAATGAAATGATCAAACCTTCGCCTCTGAAGAACATGCCAATGATGTGCTCTTATCAGTTTCCTGTCCAAGGTTTAATTGCTCAATTGTATATCATCATCAAAGGCTTAGTTGTTGTAGATGCTGCTTGTGACCAAGAGGTTTCACAGTAACTTAAATGTGAAGAAACATGACATGCATGAAACTGTTTGCAGCATGAAATGGGAGACAGTCTCTGATAAGTCTAAATGTATGTGTAATAAGTACAATAGTTGCTTTGCTGTTCCTTTTTAGAAAGTTTGATTTTACCTTTACCCTTCTTTCTACAGCACAACTTCCTCAGCAGTGAAACCTGTTGAACAAGCATGATGGTGAACTGCTGTGGTCTGCTCACAGCCAGTAAGGAACCAGGTACAGAGACTTCTCTTTATAACCACAAAATCTCACAGAGGACTGTCCTGCACACCTCTCCTTATATTGACTGTTCAACCACACTGGCTTGTCGTAACTAAAAACAGCTTTGAACAATACTGGAGGAACACTGCTTCTGTATTCTCTTGTGTGTATTTTTACAGTTTTCTTAGCACTTACTGTACATGTGCAAAATATGATTGTGGGTTTGGATTTGTTGGCTTGTGTGTGCTGGTATTTGTCCCTCCAACAGTGTGCGTTTAGGCCTCAGTGCCAGGAAGGGGCTTTTATACAAATATTTAAAACTGAATATACAGTGGACACATTTATGCTAAAGGGGAAGGATAGAAGCATAAATAAAATGTTTTCATAAAGTCTTTGTTCATTGTGTGTCCTTCTGTTTTTCTGTCAGTTCCTCTAAAGAGCATCGAGGTGGAGGTGGAGGTGAGGGACCATGTGGCTACAGTGGTCTCCACTCTGAACTATGAGAACAAGGAGGACAAACCAATAGAGGCAGTTTTTGTCTTCCCTCTGCCTGGAGATGCTGCTGTCTGTCATTTCAGTGCTAAGATTGGACAAAAAGAGATTGTAGCTGAGGTGAAGGAGAAACAGAAGGTAAGCTGGACAGCAAAGACTAAGTCACAATGGAGCTTAAAAACACAGTAAATGTTGCTCACATTTGTCGTCTGTACTCCAGGCTCGAGAGGAGTATGATGATGCACTGAGCTCCGGTCAGCAGGCCTTCCTGTTGGAGGAGAGTGAGCAGAGTCCAGATATATTCTCTCTGAGTGTGGGCAGTCTGCCTCCAGGAGAGAGCGCCTCCATCAGGCTGGAGTACGTCACTGAGCTGGCTGTGCAGGCTGATGACGGGCTGAGGTTTTGTCTGCCTGCTGTGCTCAACCCTCGCTACCAACCTCAGGGTAGGAAAACCAGCCAACACCTTCATCAGGGGGCCCTTAAGCCTCAGCTTAGTGCACACCACGCCTGTCCATTTATCCTAACAGTCACACACCCTGTGACTACAGAGCTCTTGCCCTTCAAGAGCTGCTTTTTACAAAGTCTGTCACACATTTAATGCATTTCTGTTGACTTTGGTAGTTCTGAAGAGGGCTGAGGTAGAAATGATGTGCTCACACTGACTCCTAGTGTTTTTTTCTATACAAATATCCTTTGGCCTTTGTCTGAAGTGGAGATAAGGGTCTGAATATTCATATTTATAGCCTTGCTAGCTGCATGGCTCAAGGAAATAAAATGTCATTCATTCAGTTGGTTTGATGTTGACTGAAATATCTCAACAGACATTTATGTCCCCCTCAGATGATTCCTTTAGTGGCACTAACAAGTTGGCATTTTTGGCTTTTCATGAAATGTCTTTAAAACTATTGGATGGATTGCCTTCCACAGATTGGTTCAGATAGCCATGTTGCCAACAATATGAAACTGAGCATCTTTGTTGATTCACTAACTTTTCTTCAAGCGCCACCAGCAGGTCAGATTTTACTGGTTGATGACCAGATACTTGCATCCCCATCAGCCTTAGCTGTACTTTATGTCAGTTGCCAATGTGTTAAAGGTGGTATACCAACACACGACTCCAAGATGGTTAAAATAGTAAACAGTATACCTGCTAAACACCAGCATGTTAGCATTGTCATTGTGAACTTGCTATCTTTAGCATTTAGCATTTAGCAGCACTGCTGTACCTGGACATGCTGACGACAGATCAGCTAGCATGGCTGTAGACCCTTAATGTTGTTTTTAGTTTTGCTGGTAACTATTATTTAGGTTAGGTATGTTCCTTCATGTACCGTCTCACTGATTGTTTGCCGGCGACCTGCAACAAAGACCTCCATCGAGAATCAAATCTTCAACGTTGCAGTTATGTGTCATGAACTTTACCCACTCAGCTACCAAGGCACTCCAGATAACAGCGCTTCTCACTTGTTCACAGGGAGTGAAGGGAGTGAAGTTGCCATTGTCAAGGTGACCTCTGTCCCAGCCTCTCTGGTGCCCTACAGTCTGTCTTTCTCTGCCCGAGTGTCCTCTCCTCGTCCAGTCTCTAAAGTAGAGTCCAGCTGTTCCCTGGATCCTCTGCAGTACCTCAACACAGAGCAAACCCAGGCCATGGTAGGTACAGTGCTGATGTGTCTGCTGTGTGTGATTGTTCCTCAGTACTGAGAACAAGATGTATATGACTTGATTTATATTTATGAGTGTGTTTTGTGAACTGCAGGTCAAGTTGGCTGCAGGACACAAGTTTGACAGAGATGTTGAACTGCTGATTTATTACAAAGATGCCCACCAGCCCACTGCTGTGGTGGAGGCAGGACAGGCGTCTGCCAAGCCTGGTGAGTGCAAATTAGTGAAGTGGTACTTTGCAAATAAACAGTTATTACCTTCAAAGTGATGTGATGTGTTAAATATAAGAGGTAATTATTTTTATTTTTATATAGCTGAGTCACATATGTTGTGTTTCAGGCACTCTGATGGGTGATCCAGTAGTGATGCTGAGCCTGTACCCTGAGTTCCCCCAGGCTTTGATGTCTTCAGTCGCCTCATGTGGAGAGTTTGTGCTCTTATTGGATCGATCTGGCAGTATGCAGGGAGAACGTATGAAGAGTGCCAAGGTATTCATCATTTGCTATTTCTATCATTAAATCCAGTGTCTCTCTCACACAGCAGCCTTTATTATCTTTTCTCTCTTCCCTGAAGGATACTCTGCTGCTCCTGTTGAAGAGCTTACCAATGGGCTGCTATTTCAACATCTACAGTTTCGGGTCCAGCCATGAACACATCTTCCCGTAAGCCTGTCTGTCATGTCACTCAGATCAACAAATTTGTTCCTGCCTTTGGTGTTAATGCTTGTACATATATTTTGTTTACTGGTGGCAGTAAGAGTGTGGAGTACAGCCAGGAGACCATGGAACAGGCTCTGAAGAAAGTTGGGGAAATGACGGCTAACCTGGGAGGAACAGAGATCCTGAGGCCCCTCAAAGATATTTACAGCCAGCCCTGCATTCCCAATCAACCTAGACAAGTAATACACACACACACACACACACACACACACACACACACATTAAACAGGTGGTACAAATATATCTTGAAGGTAACAACACCATACCATTCATTCAGAAGTTCCTTGTATTCTGTGTTTTGACTTTGCATGTACAATCCTGAACTAGCAGGTGTGTTTGTTTGTTTCAGATTCATTCTTACCACACCTTGTTCTTTACACTTTATCTTTAAAACCACTTGTGTTACTGTAACAACAATCTAACATAGCTTTTAGAGAATGAGTTGGATGACACATGCTTCATGTTTGTGGGTGTGATGTAACTTAGAGTGACATGTAAACTCTCCTCTGTAGCTATTTGTCTTTACTGACGGAGAGGTGTGGAACACCAAAGAAGTCATCAGTCTGGTGAAGAAGAATTCAGGTTCCCACAGGTGAAAATACAAAAACACAAAACCCAACAACCATCCACAAAACTCTGAGTATATGTCCCATGTTATAATGCTCTATGTACTTAAAGAAAACTCCTGTATTGTAGGTGCTTCTCTTTCGGGATTGGGGAAGGGGCCAGCTCTGCTCTTATCAACGGGTTGGCCAAGGAAGGAGGAGGTCACGCTCAGTTCATCACAGGGAAAGAGAGGATGCAGCCTAAAGTAGGAAATCACAGTCATTATGTACTTTTTTAAATAAAAATAAAAAAAGAAGTGATTATAAATGTTAGTAAATACATTTTATAAAAACTTTTTAAACCTGTTTTTTACTCATCAGGTGATGCAGTCGCTGCGATTTGCTCTGCAACCAGCTGTGGTGGACGTCTCAGTCAACTGGGATGTGCCAAAGGGAGTCTCTGTCACTGCTCTCTCTCCACCAATCACAGCACTTTTCCAGGGTCAGAGGTCACTGATTTATGCCCAGCTGACTGGACAGGTGAGAGCAGCATCATCTCACAGTGAAATACGTATCAATCTATTTTTATGCCACTAAAATCATTTTGAATTGAATTTGATTTTTTAAATTTATTTTTTTGTTTTAAATTTATTTATTTATTTATTTTTTCCATCGTGTATGTGTACTAAGTAATAAACACGTTTTCTGATACTGTAATGCTTTCCCAGAGTTCAGAGGCAGCAGAGGGCTGTGTGACGGTGAAGTACAGCCTGGCAGGTCATCCCTCTCAGAACCAGCTCCACTTCAATCTCACGCCTGCAGAGGACACTGGGTAAAACAGACTTTTGGTCAGGCAGCACTGTTATGCATTGGGTCTTCACCTTACAAGTGTTAAGTTTAACTTAAAGGGAAACTTGAAAACAGTGACATATAGCATTTAGATTCTAGATTGCAGCGCTCACTCACTCGCCTGTGCTCACCCCTCCCGTCGGCAAAGTTACGGTGGCCTCCAAGGATAACAAAAGTGGAATCACTGCACACAGGGCTGAATTGCTTCTTATTTTATTAATCAGTCTACAATACAACGCGTTTTGCCCATGGCTTCATCAGGTTTGTTACACAGTCCACAGCACAGGTGATTTGAAATAGGCTGCAGCTGTACTGAATCCAATCAGCAGGGTACACAGGAGTAACATTACTGCTATCCTATTGGCTGTTATGCCTTTGACATAAGACTAAAATTTTGCAAGTGTTTTACAGTAATTGCTCTACCTGGAGATGATGTAACGTTACGAACTCTTCTCCTCACTCCCTACTTGTCGAGTTGATGTTTATTCTCTGCCACCGCTTGTCCCGTTTTCTTTGCCCCTCTTTGCGTCTTCTTTTCCTCGCAGATGACGGTTCAGGTTTATTCTCTCCTGTTGCGTTGTAAGTGTGGTCCATTCGCAAACTTTATAACTAAAAAAACTTTTCACTACTCTCTATCGACGAACTACTAACACTCTCTGCTGTTTCCTCCTCTTTCTTCCTTCCTTCCGCTGTCTTCTTCGTTGGTTTATTTATACACGCGAAACGCGTTTTCTGGCTGGCTGGATTGTCCGCTCGGGCTGCCGTACATACATGGTGACGCAAGATGGCGACCTCTCTAAAGCAAGGCCCTTGCTATATATATATGTATATATATAAAAGCATAATTATAAGGCTACGAAAACCAAACGAATTTTATTTTATAGCAATTATACACTTATATAAACATATTAATGGGTAGAATATTCAGATTCAGATTTGACAATAAACCATGCCAAGTATTACACCCTGGCCCTTTAATTATTAAGATCAAATGAAATAAAACAGTAGAAAAGAATAAGAAACATTAACATTTTAATTAAAGAATATTTCCCTGATAGGTGGCATTAAGTGTCTGCTCAGAGGCTCACACATGTGATGTGGAGAATGGCTTTAAATGTATCGTTCTGTCAAAGGACAGACACTACAGGAGAATTGTTGAATTGATCTTGATTTTTTTTTCAATTGATTTAGACTGCTGGTATAGGTGCAATAATTTAAAATCACCTGAAGACAGTGATGTAACTGGCTAGAAGTGTTTTTTATAATCACCACCTCTGCTGCACATACATGAACCAAAACAGCAGACGCCACTACCACTCTGTGCTTGTAGCTGCGCCTCGTTGATTAAAAAAGGGCCCAAAGGGTGTCCACCACTCACCTGGCTGACAGGCTTTTTGTGTAGCTCAGGCCTTTAGAGTTTGTGTCTGTGAGTTTCCTCTGGGTGCTATTGTTTTCTCTCCCTGCTGATCCTGACCAGAATAAACTTGTATAGACAATGGATGAATGACAAAAAATGATAGGGTTATTACAAATGTGTTTGCAGACACGTTGACTCCTCTCTCCTGCCTGCAGATTAACAGTCCACAGGTTGGCTGCTCGGACTCTGATTCGCTCCCTGGAGATGGAGGAGAAAGAGTGCACAGGAGAGCAAGGTGAAGGAGTGAAGAAGAAAGTGGTGGAGGTCAGTGTCCAATCAGGAGTGAGTAGTGTCTTCACTGCCTTCATTGCTGTCAACAAAGGCGATGGCGAGGCGATTCAGGGACCTCTGGTGCGCAGAAATGTTCCAACACCAAGTGAGTGTTTACAAGAAAAATCAAAAATCAAAAGTTACCATTTGACACTATAGCTGACCAGGAATCAGCATGTAGGAAAGCATGATGGTGAACTGTTTTGATATTAAGATAATCATCAATCACTTATAAATCACTGTATCACTGTTACACTCACGTTTAATTTAGGTTTGAGGGCTAGCATTTTTTTCTTTGCTCACAGTATCTGGTCACATGTTGACATGTCTATGTGTTTCATCTTTGAGATACTTTGAACTTTTGAAAGATGTGAATATTTGAAATATTATTATTCACATCTTGTGACTTATTGTAAAAAGCACAGACACTAGTTTAGCTTGGTTGATATTTTTGCTTACTAATTCTGATGTCTTGACCTCGTGCTCTTTTTTCTTTTGTAACTCAAAGTGATGATGGCCTATAGTATGCCTATGCCTATGATGTCTATGATGCGGTGTGCTAAAATGTGTAAGTATAAAAGCTAAATGGAATTTCTTTTTTTGGGTATTTTGCCTTCATAGATAGGAAAGTCGAGGGGGGGGGGCATTTTGCCTTTATGGATAGGATAGTCGATAGTCGGTGCATGCAGCAGGGGGCCATAGGCTGGATTTGAACCCGGGCCGCTGCGGCAACAGCCTTGTACATGGGGCGCCTGCTCTAGGACTAAGCCACCGACGCCCTGCTAAATGGAGTTTTAACATGTATCTGTATATAGATCAACACTGAGCAAACCACATCTACCATGGTATGTCGCAGTTGTTATGGCAGTCCTGGGCAAAGACAACATAGAAAATTGCACAGGTCTCTAAACAGAATCCTTGTGCTGCTCAGATTTATTGAGAGCTCCCTCAAACAGCAGAGCCTTTTGCATTGCTTTGTGTTCCAGAACTGTCATTATCCCACATTAAAGAGACATACTGCACAGTTTCACTGGGTGGCATCTTGCTTCATAAGGATGACCACAGCCAGTGGATTTATTCTCAAACAACTGCGTCTGTATTTTTAATGTCTGGAGAGAAGCTCTGTGCAGGGCAGACTGCTGAGAGGAGTGAACTGACATACTTCACCAAAAAGCCTAATGTGGCTCTTGTGTGTGATAAATGTAGAAACCAATAGTTCACTGACATTTTTGTTTAATACGTTTCTTGTGTCTTGACCTCATACACTCTTTTTTTTTTTTTTTTTAATGTCTTTAGCGATCAACTGTGATATGGGACCTACTCCGAGTAAGTAAAATATCTTCCATAGAAAAAAAATGATTCCCCAGTCTGTACACAACCAAAGACTCAAAAATGGGCATAAACAAAAGAGAATATCACAACAGCACAACACAGGTCTGTTACAGTGTGCCCAGGGTATTTAAGACAGTCATGGCTGAGGGCACAAAACGCCTCCCAAAGAGAGTTTTTCTGCAGAGTAATTGTCTGTATCTGTGAACAGAGGGGAGGAGGGTGTAGCATGGGTTGGGTTTTCGAAGATATGTTGGTGACTTTCGGGAGCTTGTTGCTTTTGGTGAGAGTGAGCATGGTGATTAGCAGGTGGCTCAGCACAGGAGGATGGGTTCAGTAATAATAGGATTCTACCACTGGGGTGACAGGGGCTGTGTGCTACGGTATGTATTTCTTCAAAATGTGGTTTTTGTGTGTATTTTTATAATCATCATCATCATCATCATCATGTTTTTTGGTCAGTGAGTTGTGTAACACAAAGGCTGAAGCTATATCAGGCTGTGATAACTCTCTGCTCTCTTAACAGAGTGTGCTGCCCCACGTAGTCGAGCATTTTTCTCTGGTAAGAAGAAAGCTGTCATGGTGAAACCAGGTAAGACATCTCTGCAGTGTCCAGAGCGACAGCTAAGCGAGATCACACAGTGGCTGTATATGCACAGTCAGACTTTTTAGTTATGGGCTCAATTTGTCTTAAGAATCCTTGAATAGTTTTTCAGTAAGTCTAAAATGCAGCTAGCTTGAGTTATCTGAACTTGAAATATGGGAGGGCTCATTTTGATTATTAGTTGTAGTTACAGCCTGATTACCTTCAGAAAGGACTGTTGTGGTGTTCAGATATTCATTACTGATAATATTTATTATTCAATGTGTAATTATTATATTTTTGAAGACAGAATTAAATTATTTTTCAAGTTGTACTGTATTTGTATTGAACTCTGGCTCCTGTGTGTAATGAAAGCAAAATCAATAGTTTACTTGATATTTTTTGTTTACTCATTCTTGTGTCTTGACCTCATACTCTTTTCTTTTTTAAATCTCTTAAGAGATGATGGTCTGTAGTATGCCACAGCAGCTGAGCAATGATTTGGAAATGGAAGGTAAGTGAAATGGGAGTGTAACAGATTCAGGTTCATTCTTTAATGTTTTCAAGATAGTTTGTACACCATCAAAAACTGAGAAACAGGGTAGAAACAAAAAGAATATCACAATGCAACACAATTCTGTCTCAGTATGCCATGGCTATTTAAGGCTGTATTGGCTGAGGGCACAAAACTCATCCACAAGCTAGTTTTTCTGCAGAGTAATTGTCTGTATCTGTGACCAGAGGGGAGGAGGGAGTAGTGTGGGTTGAGGGGGCAGCAGGAGTTATGTGCTATGGTCAGGGCTCTGCGAGTGGTAGCATTTTCTCTCGGTCATTCAGAGAGGCTCAAGATCAAAGAACATTTGTAGCTTTGGGGCAGGTCAAAATTAAAAAAAAAACAAACAAACTAGAAAAGCACTCAGAGAGTGCAGAACTCCGCCAAGCAGCTAATATTCCCTCCCCCTCTCCATCAGATTTTGCAGCCTGCATCACAATTAGGTTATTTGCATCACTATCATTATTAGTTTATGCCTTCACCATGGAGACACTGTGGTGTATTTATTTCGTTTTTATTTTGTACCAACACAGAATATAATATGTTTATTTTTTGTATTTTTCACTTTCTTTTTTCCAACACAGAACATTAATTTCAACTTTAGAATTACAACATTATTTAGCAAGTAGAACAAGACGTGCTTTCCGGCCACCAGATGGAGGTACTGTCACCATCTTATTGCTGCTGAGGCTGTCAGACCATAGACTTTATTTATTATTTTTCCACTTTGCTTCCACCGATCACCACCAAAATTGTATCATCTGTTCCTTGTCCTATTATCCACCTTTCCTGCAAATTTCATCAAAATCCGTTCATAACTTTTTGAGTTATTTTGCAGGCAAACAAACAAACAGACCAAGGCCGGTGAAAACATAACCTCCTTGGCAGAGGCAACAAACAAAAAAAACCTAAGTCACACCTCAGCCACGCCCTCCTCTGATGAGTAAAGAACAGTCCCTAAATAACACAGAGGTTATTCAAGATCATTGCTCATAACTGTTGGGTGGGTTGTCATAAAATTTGGTACACACATTCATGTCTCCCTCACAAAGAATTGTAAATACTTTGGTCACACATCAGATCAAACTTTTTAATTTGTCCAATACTTTGTGTAATAACAGAGTACATGTAAAGGCAACAACATCAGCCTTGGGTTTATGGCTAATTAGCAAAGGTTAGCATACTAAAATGCTACACCGAGATGCTAAAACTACTAAAAATGAAACTTGCTAAACATCAGCATGTTGACATTCTCATTGTGTGCATGTTAGCACACAACTTTTCCTCCCATCTGGTTCTTTGATAATTATGAATATAATTAATTCTGTCTTTTCATTAACACTGTGAACCATGCTTATGCTTATACGAGAAAACAAACTAGGATGTGTAACATTGCATTTTCAATAATAATCAAAAAAGGTCAAAACAGTTGAATTTCACATTGGAAGCAACAATACACTTTGAAAATACATTTTTCCAGCTTAGCATGACACTTTCTGACTCACATGTTTGAGCGAAGCAATTCACTCAAATATTCTTGACTGCAGTGTTTTTACATATCAGCATCAAAAAGGCAAAGATGTAAACAAATGCTCAAAATGTCACCAGTGCAACAGTCCGACAAGAATATGTTATCTGTGCAGAAGGCTGCTCAGATGAATTTCCACCTGAGCAGCCACCCAGAGACCCTTTGCTGCAGTTGATCTCCCTCCAGAAGGCGTCTGGCAGCTGGGAGCTGGATTCAGCTCTGGCTGCTGCACTGGGAAAGACCAGCAAGGAGGTGGAAAAGCCAAAGCCTGCATCGGTGAGTTATTGACACAATAATCATAAGGGGAATTATTTTAAAACAGATTTCATGACATGCTTTGTAACCAGACAGAGGAGGGAGATTAAAGCTTTGACCATATCTGTGATCAAGTTGAAGTACGCATCTGTTTATCTTTGATTTGGTGAATTAGGTGAACCAGGAAGTGTGGGCCACCATTCTGGCTCTGATCTGGCTTCATGGCTCCAAGATGGATGCTCAGGATGAGTGGGAGCTTCTGGCCATGAAGGCTGTGTCATGGCTCCGTGCTCAGAATGGTAATAACCAGAATAATCGGTTGTTTTTAACAGTGTGTGCTGATTAAAATCAGCTGTTTGCTCACATTCACTCTGCTGTTAACTTGTTTTGTGTGTTTGTTTTTCCAGCACCATGTGTGACAGAGTGTGTGGAAGCTGGAAATACTCTGTTGGGTTTCACGGTGAAGAAAGACGCCCTGGGACTCTGAAGTTTCACTGAAGGAGTTTCTCTTTAGGATTGGTACCCTGAAGCAGATTCACTTCATCAACACTGCACCACACCATGTACCTAGTAACAGTTAAATCCAATTCTTTTCTGTTTTCATTTGGCATTTCTCCTTGTTGATACGTTTATTGGTCTTTTTAATCAGAACAAATTTGGTTTTTCATTGTAAAAGTAAATAAAGTAAATTTAAACGAATGTAAATTTGTGTCTGAAACAACTGAAAATTAAAATTGGAGCTTTGAACAAAATGAGCATTATTGGCTTCATTTTAGACTTGACACCTGCTCCGTTCTTTGTGCATTAAAAAGTGTGTGACACCAGGTTCACATACACTGTAAACCAACACTGAATTACACATCACACCTCGAGCTGTCAGCATACATGTCTGACCACATGATACCAATTTTAAGAACTGCCTAGCATTATGTAGAGAATGTGTGTGTACTCCTGATGAGATCGACCACAAATATCATCCCTGCACAGTCTAATCTGTGGCATTTCATTAACTCGGTGTCATCCAGTGTTTGGAGAACATTTCTCCGACCTCTTTGTGTTTCCACCATTTTCTTCTCTGATAAGAAACTCTACAGCCTCTTAAAAGTCCTCCTCTTTGCTCCTAAAATGCTTTTCATCTTAGGAGCTCTTTTGAGGTCTAAGGTGCTTTGTGAATACCTTTTATCTTTCCCAGGATCTACTCTTAACTTTGAGGGGAAATTCTTAAAAAACATCATGATTCTAAGAATTTTCTTAGAAAATGGCCACTAGGAGCAACTCTTTGCGCTAAGAATCTTTAGAAATACGGCCCCTGATCGTTATAAAAATGCTTTATAAATGTGTACAGTGACTCTTGGAGTGAAAGAGCTGAACATTTCTGTGCAGGATCTGCAAAAATACTGATCAAGTGATGGAACAAAGTTCAGTCTAATATCAACTTTGCACTTCATTTAAAATATGCTTTATAAACTTTTTTTCTTTAAATCTTGGTCACGCGAGGATAGGTGCAGGCTGCAGATGAGACTGCGCATGCGCACAGCGGCGACGCAAGTCACTCTGAGAAGCAATACTGTAGTTTCAGTTTCATTTTTGATGGGAGTGGACATTTCAGGACTAAAACAATAGAATGCGCAGTCATTTTGCTTTTTTTAAAGCCTACAGAACCCGAAAAAACGACACACTGACCCGTTTCTTTGTATTTGTTTCCTTGTTGATGTGGAAAAATCTGATGACGCCCTCCACAGCTGTGCGCGTGACTTTCATGCTGAGCAGCATTCCGTGATGAGGAGCAGTGGGTGGGAACGGTGAAGTATTTTTTTTTATAAGTCATCTTTATTGCAAAAAGTAGTTTACAGTTCAGATGTGACTTACTAATGTAATAGTGAACGAACATATAAAAGCATAAATTATACAAATGAAGCTACAAAAGGAGTAAACAATTTTATTTTATAGCAATTATACACTTTCTGTTGTTGGAGCCAGAAGTCAAATTAATATAATGTACAACTTCATGGAGAAAAGATGTAAAATTAGGTTTTTTACTGTTGAATTTACATTTATGAATGTGGAACTTTGCCAACAGAATTAATACATTTATAATTAAGTACATATTTTCTTTACTTTGACTTCTATAAAAGCAAAATACCACATTCTCCCACAATAAGACAAAGTCTTTATAAATATGGTCAATGACAAATCTGCTGAAGTTTTGCCAAAATGTTCTGGTGTGTAAGCAAAAATAGGTGCAGAACAGTTTCTGGGTGGTCTTCACAAAAAGAACAGTTTGTATTGATGTCTCTTTTAAATTTAACCATGTAATGATTAGCATGGTAGTAATATCTGTGAATTATTCTGAACAACACTTCTTTCACCTTGTTTACTGTCAGGTGTGTGAGGAATCATCCAAACTTTTTTTCCAGTCAATGTTGTTTACAAATCGGTTCCAGTAAAACATGACATTTGGAATAGCTACAATTTCTTTGTGAAACAAGGCACTAATGTTCTTATTATTTTGAGGAAGTTTAGAAAAACAGATTTTTCCAACAGGTGATTCAGGCACAGCGGGGAGGGAGACAGAAGTGGGTGGAGGTGTGCCAGTATTTCTAAAAAGCATCATTGAGCCTGATGGAATGGCGTCAAATACAATTGCAGAACGGTGAGGTGGCAGATAGGTAACAGGCCGGGCAAGTGACGGGAAAACCACACCCGTAACCTAACTTGTGGGCCTGGTTCAGGTTTGACTGCGTATCCCCGACCAGAAGCCTTGTGTATTATTCCTCTCCAGACGCTTCCTGCGCAGAGTGCATTTTCTTCTTACAGGTAGGCACCTGATATGTTGTTTTCACAACAAGTTGAACATATAAAGTAGACTAGTATAAAGGCCAGAATGTCTGTTACAGTGTAGGCTTATGTTAAACTAAGTGTTAACCCTACCAATACCTACACTCTTCCATAAGTGGGGTCAAAAATGACCCCACTTAGAATCAATGCGTTTTATGTGATAAACTTAAGCAACTTCTTTCATTTTGGTTAAAGATGATGATTTGTATTAAATTTTGGTCAACAAAAGAATGATTTCATGTTTGACATGTTCATTTATCACTTTTTATTAACATTTTAACAACTAATGACATCACTGAATAATCAAGAATAGTATAATAGGCTACCTAAAGGGTTAGATTTTATCACAAGCAAGCTATAAATATCATAGTAAGTCTGCTTATCTCTACACAACAAATGCAGTACTAACATTACATAGTAGTTAGCCAACTAGTACCTACATTGTAGTTAGCTAACACTAGCCTACTACAAAGTAGGCTAATTTGATGACAATAATACTATATTTTATCACACAAAAGTCATGGATGTGTAAAATAAGTTCATATTTTATACCATCATATGTATTCCAAGATATAAAACGAATATAATACTAACATGTATGTTGCTGTATAAAAATCCTCCTGGGTGGTGAGGCTGGTTCAGGTTGTTAGGTAGGCTATCATGAACATTTATAATGATATTTATTGACACAGTGCTTTTCCAAACAGTTACAAAGTGTTTAACATGTCAATAATTAAAACAGACAAGACATAAAAACAACAACTTTTAAAATAACTGATAAATACACTATAAAACTGAGAAAATAAAAGACTTTAAACAAACATAAAGCTCAAGTAAAATCAGGAAAGGCTCTGCAAGAAAAGTATGTGTTAAGAAGGGACTTAAAAGAGATCACTGACCCGATTTCCTCGGGCAGACTGTTCCAGAGCCTCTGGGAGCAGACAAGACCTCTCCCCGAAGACCTCATATGATATGCAAGTTTTCAATTTCCTTTTTTTTACTCACACCCAGTGTATTCATACAAATGTGCATTGGGCTCTGTCTGTAAGTCTGAATAGTCATATTTATAGCCTTCCTCATCTACTGAGCTCACCCATACCACACTGTGTCACTGCCTGGCTAACTTAGAAAGCATAACTCATATGAGAACAATCATATTAGACTTATTTATATATCATTTATGTAATGCTTATTTGTATAGGGGCAAGTATGTAGCATACATAAATGCCACACACCACAGCAGCTAATTTGCAATACCCGTCCCTAGCTGGGCCTTAAGATATAAAAGACTGAGCAGCAATAACACAAGTAACAGTGCAAAGGACAAACAACAATAAAGATATGAACAGAACAATACAAGATACAAACTGCAATACATAATTAGCACCATAGAATAGGGAGCACCAAATTAGTGATGGCTGCATAACTGATTCCTCTTCAAAATCTGTTTCAGTTTGAGTTTGAAGTGATCGAAATCAGGATCCAGTTTCTGTAGGTAAAGAATTCCACAAGTAAATTTCACAGACAGAAAAAGCTGTTTCACCAAATGAGGATTTAGACCTCCCATTGGCTGAGCCAGAAGCTCTAAGTGGAACCACAAGGTCATTGAGCACCTGAGGAGCCTGAATGTAGGCATTTATGGATGAGTTTGAAATGAACAAATGATGTGCTCTTATCAGTTTCCTGTCCAAGGTTTAATTGCTCAATTGTATATCATCATCAAAGGCTTAGTTGTTGTAGATGCTGCTTGTGACCAAGAGGTTTCACAGTAACTTAAATGTGAAGAAACATGACATGCATGAAACTGTTTGCAGCATGAAATGGGAGACAGTCTCTGATAAGTCTAAATGTATGTGTAATAAGTACAATAGTTGCTTTGCTGTTCCTTTTTAGAAAGTTTGATTTTACTTTTACCCTCCTTTCTACAGCACAACTTCCTCAGCAGTGAAACCTGTTGAACAAGCATGATGGTGAACTGCTGTGGTCTGCTCACGACCAGTAAGGAACCAGGTACAGAGACTTCTCTTTATAACCACAAAATCTCACAGAGGACTGTCCTGCACACCTCTCCTTATATTGACTGTTCAACCACACTGGCTTGTCGTAACTAAAAACAGCTTTGAACAATACTGGAGGAACACTGCTTCTGTATTCTCTTGTGTGTATTTTTACAGTTTCCTTGGCACTTACTGTACATGTGCAAAATATGATTGTGGGTGTGTGCTGATATTTGTCCCTCCAACAGTGTGCGTTTAGGCCTCACAGTGCCAGGAAGGGGCCTTTACACAAATATTTAAAACTGAATATATAGTGGACACATTTATGCTAAAGGGGAAGGATAAAAGCATAAATAAAATGTTTTCATAAAGTCTTTGTTCATTGTGTGTCCTTCTGTTTTTCTGTGTCAGTTCCTCTAAAGAGCATCGAGGTGGAGGTGGAGGTGAGGGACCATGTGGCTACAGTGGTCTCCACTCTGAACTATGAGAACAAGGAGGACAAACCAATAGAGGCAGTTTTTGTCTTCCCTCTGCCTGGAGATGCTGCTGTCTGTCATTTCAGTGCTAAGATTGGACAAAAGAGATTGTAGCTGAGGTGAAGGAGAAACAGAAGGTAAGCTGGACAGCAAAGACTAAGTCACAATGGAGCTTAAAAACACAGTAAATGTTGCTCACATGTGTCGTCTGTACTCCAGGCTCGAGAGGAGTATGATGATGCACTGAGCTCCGGTCAGCAGGCCTTCCTGTTGGAGGAGAGTGAGCAGAGTCCAGATATATTCTCTCTGAGTGTGGGCAGCCTGCCTCCAGGAGAGAGCGCCTCCATCAGGCTGGAGTACGTCACTGAGCTGGCTGTGCAGGCTGATGACGGGCTGAGGTTTTGTCTGCCCGCTGTGCTCAATCCTCGCTACCAACCTCAGGGTAGGAAAACCAGCCAACACCTTCATCAGGGGGCCCTTAAGCCTCAGCTTAGTGCACACCACGCCTGTCCATTTATCCTAACAGTCACACACCCTGTGACTACAGAGCTCTTGCCCTTCAAGAGCTGCTTTTTAAAAAGTCTATCCAGGGTATAAGCAGGAATCCTGAGATTAATTTCAATACCTTTTTAAGACTTTCTTAAGACCTTCCAAAAAAACCTTAAGATCTCTTCGCCCCTTCAAGCTGTCTTTGGCAGCAACGCATCTTTAACTTACTAATCAGTTGTAGTTTGCAATTAAATATATGGAGCACAAACATACAACAGAACTCAGATAAGATGAGGAGGATTTTTTATTGTATTTTGCTCCTCTGTTTGGCGCCTGGACATGCGCCGTCTCATGATGTCACACAGGTATGCGCACGGACCCGAGTGGCAGTCTGAGTGTGCCTACCTACACATCGCTGTTTGTAATAGTCGCGAGGAGGAAAATAAATTATACACTCATGGATACTTTTTGTCAAAGTTTGAATGCCAAGAAAATTTAATACTTCATAAAATCACGATTAAGACTTTTTAATACTTTTTAAGGGCCTTAATTTTCCGACATTTGATTTATCAACTTTTAATACTTTTTAAGACCCCGCGGACACCCTGCTATCACACATTTAATGCATTTCTGTTGACTTTGGTAGTTCTAAAGAGGGCTGAGGTAGAAATGATGTGCTCACACTGACTCCTAGTGTTTTTTTCTATACAAATATCCTTTGGCCTTTGTCTGAAGTGGAGCTAAGGGTCTGAATATTCATATTTATAGCCTTGCTAGCTGCATGGCTCAAGGAAATAAAATGTCATTCATTCAGTTGGTTTGATGTCGACTGAAATATCTCAACAGACATTTATGTCCCCCTCAGATGATTCCTTTAGTGGCACTAACAAGTTGGCATTTTTTGGCTTTTCGTGAAATGTCTTTAAAACTATTGGATGGATTGCCTTCCACAGATTGGTTCAGATAGCCATGTTGCCAACAATATGAAACTGAGCATCTTTGTTGATTCACTAACTTTTCTTCAAGCGCCACCAGCAGGTCAGATTTTACTGGTTGATGACCAGATACTTGCAAAACCAATGACATCCCCATCAGCCTTAGCTGTACTTTATGTCAGTTGCCAATGTGTTAAAGGTGGCATACCAACACACGACTCCAAGATGGTTAAAATAGTAAACAGTATACCTGCTAAACACCAGCATGTTAGCATTGTCATTGTGAACTTGCTATCTTTAGCATTTAGCATTTAGCAGCACTGCTGTACCTGGACACGCTGACGACAGATCAGCTAGCATGGCTGTAGACCCTTAATGTTGTTTTTAGTTTTGCTGGTAACTATTATTTAGGTTAGGTATGTTCCTTCATGTACCGTCTCACTGATTGTTTGCCGGCGACCTGCAACAAAGACCTCCATCGAGAATCAAATCTTCAACGTTGCAGTTATGTGTCATGAACTTTACCCACTCAGCTACCAAGGCACTCCAGATAACAGTGCTTCTCACTTGTTCACAGGGAGTGAAGGGAGTGAAGTTGCCAGTGTCCAGGTGACCTCTGTCCCAGCCTCTCTGGTGCCCTACAGTCTGTCTTTCTCTGCCCGACTGTCCTCCCCTCGTCCAGTCTCTAAAGTAGAGTCTAACTGTTCCCTGGATCCTCTGCAGTACCTCAACACAGAGCAAACCCAGGCCACGGTAGGTACAGTGCTGATGTGTCTGCTGTGTGTGATTGTTCCTCAGTACTGAGAACAAGATGTATATGACTTGATTTATATTTATGAGTGTGTTTTGTGAACTGCAGGTCAAGTTGGCTGCAGGACACAAGTTTGACAGAGATGTTGAACTGCTGATTTATTACAAAGATGCCCACCAGCCCACTGCTGTGGTGGAGGCAGGACAGGCGTCTGCCAAGCCTGGTGAGTGCAAATTAGTGAAGTGGTACTTTGCAAATAAACAGTTATTACCTTCAAACTGATGTGATGTGTTAAATATTAATTATTTTGGTTTTTATATAGCTGAGTCACATATGTTGTGTTTCAGGCACTCTGATGGGTGATCCAGTAGTGATGCTGAGCCTGTACCCTGAGTTCCCCCAGGCTGTGATGTCTTCAGTCGCCTCATGTGGAGAGTTTGTGCTCTTATTGGATCGATCTGGCAGTATGCAGGGAGAACGTATGAAGAGTGCCAAGGTATTCATCATTTGCTATTTCTATCATTAAATCCAGTGTCTCCCTCACACAGCAGCCTTTATTATCTTTTCTCTCTTCCCTGAAGGATACTCTGCTGCTCCTGTTGAAGAGCTTACCAATGGGCTGCTATTTCAACATCTACAGTTTCGGGTCCAGCCATGAACACATCTTCCCGTAAGCCTGTCTGTCATGTCACTCAGATCAACAAATTTGTTCCTGCCTTTGGTGTTAATGCTTGTACATATATTTTGTTTACTGGTGGCAGTAAGAGTGTGGAGTACAGCCAGGAGACCATGGAACAGGCTCTGAAGAAAGTTGGGGAAATGACGGCTAACCTGGGAGGAACAGAGATCCTGAGGCCCCTCAAAGATATTTACAGCCAGCCCTGCATTCCCAATCAACCTAGACAAGTAATACACACACACACACACACACACACACACACACACACACACACATTAAACAGGTGGTACAAATATATCCTGAAGGTGACAACACCATACCATTCATTCAGAAGTTCCTTGTATTCTGTGTTTTGACTTTGCATGTACAATGCTGAACTAGCAGGTGTGTTTGTTTGTTTCAGATTCATTCTTACCACACCTTGTTCTTTATACTTTATCTTTAAAACCACTTGTGTTACTGTAACAACAATCTAACACAGCTCTCAGAGAATGAGTTGGATGACACATGCTTCCTGTTTCTGGGTGTGATGTAACTTAGAATGACATGTAAACTCTCCTCTGTAGCTATTTGTCTTTACTGACGGAGAGGTGGGGAACACCAAAGAAGTCATCAGTCTGGTGAAGAAGAATTCAGGTTCTCACAGGTGAAAATACAAAAACACAAAACCCAACAACCATCCACAAAACTCTGAGTATATGTCCCATGTTATAATGCTCTGTGTACTTAAAGAAAACTCCTGTATTGTAGGTGTTTCTCTTTCGGGATTGGGGAAGGGGCCAGCTCTGCTCTTATCAACGGGTTGGCCAAGGAAGGAGGAGGTCACGCTCAGTTCATCACAGGGAATGAGAGGATGCAGCCTAAAGTAGGAAATCACAGTCATTATGTACTTTTTTAAATAAAAATAAAAAAAGAAGTGATTATAAATGTTAGTAAATACATTTTATAAAAACTTTTTAAACCTATGTTTTACTCATCAGGTGATGCAGTCGCTGCGATTTGCTCTGCAACCAGCTGTGGTGGACGTCTCAGTCAACTGGGATGTGCCAAAGGGAGTCTCTGTCACTGCTCTCTCTCCACCAATCACAGCACTTTTCCAGGGTCAGAGGTCACTGATTTATGCCCAGCTGACTGGACAGGTAAGAGCAGCATCATCTCAAAGTGAAATACGTATCAATCTGGTTTTATGCCACTAAAATAATTTTAAACTGAATTTGATTTTTTAAATTTATTTTTTTGTTTTAAATTTATTTATTTATTTATTTATTTATTTATTCCATCGTGTATGTGTACTAAGTAATAAACATGTTTTCTGATACTGTAATGCTTTCCCAGAGTTCAGAGGCAGCAGAGGGCTGTGTGACGGTGAAGTACAGCCTGGCAGGTCATCCCTCTCAGAACCAGCTCCACTTCAATCTCACGCCTGCAGAGGACACTGGGTAAAACAGACTTTTGGTCAGGCAGCACTGTTATGCATTGGGTCCTGACCTTACAAGTGTTAAGTTTAACTTAATTATGAAGATCAAATGAAATAAAACAGTAGAAAAGAATAAGAAACATTAACATTTTAATTAAAGAATATTTCCCTGATAGGTGGCATTAAGTGTCTGCTCAGAGGCTCACACATGTGATGTGGAGAATGGCTTTAAATGTATCGTTCTGTCAAAGGACAGACACTACAGGAGAATTGTTGAATTGATCTTGATTTTTTTTTCAATTGATTTAGACTGCTGGTATAGGTGCAATACTTTAAAAGCATCTGAAGACAGTGATGTAACTGGCTGGAAGTGTTTTTTATAATCACCACCTCTGCTGCACATACATGAACCAAAACAGCAGACGCCACTACCACTCTGTGCTTGTAGCTGCGCCTCGTTGATTAAAAAAGGGCCCAAAGGGTGTCCACTCACCTGGCTGACAGGCTTTTTGTGTAGCTCAGGCCTTTAGAGTTTGTGTCTGTGAGTTTCCTCTGGGTGCTATTGTTTTCTCTCCCTGCTGATCCTGACCAGAATAAACTTGTATAGACAATGGATGAATGACAAAAATGATAGGGTTATTACAAATGTGTTTGCAGACACGTTGACTCCTCTATCCTGCCTGCAGATTAACAGTCCACAGGTTGGCTGCTCGGACTCTGATTCGCTCCCTGGAGATGGAGGAGAAAGAGTGCACAGGAGAGCAAGGTGAAGGAGTGAAGAAGAAAGTGGTGGAGGTCAGTGTCCAATCAGGAGTGAGCAGTGTCTTCACTGCCTTCATTGCTGTCAACAAAGGCGATGGCGAGGTGATTCAGGGACCTCTGGTGCGCAGAAATGTTCCAACACTAAGTGAGTGTTTACAAGAAAAATCAAAAATCAAAAGTTACCATTTGACACTATAGCTGACCAGGAATCAGCATGTAGGAAAGCATGATGGTGAACTGTTTTGACATTTAGAAAGTCATCAATCACTTATAAATCACTGTATCACTGTTATACTCATGTTTAATTTAGGTTTGAGAGCTAGCATTTTTTCTTTGCTCACAGTATTTGGTCACATGTTGACATGTCTGTGTGTTTCATCTTTGAGATACTTTGAACTTTTGAAAGATGTGAATATTTGAAACATTATTATTAACAGCTTGTGACTTATTGTAAAAAGCACAGACACTAGTTTAGCTTGGTTGATATTTTTGCTTACTAATTCTGATGTCTTGACCTCGTGCTCTTTTTTCTTTTGTAACTCAAAGTGATGATCGCCTGTGGTATGCCTATGATGCCTATGATGCGGTGTGCTAACATGTGTAACATGTGTAAGTATAAAAGCTAAATGGAGTTTTAACATGTATCTGTATATAGATCAACACTGAGCAAACCACATCTACCATGGTATGTCGCAGTTGTTATGGCAGTCCTGGGCAAAGACAACATAGAAAATTGCACAGGTCTCTAAACAGAATCCTTGTGCTGCTCAGATTTATTGAGAGCTCCCTCAAACAGCAGAGCCTTTTGCATTGCTTTGTGTTCCAGAACTGTCATTATCCCACATTAAAGAGACATACTGCACAGTTTCACTGGGTGGCATCTTGCTTCATAAGGATGACCACAGCCAGTGGATTTATTCTCAAACAACTGCATCTATATTTTTAATGTCTGGAGAGAAGCTCTGTGCAGGGCAGACTGCTGAGAGGAGTGAACTGACATACTTCACCAAAAAGCCTAATGTGGCTCTTGTGTGTGATAAATGTAGAAACCAATAGTTCACTGACATTTTTGTTTAATACGTTTCTTGTGTTTTGACCCCATACACTCTTTTTTTTTTTAATGTCTTTAGCGTTGGACTGTGATTTGGGACCTACTCCAAGTAAGTAAAATATCTTCCATAGAAAAAAAAATGATTCCCCAGTCTGTACACAACCAAAGAATCCAAAAATGGGCATAAACAAAAGAGAATATCACAACAGCACAACACAGGTCTGTTACAGTGTGCCCAGGGTATTTAAGACAGTCATGGCTGAGGGCACAAAACGCCTCCCAAAGAGAGTTTTTCTGCAGAGTAATTGTCTGTATCTGTGAACAGAGGAGAGGAGGGTGTAGTATGGGTTGGGTTTTTGAAGATATGTTGGTGACTTTCGGGAGCTTGTTGCTTTTGGTGAGAGTGAGCATGGTGATTAGCAGGTGGCTCAGCACAGGAGGATGGGTTCAGTAATAATAGGATTCTACGACTGGGGTGTATTTTTATAATCATCATCATCATCATCATCATGTTTTTTGGTCAGTGAGGAGTTGTGTAACACAACGGCTGAAGCTATATCAGGCTGTGATAACTCTGCTCTCTTAACAGAGTGTAGGAGCAAATCTAAGAGTGGCAGTCGAGCATTTTTCTTTCGTAAGAAGAAGAAGCAAGCTGCCATGCCAACACCACGTAAGACATCTCTGGCTATGGTTTATGGCTAATTAGCAAAGGTTAGCATACTAAAATGCTACACCGAGATGCTGAAAATACTAAAAATGAAACTTGCTAAACATCAGCATGTTGACATTCTCATTGTGTGCATGTTAGCACACAACTTTTCCTCCCATCTGGTTCTTTGATAATTATGAATATAATTAATTCTGTCTTTTCATTAACACTGTGACCATACTTATGCTTATACGAGAAATCAAACTAGGATGTGTAACGTTTCATTTTCAATAATAATCAAAAAAGGCCAAAACAGTTGAATTTCACATTGGAAGCAACAATATACTTTGAAAATACATTTTTCCAGCTTAGCATGACACTTTCTGACTCACATGTTTGAGCGAAGCAATTCACTCAAATATTCTTGACTGCAGTGTTTTTACATATCAGCATCAAAAAGGCAAAGATGTAAACAAATGCTCAAAATGTCACCAGTGCAACAGTCTGACAAGAATATGTTATCTGTGCAGAAGGCTGCTCAGATGAATTTCCACCTGAGCAGCCACCCAGAGACCCTTTGCTGCAGTTGATCTCCCTCCAGAAGGCGTCTGGCAGCTGGGAGCTGGATTCAGCTCTGGCTGCTGCACTGGGAAAGACCAGCAAGGAGGTGGAAAAGCCAAAGCCTGCATCGGTGAGTTATTGACACAATAATCATAAGGGGAATTATTTTAAAACAGATTTCATGACATGCTTTGTAACCAGACAGAGGAGGGAGATTAAAGCTTTGACCATATCTGTGATCAAGTTGAAGTACGCATCTGTTTATCTTTGATTTGGTGAATTAGGTGAACCAGGAAGTGTGGGCCACCATTCTGGCTCTGATCTGGCTTCATGGCTCCAAGATGGATGCTCAGGATGAGTGGGAGCTTCTGGCCATGAAGGCTGTGTCATGGCTTCGTGCTCAGAATGGTAATAACCAGAATAATCGTTTGTTTTTAACAGTGTGTGCTGGTTAAAATCAGCTGTTTGCTCACATTCACTCTGCTGTTAACTTGTTTTGTGTGTTTGTTTTTCCAGCACCATGTGTGACAGAGTGTGTGGAAGCTGGAAATACTCTGTTGGGTTTCAACGTGAAGAAAGACGCCCTGGGACTCTGAAGTTTCATTGAAGGAGTTTCTCTTTAGGATTGGTACCCTGAAGCAGATTCACTTTATCAACACTGCACCACACCATCTACCTAGTAACAGTTAAATCCCACTCTTTTCTGTTTTCATTTGGCATTTCTCCTTGTTGATATGTTTATTGGTCTTTTTAATCAGAACAAATTTGTTTTTATCATTGTAAAAGTAAATAAAGTAAATTTAAATATGAATGTAAATTTGTGTCTGAAACAACTGAAAATTAAAATTGGAGCTTTGAACAAAATGAGCATTATTGGCTTCATTTTAGACTTGACACCTGCTCCGTTCTTTGTGCATTAAAAAGTGTGTGACACCAGGTTCACATACACTGTAAACCAACACTGAATTACACATCACACCTCGAGCTGTCAGCATACATGTCTGACCACATGATACCAATTTTTCAATTGTCTGACTGTCCCAGTCTCATGAACACATTATCTCAAGAACACCTCTACATCCACTTAGACTCTAAGATAAACTGATAAGAGTCTTTGGTGGTCAAAGGTCACCGTGACCTCAAAAAACATGATAATGACAGAATTTCACACATATGTCTAATTGGACAAATTGATGTAGTGATGATATACCTATATCCCAAAGGTCAACTTCACTGTGACATCATAGTGCTCTGCAAAACACCTTTCCGCCCATTATTCAGCATCGTAACTCAGTAACAGAAGAGGAGACATTTGGTCAGGTACTGAATTGGTGACACTAATCTTCAGTGTCCATCTTTAAACTGTGGTGATCGTATAGATCTTCTGTGTTCCCGGGGGGAAGATGTTTGTGAAGCATCCACATTCTAGAATATTCAGCTTCTTTGCAGCAACATGCATATTTGAAGCACTGTCTTCTGTCATCATGGCTACTTATGAGTCTGGACAGACATGAATGTAAACTGCAACTGCAACTTGACTAACTCAGGGAGGCATACAACCATGAGGTGGTGCAGACTGCTCCATCTCAAAAGAGGAAGTAGGTTTCTGTAGCAGCTGCAACTTATGACAAGCCTCTGCAGCTCTTGTGATCATTTTGGAATAAACAGGAATCCAACATGAAGATCAAGCTCCACCCACCCGGTGCGCTCTTTTGTTTAAATCGAGCATACCCGGTAGGCGTGACTTGTACTGTTGCATCTGTCTGTTTATATCTCTCTGCTTTATAAATCTACGAGTTCTCTCCACATATTTACAAGAGCGATCTGCAGTTAACCGGACGCATATACATCTGTCCATATTGAGGTAGGTGTACATCTGCTGTGTGTTCATTTAAATACTGTGGTTAGCAGAAACAAACCACTGCTTTGAGCTACAATGCAATATACTTAACAGAAAGCTTGTGACTCACTGACTGATACTGTTGTCACAGTGGGTTTGAATTTGCATCTGAGCTTTGGTGGAATATTGTGATGCCACAAAAATATGATAAAGAAAAAGGTCAGTTACCTTTAACAGCTCATCAGCTTGTTTCTACTTTGAATTTCTCATCGAAATTAGATATGTTTATTTCTATTTTTTTCCACTCAGTAGCCATGACGCCAGTGGCTGTCTAATTCTACTTATAATAACAAATCAGTTGAAAACATGATGACGGAGATTGAACCAGGAAGGGCGGAGCAGAGATGCAGATGAAATTCAATTTATTAATTAGAGTGTGTACAGATTGATACAGATGATGATTACAGGAAATATGTGGAATGTAATAGGCTAGATTAACTGGAAATAAGTTACTCATGTGCATAATACAATGATAATATATTAAAAATAATAATAATATGATGATTATTTTTATGTATTTAGATTGTTACTTTGGTGTTTTGTGCAGTAAATTTATAAACTGTGTTGGGATTTTCATACTTTTAATAGTTTTTCAGTCTCATTCAGTCCTGTGGTTTTAGCATGGTTATAAACATAGATTTATGGTGACATTCATGTGAAAGTATCTATAATAGACGACAATTAATATATTTATTCATTACAAAAAGGTATTTTAAATGTTGAAGAACATTCAAAATGTAGAGTAATTGTCAGTACGATTCATCACTACAGCAGGAAGTCCTCAGATGCCCTTGTTGATTGTTGTGCAGGTACAATGATGGACTACTGTGGTCTGATAACATCCCAGAAGGAAGCAGGTACAGAGTTGTTCCTCCACAACTGTTTTTTGTGCTCATGTAAACTTCAACTGCAGAGATAGCTGTAAAGACTATTAGGCACATAATTGCATCCTGCTTTACACACTGTGAGACGGAGGCATCTCTAACTATCTCCTTGGCTTACAGGTTCAGCTCTAGTATGTGGCTAAAAGTGTTTCCTGTTTCTGTGTCAGTTCCTCTAAAGAGCATCGAGGTGGAGGTGGAGGTGAGGGACCACGTGGCAACAGTGGTCTCCACTCTGAACTATGAGAACAAGGAGGACAAACCAATAGAGGCATTATTTGTCTTCCCTCTGCCTGGAGATGCTGCTGTCTGTCATTTCAGTGCTAAGATTGGACAAAAAGAGATTGTAGCTGAGGTGAAGGAGAAACAGAAGGTGAGCTGGACAGCAAAGACTAAGTCACAATGGAGCTTAAAAACACAGTAAATGTTGCTCACGTGTCGTGTGTACTCCAGGCTCGAGAGGAGTATGATGATGCACTGAGCTCCGGTCAGCAGGCCTTCCTGTTGGAGGAGAGTGAGCAGAGTCCAGATATATTCTCTCTGAGTGTGGGCAGTCTGCCTCCAGGAGAGAGCGCCTCCATCAGGCTGGAGTACGTCACTGAGCTGGCTGTGCAGGCTGATGAGGGGCTGAGGTTTTGTCTGCCTGCTGTGCTCAACCCTCGCTACCAACCTCAGGGTAGGAAAACCAGCCAACACCTTCAGCTTAGTGCACACTATATCTGTCCGCAGAGAGTGTTTTTATATAACAGACACATGCCCAACAGTATACAGGTGACAATAAAAAGGCTCAGGTTAAGGCCACTCACTTTGGCGCGCAAGAGTGGGGTTCAACTAACACATATCCAGTCTGGACCCTTAGGCAAGGTTTTTAATGCTGCTAGCCTACCTCAGGGAGTGTAATGCCTCTTTAATTACATGATTTCAAACATATCTGATCTTGTTCACAGGTAGTGAAGGTGCCAGTGTCCAGGTGACCTCTGTTCCAGCCTCTCTGGTGCCCTACAGTCTGTCTTTCTCTGCCCAACTGTCCTCTCCTCGTCCAGTCTCTAAAGTAGAGTCTAACTGTTCCCTGGATCCTCTGCAGTACCTTAACACAAAGCAAACCCAGGCCACGGTAGGTACGGTGCTGATGTGTCTGCTGTATGTGATTGTTCCTCAGTACTGAGAACAAGATGCATATGACTTGATTTGTATTTATGAGTGTGTTTTGTGAACTGCAGGTCAAGTTGGCTGCAGGACACAAGTTTGACAGAGATGTTGAACTGCTGATTTATTACAAAGACGCCCACCAGCCCACTGCTGTGGTGGAGGCAGGACAGGCGTCTGCCAAGCCTGGTGAGTGCAAATTAGTGAAAGGTGTGACTTTGCAAATAATTTAATTGTCTTCATCATCCAACTGATGAGTTACACGTGTTGTAATAAATGTTTAAAGCCAGACTTGTGGTCACTTGTCAGTGTCTTCTTGTTTCAGGCACTCTGATGGGTGATCCAGTAGTGATGCTGAGCCTGTACCCTGAGTTCCCCCAGGCTGTGATGTCTTCAGTCGCCCCATGTGGAGAGTTTGTGCTCTTATTGGATCGATCTGGCAGTATGTCGGGGGCATGTATGGAGAGTGCCAAGGTATTCATCATTTATTTATTTTTATTTATTTATTTATCCTTTATTTAACCAGGTGAGTCCCATTGAGATTGACATCTCTTTTACAAGGGAGCCCTGGCCAAGAAGGCAGCAAACCAACATACAACAATACAACATAAAACATAAAACATAAACACAACAATACATAGATACATAAACTACATTCAGTACACATCAAATTCAAAGAAAGCAGCTACAGACTTCTGTTTTTACAGACTGTAACAAACATTTAAAATCACCCAAGGAAACAAAGTCAGCCAATTTTAGCGTTTTCTGGAGCTGATTCCAGGACCAAGGGGCATAGTAACTAAAAGCGGTCTTCCCAAATTCAGTGAAGGCGCAAGGGACCGAGAACAACAAAAAGTCCTGAGAGCGCAGGCTGTACCCACTAGTAGAGCAATTGAGGAGGTGGTTCAAATAGCCAGGGAGTAGCCCTAAGATGGCTTTGTAGATAAAAATATGCCAATGGAGCCATGTTGCGCAGTGTTTATTATTATCAAGACCCTGAATTATGTCGCTCAGCACCTTGGAGGCAGCAGTTATAGGGCTATGACCTGATCTAAAACCAGACTGAACAGAGCTAAGTTGACCGCTTTCTAATAAAAACTCCTTTAGCTGGTCATTCACCAGGGATTCCATAATTTTAGCAACCACTAAGAGTTTTGAAATAGGCCGATAGTTATTCAGGTCAGAGGGATCCGCCCCCCTTTAAAAGTGGGCAAAACATATGCCTCCTTCCAAGATTTATGGATAGAATTAATGGATAGGGATAACTTGAAAATATTAGCCAGGGGTTCAGCTATGAGTTCTGCTGAGAGTCTTAATAAATAGGGATCCAAGCCATCTGGGCCTGGAGACTTCTTAAGGTCAATTGCTTTTAAAGCCATTAGGACAGAAACAGTAGAAGCATGTTCAAAAGCAAAACCATAAAAACCTGGAGTCTCTTCAGCAGTGGGAGGGCTGGACATAGAGAAGGATTTAATCACATTAACATTGAAATTGGAGTTAACATAAATCGCGACTCCGCCTCCCTTACTTGAACAATCAACACGAAACAGATTGTAATCGATTATACTGATAGAAGTCTCAGAAACTGATTTTTTTTAGCCATGTTTCAGATAAAACCAGAACATCAGGATCTGAAGTTAAGACCCACGAACTAAATCAATTTTAGGTACCAAACTTCTGACGTTCATATGCATAAAACCAAGACCATTTCTGACTTTAAAGTCAGCAGGAGTGAGCAGGTTAGAGCAAGTCAAGGGACCAGGATTAGATTCAATGTTACCCGAAAGCAAAAGAAGCAAAATAACCAGCACTCGTGACTTATTCCTCAATACACCAGACAGGGAGTATGCATGGGAGGGATCAAGAGAGGCACTGATCATTTGTAACATAGTAAAATTAGTCGATTTTACTTGTAGTCTTCCATACATAAGACCACAATTCACAGGTTTATTCTCCAACTCAGTGAGAGACACAGTGCATGACAAATGCAAAAAATTATTAAACTGACTACATTCAAGGCAGGCTGGGTTAAGAGTGGGACAGCTACTCATTACCAGGAGCAGTGTAGCCAAAACCCACTGACCATTTGGAGAAGCCATGATGGGAAGGGAGACAATTGTAGACAATTGCGAGGGGCAAATACAGTACCTCTTGTGCAAACAATTTGCAGAGGGACGACGAAAGAACAGGACTTAATCAATTAATCAATTAATTAATTAATTAATTGATTAACTAATTCTCTATGTGGAGAAGAACAGGCCCAGTGTTCAGCAGCAGCAGTGGGCCCCTGGGCTGGATGGCTAGACCCCAGGAAGCAGCAGCAGCAGTAGACCTTAGGGCTGGATGGTTAGGCCCCCAGGGTGCAGCAGCAGCAGTAGGCCTCAAAGCTGGATGGCTAGACCCCCAGGGTGCAGCAGCAGCAGTAGGCCTCAGAGCTGGATGGGTAGGCCCCAGGGTGCAGCAGCAGCAGTAGGCCTCAGAGCTGGATGGGTAGGCCCCAGGGTGCAGCAGCAGTAGGCCTTAGGGCTGGATGGGTAGGCCCCCAGGGTGCAGCAGCAGCAGTAGGCCTCAGAGCTGGATGGCTAGACCCCCAGGGTGCAGTAGCAGCAGTAGGCCTCAGAGCTGGATGGCTAGGCCCCAGGGTGCAGCAGCAGTAGTAGGCCTCAGAGCTGGATGGACAGGGCCCAGGGTGCAGCAGCAACAGTAGGCCTCAGAGCTGAATGGCTAAGCCCCAGGGAGCAGCAGTAGGCCTCAGAGCTGGATGGACAGGGCCCAGGGAACAGCAGCAGCAGTAGGCCTCAGAGCTGGATGGGTAGGCCCCAGAGTGCAGTAGCAGCAGTAGGCCTCAGAGCTGAATGGCTAGGTCCCAGGGAGCAGCAGCAGCAGCAGTAGGCCTCAGAACTGGATGGGCAGGGCCCAGGGAACAGCAGCAGCAGTAGGCCTCAGAGCTGGATGGGTAGGCCCCAGAGTGCAGTAGCAGCAGTAGGCCTTAGGGCTGGATGGTTAGGCCCCAGGGTGCAGCAGCAGCAGTAGGCCTCAAAGCTGGATGGCTAGACCCCCAGGGTGCAGCAGCAGCAGCAGGAGTAGGCCTCAGAGCTGGATGGCTAGGCCCCAGGGTGCAGCAGCAGCAGTAGGCCTCAGTGCAGGATGGCTAGGCCCCAGGGAGCAGCAGCAGCAGTAGGCCTCAGAGCTGGATGGGTAGACCCCAGGGTGCAGCAGCAGCAGTAGGCCTCAGAGCTGGATGGGTAGACCCCAGGGTGCAGTAGCAGCAGTAGGCCTCAGAGCAGGATGGCTAGGCCACAGGGAGCAGCAGCAACAGTAGGCCTCAGAGCAGGATGGCTAGGCCCCCAGGGTGCAGCAGCAGCAGTAGGCCTCAGAGCTGGATGGGCAGGGTCCAGGGAACAACAGCAGCAGAAGGCCTTAGAGCTGGATGGACAGGGCCAAGGATGGAGCAGTAGGCCTCAGAGCTGAATGGCTAGGCCCCAGGGAACAACAGTGCTGAGCAAACACACCTTGGGTAGATGGAGAAAGCCAAGGCCACTAAAAATCTAGTTCAATTTCCAGGATGCTGAAGCAGATCTGGGGTGAAGGCAAGCCTCACTGCAAAGAAGCTGGACGACCAAACCAGCCACAGCCAAAAGCACAGAGATAAAGCAAGTACACGGCTCCCAAAAACAGGAGAAACTGGCCACAGTCCTCAGAGCAAAAAGTCGGCAAAAGAACAAAACACCGCCAGAAGGCCCAAAAAATGCAATAAAAAACAGTGAAAATCCAACAAAAGTACTAGTAAGGACAAACACTGAACAGAGACATCAGACATGCTGCCATCTTGGAGGCGTGTCACGTGATGCCACGATAGCAGGCTGCTATTCTTGCTATTTCTATCATTAAATCATTCAGTGTCTCTCTCACACAGTAGCCTTTATTATCTTTTCTCTCTTCCCTGAAGGATACTCTGCTGCTCCTGTTGAAGAGCTTACCAATGGGCTGCTATTTCAACATCTACAGTTTCGGGTCCAGCCATGAACACATCTTCCCGTAAGCCTGTCTGTCATGTCACTCAGATCAACAAATTTGTTCCTGCCTTTGGTGTTAATGCTTGAACATATATTTTGTTTACTGGTGGCAGTAAGAGTGTGGAGTACAGCCAGGAGACCATGGAACAGGCTCTGAAGAAAGTTGGGGAAATGACGGCTAACCTGGGAGGAACAGAGATCCTGAGGCCCCTCAAAGATATTTACAGCCAGCCCTGCATTCCAAATCAACCTAGACAAGTAATACACACACACACACACACACACACACACACACACACACACACACACACACATATTAAACAGGTGGTACAAATATATCTTGAAGGTGACAACACCATACCATTCATTCAGAAGTTCCTTGTATTCTATGTTTTGACTTTGCATGTACAATGCTGAACTAGCAGGTGTGTTTGTTTGTTTCAGATTCATTCTTACCACACCTTGTTCTTTACACTTTATCTTTAAAACCACTTGTGTTACTGTAACAACAATCTAACATAGCTTTTAGAGAATGAGTTGGATGACACATGCTTCATGTTTCTGGGTGTGATGTAACTTAGAGTGACATGTAAACTCTCCTCTGTAGCTATTTGTCTTTACAGACGGAGAGGTGGGGAACACCAAAGAAGTCATCAATCTAGTGAAGAAGAATTCAGGTTCTCACAGGTGAAAATACAAAAACACAAAACCCAACAACCATCCACAAAACTCTGAGTATATGTCCCATGTGATGATGCTCTGGGTAAAACTCCTGTATTGTAGGTGCTTCTCTTTTGGGATTGGGGAAGGGGCCAGCTCTGCTCTTATCAACGGGTTGGCCAAGGAAGGAGGAGGTCACGCTCAGTTCATCACAGGGACTGACAGGATGCAGCCCAAAGTAAGAAAGAAAATATAATAAAGCTTTAAAATTAATCAATAAAACAAAAAAACTCAATTAAATGTGTGTTGCCATGTGGATGGGTAAGTAAAAACTCAGTTCTTTTTAAAACGTTTTTCTAAACTGTTCTTACTCATCAGGTGATGCAGTATACAATTTTTATAAACAGTGCAATGTCAGCAGAACATATGATTATAGATGTAAGTAAATACATTCAGTAAAAACCCAGTGCCTCTTGTGTAACCTTTTTTTTACTCATCAGGTGATGCAGTATACAATTTTTATAAACAGTGCAATGTCAGCAGAACATATGATTATAGATGTAAGTAAATACATTCAGTAAAAAACCCAGTGCCTCTCTTAGCTTTGTGTAACCTTTTTTTTACTCATCAGGTGATGCAGTCGCTGCGATTTGCTCTGCAACCAGCTGTGGTGGACATCTCAGTCAAGTGGGATGTGCCAAAGGGAGTCTCTGTCACTGCTCTCTCTCCACCAATCACAGCACTTTTCCAGGGTCAAAGGTCACTGATTTACGCCCAGCTTACTGTAAAGGTAGGAGCAGCACCACCTTGTACCTCTCTTATTCTTAATTTAAAGTGAATCAGGGAGAGTGTCTGACAGTACTCTCACAGCTGGACCATATGAACATAATACAGAAGGTTTTTTTTTGTTTTTTGTTTTTTTTTTTAAACAAATTACATCTTAAAACAGTCTACCACTTCATGACACAATAAAGTTTAATTTCTCTCTAGAGCCACCTCATTTCAAGAATCTTTAGAGCAGCAGAGGGCTGTGTGACGGTGAAGTACAGCCTGGCAGGTCATCCATCTAAGAGCCAGCTCCACTTCAGTCTCAAACCTGCGGAGGACACTGGGTAAAACTGGGTTTTGGACAGACAGCAGAAGCACTTTAAATTAGATTATAATACAGACTTTGTTTTGGTGGTATGTGTAAATTGAAGTGGATACAAAGGGTAGTGCAATTTATATATGCATTAATGTGCCCAACATTACCTGCATTTGTGCCTACAAGGTCTTTTTTTTAATGAAATATTGTATTTATAATGTAACCTAAAAGAGAAGTAGCACAGTAAAACCACTCCCTATTAATGATTATTATTCAAAATGCTGATTAAGATTTAATATTAGCCTCAAACTTGGCCAGTACTTCCAGTTCTAGAGAGATAGAAGTTACAGAGGTAGACTGAGCTATTAGTACGTGTGTGTGTGTGTGTGCGTGTGCGTGTGTGTGCGTGCAACCTTTGCCAACATATCTTTGTCTATTTTTTCTCTGAATATGGGAAATATTATCATCATTCATTGTTAGCATGTTAGCATGCTGACATTAGCATTTAGCTAAAAGCACAGCTGTGTAGTGCTCATGGTCTTGTTGTCGCAGTAACTATCTGAAATTTACCATTATTTCCCACATATTGAAAAGTTGTTTAATGTGCTTGTAGACCTTAAACAGGATTGGATAAACAAAGATCACTATTTTGCATTCATACTAATGAAAGGAAAATTCCAGTGTGTTAACTCCTCTTTCCTGCCTGCAGATTAACAGTCCACAGGTTGGCTGCTCGGACTCTGATTCGCTCCTTGGAGATGGAGGAGACAAGGCGTACAAGACAGCAAAAAGCAGGACTGAAGAAGAAAGTGGTGGAGCATAGTGTCCAATCAGGAGTGAGCAGTGTCTTCACTGCCTTCATTGCTGTCAATAAAGGCACTGGCAAAGCGATTCAAGGACCTCTGGTGCGCAGAAATGTTCCAACAGGATGTGAGTGTTTTCTTCCAAGAACTAAAAAAGTTACAAGGAACCTGTACACTTCAACCACAGTGTGCATGCTGCATGTTTAAGACTATGGCTTTTTCCCAGGTCAGCACGGTATATCTTTTGTCTGACTGACATATCTATTATTGTGATGGAGGGAAGGTTACCTCCTGGATACTTGGAGGTCTAATTTCCCTGGGAGGTCTTTGGCACACCATTTGTGGATCAGCTCCAACATCTGTACTTACAGCTCCATTATCTTCAGTACTCAATACATCTCAAAGGACCACTTGTGTTATAGGGAAGGCTACCTGCTGTAAACCTTTAAATATTGCTCCAGTGAGAGAGTATGGCAGGGACCTAGAGCACCTATGTTGTGTAAAAATAACTCAGGCCGTGGTGTCTGATGCTGCAATCGTCTTTTACTGATGGAGGAATGAGTAGTGTTACCAGAGGTGGGGTAGGCATTCATGCACTGCAACATTGTTGAAAAGCCACCATCCACCAAGTTATGGAGGAGAAATGAACCGCTGCTGGCTGCTGATCAGACACGTCCATCATCTACAGGAAGGATCTTGATACTCCTCCTCCAGGCCAGGTTGCTTGAGGATGCTGGGGAATATTAAGAACCACTTGACCAAGTGCTAAGTCTTCCTCATCCCCCTTCCACTTATTTTGCCCTTGCAGGTCAGGTAAGTAGGTCCTGACCAAGTTGACCTTGAAATTATCCACAAGTATTTGTCTCCGCCTCCATCTACAATTTCCAGTTGCATCCCCAGCAGCATACATGGCCCGCAGAATTGATGTGTCGGAACTGCCCACCTGTAGGATATTTGTTGTAAGTGGTTTGAGATTTACCAGGTCAGGTGACACATATCCCAGTGCATAGAACAGTTTCTGTTGCCATTTGGTCTCCCAAAACTACTGACAGGGCATCTTTCACAGCATTACTGTGAACTTCTCTGAAGTGCATTGAGTTAGGTGGGTTGAAACGGAAGGTGGTCTCCTGCTCTGCAAGCTGCCTATAGAGAGTCATTCACTGCCTCATGCAGCTCTCTTTCACCTCAACCGAAGTTTGTCCCTCTGTCAGACAGAAGCTTAAGCACTTTCCCATGTCGTGAGATGAAATGTCCAAGGGACAGGAGAAAAAGATGAGTATCCATGTCTTCCAACAGATCCAAATGCACGCATGGTGCACTTGTACACTGTCCCTCAGTGCTTCTTGTGGCGTCGTCAAATCAGGATGGTATAGGGCCCGAAGCAGTCTACTCCAGTTGAGTAAAATGGTGGCTTATAAAGTCAGAAATAGCTGCTGGCAAGTCTGCCATCTTGGAAACTTCAAGAGTGGTTTGCCACTTGAAACACTTAGGGCAACTGAACTGGTACCTATGGATGGCCTCTCTGCCTCTGAGGATCCAGTAGGTGCATCTCAACTCAGCAAATGCACATTCCAGCCCAGGGCAGAATAGATTATGGTCATATGCCTTTTTGAATAACTTTGTGATTGCATGGTGGGTGTCCAACACAATGGGATGAATCATCTCAGGTTCCAGATCTACAGCCTTGTGGAGTCTGGTCTTTAGTATTGTCATAAATACGTGAAAGGTAGGACAGACAATTGGATGGACAAAAACAGGCGAAACTTTGAATCTCAATGCTGCACATGAGTGTGGCTGCTCTAACCTATTAACACAGGAGCTGAAAATAAATAAATATATTTCCATGATGCAGGCAGTGTGGCCCAGGCTTATCGCTGTGGGTCATGCATATATAACTTGGCCAGTTTTAGTGCAAGTTTTTTATTGTTACCAGAGGTCGGTGAGACATTCATGCACGGCAACACTGTTAAACAGCCACCATCCACCAAGGATAGGAGGAGAATTGAGTCAAACTGACAACATGTGTCACTCAGTGAGTAGGCGGAGTGTCCTGGTCTGGTCAGCAGGGGATGTGTCCTAATCTACCTAGCAACAATGATAGCCTCAGTTTTATAAATGGCACTTTTGCACAAGTATGGCAGAAAAACAAAACATCTTCATGTTTTAAAGCACATCATGTCTTCTCCTTCATTTCGGGAAATGTATTACTGTCATGAATCATAATGTTTCTGGCAACAATCGCAAAAACCAGACATGCGACTCTGTTGGCTTTGTGTTTTATAACTGGGTATCTTAGTCTGTTTGATATTTTTGCCCCAGCTAATGACCTTCATTAATTATCCTGCTCTCTTTTTATTCCAGTAAGAGGGTGTGCGCTCTTTGATGACAACAGGTCTTATTACAGTTCTGGTAAGTAAATGATTCATTTGCTTTTGAAAAACACACTGGTGTATTTCCACATTCACTGAATAGAAAAACAAATGAGGTCATTATGAAATAATTTGGGGTTCAGCAGGTGTGTTCAGGTTGTGTCCTGAGCTCCATTAGATGTAATTAATATCTGTAGTGGTGTACAGTAAATTGGTGAGTTATAACTGTATTACCGCTGAGACTGAGGGTGTGACACTGTTGAATCTAGTCAGGGTCGTAGCAGTGTACAGGTGCACTGCAAAATTTAATGTGAAATAAAGACACTGATTAACTTTGAATAGAACTCTTAAATAATTTGGTACGATTTTGCTATTATAACAGTATATACATTTCTCCTGATACAACAGCTGATGACTGTGAAGATATTGATGGATTTACCGGTGGTGAATGTCGAGAGGCATATGACGGTAGGCCTGTTTTGTGTCAGTAATACACACGTTTTATAGACTTGACAACATGTATTGATTATTTTTTTTTCTATACAGACCAGTGCTTGTGCTTTTCCTAAAACCCATTATCCATGGAGCTATAGTGAACAATGGATAGTGAATGTATGTCGACACGGCAGCCCATTCATTCAAATGACAACTGCTCACATATGCACAGTTACTTCCACTTCAGACTGAGGGTGTGAATCTGATGAATCTATTCAGGGTCATAGCAGTGTACAAGTGAAGCAAACCAGAGTCAGACACAGAGTCACTCATGGCAACAAGATTCAGCTTCAGTTCAGTGTGCTGCAAAATTTAATGTGAAATAAGGAAACGGATTAATTTCTTTTATAACAGTGCATTTCTGCTGAAACTACAGATTATATTTGCTGTGGAGATTTGGGTGCATGTGAAGAGGCATATGAAGGTAGGCCTATCTGTTTTGTGTCAGCAGTACACATGTATGTGTTACACATGTATACTGGTATGGGACTAGAATATGAAAATGAAAATGAAGATGGAGGATGGCAAGAGACTCAGAGGTATCTGTTTTGTTTGTGGTAATAAGGAATTAGGAAACTGATTGTTGTTTATCAGAATTATTAAATATTTTGCCATGATTTTGCTCTTGCAAGAGTGCATTTCTTCTGAGACAGCAAATCAAAAGAGTTTGGAACTAGAAGAAGAAAATGACTATGAAGATGATGATTGGACAGGGGCATGTGGTGATGAAGGTACCGTAAAACTTCAATCAATAGCCCGTGCTATTATTTGCTTAAATCACTGAAATCAGCAGGCCTATATCTGGGACAGGCGTCAAAATGGGACAAGCCTTTAATTCCTTTCACACAAGACTGTTGCCCAACAAAGAGGGAAATACAATAAAACCATTTATGTAAACCACTATGAATGTTATTTGTATAAAAATTAGGCCTCAGTTATGAATCCTTTATTTGATCTAGCTCCAACATACAGCACATCAGAGAGAGAGAGTCAGGGCACTCAAACATTAGGGCACCCAGCATACTGACACAACACCATATGGAAACAAAAGCATGATTTGGACAAGTAAAGAAAACAGATGCAAACTTGAAATGAGCAGCAGCAGAATTAATGAATTGGATCATTTTATCCTTGCACCTTGATTGTTTTCCTCAGCTCCTTGTGGTGCTCGAGGGATTAAAGTCATCAGGCCCGCACAGCCACCCAGAGACCCTTTCCTGCAACTGGTCTCCCTCCAGAAGGCGTCTGGCTGCTGGGAGCGGGATCCAGCTCTGGCTGCTGCACTGGGAAAGACCAGCAAGGAGGTGGAGAACACAAAACCTTCAGGAGTGAGTCACTTCCAAAAATAATAACACATAATGATAATTGGAGCAGATTTCATGCCATGCTGTATAATGATGGCACTTATTTGAGAAAAAAAAAGACAAATGAAGCACTCCATATGAAGGAGAAAAAAGTTAAATATTTAATGGAAATAATTCAACTTAGAGAGACCCTGAAAAACAAGGTTAGACAGTATGTATAATTATAAAAGGCAAGCTAAGATACAGACCACAGCATGGTGGTGGTCAAACTGCAAAAACACCAATAAAAATCATAGCAGCTGTGTTCTTTATGATCTGGAGATATGAGAGTGATGGTGATGATTTCAGGGCTGTTCAGTAATTAGATTAAATATCCAATGAAATATGACTGGACTGAGAAACTGGGTATGATTTCCACCTGTTTATTAAAGGCTTTGTCCATATCTGTGATCATGTTGAAGTACGCATCTGTTTCTTTGATCTTTGATTTGGTGAATTAGGTGAACCAGGAAGTGTGGGCCACCATTCTGGCTCTGATCTGGCTTCATGGCTCCAAGATGGATGCTCAGGATGAGTGGGAGCTTCTGGCCATGAAGGCTGTGTCATGGCTTCGTGCTCAGAATGGTAATAACCAGAATAATCGTTTGTTTTTAACAGTGTGTGCTGGTTAAAATCAGCTGTTTGCTCACATTCACTCTGCTGTTAACTTGTTTTGTGTGTTTGTTTTTCCAGCACCATGTGTGACAGAGTGTGTGGAAGCTGGAAATACTCTGTTGGGTTTCAAGGTGAAGAAAGACGCCCTGGGACTCTGAAGTTTACATGTGCTTTAGAAACACTAAATTACAGATTAAACCTCAAGCTGTCAGCATACATTTCAGGCCATATTGTACCAAGTTTAAGAACTGCCTGCTTTAACCGTGATGTTTTTTGTCTTTTCCTTTTTAAACATTGTACATTTTGTAATGTTAACGGAAGGTTAGTAACAGCTGAGTCCGAGGGTTGTTTGTGCCTTAAAATGAATGTTACATTTCAGTTGACATCTTGCACTCAGGCTGCACACAGTTTTCACCCTTCTTGCAACATATTCCAACGTATATGGGATAATATTATACTATCACTCTGTGATTAAAGTGCATGTGCATGTCTGTGAATGTGTTGGTGTGTTTGTTTGCAAAAATGGAGAAAGGAAGAATAAAGAAACAAGTGTCCTGTGTTATTGTGTGGGCTGTCGAATACATGCTGAATAGAATCTTTGTGCAGTCTGCTCCAATGATTTCCACTGTAGCAGACTGCAACTCATCACCAAATACAATTTTAAGGTTTTACAGCCTTTCAGAGGCGTTTTGGAATAAAAGCAGGTGTCAGGCATTTGTTCCTCTAACAGGACTTACACTCACTGGCCGCTTTATTAGGTACACCTTGCAACTACCAGGTTGGACCCCTTTTGCCTTCAGGACTGCCTTAATTCTTTATGGCATAGATTCAACAAGATTCTGGTCCATATTAATATGATAGCATCACACAGTTGCTGCAGATTTGTTGGCTGCACATCTATGATAAGGTGCTCTATTGGACTGAGATCTGGTGACTGTGGAGGCCGTTGGAGTACAGTGAACTCATTGTCATGTTCAAGAAACCAGTTTGAGATGATCTGAGCTTTGTGACATGGTGCGTTATCCTGCTGGAAGTAGCCATCAGAAGATGGGTACACTGTGCTCATAAAGGGATGGACACGGTCAGCAACAGTACTCAGGTAGGCTGTGGTGTTTAAACCATGCTCAGCTGGTACTAAGGGGCCCAAAGTGTGCCAAGAAGATATCCCCCACACCATTACACCACCAGCAGCAGCCTGAACCGTTGATACAAGGCAGGATGGATCCATGCTTTCATGTTGTTTATGCCAAATTCTGATCCAGACTCATCAGACCAGGAAACTTTTCTCCAATCTTCTATTGTCCAGTTTTGGTGAGCCTGTGTGAACTGTAGCCTCAGTTTCCTGTTGTTAGCTGACAGGAGTGGCACCTGGTGTGGTGAGTTACTGTTGCCTCTCTGTCATCTTGAACCAGTCTGGCCATTCTCCTCTGACCCCTGGCATCAACAAAGCATTTTTTGGGACCATCCTCTGTAAACCCTAGAGATGGTTGTGTGTGAAAACCCCAGTAGATCAGCAATTTCTGAAATACTCAGACCAGCCCGTCTGGCACCAACAACCATGCCACGTTCAAAGTCACTTAAATCACCTTTCTTCCCCATTCTGATGCTCAGTTTGAACTTCAGCAGGTCGTCTTCACCATGTCCACATATCTGAATGCAGCTGCTGCCACGTGATTGGCTGATTAGCTATGTGCGTTAACAAAGAGTCGAACAAGTGTACCTAATAAAGTGGCCAGTGAGTGAATGTTGCAACTTCAAGCTCCACCCACCCGGTACTCACTTGTGCTGAACTCGAGCGCACCCGCTATGGCTTGACTTTCATTTTCACATCTGTCATTTCACATGATTCTGCACAACAAACCAACAAGTCTTCTCCATAGACGTAGTACACTGGGAAACAAACCTTACTAATACCTGCTGGATACTGTCACACTGGGTTTGAATTTGCACACGAGCTTTACTGGGAGTCGTGGAAGTCAGTTGCCTGCAATTTACATCAGCTTATTTTTAATGCTGAGCTGTGCCATTCTATCAGAGTGACGTCTCTTTCTATTTTAATCTCACCAATAGCTGTCAGAAACGTGGTTAGAAAAGTCTGGTCTGTGTTGGCACTATACAGGAAGTTAAGAGTGTGTTGTTCTATAGCAGTTCTTACAAGCCAATAATGGGATACTAATGTTTTCGGATATCTGGGGTGAGTCAGGTGTGCCAGGCTGCTTGGAGGATCTGACTCGAAGATGATTTTCAGGAGTAAACTAATGTGGTGGTGTGTGTTGTTGACATACTGTAAGTAGTTTATTATTTATTGCTTATGTTTTTATTTATTTAGTTGGTTAGTAGCAGTTTATGTCGAGATGGTAAGTAGCAAGTAAACAAAATAATCATACATTTGTAGACAGACATAAAAAAAACCCTGAAAATAATGTAGCCTATATTGATTTGATTTACATGTCCAAAAAGGAGTGGGAGGAAGTACAAACTTATTTAATCGCACCCCTTCTCCATAAATTAGTTAGTCAATGATGTCGCTTCCCATCAGTATAAGGCTGTTCAATTCATTCTTCGAGACCTATTCCAATATATTAAATTAATTACCAATTATATTTGTCTTACACCAAGATATAAATAATTACAGAAATGCTTAGAAAATAAAAATTCATATGTATATTATTATTATCCAATCTGATGTGTTTTGCTTTGTCAGGCTATGCGTATACACAAGCTATGTATGTTAACACACTCACAAATACACATACACTAAACTTATGGCCATAAATAAATAAATCAATAAAGAATAAACACCTACTGATAGTCAGACACCTTCTTCATTCTTGTACCTTGTGAAAATCAATTTCATTATTATATTCAGTAATTATTCCTTTAGTACAAATAACACTTGAGCTATTGTTTATACTATTGTTTAACTAACTGTTTAACTATTGTTTGTATATATTTTCAATTGAAATTATTTGGTTGCATCATGGCTGTCAGCTGCCATGACCAAAAAAGGCCACTAGATGGCACTGCCTGCCCCATCGGTTCATTCACCCTCAACAATCCTTGGCAGAAGGGTTTCATGGAGTTGCCGTCAAGGTCTGTGTAGATGTTAGATTTCACTGTGGTCACATTATTATCTCCAGGAATCTTTGTACATATTGTGACAGCTTCTGCTTCACAGAGAACAGGAAGTAGTTCTGAACACTGTCAACCTTTATTGACATGTAACAGCTCAACAAACTCAGCTTATTTGTGAAGCACATTTCATAAATTTGAGCTGCATGATATCAAAATGCTGCTTCACCAAGTTTTGTTCTGACTCATGTGATGGTCTATAGGCCAGTCCCAGATGTCCTCAGGGTCCTGGAAGGTTCATATGTCTCAAACATGTCAGAGATATTTGGGCCCTGAGCCACAGAGTGATTTATACACAAGCAGCAAGACTTTGAAACCAATTCTCTGAGTGACAGGTAGCCAGTGTAAGGATTTTAGAACTGGACTAATGTGGTCATATTTCCTAGTTTTTGTCAGGACCCTAGCAGCAGCACTCTGATTAAGCTGAAGTGGGTAAATACAGCTGGAGTCATGATGGTGCAAACTATAATTTAACACACAGGAAGCATAAACCATCATGTTCTGAGCAGACACACCATGGACAAAGATAAAAATAAAAAGACATTTGTGTTATGGAACAGAAAACAGTGAGCTTAACAGCAAACTCCAGCATGCAGGGAAATGTGGGCGTGGCTACAATATTATTTCGGTCAATTGCAATGTGTTAATAATATTATGGGTTATTGTTATTTATATATTTTGTGATTTTGGTGATTTGTGCAGTAAATTAATAAAATGTTTTGTTGGTATTTTTAGACTTTTTTTAGTTTTACCTCAGTAAAGGTATTTTGTTCAACTGTGGTAATAGCATGGTTTTTGGAGACAACTGTGCAAAGATATTCATAACAGATGACAATAAATATATTAAGTAGTTTAAAAATAACTTGTTTTATTTGCTGAAGAACATCCAGAATGTAGAGTAGCAGTCACCACCATATATCATCAAAGCAGAAGTCCTCAAATGTTCTTGTTGATTGTTGTACAGGTACGATGGTGAATTGCCGTGGTCTGATAACACTCCAGAAGGAACCAGGTAAAGAGTTGTTAGGAAACAAACGGACAGAAATGTCTGATTTGCTTCACAACCGTTTTTTTGTGCTCATGTAAACTTCAAGTGCACAGGCTTATGATAGTTGTAAAGACAATCATCTTGGCGCACAGGTTCACCAGTGTAAAAAGAAAATGTTACAAAACATAGCAGAGAAATTAACACACAGATTATGTTCATTGTGTGTCCTTCTGTTTTTCTGTCAGTTCCTCTGAAAAGCATCGAGGTGGAGGTGGAGGTGAGGGACCATGTGGCTACAGTGGTCTCCACTCTGAACTATGAGAACAAGGAGGACAAACCAATAGAGGCAGTTTTTGTCTTCCCTCTGCCTGGAGATGCTGCTGTCTGTCATTTCAGTGCTAAGATTGGACAAAAAGAGATTGTAGCTGAGGTGAAGGAGAAACAGAAGGTGAGCTGCACAGCAGAGACTAAGTCACAATGGAGCTTAAAAACACAGTAAATGTTGCTCACATGTGTCGTCTGTACTCCAGGCTCGTGAGGAGTATGATGATGCACTGAGCTCCGGTCAGCAGGCCTTCCTGTTGGAGGAGAGTGAGCAGAGTCCAGATATATTCTCTCTGAGTGTGGGCAGCCTGCCTCCAGGAGAGAGCGCCTCCATCAGGCTGGAGTACGTCACTGAGCTGGCTGTGCAGGCTGATGATGGGCTGAGGTTTTGTCTGCCTGCTGTGCTCAACCCTCGCTACCAACCTCAGGGTAGGAAAACCAGCCAACACTTTTAGCTTAGTGCACACAGAAGTTCCATCCATACATCCATTTTCATCTGCTTATCTGGGGAAGGCAATGCTTTCCAGATCCTCTCGGGGGATTCCAAGGAGTTCCCAGGGCAGATGAGATATGTAATCCCTCCAGTGTGTTCTGGGTCTACTCTGGGGCCTCCTACCAGTTGAATGTGCATGCAAAAAAACTCTAACCAAAGGTGCTCAGGAGTCATCCTGATCAGATGCCCAGACCACCCAAAGCTCATGACCATAGGTGAGGGTCAGAACGTAGTTGAACTGGTGAATGGAGAGCTTTGCCTGCAGGTTCAGCTCCTTTTGTACCACAGTGGGCTGATGCAACACCTGCATCACTGCTGATGCGGCGTCAAGCCGCCTGTCCATCTCATGCTTCATTTTACCCTCACTCTTGAACAAGACTTGAGATATTTAAACTCCTTCCCTGGTGGCAGTAACTGACTCCCAACTCAGAGGGGGCAATCCATCCTTTTCTAACCGAGAACCATAGCCTCAGACTTGGAGATGCTGGCTCTCATCCTGACTGCTTCACACTCAGCTGCAACAGAACCACATCAACAGAACCACATCATCTGCAAAGAGCAGCAATTTTGAGGTCCCCAGATAGGACTCTCCTCCAAAACACACACACTAGATGGACAAACCCCCACAACCCTTACAGCAGCCCTTCAAGGGCAAAGAGCTGGTTAATTGCTTCTCCTGAATTTGAGGTTTGACAATCAGTCAGAGCCTCCTTTCCAGCACCCTGGAGTACATTTTCCCAGGGAGGCCGAGCAATGTGATATCCTGTTAATTGGAGCACACCCTCCGGTCCCCATTTTTGGAACCATCGTCCATGTCTACCACTCCACTCTTGCCCCTGCAAAGTAAGTCAAAAACAAGATGTCCAATACACAACGTCTTTTACAGGCGGCAAACACTCACTCATCCTCCATCAATTGTGCTGACAGGTCAACACTAAACAAAGGATATACTGGCTGATATTCCTTTTTAATACAAATCTCTTGTAAAACAGTAAAGGTTTACATTCAGTGTTTCTCACCGAAACCAACTGAGTGTATTGTTGAGATCTTCTTTGGTCATCCAGAACTTCTGCTGGACCAAAGAGTCTTAGTTTTTATTGTCTCTTAAAGTATTACTGACTTCCTAACTCTCACGTTGTTCACAGGTAGTGAAGGTGCCAGTGTCCAGGTGACCTCTGTTCCAGCCTCTCTGGTGCCCTACAATCTGTCTTTCTCTGCCCGACTGTCCTCTCCTCGTCCAGTCTCTAAAGTAGAGTCCAGCTGTTCCCTGGATCCTCTCCAGTACCTCAACACAGAGCAAACCCAGGCCACGGTAGCTACTGTACAGTGCTGATGTGTCTGCTGTGTGTGATTGTTCCTCAGTACTGAGAACAAGATGTATATGACTTGATTTATATTTATGAGTGTGTTTTGTGAACTGCAGGTCAAGTTGGCTGCAGGACACAAGTTTGACAGAGATGTTGAACTGCTGATTTATTACAAAGATGCCCACCAGCCCACTGCTGTGGTGGAGGCAGGACAGGCGTCTGCCAAGCCTGGTGAGTGCAAATTAGTGAAGTGGTACTTTGCAAATAAAACAAACTGATGTGATGTGTTAAATATAAGAGGTAAGTATTTTTATTGGTAAATAGCTGAGTTACATATGTTGTGTTTCAGGCACTCTGATGGGTGATCCAGTAGTGATGCTGAGCCTGTACCCTGAGTTCCCCCAGGCTGTGATGTCTTCAGTTGCCTCACATGGAGAGTTTGTGCTCTTATTGGATCGATCTGGCAGTATGGAATCGCCTATGGACAACACTGAGAGTCAGGATCGCATTGGCAGTGCCAGGGTATTCATCGTGTCATTTCTATCATAAAATCATTCAGTGTCTCTCTCACACAGCAGCCTTCATTATCTGTTCTCTCCTTGCCTGAAGGATACTCTGCTGCTCTTGTTGAAGAGCTTACCAATGGGCTGCTATTTCAACATCTATAGTTTCGGGTCCATCTACGAACGCATCTTCCCGTAAGTCACTCCCTTGTGTCACCCAGTCCAAAAAAATGTGCTAAATTATTTGATACCACTGCTTGTATGTGGTAACTTATCAGCTTTATCAGCTGACAGATAATTGATATTGGGTGATTCTGTAAAATCATGGATTACGTTTAATGTCAGGATTTTAAAATTTCACTCCTAACATTTTACAATTAATTATTCCAAAACAAAAGTATGCATGGCAACTACAGTACAGCGAAGATGTGCTTAAATCTTGGGAGAGACTGTGGTTAGACCTATAAAAGTTGGTCTGAGACGGGATGTGATTTCTGAATTGTGGTGTAGAACTTGATAGTGCTACACATCCATCCACCACCTGACCTCCTCCGTTTGCATTTCTGCAGCAAAAGTGTGGAGTACAATGAGGAGACCATGGAAGAGGCTCTGAAGAAAGTTGAAGCCATGAACGCTGACCTGGGAGGAACAGAGATCCTCGAGCCCCTCAAAGAAATTTACAGTCAGCCAACCATTCCCAATCAACCCAGACAAGTACAAAACACACACACACACACACACACACACACATGGGCTTTACAAGAACCTTTGACCAGTAAAAACGGCATACAACTAAGTCCTCATCTCATCTGCACATTCCTTTTCTGGACATGCTTTGTGATTTCAGTCTTTGAATGGAGCTTACAAAGTGTTTGACAGCTTGTGTACGCAGAACAAACACATCAGTCATCGGAAGTGGATCAGGCATAGAATGGTCTGTACAGCCCATTTAAAATGCCTGATTGATCCACTCAGTAGCTCCCACTGTTCGACTCACACCTTTCCCAGTTCTATCCTGGGCAAACCGGTTTATTCAGTTCACTTTTGCCACACCCTTGTTGTTTTTATACTTTACCATTAAAACTGCCTGTGTTACGAAATCAGCAATCTAGCACAACTCTCATAGAATGATTTGATGACTCAGCACATGCTGCATTTTTCCTCCCCCAGCTATTTGTCTTTACTGATGGAGAGGTGGGGAACACCAAACAAGTCATCAATCTGGTGAAGAAGAATTCAGGTTCCCACAGGTGAAAATACAAAAACACAAAACCCAACAACCATCCACAAAACTCTGAGTATATGTCCCATGTTATAATGCTCTGTGTACTTAAAGAAAACTCCTGTATTGTAGGTGTTTCTCTTTTGGGATTGGGGAAGGGGCCAGCTCTGCTCTTATCAACGGGTTGGCCAAGGAAGGAGGAGGTCACGCTCAGTTCATCACAGGGAAAGAGAGGATGCAGCCTAAAGTAGGAAATCACAGTCATTATGTACTTTTTTAATAGTTTTTAAAGTGATTATAAATGTTAGTAAATACATTTTATCAAAACCCAGTGCTTCTGCCAAAGTTTTTTAAACCTATGTTTTACTCATCAGGTGATGCAGTCGCTGCGATTTGCTCTGCAACCAGCTGTGGTGGACGTCTCAGTCAAGTGGGATGTGCCAAAGGGAGTCTCTGTCACTGTTCTCTCTCCACCAATCACAGCACTTTTCCAGGGTCAGAGGTCACTGATTTATGCCCAGCTGACTGGACAGGTGAGAGCAGCATCATCTCACAGTGAAATACGTATCAATCTATTTTTATGCCACTAAAATAATTTTAAACTGAATTAGATTTTTTTAATTTATTTTTTTGTTTGAAATTTATTTATTTATTTATTTATTCCATCGGGTACTAAGTAATAAACATGTTTTCTGATACTGTAATGCTGTCCCAGAGTTCAGAGGCAGCAGAGGGCTGTGTGACGGTGAAGTACAGCCTGGCAGGTCATCCCTCTCAGAACCAGCTCCACTTCAATCTCACGCCTGCAGAGGACACTGGGTAAAACAGACTTTTGGTCAGGCAGCACTGTTATGCATTGGGTCCTGACCTTACAAGTGTTAAGTTTAACTTAATTATTAAGAGCAAATGAAATAAAACAGTCGAAAGGAATGAGAAACATTAATATTTTAATTCAACAATATTTTCTTTATGCGTGGCATTAAGTGTCTGCTCAGAGACTCACACATGTGATGCGGAGAATGGCTTTAAATGTATTGTTCTCTCAAAGGACAGACACTACAGGAGAATTGTTGAATTGATTTTTTTCAATTGATTTAGACTGCTGGTATAGGTGCAATACTTTAAAAGCATCTGAAGACAGTGATGTAACTGGCTGGAAGTGTTTTTTATAATCACCACCTCTGCTGCACATACATGAACCAAAACAGCAGACGCCACTACCACTCTGTGCTTGTAGCTGCGCCTCGTTGATTAAAAAAGGGCCCAAAGGGTGTCCACCACTCACCTGGCTGACAGGCTTTTTGTGTAGCTCAGGCCTTTAGAGTTTGTGTCTGTGAGTTTCCTCTGGGTGCTATTGTTTTCTCTCCCTGCTGATCCTGACCAGAATAAACTTGTATAGACAATGGATGAATGACAAAAAATGATAGGGTTATTACAAATGTGTTTGCAGACACGTTGACTCCTCTCTCCTGCCTGCAGATTAACAGTCCACAGGTTGGCTGCTCGGACTCTGATTCGCTCCCTGGAGATGGAGGAGAAAGAGTGCACAGGAGAGCAAGGTGAAGGAGTGAAGAAGAAAGTGGTGGAGGTCAGTGTCCAATCAGGAGTGAGCAGCGTCTTCACTGCCTTCATTGCTGTCAACAAAGGCGATGGCGAGGCGATTCAGGGACCTCTGGTGCGCAGAAATGTTCCAACACCAAGTGAGTGTTTACAAGAAAAATCAAAAATCAAAAGTTACCATTTGACACTATAGCTGACCAGGAATCAGCATGTAGGAAAGCATGATGGTGAACTGTTTTGACATTTAGAAAGTCATCAATCACTTATAAATCACTGTATCACTGTTACACTCACGTTTAATTTAGGTTTGAGAGCTAGCATTTTTTTCTTTGCTCACAGTATCTGGTCACATGTTGACATGTCTATGTGTTTCATCTTTGAGATATTTTGAACTTTTGAAAGATGTGAATATTTGAAATATTATTCACAGCTTGTGACTTATTGTAAAAAGCACAGACACTAGTTTAGCTTGGTTGATATTTTTGCTTACTAATTCTGATGTCTTGACCTCATGCTTTTTTTTTCTTTTGTAACTCAAAGTGATGATGACCCATGTGCTGAAGAGCTCTATGATTCAGTTTGCTCATTCTCCTGTCAAGAGTAAGTATAAGTATAAAGGCTAAATGGAATTTTAACATGTATATGTGCATTCCTTTAAATACAGTATATAGATAAACACTGAGCAAACAACATCTACCATGGTATGTAGCAGTTGTTGTAACAAGAAGAAGCGAGCTGTCATGGTGAAACCACGTAAGACATCTCTGCAGTGTCCAGAGCGACAGCTAAGCGAGATCACACAGTGGCTGTATATGCACAGTCAGACTTTTTAGTTATGGGCTCAATTTGTCTGAACAATCCTTGAATAGTTTTTCAGTAATTCTGGAAATGCAGCTAGCTCGAGTTATCTGAACTTGAAATATGGGAGGGCTCATTTTGATTATTAGTCGTAGTTACAGCCTGATTACCTTCAGAATGGACTGTTGTGGTGTTCAGATATTCATCACTGATATTATTTATTATTTAATGTGTAATTATTATATTTTTGAAGACAGAATTAAATTATTTTTCGAGTTGTACTGTATTTGTATTGAACTCTGGCTCCTGTGTGTAATGAAAGCAATATCAATAGTTTACTTGATATTTTTTGTTTTCTGATTCTTGTGTCTTGACCTCATACTCTTTTCTTTTTTAAATCTCTTAAGAGATGAGGGCCCAGAGTATGGCACAGCAGCTGAGCAATGATATGGAAAAGGAAGGTAAGTGAAATGGGAGTGTAACAGATTCAGGTTCATTCTTTAATGTTTTCAAGATAGTTTGTACACCATCAAAAACTGAGAAACAGGGTAGAAACAAAAAGAATATCACAATGCAACACAAGTCTGTCTCAGTATGCCATGGCTATTTAAGGCTGTTACGACCCGGCTCAAGTGGCCATAACAAAAGGGAGACACACCATGATTAACAGTTAACAAAGGTTATTTTATTAGAAGCAAATCAAACCAAATTAGACCAAATTAATAAATAACTAAAAAAGAGCAACATATGGAGTGTGAATGTCAGTGATATCAGTATTATGTGTGACAGAATTAAATTATTTTTCGAGTTGTACTGTATTTGTATTGAACTCTGGCTCCTGTGTGTAATGAAAGCAAAATCAATAGTTTACTTGATATTTTTTGTTTGCTGATTTTCATGTCTTGACCTCATACTCTTTTCTTTTTTAAATCTCTTAAGAGATGGGGGCCTGGAGTATGCCACAGTGGCTAAGTAAGTGGTTTCACGGTAAGTGAAATGGGAGTTTAACAGATTCAGGTTCATTCTTTAATGTTTTCAAGATAGTTTGTACACCATCAAAAACTGAGAAACAGGGTAGAAACAAAAAGAATATCACAATGCAACACAATTCTGTCTCAGTATGCCATGGCTATTTAAGGCTGTTACGACCCGGCTCAAGTGGCCATAACAAAAGGGAGACACACCATGATTAACAGTTAACAAAGGATATTTTATTAGAAGCAAATCAAACCAAATTAGACCAAATTAATAAATAACTAAAAAAGAGCAACATATGGAGTGTGAATGTCAGTGATATCAGTATTATGTGTGAGTATTAAATGATGGGTGTGTGACAAGAATATGTTATCTTTGCAGAAGAGTGCTCTGAAAAAGAAGAAAAAGAAGAATTTTCACTGAAGCAGCCACCCAGAGACCCTTTGCTGCAGTTGATCTCCCTCCAGAAGGCGTCAGGCAGCTGGGAGCTGGATTCAGCTCTGGCTGCTGCACTGGGAAAAACCAGCAAGGAGGTGGAAAAGCCAAAGCCTGCATCGGTGAGTTATTGTCACAATAATCATAAGGGGAATTATTTTAAAACAGATTTCATGACATGCTTTGTAACCAGACAGAGGAGGGAGATTAAAGCTTTGACCATATCTGTGATCAAGTTGAAGTACGCATCTGTTTATCTTTGATTTGGTGAATTAGGTGAACCAGGAAGTGTGGGCCACCATTCTGGCTCTGATCTGGCTTCATGGCTCCAAGATGGATGCTCAGGATGAGTGGGAGCTTCTGGCCATGAAGGCTGTGTCATGGCTCCGTGCTCAGAATGGTAATAACCAGAATAATTGGTTGTTTTTAACAGTGTGTGCTGATTAAAATCAGCTGTTTGCTCACATTCACTCTGCTGTTAACTTGTTTTGTGTGTTTGTTTTTCCAGCACCATGTGTGACAGAGTGTGTGGAAGCTGGAAATACTCTGTTGGGTTTCAACGTGAAGAAAGACGCCCTGGGACTCTGAAGTTTACATGTGCTTTAGAAACACTAAATTACAGATTAATCCTCAAGCTGTCAGCATACATTTCAGGCCATATTGTACCAAGATTAAGAACTGCCTGCTTTAACCATGATGTTTTTTGTGTTTTCCTTTTTAAACATTGTACATTTTGTAATGTTAACGGAAGGTTAGTAACAGCTGAGTCCGAGGGTTGTTTGTGCCTTAAAATGAATATTACATTTCAGTTGACATCTTGCACTCAGGCTGCACACAGTTTTCTATGGGGTGCCATTTGTAAAGTGTCTCACGCTGAAAATAACATCAACATTTTGCCACATTTAGCTTCAAACAATGTTTAAAAAAGTGTTGTGAATTTTTTTAACGTCACCTTTTACCACATTTACAGCAATATTTGTTAACTTAAAAATATATGAAATAGTTAAATCTAAATATTAAATGTGGCACCTAAATGTTAAATGTTAAATCTAAATATAAATCTAAATCTAAATGTGAAATCTAAATGCTAATTTTAAATATTAAATCTAAATCTAAATTCATTCATTCATCTTCTAACCGCTTCATCCTCTTGAGGGTCGCGGGGGGGCTGGAGCCTATCCCAGCTGACATCGGGCGAGAGGCAGGGTACACCCTGGACAGGTCGCCAGACTATCGCAGGGCTGACACATAGAGACAAACAACCATTCACACTCACATTCACACCTACGGACAATTTAGAGTTATCAATTAACCTAGTCCCCAATCTGCATGTCTTTGGACTGTGGGAGGAAGCCGGAGTACCCGGAGAGAACCCACGCTGACATGGGGAGAACATGCAAACTCCGCACAGAAGGGCTCCCATACCTGGGATCGAACCGGCAACCCTCTTGCTGTGAGGCGAGAGTGCTAACCACCACACCACCGTGCCGCCCTTAAATCTAAATATTAAATCTAAATCTAAATCTAAATGTTAAATCTAAATGCTGAATCTAAATCTAAATGTTAAATCTCAGTGCTAAATCTAAATCTAAATGTTAAATGTTAAATCTAAATGTTCTGGGTGAAACTAAATATCTAGCTGATATGCAAATTCACACCGCCGGTCACCGGAAGTACCAAAATAAAAGCTTGAGATGGTCAGACTGTGTTTATAGAATCAAATAATGAATTAAAACCAATTTATCGGGGGAAATGAACACTTGAACATACATTAGCGTGATAACTGAATAACTAAATAACTCTGAATAACTACCTAAAATAACAAAAAACATGTTTGGAGAAAGTTTATTAGACGTGTACTTTGAGTTGTTAGTGTCCCTTCGGAGGGATTGGGAATCGCCTGGTTGTTTACAAATACCTCCGAGTTATCGTAGATTAGCTGGGCTAACCAGTAGCCCCGTTAGTGGTGTCTGTAATAACTCAATAAACGATCCGTGAAAAATTTTTTTTTCCAGCGGTTGTCTTAGTTACAACATGATTGAGCTAGCAAAGCAGTTTTGTGTTGCTACGTGTGGTATTTATTCAGTTTAGAAAGTATTAGAAAGTATTTAGAAAGCATCAGTGGCAGCAGCTGACAGGGACAGCTAACAGCAGCAGCAAAGCTAACATCAGGACGTGATCTGTTAAAAGCCTCCTGTTGTTGGATACGACATGAAACTACTCCAGTTAGCTCAGTAATGTTGTAACTAAGACATCTGCTGGAAATTTTTTTTTTTTTTCAGCGCATTGAGTTAATGAGTCATTACAGACACCGCTAACGGGGCTAACAGCTAATGGTTTTCTAATGGTTTTCTACCCGGACGTATTTATAAACAACACGGCAATTCCCGAAGGGACACTAACAACTGAAAGTACACGTCAAATAAACTTTCTCCAAACATGTTTTTTTGTTATTTTATGTAGTTATTGTCACGCTAATGTATGTTCAAGTGTTCATTTCCCCCGATAAGTTGGTTTTAATTAGTGAGCCGAGTCTTTGAACCGGCTCTTTGAAGTGAATGAGTGAACCGGTTCTTTAGAGTGTACGAGCCAGTTCCTAATTTCTTTGTTTGTTGCTTTAATTTACTCTGTATCCATTAATCTCAGATTATTTGATCTGGAACAAGTTGAGAAAGACTAGTTTGTGAGGGAGAAAGACAGTGCAGCCGCTCACTTCAAAGAGCTGGTTCAATGACAGTCTGTGGAGTCTATTCTGGGCCCACGTTACAATATCCAGATCACGTGATGCGATAAATCAACAATGCGATTCGTCGCTGAACCCACTAAACTACTAAAGTTTAGATTTAATATTTAGATTTAACATTTAACATTTAGGTGCCACATTTAATATATAGATTTAACTATTTAATATATTTCTAAGTTAACAAATATTGCTGTAAATGTGGTAAAAGGTGATGTTAAAGAATTCACAACACTTTTTTAAACATTGTTTGAAGCTAAATGTGGCAAAATGTTGATGTTATTTTCAGCGTGAGACACTTTACAAATGGCACCCCATAGTTTTCATCCTTCCTGCAACAAAGTCCCACGTATATGGGGTTATATTATACTAACACTCTGTGATTAAAGTGCATGTACATGTCTGTGAATGTGTTGGTGTGTTTGTTTGCAAAAATGGAGAAAGGAAGAATAGAGAGACAAGTGTCCTGCGTTATTGTGTGGGCTGTCGAACACACGCTGAACAGAATCTTTGTGCAGTCTGCTCCAATGATTTCCACTGCAGTGGCTGCAACTCATCACCAAATACAATTTTAAGGTTTTACAGCCTTTCAGAGGCGTTTTGGAATAAAAGCAGGTGTCAGGCATTTGTTCCTCTAACAGGACTTACACTCACTAGCCGCTTTATTAGGTACACCTTGCAAGTACCAGGTAGGACACCTATTGCCTTCAGGACTGCCTTAATTCTTTATGGCATAGATTCAACAAGATTCTGGTCCATATTAATATGATAGCATCACACAGTTGCTGCAGATTTGTTGGCTGCACATCTATGATAAGGTGCTCTATTGGACTGAGATCTGGTGACTGTGGAGGCCGTTGGAGTACAGTGAACTCATTGTTATGTTCAAGAAACCAGTTTGAGATGATCTGAGCTGTGTGACATGGTGCGTTATCCTGCGGGAAGTAGCCATCAGAAGATGGGTACACTGTGGTCATAAAGGGATGGACACGGTCAGCAACAGTACTCAGGTAGGCTGTGGTGTTTAAACCATGCTCAGCTGGTACTAAGGGGCCCAAAGTGTGCCAAGAAGATATCCCCCACACCATTACACCACCACCAGCAGCCTGAACCGTTGATACAAGGCAGGATGGATCCATGCTTTCATGTTGTTTATGCCAAATTCTGATCCAGACTCATCAGACCAGGAAACTTTTCTCCAATCTTCTATTGTCCAGTTTTGGTGAGCCTGTGTGAACTGTAGCCTCAGTTTCCTGTTGTTAGCTGACAGGAGTGGCACCTGGTGTGGTCTTCTGCTGCTGTAGCCCATCTGCTTCAAGGTTGGACAAGGTGTTGTTGGTTCAGAGATGGTCTTCTGCAGACTTTGGTTGTAACCAGTGGTTATTTGAGTTGCTGTTGCCTCTCTGTCATCTTGAACCAGTCTGACCATTCTCCTCTGACCTCTGGCATCAACAAGGCATTTTCACCCAGTGAACTGCAGCTCACTGGATATTTTCTCTTTTTGGGACCATCCTCTTTAAACCCTAGAGATGGTTGTGTGTGAAAATCCCAGTAGATCAGCAGTTTGTGAAACATTCAGACCAGCCCGTCTGGCACCAACAACCATGCCACGTTCAAAGTCACTTAAATCACCTTTCTTCCCCATTCTGATATTCAATTTGAACTTCAGCAGGTCGTTTTCATCATGTCCACATGCCTGAATGCAGCTGCTGCCACGTGATTGGCTGATTAGCTATGTGCGATAACAAAGAGTTGAACAAGTGTACCTAATAAAGTGGCCAGTGAGTGAATGTTGCAACTTCAAGCTCCACCCACCCGGTACTCACATGTGCGGAAATCGAGCGCACCAGCTGGGGCGTTACTTTTATTTCCACATCTGTCATTTCACATGATTCTGCACAACAAACCAACAAATCTTCTCCAGTTATTTACGAGAGGAAGCTGCAGCAGAGAGCTGTCCCGGGCGCGTATAAATCTATCCTCAGAGGTAGGTGTTCTTCCGCTGTGCGTTTATTTCAACAGTCTGGTTAGCAGAAGCAAACCTGATACGAGACGTAGTACACTGGGAAACAAACCTTACTAATACCTGCTGGATACTGTCGTCACACTGGGTTTGAATTTGCACACGAGCTTTACTGGGAGTCGTGGAAGTCAGTTGCCTGCAATTTACATCAGCTTATTTTTAATGCTGAGCTGTGCCATTCTATCAGAGTGACGTCTCTTTCTATTTTAATCTCACCAATAGCTGTCAGAAACGTGGTTAGAAAAGTCTGGTCTGTGTTGGCACTATACAGGAAGTTAAGAGTGTGTTGTTCTATAGCAGTTCTTACAGGCCAATAATGGGATACTAATGTTTTCGGATATCTGGGGTGAGTCAGGTGTGCCAGGCTGCTTGGAGGATCTGACTCGAAGATGATTTTCAGGAGTAAACTAATGTGGTGGTGTGTGTTGTTGACATACTGTAAGTAGTTTATTATTTATTGCTTATGTTTTTATTTATTTAGTTGGTTAGTAGCAGTTTATGTCGAGATGGTAAGTAGCAAGGAAACAAAATAATCATACATTTGTAGACAGACATAAAAAAAAACCCCTGAAAATAATGTAGCCTATATTGATTTGATTTACATGTCCAAAAATGAGTAGGAGGAAGCACAAATTTATTTAATCGCACCTCTTCTCCATAAATTAGTAATAGTCAATGATGTCGCTTCCCATCAGTATAAGGCTGTTCAATAATTCATTCTCCGAGGCCTATTCTAATATATTAAATTAATTACCAATTATATTTGTCTTACACCAAGATATAAATAATTGCAGAAATGCTTAGAAAATAAAAATTCAAATGCATGTTAAAAAAATAATCTCATCTTTATATCTTTATCCAGTCATCACCGATGTGTTTTGTTTTGTCAAACTATGCGTATACACAAGCTATGTATGTTAACATACTCACAAATACACATACACGAAACTTGTGGCCATAAATAAATAAATCAATAAAGAATAAACACCTACTGATAGTCAGACACCTTCTTCATTCTTGTACCTTGTGAAAATCAATTTCATTATTACATTCAGTAATTATTCCTTTAGTATAAATAGCATGTGAACTATTGTTTTATTTATATATTTTCTATTTAAATTATTTGGTTGCATCATGGCTGTCAGCTGCCATGACCAAAAAAGGCCACTAGATGGCACTGCCTGCCCCATCGGTTCATTCACCCTCAACAATCCTTGGCAGAAGGGTTTCATGTAGTTGCCGTCAAGGTCTGTGTAGATGTTAGATTTCACTGTGGTCACATTATTATCTCCAGGAATCTTTGTACATATTGTGACAGCTTCTGCTTCACAGAGAACAGGAAGTAGTTCTGAACACTGTCAACCTTTACTGACATGTAACAGCTCAACAAACTCACATTTCATACACAAGGGCAATTCAAAGTGCTTTACAGAGCAACAAGATGATAAAGGATACAGAAAAGGATATAAAAGGTAAAATTAATTACTAAATGATTTACAATTAAAAAGCAAAAGTGCATACAAGAGGTGCAAAGATAAAAAGAAGTCAGCAGTAATTACGGGGTGGAGTAGGCAGTGTAATAAAGCAATGTTTTTAGTTTTGACTCGAAAGTGGTCAGAGTCAGGGCTTGTCTAACATCTGGGTGGTTGTTCCAGGTTTGAGCTGCATGATATCAAAATGTTGCTTCATGCTGACTCGTGATGGTCTATAGGCTGGTCCCAGATGTCCTCAGGGTCCTGGAAGGTTCATATGTCTCAAGCATGTCAGAGATATTTGGGCCCTGAGCCACAGAGTGATTTATACACAAGCAGCAAGACTTTGAAACCAATTCTCTGAGTGACAGGTAGCCAGTGTAAGGATTTTAGAACTGGACTAATGTGGTCATATTTCCTAGTTTTTGTCAGGACCCTAGCAGCAGCACTCTGAATAAGTAAGCAAATACAGCTGATGGTGCAAACTATAATTTAACACGCAGATGAAAATAACTAGCATAAACCATCATGTTCTGAGCAAACACACCATGGACAAAGACAAAAATAAAAAGACATTTGTGTTATGAAACAGAAAACAGCAAACTTAACAGCAAACTACAAACTACTCAGTCCAGCATGAAGAGAAATGTGGGCGTGGCTACAATGTTATTTCGGTCAATAGCAATGTGTTCATAATATTATGGGTTATTGTTATTTATATATTTTGTGATTTTGGTGATTTGTGCAGTAAATTAATAAAATGTTGTGTTGGTATTTTTAGATGTTTTTTGTAGTTTTTCCTCAGTAAAAGTTGTCCTGTTAAACTGTGTGAGACAATTGTGCAAAAATTATTCATAACAGATGACAATAAATATATTTAGCAGTTTAAACATAACTTGTTTTAATTGCTGAAGAACATCCAGAATGTAGGATAACTGTCACTGACATTTATCATCAAAGCAGAAGCCCTCAAATGTTCTTGTTGATTGTTGTACAGGTACGATGGTGAACTGCTGTGGTCTGATAACACCTCAGAAGGAACCAGGTAAAGAGCTGTTAGGAAACAAACGGACAGAAATGTCTGATTTGCTTCATAACCGTTTTTTTGTGCTCATGTAAACTTCAAGTGCACAGGCTTATGATAGTTGTAAAGACTATGAGACACATAATTGTATCCTGCTTTGCACAGAGAGACATCTTTAACAATCATCTTGGCGCACAGGTTCACCAGTGTGAAAAGAAAATGTTACAAAGCATAGCAGAGAAATTAACACACAGATTATGTTCATTGTGTGTCCTTCTGTTTTTCTGTCAGTTCCTCTGAAAAGCATCGAAGTGGAGGTGGAGGTGAGGGACCATGTGGCTACAGTGGTCTCCACTCTGAACTATGAGAACAAGGAGGACAAACCAATAGAGGCATTATTTGTCTTCCCTCTGCCTGGAGATGCTGCTGTCTGTCATTTCAGTGCTAAGATTGGACAAAAAGAGATTGTAGCTGAGGTGAAGGAGAAACAGAAGGTGAGCTGGACAGCAGAGACTAACTCACAATGGAGCTTAAAAACACAGCAAATGTTGCTCACATGTGTCGTCTGTACTCCAGGCTCGTGAGGAGTATGATGATGCACTGAGCTCCGGTCAGCAGGCCTTCCTGTTGGAGGAGAGTGAGCAGAGTCCAGATATATTCTCTCTGAGTGTGGGCAGCCTGCCTCCAGGAGAGAGCGCCTCCATCAGGCTGGAGTACGTCACTGAGCTGGCTGTGCAGGCTGATGATGGGCTGAGGTTTTGTCTGCCTGCTGTGCTCAACCCTCGCTACCAACCTCAGGGTAGGAAAACCAGCCAACACCTTCAGCTTAGTGCACACTATATCTGTCCGCAGAGAGTGTTTTTATATAACAGACACATGCCCAACAGTATACAGGTAACAATAAAAAGGCTCAGGTTAAGGCCACTCGCTTTGGCGCAGGAGAGTGGGGTTCAAATCCCAGTCAGGACAGCTAACACATATCCAGTCTGGACCCTTAGGCATGGTTTTTAATGCTGCTAGCCTACCTCAGGGAGTGTAATGCCTCTTTAATTACATGATTTCAAACATGTCTGATCTTGTTCACAGGTAGTGAAGGTGCCAGTGTCCAGGTGACCTCTGTCCCAGCCTCTCTGGTGCCCTACAGTCTGTCTTTCTCTGCCCGACTGTCCTCCCCTCGTCCAGTCTCTAAAGTAGAGTCTAACTGTTCCCTGGATCCTCTGCAGTACCTCAACACAAAGCAAACCCAGGCCATGGTAGGTACGGTGCTGATGCGTCTGCTGTGTGTGATTGTTCCTCAGTACTGAGAACAAGATGTATATGACTTGATTTATATTTATGAGTGTGTTTTGTGAACTGCAGGTCAAGTTGGCTGCAGGACACAAGTTTGACAGAGATGTTGAACTGCTGATTTATTACAAAGATGCCCACCAGCCCACTGCTGTGGTGGAGGCAGGACAGGCGTCTGCCAAGCCTGGTGAGTGCAAATTAGTGAAGGTGTGCCTTTGCAAATAAAACAAACTGATAAATATAAGAGGTAAGTATGTGTAAATGTTGCGTTTCAGGCACTCTGATGGGTGATCCAGTAGTGATGCTGAGCCTGTACCCAGAGTTCCCCCAGGCTGTGATGTCTTCAGTCGCCTCACGTGGAGAGTTTGTGCTTTTATTGGATCGATCTGGCAGTATGGAATCGCCTATGGACAACACTGAGAGTCAGGATCGCATTGGCAGTGCCAGGGTATTCATTGTGTCATTTCTATCATAAAATCATTCAGTGTCTCTCTCACACAGCAGCATTTATTATCTGTTCTCTCCTTGCCTGAAGGATACTCTGCTGCTCTTGTTGAAGAGCTTACCAATGGGCTGCTATTTCAACATCTACAGTTTCGGGTCCACCTACGAACGCATCTTCCCGTAAGTCACTCCCTTGTGTCACCCAGTCCAAAAAAATGTGCTAAATTCTTTGATACCACTGTTTGTATGTGGTAACTTATCAGCTTTATCAGCTGACAGATAATTGATATTGGGTGATTCTGTAAAATCATGGTTTACGTTTAATGTCAGGATTTTAAAATTTCACTCCTAACATTTTACAATTAATTATTCCAAAACAAAAGTATGCATGGCAACTACAGTACAGCGAAGATGTGCTTAAATCTTGGGAGAGACTGTGGTTAGACCTATAAAAGTTGGTCTGAGACGGGATGTGATTTCTGAATTGTGATGTAGAACTTGATAGTGCTACACATCCATCCACCACCTGACCTCCTCCGTTTGCATTTCTGCAGCAAAAGTGTGGAGTACAATGAGGAGACCATGGAAGAGGCTCTGAAGAAAGTTGAAGTGATGAACGCTGACCTGGGAGGAACAGAGATCCTCGAGCCCCTCAAAGAAATTTACAGTCAGCCAACCATTCCCAATCAACCCAGACAAGTACTAAACACACACACACACACACACACACACACACACACATAGGCTTTACAAGAACCTTTGACCAGTAAAAATGGCATACAACTAAGTCCTCATCTCATCTGCACATTCCTTTTCTGGACATGCTTTGTGATTTCAGTCTTTGAATGGAGCTTACAAAGTGTTTGACAGCTTGTGTACGCAGAGCAAACACATCAGTCATCGGAAGTGGATCAGGCATAGAATGGTCTGTACAGCCCATTTAAAATGCCTGATTGATCCACTCAGTAGCTCCCACTGTTCGACTCACACCTTTCCCAGTTCTATCCTGGGCAAACCAGTTTATTCAGTTCACTCTTGCCACACCTTTGTTGCTTTTATACTTTACCATTAAAACTGCCTGTGTTACGAAATCAGCAATCTAGCACAGCTCCCAGAGAATGATTTGATGACTCAGCACATGCTGCATTTTTCCTCCCCCAGCTATTTGTCTTTACTGACGGAGAGGTGGAGAACACCAAACAAGTCATCAATCTGGTGAAGAAGAATTCAGGTTCCCACAGGTGAAAATACAAAAACACAAAACCCAACAACCATCCACAAAACTCTGAGTATACGTCCCATGTTATAATGCTCTGTGTACTTAAAGAAAACTCCTGTATTGTAGGTGCTTCTCTTTTGGGATTGGGGAAGGGGCCAGCTCTGCTCTTATCAACGGGTTGGCCAAGGAAGGAGGAGGTCACGCTCAGTTCATCACAGGGAAAGAGAGGATGCAGCCTAAAGTAGGAAATCACAGTCATTATGTACAATTTTTATAAACAGTGCAATGTCAGCAGAACATATGATTATAGATGTAAGTAAATACATTCAGTAAAAACCCAGTGCCTCTCTTAGCTTTGTGTAACCTTTTTTTTTACTCATCAGGTGATGCAGTCGCTGCGATTTGCTCTGCAACCAGCTGTAGTGGACGTCTCAGTCAACTGGGATGTGCCAAAGGGAGTCTCTGTCACTGCTCTCTCTCCACCAATCACAGCACTTTTCCAGGGTCAGAGGTCACTGATTTACGCCCAGCTTACTGGAAAGGTAGGAGCAGCATCATCTCATAGTGAAATAACTTTGGGGTTAGAAATATCAGCTTTGAAAAATATGTAATCTATGTAATTACGCAGATTGTTTGAATTCACTGTCTGTACTTACCGACAAGAAAATAATGCACTGTAATCTGTATATAATCCATGTAATTGTGAGCAAAGAGGCTGTGATCATAGGACCTATGGACTGCAGGCTGTCTTCCATCATATGATGGGAGCAGAGGAGGAAGTCAGGCAACGCACTATAAAGCGAGACAGAGCCCACGTAGAGAAGAAGGTTAGGATGGTGGAAGGGTCAAACAAACACAGGACTTTGACCCAGAAGACTGGCTGTTCATGGCCCGTGTGGAAGCAAAAGTAAATGTTGAGTTATTTTTAGTAACATAATTGCGTCACATCATGTCGTCAAGTTATGTTGAGTATGTAACATTATGACAACCATGATCCTTTACCTGAACCTTACCTAACCGGTAGGGGGTCCATATCTATATCTAAGATATCATGGCAGTAATTCATAAGATATCATACAGACCATGTGCATAACTTTTCATATGATATCACGCAAACTGTCATATGAGAACACATTGACTTATGATAATATAATCTGTTTCCAACACTGTAATATTCTCTCAGAGTTCAGAGGCAGCAGACGGCCTTGTGACGGTGAAGTACAGCCTGGCAGGTCATCCCTCTCAGAACCAGCTCCACTTCAATCTCACGCCTGCTGAGGACACTGGGTAAAACAGGGTTTGGTCAGACAGCAGAAGCACTTTGAATTAGATACTGACTTTACCATACAGACTTGATTTTGGTCGTATGTGTGAATTGAAGTGGTTACAAAGGGTAGTGCAATTTCAATGTGCTTGAACTGCATTTAGCAGTTTGCTATAATGCAAACATGTGTTTACTCCTCTCTCCTGCCTGCAGATTAACAGTCCACAGGTTGGCTGCTAGGACTCTGATTCGCTCCCTGGAGATGGAGGAGAAAGACGACATCGAAGAACAAGATGAGGGAGTGAAGAAGAGGGTGGTGGAGCTCAGTGTCCAGTCAGGAGTAAGCAGTGTCTTCACTGCCTTCATTGCTGTCAATAAAGGCGATGGCGAAGCGATTCAAGGACCTCTGGTGCGACAATATGTTCCAACACCCAGTGAGTGTGTTTTTTCCAAGAACCAATTAAGTAGCAGGGCACTTCAAGCACAGTGTGCATGTTGCATGGTTAAGACCATGGCTTTTTTTGCAGCTCAGAACAGTCAAACTTATGTCCAACATACATTTCTAGATTGGCCAAAAAACAAAAAACAAGATGTTTTTTAGCACATGGTGTCTTCTCCTTCATTTAGTCAGATAAAATTTGAATCTATGATGAATCACCATGTGTGACTTTCATGTGTTGCTGTGACTCTGTTGGTGTGGTCGTAAATGTCGTACAAACAACACAAAGTTCTCAAAAGTACTGCATGGTCTGATTACTGACAAACTGCATTGATTTCAGGTATTAGACCTCCTACAGACTGTGAGGTTTTAGCAATCTTATAAGTTTAGTGCTGCTCTACACTGTGTGACATGGATCTGTACAATGACAGCACCTACTGAATCACAGGCTCCAACATACGATGCGACAGCTTCTCATACTGAGTGAGCAAGGACGCTGCACGGGTTATAACTTCTCCAACTATGAAGCACAACATAGAGGGTCACATTATTAAATAACCTAAAGTTTTGCGGGCACTATATACTGCTGTGTGTCTGTGTGTGTGTTTGCTAGCTGCTAGGTTGCTCACCTGGCAGCTGCAACTCTGCCGTTATTTCCTTCCATGCTTCGTCCTTTTTTACATGATCATGGTCAGAGCTGGAGGACACATCATACAGGCAAGGCTTCTGCAGGTTTTCCTCTTTGCTGGAATCTCACACATTTCTTTTAGCATGTTTTGCCTTCATGGCGAGTGGCTTTCCGTCTGTTTGGATTTTGAACCAGCATGTCATTTCATGCTAAAATTTTTAGTAGTTGGGTAGAAGACATAGGTTGTAACAGCAGTCACACAGTCAGATAGTCGTCCTTAATTTCTGACACTGTCAGAATTTTACCCCAGGCTGTCTTCAATCGCAAGGCTGTGAAAGCAGCCATCCTTGAACCTCTCTCACTGTGCAACGTAGGACCACAGTTTTAGAGCCATGATCAAAGATATTTCCACATTTCTTTGCCGTTTGTCATTTTTTGTCTTGGACAGCACAAAATCACACTGTGTATACCAGGCTTTAGTCCTTTCAAATCAAATGGCATTTATTATGGCTGCATAGTCTAAATCAGGGGTGTAAAACTCATTTTAGTTCAGGGGCCACATATTGCCCAATTTGATCTCAGGTGGGTGGGACCAGTTGAACCACTGCATAATATGAATAACAACCCCTTCAAATTTTTCCTCTTTTTAGTGTAAATAAGTACTTTGTGAAAACGTTCATCCATTTACAAAACAAATGATGCTCAGAACAATATGTGCAAATTCAACAGTATGTCTCAGTTTTTCCACATTTTGTCAGTCTATTTTTCACTTTGATTACATGTGACTTTTTCATCATTTTCCACTAAAGTGGAAGCTATTAAAGAAGCAGGTTAAGTTGTCCGCTGCCGAATAAACCATTTGCAATTTTAAGTTTTGTCAGTGCCTCAGCAGCAGGGTTCTACCCATACTGTTTTAAGATAGAAGTCTGATACAGATTGTTTTGTACTGAAGCTGCTGGTTGACAATATTTTGCACAATGTTTAATGTATTAAAATCTGACAACAGAAAGTATTCATCGTTATTTAAACTTCCCTGTGATGGGCTGGTATGTTTGACACCCCTGATCCAAATAATTATTCTGATGACAGAAATTAATTTGTGCTGATACAGGTATCTGTATTGGATTTGTGAAAAACATGAGGCTTTATATGCAGTAATTGTGCACAATTATTATCAGTTACCAGTTTATTATCAGCCCCAGCAAATTTCCTCTATTTAATATCCTGCTCTCTTTTTACTACAGTGTACGCCTCGTTTGGTATGATGCCTATGGCTACCAGTGCAGCCATTAGTAAGTACAAGCTTCATTTGCTTTTTGAACACAACCACAAGGACACTTGTTACTTCATGTTCAGCCATTTGCTCAGTCAGCACTACTGTAATATGTATGGGATTACTTATTATCATCTTTGTTCTTTTGTTTGTTTGTTTGTTTGTTTGTCTTTTACAAGGTGCAGCGCTTTATACATTTAATTGAATGATTCCTGAGAAAGCAAACATTAGTTACACAAAAATGAAACTTTTTTCTATATGTAAGCTTTTCATACAGATTTCACGCTTATTTGTGAAATAATTTGGGGTTCAGCAGGTGTGTTCAGGTTGTGTCCTGAGCTCCATTAGGTGTAATTAATATTTGGAGTGCTGTACAGTAAATTGGTGAGTTGTAACGCTGTATTACCGCTGAGACTGAGGGTGTGACACTGTTGAATCTCATCAGGGTCATAAAAATGTTCATGCACCACACAATTTATTGTAAAATAAATATATGTAAAATATTTAGAATTTTGCTGTTGTAACAGTGCATTTCTCTTGAAACAACAGTGTATGACGATTTTGAGTTTGAAGATGCTCAAGATGATATGGCTATGGGATGCGATGAAGGTATCTGTTTTGTTTCAGTGGTACACCACACCTTTTTTTTTTTTTTTTTTTTTTTTTTTAGTTTGCTCTCACATTTTTCCATCTTATTTGAACTTCTTTTTCTTTGTCTTTTAAAATTGAAGTAAATGTCATCAATTCTCTCTGGGTCCCAGGGTTTGATGGCATCATGGAATCCGAACAGTATTGTGTTGAAGAGCCTACTGTCATCAAGCCCAAGCAGCCTCACAGAGACCCTTTGCTGCAACTGGTCTCCCTCCAGAAGGCGTCTGGCTGCTGGGAGCTGGTTCCAGCTCTGGCTGATGCACTGGGAAAGACCAGCGAGGAGGTGGAGAGTGCAAAACCTTCAGGAGTGAGTCACTGTGAAAAATAATAACTTAATAATGAGACCTGTTTTAAAGCAGATTTCATAGCAGGGTTTCAATTTTTTTAATAGAAAATATAATGAAGCACTCCATACCAAACATTAAAGAAAAGAAAAATTAATACAACTTGAAAAGGGGACAAAACAAAGACTGTACAATATGTATAATAATTAAAAGGCAAGCTAAGTTGCAAACAATTAAAATGAATCTGAAAGTACTTGTGTGTGAATATTTTTACTGTTTTAGTAACAGTTTGAAACTCCGCAGACATATTGTCCTGTGAAATTCTGTTTCTCCTTTGTTTTCTTAGATTTTCTCATCTCCTCAACATCTGATTTTTGTTTGATTTGGTGAATTAGGTGAACCAGGAAGTGTGGGCCACCTTTCTGGCTCTGATCTGGCTTCATGGCTCCAAGATGGAGGCTCAGGATGAGTGGGAGCTTCTGGCCATGAAGGCTGTGTCATGGCTCCGTGCTCAGAATGGTAATAACCAGAATAAAAAGTGTTGTTTTTAACAGTGTGTGCTGGTTCACTCTTCTGATTGTATGTTTTGTTGTTGTTTCAGCTCTCTATGCGACAGAGTGTGTGGAAGCTGGAAATGCTTTGTTGGGTTTCAACGTGCAGAAAGACGCCCTGGGACTCTGAGGCTTCTCTTCAGGATTGAAGACGACACAGAAGCAGATTTACTGCATCCTTCGACTTTTACATTGCATATTACACTTTGCACTATCTGCGTTCACAGTATTCCATGCCTTAGTATATTTGCACTGTCAAGCAGGTAAGCAGGGAAAAGGGAAATGCTTCGGGGGGTCATGGAGGCAGAATCCTAAATACAAGCAATAATAACCAAATTTAATTTGTTTTGAACCAAAATATTAACCATTACATGTTAAATACAACAAAAATAAACATTGTGTTTATTGTTGCTATAGTAAAATGTAGCGTGTTTAATAATTAAACACAACCCTTTATTCAAATGGTATGAGCATTTTTTTGGATGGAAACGTTGCAGTTAAGAAAAACTGCAGATGGCCAACCTCATGACCTGAGTTTGGAGCTCTTCTGGGTCTTCATCTGGGTTACGCGCTCACTGAATATGCACAGTAGTGTTCCTTATGCTGCCCGTGCCTACGAGATCCCGCTTGGCTCATAGACTCTATATTTAGATGATTTCACATATTTAAAAATAAATAAATCCATGAACAATTTTACAAATACAAAACCTCCATGGCTCAAGAATTCATAATAGAGAGAGTCATAGCTATTGTTTGTAGTTCAAGTTGTCCTGTCATGAGTTTTGGAAATTTCTCCTTTTCAGTGGTGGTTTGTGGTTTTTAGGCAACTTTTGGGGGATTTTTCTGCTGCAATACCACAAGCAGCCACTTGGAAAAATTGGAAGCAAGGCTGAGCAGTGTTCCTGGGGGCCTTTTTGATATGATTGAAGCAGATTATTAGGGGGTCCCAGTTATTTCTGTGTGCAGGCCTGGTGTCAAGACAAAGAACTGTTTTTCTGTCTTTCTGTCCAGTGCTTTGTTTTGGAAGTTTTTTCATTTAAAAAAATTAAACTGGAATGTTTGGACCTTAAATTTCATTCATGACTCATGCATGTAAGCACAAATTATCTGTCTGTCTGTCTGTCTATCTATCTATCTATCTATCTATCTATCTATCTATCTATCTATCGTTGGAAGCCAAAATTATGAGTGAAAATGAAGTTTGATTAATTGCCCAGCCCTGGTAGGCACAACACTGAGGGGATCAATGCACTTTTGTGCACATATGAGCAGGATTTTATAGTTTGTGAGTTAGCTGTGGTTCAATATGCAAACTGTGGAAATTTGAAGACGTCATAGCTCCCACCCACCCAGCGGTACCCCTTTCAAACAGATCGAGCATACCCCTTAGTCATGACTGAGATTTACTGTAACAGTTGTGGGTGTGTTGTGCAGCAGCTGGATCAATAGTCCCTGGTTTATGAACCTCCCAGTGTTTGTTCCCGTATCTACAGAGGAGAAAAAACATTTCATTTTTAATACACAAGTCACAGGTAGGTGTTTGGTCTTTTCATTCGAGTATGATGATCTGTTTCTAAATGTCGCCAGCAAAAGTGAAAGCAAACCGCAGATGCACTCCCGCTTTGAAACGAGCTTTGTCGCTGTATTTGAGTTTATTCTGCGCTCTGTCTGCGAGTCCAGGAGAAAATAAGGAAGCACAGGCAGAGGGCAGGTTCTCACACTTACAGTGAATCATAGGTGATGACTTAAAGGGATGAGGCGATACTTTGTTTTTGTTTTCAGGGAAATCCTGTAGGGCGGCATGGTGATGTGGTGGTTAGCACTGTCACCTCACAGCAAGAGGGATCCCGGGTGGGAGCCCTTTTGTGCGGAGTTTGCATGTTCTCACCATGTCAGCGTGGGTTCTCTCCGGGCACTCCGGCTTCCTCCCACAGTCCAAAGACATGCAGATTGGGGACTAGGTTAATTGATAACTCTAAATTGTCCACAGGTGTGAATGTGAGTGTGAATGGTTGTTTGTCTCTATGTGTCAGCCCTGCGATAGTCTGGCGACCTGTCCAGGGTGTACCCTGCCTCTCACCCAATGTAGCTGGGATAGCCCCCCGCGACCCTCAAGAGGATGAAGCCGTTAGAAGATGGATGGATGGGAAATCCTGTATTGTATTGGAGGCATGGGTGCAGATCTGATGACAAGTTTGGGGGGGACACAATCAGTTGTAATTTTTTTTTTTTTAATTGCACGTGTACAAATCATTCCCACAGAGCGCTTGAGATTGCCAGCATATTTCACGATTTCATAGAGGCTCATCACCATCACCAAGTCATTCAAAAAGCACTACAAACAGAATCATATGCTTACCTTTACTGTTTATTTCTCTTAAACAGCCAGTAGTACATGGAACCAGCCATCACCCTCCTTTTCACTGCTTCGCTGTTAGTTAATGCTACTTCTAGTTTCAGGGTCTCAGGCATCTTATGTCCACTCACGTTCTCATATCTTGCCTCTCACAGATTCCCATTTCTCCTCATCATCTTCCCTTTCTCCTAGTATATAGGACTACTGTATACATTTGTTCAACTTCAATCATTTAAGCTATTTAGAATTGGGGGGGACAATTTGTGTTTCAGAATTTGGGGGGGACATGTCCCCCCCGTCTCCCCCGGGATCTGCACCCATGATTGGAGGGGAGAATGGGGTTGGTCATCCTTAATAGATTCTCATGTGATATATAATAATGTGTGTCAGGTAGGAATGAAATGACTACTTTTCTTAAGCTTATCCTGTACAGAATATATTGATTCAGCCTATGTCTTATTTTTGGACGACTTCCGGTTGTCACACACACTCAGGCTATACTTCAATAAGATCCACTGTTGAGCCCTGTGACCTTTCAGAAAAATGACAATATTAACACAGCAAATGTCTGCACAAGTTGTAGTGGAATAGTTAATTTTTTGAGTGACAATATGTGATGTCATTATTTGTCTTTGTGACACATAATTCACACCGAGCTCTGTCTGAGCAAACCAGAGATAAATGTTTTTTATGTATCTTAAATAATGTGCTGCTTTAAAACATTATCACAGTTTGAGACATCATTATTTGAGAAACAGCTGGACAGCAGATGACAGTTGTGTTTTTGCTGCTTTGTTCTGTATAGTACGTTATTTTTTGTAAATAAGTGTACGAAAAAAATGATCTGGAACAACTTGGTCAAAATAGAGCAGAGAATTTGAATGTCATTCACACAGATTTAGAGAGAAAGAGAATTGTTGCTGAATCTGGGGAATTGAACTCCCTGGATTAAATCAGTGGTGACAAGTCTTGGTGTGAGCCTTGATTCAGATCTAAGCTTCAAGTCCCACAATAACAAGGTGACGAAAACATCATTTTCCACCTCAGAAACACAGCAAAGGTACAACCATTTCTAAATGAAAAAGATGCCGAGAAATTGATTTGTCTTTATTGCAAGCCGACTTGACTACTGTAATACACTTTATACTGGCCTCCCAAAAACCACTGAAAGACTTCACCTCTTTTAGAACTCTGCAGCTCTGCTACGAACCAGAACCAAGAGGAGAGAGCACGTCGGGCCAGTCTGAGCTGCTCTGCACTGACTTCCTCTTACATTTAGAACTGATTTAAAGGTCCTCCTCCTTATATACAAAGCCCTAAATATAGGCTTGGACTCAGCTACATTGCTAACTCCCTTTTAAACTATTTGCCTCCAAGAACACTGCGGTCATTGCTGCTGGTTTATTGGAAATTCCCAATCTGGCAACGTGGGGTGGTGCTTTTATATTATAAAGGGGCTGTAACGGAATGACACCAATTGCAAGCCAGGCAACGCCACCTAGGGACTTTCACCCAAGGAGTTTTACCAAGTTCTAAGCAATAAGGCAAACACAGGTTCAAACACTACAAGACAGACGTGGCTCAAAAGCAAGTCAAGATTTATTTATTAAGAATTGGATAAGCAAAAATAATACTATTAAACTGGAAGTGTCTGTAGAGGGAAAAGAAAGAATTAGTAATGGGCAATGAAGGCAAGTCAAAGTTACGGAAGGATGTATGAAATTTATTACAATTTATTCTCTTAACAATAACTTTTTTTTGTTTAATTAATGAAAACACTTCCAGAGTAGATGATTAAAACTATCAAAACGGGGAGGGGGGAGTGAGTGGAAGCTAGCAAGGGGGATGTCCTCCAATCAGTTTGGAACAATTCACCACTACAAAAGAAGCAAATACAATGTTAACACATTTTGTGGTTTGTGGAAGTTAAACATTGTTTAAAAAGTTAACAAACCTCAAATCAATTTCAATGGACACCAAGACGACCAGGCCATCCGTGCAAAACAGGCAGTAAACTATTTAACACAAACACAATGTAGCTTCTGTTAAAATAAAGGTCACTACTCAAAGTAAAACAGGCTAAAACGACCTCCAGGCCACATTACCCACCTCAGAGACATGACCATTTGGCAGCCAAGGAGAAAGGCAGCCTTCATGCCACAGGTGTCTTAAATAGGCTCTGCCAATTTAGGGGGGTTAGGAAAGGGGAGGAGTTGATCTACTTTTTTGGAGAGGCTGCAGTCTGCAGCCTCTGACTCAGATTCTCTCTGCTACACCAGGAACAGCCGGAAGAAGATTGGGGATGCAGCCTTTGTCATTTCTGCCCCAGAGATATGAAACACACTACCTAGATAATCAGGGGCGCCAGCTGGCTAAATATTTTTAAAAGAAAGTTGAAATCTGTTGACTTTAGCCTTTAACTTGCTCTGACTTCCTCAAACAGGTCTGAAACTCTTTTTTTTTACACTTTTACTTTCTTTTTACGCTTCACGCTGCTGCAACTCTTAAAATCTTACTTGATATTATGATTTATATTTTTACAACTCTATGATTTCATAAATCAGTTCTGCTATTATTAATTTAGAGTCGGCCTACCTTAACACATTTTAAAAATGCTCAGTTACTAACTTGCCTTTTTGTCACTTTAGCAGAAAGTCCTCAAATACTCGTCCTACTTGCTGTACAGGGGTGATGGAAATCTGCTGTGGTCTACTTACTTACCAAAAGGAATCAGGTAAACGGTTGAAAACAACGAAACAGAGTCTAATTTGACCTTTTGTCTGGATAAATCATACAAGACTTCCTATTAGTGAGTGTTATGATATTAAGCATGGTTAACAGTTAACAGTATCAAATCATTTAGATATTCATATTTTTGTTTTCGTATTTTCTGTGTGTTGGTGTGTGCAAAATGTCTGGGTGTATTTGTCCATGCAAATGTGTGTTTGGTGATCAGACAGGCAGCAAGCAGCTTCTCTTATCAGTTATTGATTGGTCAATAACTGCCAGCTGTTTCTGTGTCAGTTCCTCTAAAGAGCATCGATGTGGAGGTGGAGGTGAGGGACCATGTGGCTACAGTGGTCTCCACTCTGAACTATGAGAACAAGGAGGACAAACCAATAGAGGCAGTTTTTGTCTTCCCTCTGCCTGGAGATGCTGCTGTCTGTCATTTCAGTGCTAAGATTGGACAAAAAGAGATTGTAGCTGAGGTGAAGGAGAAACAGGAGGTGAGCTGGACAGTAGAGACTAACTCACTATAATGGAGCTTAAAACACAGTAAATGTTGCTCACATGTGTCGTCTGTACTCCAGGCTCGTGAGGAGTATGATGATGCACTGAGCTCCGGTCAGCAGGCCTTCCTGTTGGAGGAGAGTGAGCAGAGTCCAGATATATTCTCTCTGAGTGTGGGCAGTCTGCCTCCAGGAGAGAGCGCCTCCATCAGGCTGGAGTACGTCACTGAGCTGGCTGTGCAGGCTGATGATGGGCTGAGGTTTTGTCTGCCTGCTGTGCTCAACCCTCGCTACCAACCTCAGGGTAGGAAAACCAGCCAACACCTTCATCATGAGCCCTGACAGTCAAAAACCCACCTTCACAACAGTGACAAAACACTTCAGCTCAAAATATTTACAACAAGCTGTTAATTCTCATACAACCTGCCAGCTGTGCCCAGGGGTGAACATAAAATCAGTCGTGTGAAAATAAAGTCAATGATAATGAGATCAAGTTTCAACTTGACTCTCCAGAATAAATACACATCACTTGCAAGAGCTGCTGACAAAATGATGCACATGTGATGTTTTTCTGAAGCCATAGAAAGATGGACATGACATTTGAAGAGCACATTTTCAGATTCTGGTTCTGGACTTTGTAAAATGTTTGGGTTGAGATGAATGTAGTGTGTTGACACTTACTGTGCCTGTTTAGTTTTTATCCAAACTTTAAAAATGTGACTGAAATGAGAATAAAGGACTGAAGAGGGAGGTTCAGTCTGTCTCAAAACCCAATATTTCCATTCGTCAATTACCTGACTAATGGAGTGTTTTTATGTCTCCAAGCCGCTGATAGTCGTAGCCAGAGGCATCTTGTTTTCAGGTCTGCCCGATGGACGTTCCATTCTTGTGAATGTGATATCTTAAGAATGCCTTGAGGGACTTTATCCAAATTTGGCACAAACGTTCACTTGGAGAAAAGGATTAACTGTATAGTCTTTGGCGGTCATACGTCAAAGGTCAGGGTCACTGTGATCTCATCTGTCTTATTCCCATGAATGCAATATCTCAAGAGCACCTTGAGGGTATTTTCCCAATTTTGCACAAACATTCATTTGGACTTAGCGATGAACTAAATAGATTATGGTGGTCAAAGGTCAAGGTCATCGTGATCTTGCATCTGTTTCATTCTCGTGAACGTGGTATCTCAACAACAAGTTGAGGGAATTTCTTCAAATTTCGCACAAAAATTCACTTCATGTCAAGGATGAACTGAGCAGAACTTGGTGGTCAAAGGTCAAGGTCACTATGACCTTGCGTCCATCTCACTTTGTGAAAGCGATAGCTTAAGAACACCTTGAGGGAATTTCCACAAATTTGGCACAAAGGTCCACCTGGACTCACAAATGAACTGATTCTAATCAAGGTCAAAGGTCAATATCACTGTGACATCATAATGTTCCACAAAAACACTTTCTGGCCATTACTCAATGTCATAACTCAGGAACAGGAGGGGAGACAATTTGGTCAGATACTGAATTGGTGTCACTAATCTTGGGGCCCACCTTGTAACTTTGGTAATGAAATAGAATATCTGTGCTGCTGGGGACAGGGTGTGTGTGACGCATCCATGTTTTCACAGACATGGGTATAAACTTTACCTTGACAGGTTCGTGGAGGCATACGACCGCAAGGCGGTAATTCTAGTTCCGCTATATGCCAACAGCGCCTATTAAAATTGTATAAATGTGGAAGATTTTTAGAACCCACTGTGACACACTTAGCTAATTAATGAAATTGTCAAGTAGCTTACACAAATTCTCAGTCACTTGAGCTCAGATGCTCTTTTTAGTTTAAAGGTTATTTTAAGGGACTTGAGGAGTAATATGATGAATAAAGTCATTAAAAATTCATTCACATAAAAGTATTGTCATTACGTGGTATTGTCCATTCATTATTATATTAAGAGATGATTATATTAATTGGAGGAGAAGCTTAATTTTGCATTACTGTGTCACATCTTTTCTTGGTCTTTCAATGTCCTGTCCCATGTATTTGTTAGCAGCTCAGCAATATGCATGTATTCGTTTGCCCTATGTCCCCAAAAATTACTTCAAACGTATCTGTTCTTGTTCACAGGTAGTGAAGGTGCCAGTGTCCAGGTGATCTGTGTTCCAGCCTCTCTGGTGCCCTACAGTCTGTCTTTCTCTGCCCGACTGTCCTCTCCTCGTCCAGTCTCTAAAGTAGAGTCTAACTGTTCCCTGGATCCTCTGCAGTACCTCAACACAGAGCAAACCCAGGCCACGGTAGCTACTGTACAGTGCTGATGTGTCTGCTGTGTGTGATTGTTCCTCAGTACTGAGAACAAGATGTATATGACTTGATTTATATTCATGAGTGTGTTTTGTGAACTGCAGGTCAAGTTGGCTGCAGGACACAAGTTTGACAGAGATGTTGAACTGCTGATTTATTACAAAGATGCCCACCAGCCCACTGCTGTGGTGGAGGCAGGACAGGCGTCTGCCAAGCCTGGTGAGTGCAAATTAGTGAAGATGTGTTAAATATAAGAGGTACTCATTTAGATTTTATAGCTGAGTTCCATATGTTGTGTTTCAGGCACTCTGATGGGTGATCCAGTAGTGATGCTGAGCCTGTACCCTGAGTTCCCCCAGGCTGTGATGTCTTCAGTCGCCTCATGTGGAGAGTTTGTGCTCTTATTGGATCGATCTGGCAGTATGCAGGGAGAACGTATGAAGAGTGCCAAGGTATTCATCGTGTCATTTGCTATTTCTATCATCAAATCATTCAGTGTCTCTCTCACACAGCAGCCTTTATTATCTTTTTTCTCTTCCCTGGAGGATACTCTGCTGCTCCTGTTGAAGAGCTTACCAATGGGCTGCTATTTCAACATCTACAGTTTCGGGTCCAGCCATGAACACATCTTCTCGTAGGTCATTCCTTAATGTCGTTCAGCCCACAAAATAAACGCCTTTGGTATCACTGCCTGTGCATGTATATATGTGTATATACATATATATGTGTGTGTATGTTGATGTAAATCGTGTGAAAGCAGTCGTGTGTTTATTTCATGACAGTAAGAGTGTGGAGTACAGCCAGAAGACCCTGGAAGAGGCTCTGAAAAAAGTTGAAGTGATGGACGCTGATCTGGGAGGAACAGAGATCCTTCAGCCCCTCGAACATATTTACAGCCAGCCAACCATTCCCAATCAACCTAGACAAGTACTAAACATGCCACACACACACACACACACACACACACACACACACACACACACACACACACACACTCACCCATTACAGAAAGTGAGTTAGTAAGTAGCTAACAGTGGCCCCTTTATTGAGCTGATAATGTTGCAATCATTGGGCTTCATGCAGGGCTACATTTTTTCTTAATTTTTTTGTTAAGAGAAAATATAAAAGAAGTTATTCCAGATGCATCAAATGTTCTCAACCATCCAAATCTGCTCTTTGTGCTGATTGATAAATCCCATTTGATCATAAGTAACCTATTAGCATGGGTAACGACCCCTAAACACTATAGAAGGAGAGGTGATGTTGAAGAATTGCAGAAATGCCACCAATACAGAGCGTAAGAAGAATCGTGAATTTGAGGTCACAGGAAATCAAAAACCCAGCAAATGCAAAACAAAATGCATTTTAAAAACCAATTGTTAACAGGGTCTAACACAGGTTTCAGAGAACACGTTTGGTGACTCAACACATGCTGCATGTTTCTGGGTGTGATGTAACGTCGAGTGACATGTAAACTCTCCTCCGCAGCTGTTTGTCTTTACTGACGGAGAGGTGGAGAACACCAAACAAGTCATCAATCTGGTGAAGAAGAATTCAGGTTCCCACAGGTGAAACCACAAAACATGACAACCACCCACAAAACTCTTAAGTGCTATATCGCAGGCAACTGGACGTGGTCGAGTTTCTTGAAGACCTTTTACCTCTGATCCAAGAGGCTTCTTCAGAGAAGATTACCATTACCTGGATGGCTGAGAATCTTCATCAACATGTTGCTAAACAGTTTGGGAAGAATCCCCTTCGACTGGTATGGGAATTTGAAAGAACATCTAGGAAGCTGGCTGATTACAGATGATCACAGAAACCACCTGCATTACAGTTTGAAACTCCAAACAGCTTACACTTGGGTTCAACTGTGAAAGAACACAGGGCTGCAACCATCCTTCAGAGGGCTCACAGCCAGCTGCTCAGTGAGAGAGAGGAGACAGATTGATGTCACCATTCTGAAGACGCCTCTTGGATAAGAGGTGAAACATCTTCAAGAAACCCAAGCAAGTTCAGTTGACTGCGATATAGCACTTAAGATTACCATGATATGGATGACTGAGAATCATCAACACTGACAAAACTCTCAGAATATGTTCCATGTTTGATGCTTTGTGTACTTAAAGAAAACTCCTGTATTGTAGGTGCTTCTCTTTTGGGATTGGGGAATGGGCCAGCTCTGCTCTTATCAACGGGTTGGCCAAGGAAGGAGGAGGTCACGCTCAGTTCATCACAGGGGAAGAGAGGATGCAGCCTAAAGTAAGACATATAAAACAAACAAATGCAACAACTTTATATTTTAGACAGAAATCATGTTTCCATATCAATAAGTAAGTGAAAACCCAGTGCTTCTCTTGACTTATGACAAAAAAAAAAAAAAAAAATCCTCAACAGGTGATGCAGTCGCTGCGATTTGCTCTCCAGCCAGCTGTGGTGGACGTCTCAGTCGAGTGGGATGTGCCAGAGGGAGTTTCTGTTGCTGCTCTCTCCCCACCGATCACAGCACTTTTCCAGGGTCAAAGGTCACTGATTTACGCCCAGCTGACTGGGCAGGTAGGAGCAGCATCATCTCATAGTGAAATATCTATTTATGCCTCCACGCCGGTGACAGCTGTGACTGACAGCAGTATGATTTCAGGTTGTCCGTTTGTCCCATTCCTGTGAACACGATATCTCAAGAGTTCCTTATAGGAATGTCTTCAAATTTGGCACAAACATTGACTTTGACTCAACAATGAACTGATCAGATTTTGGTGGTCAAAGGTCACTGTAATGTCACAAAACATGTTTTTGGCCATCACTCAAGAATTCATACACTTATTATGACAACATTTCACACAAATGTCTAATATAATAAAATGGTGAATTGTTGACATTTTATATCCAAAAGGTCAAAGGCCAACTTCACTGTGACATTATAATGATCTTTTCTGGCCACTATTCAACACCATAACCCAGGAACAAACAGACATATTTGGTCAGATACTGAATTGGTGACATTAATCTTGGGTTCCCACCTTGAAATTGTTTTAATGTAACAGAGCCCCTGTGCTGCCAGGGAGAAGATGTGTGTGAAGCATCCATGTTTTAGAATATGTCATTTCTTTGCAGCAAAATAAATCCATATTTGAAGCGTTGTCAGTTGTCATGTCTACATGAGTCTTGGCAGAAACGGATGTTAATTGTGACTGCAACTTGACTGCTTTGCAGAGACATACAACCTGCCCCTCAGCAAACTATATGACCACATTATATGTGTCTTTTTATCCAGTATGTGATTTTAACAAACATGTTTTGACACTGTGATACTTTCTCAGAGTTCAGGCAGCAGAGGGCTGTGTGACAGTGAAGTACAGCCTGGCAGGTCATCCCTGTCAGAACCAGCTCCACTTCAGTCTCACACCTGCAGACGACACTGGGTAGTGAATTTACGAATAAAATATGAAGTTAATGTTCAGTTCAATGACAAATATTAACATATTAAGTGTCTCAGTGAGAGCAGTGCAGAGAGTGCCTTTGAATGTAGTAATTTTGTTTTTAAAACAATGTGAATCACAAATGCAAAGTGTGAATTTTAAGACTGTTGGCAGAAATAAAACCACATTTTTAGGGTTTGTATGATGTGGCAGAGTGGAAAGCAAATTGCTGAGGCTGTTGTGATATTGTTGCACTTCTGTGTTTAAATCTGAATTGGTTAATTCTGGCTATGTGGACCTATAATAACATTGCTTAGACATATTTGCACTTGTAAACCAGTAAGATAAGTTTCCTCTGTGTTCACGCCTGCCTGCAGATTAACAGTTCACAGATTGGCTGCTTGGACTCTGATCCGCTCCCTGGAAGTCGAGGAGGAAAAGGAAGGAGATGAGGAAGTGAAGAAGACGGTGGTGGAGCTCAGTGTCCAATCAGGAGTGAGCAGTGCCTTCACTGCCTTTGTTGCTGTCAACAAAGGCAACGGCGAGGCGATTCAGGGACCTATGGCTATTGTAAATGTCCCAGTATCCAGTGAGTGTTATACCGACAGCAAAAGAATAATGAATGTGTTTTACAGTGTTTTTATATTGATTTTGTTTGTTAACCAGGGTTGATTCTTCAGTGCTGAATACTTGTGTTTTTTAAAGCCCAAATGTGCCTTGGATGAAATTCTCCGGATTTAATGGTCTACTCTCTTTTTCTATTTTTATCTCAAAGGTTACAGATTTCTTTCTTATAATCTGTGTGCTCTCGATGACCCTGTGCCATTGTCTACAGAATTTGGTGCGTAGTACAAGTTCATTTGTTATTTTAACATAGCTTTTTAATACATAAAAACATAGCAATACAATACACGTAAGGCATTTAAGACAATTAATTGCAAGAAAACAATTCATTTTTCTGGTAAAAATAGTATTAAATATTTATTTGCATTTCACAGTATCGTTACTTGTGATAATATATATTCAAACCCAGGATGGGGGGTTCAAACCTGTAGGGTGGGGGAGCCCTTCTGTGCAGAGTTTCAGCGTGGGTTTTCTCCGGGTGCTCCGACTTCCCACCACAGTCCAAAGACATTCAGGTTGATTGGTGGCTCTGAATTGTCCGTAGGTGTGAATGTGAGTGTGAATGGTTGTCTGTCTCTATGTGTCAGCCCTGTGATAGTCTGCTAAATACCCAGGGTGTACCCTGCCTTTTGCCCAATGTCAGCTGGTATAGGCTCCAGCCCTCCCACGACTCCCAACAGGATAAGAGGTTATAGAAAATGAATAAATGAATGATAATATTTATCATGTTTTCTAAATTTTCAATCTTTTTTTTTTCAGACTCTGCAATGATGAAAGTAAAATCAGGTAAAGGTCTTTCGCTTTGTTTTATATTACTTGCAGGAATCCTTAAAAGTACTTTATAGGTCAGTGTAATTTTTCAAATTGACACTGTGTAAAAAGAAATGGAGGTTTTTTAATAAATTGGGGTGAACATAGTTTTGTTCCTGCCTCTCAAATAACCGAATAATTACATTTAAAAAAGATAGCAATGTGTCTTTCCATAAGCAATGTGTCTTGGAGGGAGCTTTCAAAGAATATGGACACAAAGGAATTCTGCTGGGGAAAATTAATCCTGCCTTAATAAACTTAATCTTTGTTAAAATCACGTGTCACGAGTGTCACATTCTTAAGCACACCTCTAAACCTTTTAACAGCTGACATTTACTGGGGCACTTGATGGAACTGAGCCATCATACGGCCTCATGCTCTCTTCAGTGTAAGGAAATTTGTTCCACCCATGCTTTTCCTGCTATGGCAAGGCAAAATGTCTGCTGTGAAAAAGGTCTGTTATATCCATATATGTGGATGTTACAAGTCAGCTAGTCCCCACACCGCTGGTGAATGGGACAGTGGTTGTGAAGTTCAAATGGACCAGTTCAACAAAATCAGAGGACAAAGATGGACACGCTTCTGTCTCCTCAGGGAGAAGATACACTGCTGTGCTTTCTTGACCAAAATCTCTTCTCTATCAACAGTTTTCAGCAGAATTAGCAGCTCCTTTAAGCGTGGTAAGAAGGCCTCATCTCAGACCAATGGTAAGCAAACCAGTGGCATGCTGACTGGCTTTTCTCAAAGATCCTACACATTCATATTTACCTTGGATCTTGCAGTGTGTATCTATATAGTTTCTGTATGAGTCTTTGAGTGTGTGAATAGAAAGCAACCACTTTCCTTATAATCCCTGTTATCCCTGCACACAAATTATTTTGTGTTTACACTTTCTTTGCTCTTCTCCTCTAAAGCTCCATGTGGGGTTGCAGGTACCTTCCTGCAACTGGTCTCCCTCCAGAAGGCGTCTGGCTGCTGGGTGCTGCATCCAGATCTGGCTACTGCACTGGGAAAGACCACCGATGAGGTGGAAAAGTCAAAACCTGCATTGGTGGGTTGTCGCCAAATATAAGAGTGCAACTTCATAGATTATATTTAGGTTGTAGTAAATGGTAACAGAGTTCACCAGGAGCATCACACAGGAACAGAGGAAATAATAAAACAGAATTAGACCAAATACAGATATGTAGCGGGTCATATCTTTACAGCAGCTAATCACATTTCAGTGTAAGGACATCTGGTGAGTTTAGCCCTTGAATCTGCACCCGTGCTGTCAGCCAGAACATCTGCATTTCTTTGATTTGGTGAATTAGGAGAACAAAGAAGTGTGGGCCACCATTCTGGCTCTGATCTGGCTTCATGGTTTCAAGATGGATGCTAAGGATGAGTGGGAGCTTCTGGCAATGAAGGCTGTGTCATGGCTCCGTGCTCAGAATGGTAATAACCAGAATAATAGGTGTTAATCTGTTGTTTATAACAGTGTTTGTGGTTAAAAGAAGCAATTTACTCTCCTCTTGCTGACACTTGTGTGTGTGTTTCTTTTGTATTTTTCTCAGCACCATGTGTGACAGAGTGTGTAGAAGCTGGGAATGCTCTGCTGGGTGTCAACGTGCAGAAAGATGCCCTGGGACTGTGAAGTTGTCATCAAAGCGGTTTCTCTTTAGGATTGGTATACTGAAGCAGATTTACTTGCGCCTCTGCTGTATTTTCTCAACGTTGCACCTCATTCTATGCACTATTCACATTGCACTGCCAAACTCCATGGAGATGTACATGGAGAAACACGTGTTGCACCTTGTTATCCTTACTATTTGCACTGTACTTCATCCATCAGCCATGTAACGGCAAAAAACAAATGAAGCTCTTCTGTTTTAAGCTGGTTGATGTTGTTTTTTATCTGAAACAGTCTTTATTCATCTATGATATTTTGACAAAGTGAATGCAAATGCACCATTAAAATGTAAACTGACAATACAGGAGGCACACATGCACTTGAGTGGACACTGAAACTAATGTATCTATAGGCCAGAATTATACTACTTTTCCTGTCCTGTCCAGCCTATAATCCACATAAAAATCTATATGAAAACAAGATTGTGAGCTTTGTTCTTAATGTTGTCTCATTACTGGGGAAGTTTTTTAATAGATTAAATGCAGATACATTAAGACTATCCCCAATTGTATTGTGTATTTGTATGTATTCTATGCTAATATGTCTATGTTATTAGGGTCGGGCAGCTAAGCTGCCAGGACACTATTGTAATCCTAGGTATTCTTGTAGTGACTGCTATCAACAAAAAGGCTGCTGAGAGGCGTAAGTGGGCTCGCATCTGTGACTCTGTTCCTTCATTGAATCGGTCCACTTGACAGTTATATAAGTTTTATATAGGAAACTAAAGAAAGACTTACAATGCAGTGATCTGACGTGACGGTCAACAGAAAATATCAGAGCTCACTCAACCCTATTGTCTCCAATCCCGCCAGGCATTTAAATGCCCGGTTAAATAACTTAAACCACACCCATGTGTCAACCACCGGATGTGACATACCTGTGCATGCATACAAATAAACAACAAACATAAGCAAAATATATATTTTGGCTCTATTGCATCTAGAGTTATTTTCATGGCTTCTGCCTGATCCAAACTGTGGCACAGAATATTAACAATTAGCCAGGAGTGGAGCAACGGGTGAGAAGGAAAAGAGAGCGGACAACGCCGACTTACCACGAGGAGGCACAACCACACCAGAGGGGTATTCCAGGTAGGAGTTCAACAAACTCTGAGTCTAACCCTGAACTCTGAGTTGACTTACTCTGAGATTGGAAACTCTGAGTATCCGGTTCCAGAACAGCTGATCTGAGTTAGTTCAGTCAACTCTGAGTATGTTCACTCTGAGTTAAACCGACAATAAAAAGCCATCAAAAATGGAGCTCCGACTCCATGATTCACCATGGCAACAGGTAAATAAAAGACAGCGCCTCCATTTTAATCCAGTGGATGTAGAGATATTAATGCATGTGTAGCAGTCGGTGCACGTTTATCTTTAAAAGAAGAGCCTGAGTCAGAGCGAGGAAAGTGTAAATAAGTTAACCATAAAGTTAATAAAAAAGTTTGATTCAGTGTTGTCCGTTTATTCATCATTTATCAGACTTACATTTCCTTAATGAAGACTAAGTGATGGAATCTGACTGTGTATCAGGCTGTAGATACATTACATTATATTAATAATATATAATAATATATTTGTTCAGATTTAATCTGATGGGGAAAAACACAGGAGGCAGAAGATTTAAAACATATAGGCTAGGCTATAGATCAAAGACATAATGACATGACTGTAAACTCACAGTGTGACCCAGTAATAATATGTTTGGTGATTTGCACTTGAAAAGACGTTGAGGTTAAAATACAGTAGATTTTAAAATGTTGCACATCTATTTGTATCTTGACTCAACAGCATTCAGTGACTTTATTTCAGCTACAAATGTAGTAAATGTAAAGACACTGAAATGCTGCACCATTGCTCACTCAGAAATACGAACATATAATCCCCAATATTAGGCTATAGGAATTATGTTCCATCAGTGCGACCAATGACATCAGTGATAGAGATCATTAGTCATTGATACTACGTGTCTAAAGCTTCATACCGATTTTAAAAGTTTAAATAATTAGACCTACACATTATGTGCAATAAACATTTGGGAGCTGCTCTAACAGACTGACAGTCTGATCCTTGTGCACAGTGTTATAAAAAATAATAAATATAAAAAGGACAGAGGTTTGATTCTGAGCTGAGGATGAATTCTCTATGTGTAATATTTGAATGTAAAGACAAAAACCGATGTCCAAAGAAATGATTGATTTGCATAAATTCAGTAACTTAAGACAGTCCTGAGTAACAAACTAATATCCAGCAGGATTTAGACTATGACAGACGGTAAATCTCTGCTAATTAATGCTCTTCCATACAAGCTTTGGCACGGACTGAATGAATGAGGAAATGAAACAGCGTGTAAGAGGGAGGAGACAGAAAAAAACTCAGGGTTTATTGAAGAAAACCTGCCAGCGAGCAGGTTATGTTCACAGAGTCTGTAACCATGGTGACTGACTCAGAGTTTCAGCTACCTCTCTTTCTGGAACGGATAACTCAGAGTTTCCCTCATCTCAGGGTTAACTTAAGTTTTCACATAACCCGCTTTCTGGAATACCCCCCAGGAGGGCTTCCAGCTGGGCAACCTGGCCCCACGGCAACAGTAGTCTGCTCCACTGCAGTAGAGAAAAGGACCGTGTCACCAATGCGCATATGGCACGCTAAGTGGGAGAAAGAACAGCGGTGCGCATACCTGTTATGCTGCGAGAAGAGACGTGCGCCACGATAGCAAAACACGCCAGACAGCACTCCGATGCGCTCACAGCCATGCCACAATGGCTCCACAACACCTGCACAGGCTCTGCCACGCCACGCCAGGCCACAGCCACCACGGGGGACGAGTGGAACCGGAAGAGAAGAGAGGGACGACAGGTGTGACCGGACCAGTATATAAAAGGTGCGTGGCGCCACCCAGTAATCAGTGGAACACTAGCGAAGCCAGAGCCCTGCACTGGGAGGGGTAAGGAACAGTGCACCGGCTACATGTGTATATATATATTTATGTGTGTATATATATATATATATATATATATATACATATATATATATATATATATATATGTATATATATATATATATGTAACCGGTGGTAGCTAGTGTTGTCTGCGTTGTGTTTTAATGAGGCCCAGACCGGAGACGATCTCCGTTTAATCTGATGAAGAGTAAATGTAACATAAACGTCGGTCAGACATGCTCTCTACTCCAGCTCCTCTCACACATCGTGCAGTGACAAAGGGGCGTATCAAAAACACATGCATGGAAAACATACCTGATGAAGAGTAAATGTAACATAAACGTCGGTCAGACATGCTCTCTACTCCAGCTCCTATACAAATTCAATGATATAGAAACTTTTTAGCATACTCTCGGTAAGTTTATGTTAGCAGAGCAACTTTTACATGCATGTATTAGTGTGGCTGAAACACGGAAATGTCCGGCAACAAAGCTGCTTATCTCTCACACATCGTGCAGTGACAAAGGGGGAGAGGTTAGCGCGGAAGACATAATATATAGGGGTGGGGACCCACAAAAACAAACGGAGGGGTACAGGAACTGAGTCTCAAACGTTCCACATAACTGGCATGTCAGGTTTTAACTATTAACAGAAGTTTTGTGTAATTATAATGCTTAAACATCACAAATAAATATTTCAAACATTTGTTACTGCTGTATTTGACCATGTTACACTCTCCCCCCTAGAATTACACAAAATTCTGGGTAGTGAAACAATCCACATTCACAAAAACATTGGCCAGAATAACACACAAACACAACAAAGTACAGTGAACCAGCAATATAAGCCTCCTAGTTAAAGGATAAGAGAATCAGAGCACCGCTTGGCGCCTAGCAAGAACTCATAATACTCCATAGACAAAGTGAGATGCCTTATACACCACACACACTTAGGCCAAACAACATGTGTCACAGAGGAAATCATCCACACAGCAACAAATCACCACAATAATACAGGCTGGCATAAGAACATGTCTTTAAAAAAACAAAACCACATGTCAGTAGCATGTAACCTTCAATCATTTATCTCACACATTAATAACAACACTGGGGCTTGGGTCAAACCCGTAACAGACTCAAGCTGTGCCATGGACTCAATTAAACGATAAACTGGCCTAATGACTCTGCCGAACCGAGAGGTAAGTCGGCTATCTTCATGTGGAGCCCGAGGTGGGTTGGGAGAAGCAGGCAGTGGTTGTGGCAGGGGAGCAGGGAGCGTTGCTGAGGAATCCATAAAGGAGGCAGGACCATCAGAGACAGGAGAAACTGGCACAGAGGGAGACGGTGGACAGTCAGAACCAGCTGACCCATCAATGGAGGCCTGTTCAAGGACCCACGAGGCGGTGCGGCCATCATCCCAGCCAAAATCAGTCGAGAGGGAACCAGCAAGGGATGGATCAACTGTTGCAGCCGCAGTCCCCAACCCAGACATCTCAGTCCCATGCCAATCAGTTGCAGGAGTGGCACTAGCCAAACTGGCAGCAGGTATGGGTACAGGAGCAGCATCACTATCCAAGGCGTCATCCAAGGGCAGAAAGTTAACCTGGAGTAACAGGTTCCGGTGGACAACACGTTCATTGCCGTCACAATCCCTGATCCGATAGATATGCAAGGCAGGTTTTGAGGCCACCACTGTGTAGACAACAGGCATCCACTTGTCAGAAAGCTTACATGTCCCCCTGACACCTTTGTTTGCCAGTAGCACCCTGTCACCGAGAGACAGAGGTTGACCTTTGACCCGTTTGTTGTACTGGTCACACTGATGTCTCTGCTCAGCAGTACAGTTCTTCTGAGCCAGTGCCATTGCACAGTGTAGGTCTTCCAAAAGGGACCTCACATAAGCATCATAGTCGCACACAGTCTCATCACGCAATACGTTCTTAAAGAGAAGGTCAACTGGCAGCCTGGGGACCCTGCCGAACATCAAATAGAAAGGCGCAAACCCGGTGGTTTCATGAATGGTGCAGTTGTACACAAAGGTCATGGTTTGGACCATTTGCGGCCATTTCTGTTTGGAACGGGGGGGTAAAGATCTCAACATGTTGCTTAAGGTGCGGTTAAACCTTTCTGTACCACCATTACCCATAGGATGGTAAGGAGAGGTATGGGACTTGTCGACTCCAGATAACTTCAGCAGCTCAGCAACCAGCTCACTTTCGAAGGTGGCACCCTGGTCAGAATGGAGGCGCTGAGGGAAGCCGTAAATGCAAAAAAAGTTGTCCCACAGCTTTTTTGCCACCTTCCTGGCAGTCTGATCCTGACAAGGGAAAGCATGTGCTAGCTTAGTAAAGTGATCGGTGATCACAAGAACATCCGCAGATTTGTTCTTACTGTCTTCAGCTGACCAAAAGTCAACACACACAAGTTCCAGAGGAGCAGAGGTCTTGATGCTCTCCAGTGGAGCTCTCGCGGAGGGCTCTGGGGTCTTGCCGAGAATGCACCTGTGGCAGCTTCGCACATGATCACGGACATCCTTTTCCATGTCGTACCAGAAGAAACGCTGGCGAGCCAGGGAAAGTGTGCGGGGCTGACCCCGGTGACCGGCATGGTCATGAACGCCAGACAAAGCATCAGCCTTCAGGGTCTCAGGCACGACAAACTGGAACCTCTTCTGTTTGGTCAAGGGGTCTTTTGTGACCCTATAGAGGATGCCATTCATCAGTGTCAGTTTATCCCACTGCTTAAGGACTCTCAGAGTTGGCTGACTCTCATTGCAGCGTTCGCGTCTGGAGGGCCTGCGTTTCCTGTCGACATAATGAGTAACCCTCGAGATGACTGGGTCCTGTCGTTGGTGAGACTGGAGGTCAGCGAGGGACAGGGAAGGCATCACATCCTGGCCGGGAGGTACCAAGGAGGTGAGATGGTCAGCAAGAGAGGCGGCACGCTGCCTGGGCGCTGAATCCCACTCGCCAAAAGAAGACAGAATAGAGGAGACATCATCCTCAGACATTGAACCATCAAGGGCAGCAGAGAGAGACAAACTCCCTAATGACTGTGGCTGGCAGGTGAGGCGGAAGGAGTCCTGCACACATTCATCACTGACATCACAGGACTGGTCCAGCAGCACAGAATAAGGCTCGCATAACAGTCGATCCCTTAAGGGCTTCACAAATGGTTCTCTACTGAGAGTGTCTGCAACCACATTCAATCTGCCGGGAATGTGTTTGATTTCAAAGGAATATGGAGCCAGTTTGGAGACCCAGCGCTGCTCACAGGCATCAAGCTTGGGCTTGGTCAAGATGTATGTGAGAGGATTATTGTCCGACCAGACAGTAAACCTGTGGCCCTTGAGCCAATGACTGAACTTATCACACACCGCCCACTTGAGGGCCAAGAACTCAAGCCTGTGAGCAGGATAGTTGGCTTGGCTGCGACTGAGAGATTTACTCGCGAATGAGATGGGTCTCGCCACCTCCTCGTCGGCAGGCACCTGGGACAGGACAGCACCCAGACCATCAAGGGAAGCATCGGTAGAGAGGATGAAAGGCCTATCAAAGTCTGGGTGTGCCAGCACCACACTGTCAAGGAGGGCGCACTTCAGGTCTCCAAACGCTTTCTCGCAGGCAGGAGTCCAATCCTGAGGCGTGAGTCTCCGGAAGGTACCGGCTCTCCGCCGACCAAAGGTGCCTTTAACACTCCTCTTCTTCCCCGCAGTCAAGGCGTAGAGCGGCTTTGCGGTAGCAGAGCAGTCCGGAATGAAGTGCTGATAGTACAGCACCATCCCAAGGAAGGATTTGACTTTCCGCTGAGATGGAGTGCAGCCGTCAACATCCATTAGGTCCTCCTTCCTGAAAGCTGATATAACCTTGACTTTCTCCTGGTCAACTGAGACACCATTGCAGTCGATCACATGACCCAGAAACCGCACAGACCTGCGCAGGAAGTAGCATTTCTTCTGCGACAGCTTTAGGTTGTTGGCTCTGAGGCGTGAGAAGACAGTCTCTAGTCTATTCAAGGCCTCCTCTTCAGATGGAGCAAAGACGAGTAGATCATCCAGGTAACAGAGGAGACTGGAGAAGTTCAAGTCACCGAAAACACTCATCATCATCCGCATGAAGGATGCGGGACTGTTGCACAGCCCCTGGGGAAGCCTATTGTACTCATACAAGCCTAGTGGTGTTGTAAAGGCTGTGTACCGTCTGTCAGACTCATGGAGGGGGATGTTGTAAAAGCCCGATGTGAGATCCATGGTGCTGAAAAAGGCGTTCCCCCCAAGGGCGGCAAGGCAGTCAGCCTGGTGGGGCAGTGGGTGGGCATCCTTGGCTGTCTTGGCATTCAGCCAGCAAAAGTCAGTACAAATCCTCAACTCTCCCGACTTCTTCCACACCAGGACCAGTGGTGAGGCATATTCACTGACTGACTTGCTGATAATGCCCTTCAACTCCATCTCAGACAGCACCTCTCTCAGCTTGTGGTAGTGTGCTGGCGGGACACGGCGATAGGGTAGCCGGAAAGGGCGATCGTCAGTGAGGTGAATACGATGGACAAACCCCTTCGCCTCCCCACAATCCAGCTTATCCCTGGAGAACACATCCTGGTAAGAGAGCACAAGTGCAGCCAGCCGCCATTTCCATTCGTCTGACACCTCGCAGCCTTCCATGTTGACGTCAGCCAACCCACAGTCCTTGAGCTGTTGGACAGGTTCACAGGTGGTATCTGGTTTGGGAAATGAGTTGGCCGCCTGCTCCGATTGTGGTCTACTGACACCCTGAGAGATGTGAAGGTCCTCCACAGCAACACAAGGGAAAACATCCGCCACTTTGGCATTGCGCCGCAGCGTCACAGGTTTCTTTGTTGGGTTGAGGATCTTCATCGGGACCCAGCGATCTCCCCACATAGGTGCTACGACCTGCCCAGCAATGATGTCTCTTGGGGCCGAACGGGACGACGTCGGTTCCACAATGATAGTACTCCCTGGTGACACAGGAGCGCTACCAGGCAACTTTCCCCAGACCAAATACTCCTGCTGAGGTGCAAGGGTGATAGCCTGTTGCAATCTGACGGTGCCGACCTTCTCAGGGAGTTCAGGTCCAGACCAGCGTGTGCAACAACTGAGCAACTGAAGAAACTGCTCACACTCTGGGTCTGACGTGTTGGAACAGATGAGTTCCCAGTACTTCTCATCAGACCTCATTCTCTGTATTATGGGCCTGATAACATTGCTACCAATAATGAGTTCATCTCTCTGCCCTGGAACAAGGAAGGTTGGCACAAGGAATCTACATCCGAAAACCTCAATGTCCAATTCATAGATACATTTGGGTTGTGTTGTAAGGCCACCACAGCCAACCAAGACCACCTTCTCAGGCACTGGCTGAGGACTCAGGAGAACACCAGCAGCTCTAAGCTTGAACTCCGCCTCTTCACTGAGTGTGCATGACATGCTCCCTGAATCAAGCATCCCTCTCAAAGAAGACTGGCCACTGATGGATACCGGAGCATAAAACAGCTCACTAGCTCCTTCCACTCTATGTGACCTCACGACAATCACTGTTTTGTCATCAGGAAGACTATCACAACATTTCACATATGCTGACAGTGGATCATGCTCTTCGCTGAGGGTATCACCAGCACTGCCCATGCTACCCCTCTCATCACACGGGCAAGCTAGTTTAAATCAGCATTGCTGGAAGAAGGGGGAGGTGCGGCTGGGGAACGGGTGGACTGTGGGCACTCATGCTTTATGTGACCAGGACTGAAACAGTTGAGGCACAAACGGTAGAGCCTGCAATGGGCATGGGTTGAGTGGTCGGCTGAACCACAGACTCTGCATGTTGTGGGAAAAGAACCCTGCTGGTTACGGGGCCGGCCAGCCTGGCGATGGACTGATTGACGATTCACAGGCTGATGGTCGACTGGTTTTTGGCCGCCCATGAGGAAGCAGAGCACAAGGACAGAACTTTGTCAAACATAGCCACAAGCTGTTGAACACCAGGGTCCTTGTTAGGTGGGTTAATGGCAGTTGGAGCTGGATCAGGGACAGCAGCAGTGGGCAGGGGTAATGAAGCAGGCATGTAAGGACTCACCGGTACATTGCCCAACTGAGCCTGGGTTGGCGTCGAGGAAGGCAGGGAGGTTGAAGGGGGCTCTGGTTGGCATGTCACCAAGGCAGCCTGAGGCACACGAGAAATAGGGGAATGACATGAATCAAACACAGGACTCTGACTGTAAGCTGAAAGGTCCGCTGTGTGTAGAGCCTTGGATGCCGTCCTCCGCACATTTCTTGTGTGGCTATCCAAACGCTCCTGGATCTCAGCTGCAGTCCACTTCTCAGGTGCTTTCAGCTGGAATGACATGGCAAGACTAGTATCGGGACAGTGGTTAATGAACATCATGACAACTTCCGCACTGGGGTCCTCCACAGACCTACCCCGCCTCCGGAGACACTCATCTGCAGCATCAATGGACTTGTTGAGGCGGATCCAGTAATCCATAGCACTCTCATTAGCATGGGGAATGGTACTATAGAAATCTCTCATAGGCAGACTGGAGTAAGAGAGTTCACTAAAGTTACCCTTTAATATGTCAAACACAGCTGTGGGCAGGTCTGTGTCTCTCAGTCCAGGGCAGCTGCGGAGTGACACCTTCACCACATCCCTAGCCTTGCCTGTCAGTCTCGACATTATCAGTTCAAACATTTCAGTATGAGTGTCACATTTAACCCTGTTCAAGTAACATCTCATCATGTCCTCCCATTCATGAACAGAGAATGTATCAGCGTGATCACCCCTGAAGTAAGGTGGAGGCTTGGTGTCAGACTGCACAACAACTTTTACATGTGACTGATCATTATGACCAGATGACTGACTAGTAGGAGACTGGGGCTGGATAGTGCTTGGCTGGTGAAGAGTGCTTAGGCTCGCTGAGATGTTATCTCCAATCTGTTTAGCCAAATCTGTAATCATGTCTCCAAAGGTATCAACAGAGATGACTTGTGTAGGCCTTGGGTCTGATGGGTTAATTGGTGTGGAACTAGCAGTGGGGGCCAAAGGCGTGTCAACAACTGACTGATCAACCGTATAGTTGAGAACACTGGATAACATAGGCCCACCCCTACCAAAACTCAAAGAAGGAATCGGCTGACCCCTTCCCAGCCCAAATGTAACATCATGCCCACGACCAGCCATAGCGTGAACATGAAATGTATCTCCCCCTGACATCACGATATTCCCCAAACAAAAGGAAAACAATTAATACCTCAAACTCAGAGTGCACTGTAACCAGCTATGTATCACACAGCAATGTGGGTCTAAACAAGGAGCACAAAATCCCAAAAAGCAATAAAAAACAAAAAAAAACGAAGGGAAATCCAGTTAGCACTGATTTAAAGTAAAGAGACCCTTCAAATAGTTAAATAAAATAAATTACAAGTCCATTTACCACATCCTTTCATGGAACATAAAATTCTCTTCCTATACTCGGTTTCCCAGTCTTTCCCCTTTAAATGACAAAAATTACCCTTTAACGACCAAAGTCAGCCCTTCATGCACTCACTGGCTGTAACAGTCTCAACAGCACAAACCAACATGAAATAAGACTGTCAAAGTGACAAAAGTACAGTAAAAACAAAAAAAAACCGCACACTTCTAAGAAAGTGCACAAGTGTCCCTTTAATCCTCGGATTTGATTGACACACCTCGCGCACACTCGGGAGCGAGTGCAGTTCACCGAGGCCACACAGCAGGGGGAGGAGGAGGAGAGGAGAGGAGACGGCAGCCTGCAGCTGTATCCCGGGGGACCAGACGAGCGCTGATCGGTGATGCAACGGGTCAGACGGCACCAAGTGTAACCGGTGGTAGCTAGTGTTGTCTGCGTTGTGTTTTAATGAGGCCCAGACCAAGATGTCTTTGGAGACGATCTCCGTTTAATCTGATGAAGAGTAAATGTAACATAAACGTCGGTCAGACATGCTCTCTACTCCAGCTCCTCTCACACATCGTGCAGTGACAAAGGGGCGTATCAAAAACACATGCATGGAAAACATACCTGATGAAGAGTAAATGTAACATAAACGTCGGTCAGACATGCTCTCTACTCCAGCTCCTATACAAATTCAATGATATAGAAACTTTTTAGCATACTCTCGGTAAGTTTATGTTAGCAGAGCTACTTTTACATGCATGTATTAGTGTGGCTGAAACACGGAAATGTCCGGCAACAAAGCTGCTTACCTCTCACACATCATGCAGTGACAAAGGGGGAGAGGTTAGCACGGAAGACATAATATATAGGGGTGGGGACCCACAAAAACAAACGGAGGGGTACAGGAACTGAGTCTCAAACGTTCCACATAACTGGCATGTCAGGTTTTAACTATTAACAGAAGTTTTGTGTAATTATAATGCTTAAACATCACAAATAAATATTTCAAACATTTGTTACTGCTGTATTTGACCATGTTACATATATATAATTATAATCTTACTGTATAATGACAAAAACGCTGTCTGTCTGTCTGTGTGTCTGTTCCACGTTTTTCTCCTCACTGACTTGGTCAATCCATGTGAAATTTGGCACAGTGGTAGAGGGTTATGGGAGGATGCGAATGAAGCAATATTACATCAATTGGCCAAAGGGGGGCGCTATAGCAACCGACTGAAATTTCAAACTTTGAATGGGCATATCTCATCTCATCTCATATCTCATATAGAGACATGAAACTTTGCACAGAGATGTCTCTCCTCATGAGGAACAAATTTGCATCAAGAACCCATAACTTCCGGTTGTATAGATTTTCCGCCATTTTGAATTTTTTGAAAAACACTTAAAATCGATCTCTTCCTAGGAAGTTTGACCGATCTGCATGAAACTCTGTGAACATAATCTAGGGACCAATATCTAAAGTTCCCTCTTGGCAAAAGTTGGAAAACTTACTAAAACTGAGCTTCTATAAGGCAATGAATATTGCGGAGGGCATGGCTCATCACATAAAGGTGTATAACATCTCAAGGGTTTCACCCATCACCACGCAACTTTGTAGGCATATGACCACACATAATCTGAGGGGACCCTCCATTGTTGACCCGGTCAAACAAAATGGGGGCGCTAGAGAGCTAATTTCTTATCTAAGCCTAACCGCCATATTGATTTTTACTAAACTTGGTAGATATGTAGAACAGGACGCCTCAAGGTGACTGGAGAAATTTAACTCTAATTGGCAACTGGGTGGCGCTATAACAACAGAAAAATGCTTAAAAATGGCTAAAATGTGACCGATTGCTGTGGCTCCCCCTGTGGACCAATGTTTTTTTCTTCTTCTAATTTTTGGTATGACTAAGTCATGGTGTGGTATGCTGTACATAATCACAGAAACTGTCAGTGTGTCATTCTGTCAGTCAGTCATTCTGTCTGTCCCACGTTTTTCTACTCACTGACGTGGTCAATCTATGTGAAACTGCACATAGGCATTGAGGATTGGCATAGGTAGAAGGTGACAAAGCTACCAATGAGTATGGACTAGTATAGTTAAATAATAATAATAACAACTAGTCAGAGGGGAGGGTTGCCATCTATAAAGCCGGGAAAAGTTTTGTGGGAAGACCCACTCAAGCCAAAACAAGGGGAGTGAGGTTACACACACACGTGCAAAAGTAGGAATAAATTGCAAAGTGAAAACACAGCAAACACTCAGTCGTGGAACGGGAGTAGATGCTCGGGGAGCGAGGCCCCGGCTTGGACAGGCCCCAACCTTCCCTTCCTCAGTCAGGGTTCAGCCTAAAAGCAAAGACAAAGACACATTAAAATGTGCAGGTGGGAGATTGCACTGTTTCCTCCACTGTTAATATAACATTTTACAAACAATCACAAAAGTTGAATACATTGAAAAAAAAAAAATGACGCAAAACAGCAGTCAGCACTGCAAGAAAAAGAGAAAAACACAGTTAACCTAAAAAACAACAACCTTGATGTAAATTAGAGAGTTTCTGGATTATTAAAGGAGAGTGTCATGAGTTTTATGGCAGGAACAGGCATTCACCCCTTTAAGACAGACATCAAACCCAGGGAGTGAGCTGGACCATAGTTATGAAATGATGCCTCACTGTGGATTTTTTCAGTACCTGACCAAATGTCTCCTCTTCTGTTACTGAGTTATGATGCTGAGTAATGGGCGGAAAGGTGTTTTGCAGAGCACTATGATGTCACAGTGAAGTTAACCTTTGACCTTTTGGATATAGGTATATCATTACTTCATCAATTTGTCCTATCAGACATTTGTGTGAAATTTTGTCATTATCATGTTTTTTGAGGTCACGGTGACCTTTGACTACCAAAAACTCGTATCAGTTCATCTTGGAGTCCAAGTGGATGTTTGTGTCAAATATGAGGAAAATTCCTTGAGGTGTTCTTGAGATATTGTGTTCACGAGACTGGGACAGTCGGACAACCGAAAAAATAATGCCTCTGGTCACAGCTACCACCGACACAGAGGCATAAAGGGATCACAGGTAAAGCAGGCAGTTCGGCAGTTGGTTTGTGGTTGCACATCTTTATTAGTGTGGTGTTTTATTTGAAGTGTGTCGGGTTTATATTTCTTTTGAATACATAGTATACTCCCAGTGCCCTAGCAGTGAGTGGTTGGTTTCCCAGCCATAGTATGACTGTCTGTCCTCTTGTCCTTTCTTGCCTATGTTCTTAAAGTTTTAGTTATTGTAAAATAAATGGCATGTTTATGACCCACACTGACTGTTGTGGCCTCTTTATTGAAGCCCCTGTGTGCTAGCGCTCCCTAAAGGTTACAGAGTGTTGATGAATTAATTTGAATATTGAACCTGCATGTCTCCTGCAAGGTGTTTGCCTTGTTGTAAAAATGCTGTACTGCTCGAAATAAAATAAAATAAAAAAAAAAAAAATAAATAAATAAATGCAGCCATTTTTCTGTTCACGTCCTGTCGGCGATATTTTTGTGGGCGTGTTACACCAAAACCTGTTTCCCCTGGGCGATATTTTTGCAAGTGCACCGTTGCTGTGGCACCGCCCAGAACGATTGTGATTGGTTGAAAGAAATACAAGCAGCCGGGGTGTTTTTTTCTCCAATATTAAAGTGAGAGTCGGCCCAGCGAGACTAGAGCTCCATTAGTAACGTGTGCATCCGGCCGTGCAGTGTGCACTGCACATCCAAGGAGCTAGGAGCAGGTGGAAGGCCTAATAATGTCGCCAAAAAGGACATACTCTTCAGGGGCAGAAGAAAGAAAGAGGAAGAGGAGAAAAAACAACAAGATAAAGGTATGTTTGCATGTCTTGGTAATGTCACGTTTGGTGTCACAGAGATTTTGAAAAGTTTCCTCAAATTAGGAAAGTCCCGAATTGTTATTTTGTTCCAACTACTTTAGCCTATAATAGCATTAATGAATTAACTTAGTTAACTTAAAGTCTGAGATATGTTGTTTGCAATTGTTTGCTGCAGAGCATAGTAATTTATGTGAGTAAATAAACATATTCCTTTTACATCAACTCCCTATTATCCTCATAAGTTATATGAAACTTCCCCAGGAATACTGTTAAAAGTATTTTGGAGAAGGCACTGACTCAGCCCAGGAGCAGTCCACCTCCTCAGGCTCAGAAGAGTCAGTGGGCACTGACTCCTCTGTGTCTGCTGCAACCTCAACAACAAAACAGCCTTTGTAATTACTCAGTGTACTGCAGAACATTCTGAGATGAATAATTTTGTCCAAAAATATTAATTTTATTTCCCTATATTTTACTGCTTATTTACTTAGAAAATAAACAGCATAATTTTCAAGTATAATATGACATCTAACATGACTAGCTTTTGTTGTTCTGTTGGTTTTCATCTTAGGTCCATCTCCATCCTCTGCCCTATCCACTGTCCCCTCTGTGTCTGCTGCAACCTCAGCTCTACCTGGTAAGTTAACAACAAAACAGCCTTTGTAATTGCTCAGTGTACTGCAGAACATTCTGAGATGAATAATTTTTAATGTAAGATATAATCGTATGAAAAGGGACATGTTTTTAGACAAATGCATATTATTTCAAAACTTCTCAAGCAATTTTCAGTTGTTCCACTGGCAGGTTGTTTTCTTATTACAAGCTATAGCAGTACTATTTTATTTAGAAAATAAGCAGCATAATTTTGAAGTGTAAGTGAAGGTCCACCTCCATCCTCTGCTCCATTCACTGTGCCCACTGTCCCCTCTGTGTCTTCTGCAACCGCAGCTCCACCTGGTAAGTTAACAACAAAACAGCCTTTGAAATTGTTCAGTGTACTGCAGAACATTCTGAGATGAATAATTTTGTCCAGAAAAGTTAATGTAATTTAGTTTTCAGACCTAATTATTCAACTCTATATTTTATTTATAAACCATTTTTGTTACCTTGTTTCAGGTGCCTCTGTTCATTTACATCATTATTTAAGTATTTGTTTGATATTTTTTTAAATTTTATTTTATACTGTCTGTTTTTGTACATTTGCTGTTACAGTTTATTTAAAACAAAAAATAATAAAGCAGATTGTGTTTACAGTAAATGACTGGTTTATTTTGTTCCTTTTAGTTGGCCTAGATGACATTTGGTATCCCACTTAGTACTATATCACTTTGAATACTAAGTGTAAATCAACCCCAGGCTGCTCTTGTAGCTGAATTTGCTACCATTTCAGATTAAAAACCATAGATGGGTAAAACATGCCGGGCTGCTCTTTGAGGTTTTATGTATTGATTCTCTGTGTGGCCAGTAGGGGGAGTTGCTGACTTTGCCAAATATTAATTGAAAGATTTTTCAGCAAGTTTGCAAATCTGTTGTCTGCTTCCATGGCCTTAATCACTGTGGATTACAATCTAACTACAACAAAAAGTTCTCACATCTAGTTTTAGAAGTGTATCATGAAATAAGTTATAGTAGGTGTGTGAATGATCAATAATATTATTGGCAGTAATAGAGGGCCCCAAAATCAAATTTTGCTTAGGGAGGGTTGGGCCGGCCTTGATCAGAGTGACGTCTCTTTCTATTTTAATCTCACCAATAGCTGTCAGAAACGTGGTTAGAAAAGTCTGGTCTGTGTTGGCACTATACAGGAAGTTAAGAGTGTGTTGTTCTATAGCAGTTCTTACAGGCCAATAGTGGGATACTAATGTTTTTGGATATCTGGGGTGAGTCAGGTGTGCCAGGCTGCTTGGAGGATCTGACTCAAAGATGATTTTCAGGAGTAAACTAATGTGGTGGTGTGTGTTGTTGACATACTGTAAGTAGTTTATTATTTATTGCTTATGTATGCTGCGTCACTGATCTCAGTTTCCCTCTTGTTTTTATTTATTTAGGTGGTTAGTAGCAGTTTGTCAAAAATGTAAGTAGCAAGTAAACAAAATAATCATTCATTAGTAGACAGACATAAAAAAAAAAAACTAAAAATAATGTAGCCTATATTGATTTGATTTACATGTCCAAAAAGGAGTGGGAGGAAGTACAAACTTATTTAATCCCACCCCTTCTCCATAAATTAGTAATAGTCAATGATGTCGCTTCCCATCAGTATAAGGCTGTTCAATAATTCATTCTCCGAGACCTATTCTAATATATTAAATTAATTACCAATTATATTTGTCTTACACCAAGATATAAATAATTACAGAAATACAAAATTCAAATGCATATTAAAAAAATAATCTCATCTTTATATCTTTATCCAGTCATCACTGATGTGTTTTGCTTTGTCAAACTATGCGTATACACAAGCTATGTATGTTAACACACTCACAAATACACATACACTAAACTTATGGCCATAAATAAATAAATCAATAAAGAGTTAACACCTACTGATAGTCAGACACCTTCTTCATTCTTGTACCTTGTGAAAATCAATTTTATTATTATATTCAGTAATTATTCCTTTAGTATAAATAGCATGTGAACTATTGTTTTATTTATATATTTTCTATTTAAATTATTTGGTTGCATCATGGCTGTCAGCTGCCATGACCAAAAATGGCCACTAGATGGCACTGCCTGCCCCATCGGTTCATTCACCCTCAACAATCCTTGGCAGAAGGGTTTCATGGAGTTGCCGTCAAGGTCTGTGTAGATGTTAGATTTCACTGTGGTCACATTATTATCTCCAGGAATCTTTGTTCATATTGTGACAGCTTCTGCTTCACAGAGAACAGGAAGTAGTTCTGAACATGTAACAGCTCAACAAACTCAGACAAGGCGGAAAAAGATATAAAAGGTAAAATTAATTACTAAATGATTTACAAATAAGCAAAAGTGCATACAAGAGGTGCAAAGATAAAAAGAAATCAGCAGTAATTACAGGGTGGAATAGGCAGCGTAATAAAGGAATGTTTTTAACTTTGACTTGAAAGTAGTCCGAGTCGGGGCTTGTCTAACATCTGGGCGGTTGTTCCAGGTTTGAGCTGCATGATATCAAAACGCTGCTTCACCAAGTTTTGTTCTGACTCATGTGATGGTCTATGTCGTGTATATACTGTAGCTTATATATTGTAGCGTTAGGTGAATTACTGACGGGGGAGACCGTATCCTCATGCAGCTAGTAGCACTTTATTGAACAGCGTACACAGCTTCCACAACACATACCGCAGGTCCTAGTGCCTGCCACAATAACACACACAACATCCTGACAGGGCGGGGTCAAGCTTGAAGCAACACCACAGGGTCTGCACAGCTGCCTATATTACATCCCTCCTCTCAGCTATAGCTTACCCCTTAACTTGTAGCCCTGTTCATTTATGATTTTCACATGCTCTTGGAACACAACCCACCTTACATCAAAACATCAAACAGGGGTCAAAGGTCAATTGAACATGACGAACATTGAAAAGGATACTGGTTTTCTATTTCAGCACATAGTCCTTCAGCCTAGCTGGAGGCTTGGTTGTGCACCCAGACCTGGTCTGAGTCTCCACCTGCAAGGGCTCTTGGTGACAGTCATTGTGCCTGTTATGTTCATTGTCAGTGGTGGGCCCTGTGTCAGGTTCAGAGTCTGGGTAGGAGAAGTCCGGTAGCTCCTGATGATGCTCGGTGGTCCTGTCAGGCCTGAGGTGTCGGCGGTTCCTTCGGTAGCAGACCCCAGCTGCTGTAACAACATCATATGAGCGTGGTTCATCTCTGACCCGCACTACAGTTGCTGGCCTCCATCCATCAGCTGTCTCCATGCATACTGTCATCCCCTCCCGCAGCGGAGAGAGCGGAGACGCAGTGCTGTCATAAGCTTGTTTCTGCAGCAGCTGACGGGACTTCAGCGCCTCCTGGACATTATCAGGGGTGGACGGTTGCAGGACTGTGGCACTAACAGGTAAGTTGGACCGCAGGACCCGGCCCATGAGGAGCTGAGCAGGTGAGTAGGTCAAACCAGTCGCGGGTGTATTTCTCAGGTTTAAGAGAGCAAGGTGTGGATCAACCCCTGTCTGTGCAGCACATTTCATGTGCTTGACTGACTGAATGGCCCTGTCAGCCATGCCATTTGACTGGGGGTAGTGAGGGCTAGAGTGAGTTATCTGATGCAAACTGAGCCATTTCAGCACTTGCAAAGGGAACATGGTCAGCTATGAGGTGCTCAGCTATGCCATGCCACGTGAAAACACCCTCGAGTTTAGCAATCACAGTCCCTGATGTCTTGTCTGAAAGGCGGAGCACCTCGGGATACTTTGAGAAGTAATCAACAACCAGAAGGAAGGACCGACCTTGAAAATCAAAAATGTCTGCTGCTATTTTTTGCCATGGCCGATCCAGCACTCCATGAGGTAGCAACGGCTCTCTCTGGTTGCTGGGGAGCTTCTCTTGGCAGGACGCGCATGACTCAACCATCCTGTGCACATCAGCGGTGAGACCAGGCCAGTACATGAGTGCTCTGGCATGGGCTAGTGAGCGTTGAATGCCCTGGTGTGCAGTGTGAAGCCGCTGGGGCACATCAGCTCTCAGGGCACTGGGGATGATAATGCGCCTGTCAAACATGATAAGTCCATCTTCTATGTGGAGGGAATGTCTGATGGGCCAATAAGGCTGAGCCATGAGCGGTGCCCGCCTTTTTTTGTCAGGCCACCCCTTAGTGTGGAGCTGGCATAACAACTACATAACACTGTCCGTCTCTGTGGCTGCTTTAAACTGAAGCATGATGTATCCCCCTAGTGGTGGGTGGTGGGTGACTGCATAGATGACTTTTTCCTCACTAAGATCACACTCCTCTAGCGCAGCAGTTGGTGGCACAGCACGTGACAGTGTGTCAGCAATCCACATGTCTTTCCCGGGTGTATAGACAACTTTGAAGTCATATTTTTGGATTTGTAGAAGCATACGCTGAAGACGTGCAGGGGCATTTCCAATGGGTTTAGTGACGATGGCCTCCAATGGCCTGTGGTGACTTTGTACTGTCACTGGGACGCCGTAAACATATTGGTGAAACTTCTGCAGGGCGAACACAATGGCCAGGAGCTCCTTTTCTATTTGGGCGTAATTCTGTTCAGCCCCAGACAACGCTCTGGACGCATAGGCTATTGGCTGTTTGCCTTGCATCAGACAGGCTCCAAGTCCATCTTTGGATGCATCTGCTTGCATCTCAACATCTTCCCCGGGATCGAAGAAGTGGAGCACTGGGGCTGAGCTGATGGCTGTCTTCAGCTGATCCAGTGCAGCCTGATGCTCAGGGTGCCACTGCCAAGCGGCATCCTTCCTGAGAAGCTGCCTGAGTGGTGCAGTGAGTGTAGACTCGTTTGGTATGTACTGGGCTAGATAGCGTGTCATGCCTAACAGCCGAAGAATGGCTTTTTTATCAGATGGTGCAGGCAGTTGTGTATTTGCTGCTACCTTTGTGTCGTCTGGTCGAACACCAACTGCACTGAAAAAGTGTCCCATGTGCTTTACCTCATTCACCATGTACTGTATCTTGTCTGGGTTGAACTTGACGTTCAGGCTCTTGGCTCATTCCATGACCTGTTGCAACATCTGGTCATGCTCTGCTTTACTGGTGGCTGTGATTATCATGTCATCTGCTATTATGTGGACACCCTCAATGTCCCCAAAGCACTCTGAGTTCATCTGCTGGAACACTTCACTTGCCAATTTTATTCCAAATGGGAGGCGGTTGAACTTGTACCTTCCCCATGGGGTGTTGAATGTACACAGATCAGAAGACTCCTCATCCAGCTTTATCTGCCAGTACCCATCCTTCTCATCAAGGATTGCGAAGATCTTCTTGCCTGACAGCTTGCTTTGCGCAACCTCAGGGGTGGGTATGTGGTAGTGCTGGCGCAGTATGGCATTGTTAAGGTGACTGGGGTTGAGACAGACTCTCAGAGTGTGATTCTTCTTCTCTGTCACCACGAGGTTGTTGACCCATTTAGTCGGCTTTGTGACCTTACTCACCACACCCCGTCGTTCCAGATCATCAATAGTCTCTTTTAGCCTATCCTGCACTGCAAAGGGAAACTTTCTGCACCCATGGATGACAGGAGGAACAGCAGGGTCAGTGTAGATGTGATGAGTGCCAGGGAACTCACCAAGACCAGTAAAGACAGATTTGTAGCGCCTAAGCAGCTCTCCCTTAGTGCGTGAGGCAGAATGACTCAGTGTGTGCACCCTCCTGACGAGGCCCAGCCGCACACAGGCTTTCTTACCTCGGAGAGCTGTGTTAGACACGTCAGTGATAAAGAAGTCCAGATGTGCTTGTTTGTGCTGAGTTTGCACATGCAGTGTCACCACGTCCTTTGGGATGATGTGTTGTCCCCCATAGGCCAGGAGAACAGTCTTAGTGGGCCTGAGGTCCAGTTGCAGTGATAGGTTGTTTGCCATTGCTTGTGGCAGCACATTCGCTGAGGCCCCAGTGTCCAATTTGAAGTAGACATTCCTGCCCCCTATACGCAGATTAGTGTGTCATTCTTCATCATCATCTGACTCTGCGTGAGACTGCTCCTTTGAATAATGTGTCCATTTCCTCAATGTCAGTGTCAACAGGGACAACATCCTCGGTCGACTTGCACATGATCGCAAAGTGGTTTCTTCTTCCACACTTGTTGCATTCAACATTGTAGGCAGGGCACTTCCTCGGCTTGTGGGCTCTCCCAAACCTGCTACACTGGAACTGCTGCTGCTCGGGGAGTGAGTGCTTGGCTGGCTTTGCCTGTAGTCCTGACTGCACATTAAATTTCCTGTGTTGGCGACCTGGCTTCTCAACAACATGCACAAACTGCTCTTCTGATCTGCTGGCTGACATGGCCCTCGCCTGTGCGGACATTACTTCCTTAGCACGGCACACATCTACTGCTTTAGCCAGGGTGAGATCAGAAATGGAGAGTAGTCTCTCCCTCAGTCCATTATCAGTGACACTGAATACTATTTTGTCCCTTATCATGAGACCCTCTGTGTCTCTGAACTCACAATTGCGGGCTTTCATACCTGCTTGCTCATCAAACTTGTATGCCCAGAACTTATGTCTCTCAAAGACTGTATTCTTCTTAGGGGCAAAGTAGGCTTCAAAAGCCTTCAGGACATAAGTTATCTTCGGCGCTGCTGCATCCTCATAATTTATTTCCAGTGTGTTTTATATCTCCAGTGGCTCTTCCCCTGTGCAGTGAAGCAACACGGCGATTTTCCGTGTGTCCGGCTTGTCATTAAACCCAGCAGCAACAAAGTACAATTATAGCCTTTGTTCCCACTTTCGCCAATTCTCCGCTAGGTTACCAGTCATTAGCAGCGGTGGCGGGGGTGTCAGTGCTTGCATCGTTGCAGCGAGGCTCTAACACAACAGCTTGAAATGTCCGACTGGCCCTCACGTGCAATTAGCTTAGCCGCACTGCCGTAAAAGCTGCGTTGCCAGTGTCCACAAATCGTAGCTGAGCCACAGAGGTCCTGCTCTGAAGACGAGGTTCGCTACTGTCGTTTTGACATCATGTTGTGTATATAGGCCTACTGTAGCTTATATATTGTAGCGTTAGGTGAATTACTGACGGGGGAGACCGTATCTTCATGCAGCTAGTAGCACTTTATTGAACAGCGTACACAGCCTCCACAACACATACCGCAGGTCCTAGTGCCTGCCACAATAACACACACAACATCCTGACAGGGCGGGGTCAAGCTTGAAGCAACACCACAGGGTCTGCACAGCTGCCTATATTACAGTCTATAGGCTGGTCCCAGATGTCCTTAGGGTCCTGGAAGGTTCATATGTCTCAAGCATGTCAGAGATATTTGGGCCCTGAGCCACAGAGTGATTTATACACAAGCAGCAAGACTTTGAAACCAATTCTTTGAGTGACAGGTAGCCAGTGTAAGGATTTTAGAACTGGACTAATGTGGTCATATTTCCTAGTTTTTGTCAGGACCCTAGCAGCAGCACTCTGAATAAGTAAGTAAATACAGCTGATGGTGCAAACTATAATTTAACACGCAGATGAAAATAACTAGCACAAACCATCGTGTTCTGAGCAGACACACCATGGACAAAGACAAAAATAAAAAGACATTTGTGTTATGGAACAGAAAACAGCGAGCTTACCAGCAAACTCCAGCATGCAGGGAAATGTGGGCGTGGCTACAATATTATTTCGGTCAATTGCATTGTGTTAATAATATTATGGGTTATTGTTATTTATATATTTTGTGATCTTGGTGATTTGTGCAGTAAATTAATAAAATGTTTTGTTGGTATTTGTAGATGTTTTTGTAGTTTTTCCTCAGTAAAGGTAGTTTTGTTCAGTCCTGTGGTAATAGCATGGTTTTTTGAGACAACTGTGCAAAGATATTCATAACAGATGACAATAAATATATTAAGTAATTTAAAAATAACTTGTTTTATTTGCTGAAGAACATCCAGAATGTAGAGTAGCAGTCACCACCATTTATCATCAAAGCAGAAGTTCTCAAATGTTCTTGTTGATTGTTGTGCAGGTACGATGGTGAACTGCTGTGGTCTGATAACACTCCAGAAGGAACCAGGTAAAGAGCTGTTAGGAAACAAACGGACAGAAATGTCTCATTTGCTTCATAACCTTTTTTTGTGCTCATGTAAACTTCAAGTGCACAGGCTTATGATAGTTGTAAAGACTATGAGGTACATAATTGTATCCTGCTTTGCACAGAGAGACATCTTTAACAATCATCTTGGCGCACAGGTTCACCAGTGTGAAAAGAAAATGTTACAAAGCATAGCAGAGAAATTAACACACAGATTATGTTCATTGTGTGTCCTTCTGTTTTTCTGTTAGTTCCTCTGAAAAGCATCGAGGTGGAGGTGGAGGTGAGGGACCATGTGGCTACAGTGGTCTCCACTCTGAACTATGAGAACAAGGAGGACAAACCAATAGAGGCAGTTTTTGTCTTCCCTCTGCCTGGAGATGCTGCTGTCTGTCATTTCAGTGCTAAGATTGGACAAAAAGAGATTGTAGCTGAGGTGAAGGAGAAACAGAAGGTGAGCTGGACAGCAAAGACTTACTTACTAAAATGGAGCCTAAAAACACAGTAAATGTTGCTCACATGTGTCGTCTGTACACCAGGCTCGTGAGGAGTATGATGATGCACTGAGCTCTTGGTCCATGTTACTATCAAAAAGTACACGGACCAGTCTTAAATCTTGAAAAATGTTTTCATTACTTCAAAGAATGAATGACATATTCAAGTTTTTGGCTTTTGATATGCAGACATATTTTAATTAAATGGTTCAAACATAGGCTACATAAGCCTCCAACATAGGCTCGTAGCCTGAGCCCTTAAAATCATATCAGCATTTTCAGCAGATAAATGTGAAAACAGCCTTTGAGTGTCAAGCTCTGCACATACATCATTCTGCACAGTGAGGCTCAAACATTCATCTGTAGGAACAAGAAGAAAACACATTTTTGAGTGGAGGAGGACTAAGTTATTGTAAACCATGGTTTTTAAAACCTTACAACCTGCACCTGACCCCCTATGAGAGCCAACCCATCCTGCAGCGCCGCTGTCCGAGGTGCTGAACAGGTACTGTAGGCCAGATGCTGCAGAGAAATCCGTATTAACAAGAGGCAGAAGAAAATAAAATAAATCAGAGAGAAGAGTTCACAGAGTAATTCTGTGAACTGACAAGGATCGACCTGTGTGTGTGTGTGTGTGTGTGTGTGTGTGTGTGTGTGTGTGTGTGTGTTTCTGTAAGTTATTTCTAACTTACTCAGAACGCTGCTCTGTCACTTTCTGACCAGAGCAGTTACTGTGTCCAGTGCTTTGTTTCGGAAGTTTTTACATTTAAAAAAATTAAACTGGAATGTTTGGACCTTAAATTTCATTCATGACTCATGCATGTAAGCACAAATTATCTATCTATCTATCTATCTATCTATCTATCTATCTATCTATCTATCTATCTATCTATCTATCTATCTATCGCGATTCTAGGATCAGAGGAGATATAAAAGAAACATATCGTAACCCTAATTTCTGGGGGAAGACAACTCATTTTGATACAGCAGCTCCTTCGCTATTTTCTGTTTGTTTTCTTACCTGGTTCTTCCTGATCTTGCACTCTCTTCTCTCCTTCCCCTTTTTCATCTCTCCCTCTTTGGACTGACAATCATACACAAATAGATTGTATTCAACTAAATGAAAAATTACATAAATATGAAAAAATACTAAGCATACTAATAAATAAAGTCCTCTCTCTGCTCCTCTCTCTCTCTTTGTACTGTCAACCAAAAGGCAAATAACCAAACAATGCATTTTATATCTAATAAGAGATAAACTGATACACTGATCCAACTTACAACATCATTGTAGATAGACAGACCATTTGATCTTTCACTCTTACCTGAACCTGGCTCTTTTTTTTCGAAAAAACAATCTTATATCCATGATGAGGCTGTCTGTCTGTCTGTACACACACGCACGTGCGCGCGCGCACACACACACACACACACACACACACACACACACACACACACACACACACACACATATATGAGCAGGATTTTGTGACATCATAAGTAGTTTGTGAGCAGGGATGGGCAGTATTTGTATTATTTGCATTTAAAATACGTATTTCAAATACATTTGAGTATTTTGTAATTTGTATTTGATAAGGCTGATAAAAAGCAAATGTAATTTGAAACGAAATACTTTTGAGTGGAGTAATTTTGTATTTAAAATGCTCAAAATACTTTATCCATGAATCAAAAAACAAAAATAATAGGCTATACATTCTTATAATATTGGATGTAACAATATTTTTTACCTTTTTATACATATTTTTTTTTATCTATGTTTTTTTTTTTTTAAACTTGACCTAGTATGCTACAAATGAATTGCCTCACGTGCAATCAGTAAAGTTGTCTGAATCTAAATCTGAATCAGTTACAGTGCAGTTACTCGTGGTCTCTAATTGCAGCATGTAAATTTTTAGCATTTTTGGTCAAGGACTTTTTGAGTTATTCACAAAAAGATTTGTGGACTGACCAAGAAAAAGAAAAAAAGTATTTTCTGTATTTGAAAATACAAAATACATGTATTTTATTTTGATACATTTTCTGGCACCAGTATTTGAAATTTTATTTTGATAAATTTATTTGAGAGGTATTTTGTATTTTGTATCAAAATACATTTTGATGTATTTTTGCCCATCCCTGTTTGTGAGTTCGCTGTGGTCCAATATGCAAACTGTGGACCCACCCACCCGGCGGTACCCCTTTCAAACGAGCATACCCATTAGTCATGATGACTGAGATTTACTGTAACAGTTGTGGGTGTGTTTTGCAGCAGCTGGATCAATAGTCCCTGGTTTATGAACCTCCCAGTGTTTGTTCCCGTATATACAGAGGAAAAACATTTCTCTTTTAACAGACACAAGTCACAGGTAGGTGTTTGGTCTTTTCATTCGAGTATGATGATCTGTTTCTAAATGTCGCCAGCAAAAGTGAAAGCAAACCGCAGATGCACTCCCGCTTTGAAACGAGCTTTGTCGCTGTATTTGAGTTTATTCTGCGCTCTGTCTGCGAGTCCAGGAGAAAATAAGGAAGCACAGGCAGAGGGCAGGTTCTCACACTTAGAGTGAATCATAGGTGATGACTTAAAGGGATGAGGCGATACTTTGTTTTTGTTTTCAGGGAAATCCTGTATTGTATTGGAGGGGAGAATGAGGTTGGTCATCACACTTTACTTTAATGTGAACCCCTCAGAAACTGCATCCTTAATAGATTCCCATGTGATGTATAATAATGTGTGTCAGGTGGGAATGAAATGACTAATTTTCTTAAGCTTATTCTGTACAGAATATATTCATTCAGCCTATGTCTTATTCATGGATGACTTCCAACCTCATCTAGGGTCGGTTGTCACACACACAGTTGAGATGGTCATTCCTTGAACAGGGAAAAATGAAACAACAACAAAACAAAAAATGGAAGCAATCCCTCAAAATTAATTAAAATAATTTAATGTCATTGAAATGTTTCATTGAAGTGCAACAGCCTAACCAGCGCATGCTCTGAGAGAAGATATACATGAAAAAACATTACTAAAGTGGTATAGTTACTCATGGTCTCTAGTTGCAGTATGCAAATTTTGAGCATTTTTGGTCAAGGACTTTTTGAGTTATTCACGAAAAGCTTTGTGGACCGACCAACCAGCCGACCGACAGAGAGCTGCGGGTCGCTGCTAAAAAAGAAAAAGAAAAAGAAAAAAAGTATTTTCTGTATCGGGTCGGTTTGGGCCCACTAATTAAGTTAATTGGGGCGGGCTGAGTCGGGCTCGGACAGCGGAGAGAGAGAGAGAGAGAGAGAGAGAGAGAGAGAGAGAGAGAGAGTCAGAGAAGCGCACTGTGTGAGGGTGTGACAGCAGCACGAACACACAGTGCTGCTGTCCATGGTTCTCACTTCTGAGCAGCCTGTGATGTTATGTTGTTGATATCTGAAGGTTATAGTTACCGTTTTTAATAAAGTGCTCGAGTTGAAGTTGAAGTATCGTCTGCTGTGTGTGTGTGTGTGTGTGTGTGTGTGTGTGTGTGTGTGTGTACGGGTGATGATAATAGGGCTATAATAATTAAGCAAGAAGAATATGCGAATTATAAAAATAAAGAATGCTGAATTCCGTTCTAACGAAAAAAATAATAATACTAAAACAAGATATGCTGCTGTCAAGTGTGAACGAAGTTCAGTCAGTCAGTCAGCGTGCAGGTGCAGGAAAAGTGTTGAGAGCGGCTGCGGCTCATTAAATGCAGCGGCGCAACCTACATGATGCGCAATGGTTGCTCTCCCCCACGCTGACGTTGAAGCCTGTCTGTCTGGTAATATTATTTTGGGACATGAATGATTGGTTGACTTTAAGTGATTAAAGATACTGTATTTGAGCCAGGGAAGCCAGACTGCTGAGGCGCACAGGGGAGCATCATTTTTTCCCCCTTCCATTAAAAAAACAAAAAACTCGGGTTCAGTCGGGCTCGGACCCAGTGATGTAGCCTACGTGATGATGTCGGGCCGGGCCGGGCCGGTTTCGGGCTTTCAAGTCCCTCGGGTCATTTCGGTTTCGGGTTGAATTTTTGGGCCCGTTGAGAACTCTAATTTGAAAATACAAAATACATCTATATTATTTTGATACATTTTCTGGCACCAGTATTTTAGGCTATATTTTATTATATTTATTTTTTATTTATTTGAGAGGTAATTTGTATTTTGTATCAAAATACATTTTGATGTATTTTTGCCCATCCCTGTTTGTGAGTTAGCTGTGGTCCAATATGCAAACTGTGGAAATGTGAAGACGTCATAGCTCCCACCCACCCGGCGGTACCCCTTTCAAACGAGCATACCCATTAGTCATGATGACTGAGATTTACTGTAACAGTTGTGGGTGTGTCTTGCATCAGCTGGATCAACAGTCCCTCCCTGGCTATACTTTGTTTTTGTTTTCAGGGAAATCCTGTATTGTATTGGAGGGGAGAATGGGGTTGGTCATCACACTACTTTAATGTGAACCCCTCAGAAACTGCATCCGTAATAGATTCCAATGTGATGTATAATAACGTGTGTCAGGTAGGAATGAAATGATTACTTTTCTTAAGATTATTCTGTAAAAAAAAAAGGAAGCAATCCTTCAAAATTAATTAAACATTTTTTATTTCATTGAAATGTTTCATTGAAGTGCAACAGCCTAACCAGTGCATGCTCTGAGAGAAGATATACATGAAAAAACATTACTATAAGTGAATCTTTAATCCTTATTTAACATTAGAAAGAACAAACAAAGAACATACCGTAAAACTTCAATTAGCTATTAGCTATTATTTGCTTAAATCACTGAACTCAACAGGCCTATATTTGGGACAGGCCTTTAATTCCATCCATCCATCCATCCATTTTCATCCGCTTATCCGGGGCCAGGTCGCGGGGGCAGCAGGCCAAGCAAAGCACCTCAGACATCCCTCTCCCTGGCAACACTTTCCAGCTCCTCCTGGGGGACCCCAAGGCGTGCAGGCCGGACAAGATATGTAATCCCTCCAGCGTGTTCTGGGTGTGCCCCGAGCCTCCTGCCAGTGGGACGTGCCTAGAACACCTTCAGGGGGAGACGCCCAGGAGGCATCCTGATCAGATGCCCGAGCCACCTCAACTGACCCCTTTCGACACGAAGGGTAATCGAGGGTTGGACACATGTTCTGACTTTGTGACAGCTTCAGAGAAAGGGAGTCACCACTTGTTTTTTCATCATGTCAGTAAATCTACATGAATTACAGGCTAGTGAAAGGGACTGGGCGTTTAATTGGGACTAGGCTTCTATTTACCATATAGCTCTGCTTTCCAAAGCACGGCCGAAATATTGCGAGAACAAGCAGCGATCTTGCCAGAGCCAGAATACACTGACGAAGAGTTTCCTCATAGAAGAGGAATGCCTCTTTTGCAAGGAATGGGACCGGTTGCAGCCTTATTTTCAAGGTTTGGATGTGACCGAGGACAAGACACCTCCACCTGGAGTAGTATCCAGCTGGGCTTTATCTAGAGCTTGCGAGATATATTTCGGCCGAGCTTTGGAAAGCAGAGCTAACATGGCACCACACCGGTAAGGTAAGACAACACGTTTACATGTTGTTTTCTATATGTTCTCTGACAACGATATGAGGCGGTCTTTATGGAAAAAAAGCTTGTTTAGTGGACTAACTTTGCACTTGAAGGTATGCCCGTTCACTTACGTTTTAACAGGTCTGACGCTACTAGGTGCGCCCCGGCTGTATCTAGGCTAACGGCTAACATGCTAACTATTATTTCTATGTCACTAGTCACTTGAAACAAATTTAGGACGATAGGAGACGGGTTGAAATAAACCGAAATTTCCCTTTAACTTGCTCTGACTTCCTGAAACAGGTCTGAAACTCTCTCTTTTTTATAAAAAAAACTTTTACTTTCTTTTTACGCTTCACGCTGCTGCAACTCTTAAAATCTTACTTGATATTATGATTTATAGTTTTACAACTCTATGATTTTATAAATCAGTTCTGCTATTATTAATTTAGAGTCGGCCTATCTTAACACATTTTAAAAATGCTCAGGTACTAACTTTACCTTTTTGTCACTTCAGCAGAAAGTCCTCAAATACTCATCCTACTTGCTGTACAGGGGGGATGGAAATCTGCTGTGGTCTACTTACTTACCAAAAGGAATCAGGTAAATGGCTGAAAACAACGAAACAGAGTCTAATTTGACCTTTTGTCTGGATAAATCATACAAGACTTCCTATGAGTGAATGTTATGATATTAAGCATGGTTAACAGTTAACAGTATCAAATCATTTAGATATTCATATTTTTGTTTTCGTATTTTCTGTGTGTTGGTGTGTGCAAAATGTCTGGGTGTATTTGTCTATGCAAATGTGTGTTTGGTGATCAGACAGGCAGCAAGCAGCTTCTCTTATCAGTTATTGATTGGTCAATAACTGCCAGCTGTTTCTGTGTCAGTTCCTCTAAAGAGCATCGAGGTGGAGGTGGAGGTGAGGGACCATGTGGCTACAGTGGTCTCCACTCTGAACTATGAGAACAAGGAGGACAAACCAATAGAGGCATTATTTGTCTTCCCTCTGCCTGGAGATGCTGCTGTCTGTCATTTCAGTGCTAAGATTGGACAAAAAGAGATTGTAGCTGAGGTGAAGGAGAAACAGGAGGTGAGCTGGACAATAGAGACTAACTCACTATAATGGAGCTTAAAAACACAGTAAATGTTGCTCACATGTGTCGTCTGTACTCCAGGCTCGTGAGGAGTATGATGATGCACTGAGCTCCGGTCAGCAGGCCTTCCTGTTGGAGGAGAGTGAGCAGAGTCCAGATATATTCTCTCTGAGTGTGGGCAGTCTGCCTCCAGGAGAGAGTGCCTCCATCAGGCTGGAGTACGTCACTGAGCTGGCTGTGCAGGCTGATGAGGGGCTGAGGTTTTGTCTGCCTGCTGTGCTCAACCCTCGCTACCAACCTCAGAGTAGGAAAACCAGCCAACACCTTCATCATGAGCCCTGACAGTCAAAAACCCACCTTCACAACAGTGACAAAACACTTCAGCTCAAAACATTTACAGCAAGCTGTTAATTCTCATACAACCTGCCAGCTGTGCCCAGGGGTGAACATAAAATCAGTCGTGTGAAAATAAAGTCAATGATAATGAGATCAAGTTTCAACTTGACTCTCCAGAATAAATACACATCACTTGCAAGAGCTGCTGACAAAATGATGCACATGTGATGTTTTTCTGAAGCCATAGAAAGAAGGACATGACATTTGAAGAGCACATTTTCAGATTCTGGTTCTGGACTTCGTAAAATGTTTGGGTTGAGATGAATGTAGTGTGTTGACACTTACTGTGCCTGTTTAGTTTTTATCCAAACTTTAAAAATGTGACTGAAATGAGAATAAAGGACTGAAGAGGGAGGTTCAGTCTGTCTCAAAACCCAATATTTCCATTCGTCAATTACCTGACTAATGGAGTGTTTTTATGTCTCCACGCCGCTGATAGTCGTAGCCAGAGGCATCTTGTTTTCAGGTCTGCCCGATGGACGTTCCATTCTTGTGAATGTGATATCTTAAGAATGCCTTGAGGGACTTTTTCCAAATTTGGCACAAACGTCCACTTGGAGAAAAGGATTAACTGAATAGTCTTTGGTGAACATATGTCAGAGGTCAGGGTCACTGTGATCTCATCTGTCTTATTCCCATGAATGCAATATCTCAAGAGCACCTTGAGGGTATTTTCCAAATTTTGCACAAACATTCATTTGGACTTAGCGATGAACTAAATAGATTATGGTGGTCAAAGGTCAAGGTCATCGTGATCTTGCATCTGTCTCATTCTCGTGAACGTGGTATCTCAACAACAAGTTGAGGGAATTTCTTCAAATTTCGCACAAACATTCATTTCAAGTCAAGGATGAACTGAGCAGAATTTGGTGGTCAGAGGTCAAGGTCACTATGACCTTGCGTCCATCTCACTTTGTGAAAGCGATAGCTTAAGAACACCTTCGAGCGAATTTCCACAAATTTGGCACAAAGATCCACCTGGACTCACAAATGAACTGATTCTAATCAAGGTCAAAGGTCAATATCACTGTGACATCATAATGTTCCACAAAAACATTTTCTGGCCATTACTCAATGTCATAACTCAGGAACAGGAGGGGAGACAATTTGGTCAGATACTGAATTGGTGTCACTAATCTTGGGGCCCACCTTGTAACTTTGGTAATGAAATAGAATATCTATGCTGCTGGGGACAGGGTGTGTGTGACGCATCCATGTTTTCACAGACATGGGTATAAACTTTACCTTGACAGGTTCATGGAGGCATACGACCGCAAGGCGGTAATTCTAGTTCCACTATATGCCAACAGCGCCGATTAAGATGGTATAAATGTAAGATTTTTAGAACCCACTGTGACACACTTAGCTAATTAATGAAATTGTCAAGTAGCTTACAGAAATTCTCAGTCACTTGAGCTCAGATGCTCTTTTTGGTTTAAGGTTATTTTAAGGCTTGAGGAGTAATATGATGAATAAAGTCATTGAAAATTCATTCACATAAAAGTATTGTCATTAAGTGGTATTGTCCATTCATTATTATATTAAGAGATGATTATATTAATTGGAGGAGAAGCTTAATTTTGCATTACTGTGTCACATCTTTTCTTGGTCTTTCAATGTCCTGTCCCATGTATTTGTTAGCAGCTCAGCAATATGCATGTATTTGTTCGCCCTGTGTCCCCCAAAATAATTTTTTAAGAACGTGTCTGTTCTTGTTCACAGGTAGTGAAGGTGCCAGTGTCCAGGTGACCTCTGTTCCAGCCTCTCTGGTGCCCTACAGTCTGTCTTTCTCTGCCCGACTGTCCTCTCCTCGTCCAGTCTCTAAAGTAGAGTCTAACTGTTCCCTGGATCCTCTGCAGTACCTCAACACAGAGCAAACCCAGGCCACGGTAGCTACTGTACAGTGCTGATGTGTCTGCTGTGTGTGATTGTTCCTCAGTACTGAGAACAAGATGTATATGACTTGATTTATATTTATGAGTGTGTTTTGTGAACTGCAGGTCAAGTTGGCTGCAGGACACAAGTTTGACAGAAATGTTGAACTGCTGATTTATTACAAAGATGCCCACCAGCCCACTGCTGTGGTGGAGGCAGGACAGGCGTCTGCCAAGCCTGGTGAGTGCAAATTAGTGAAGATGTGTTAAATATAAGAGGTAATCATTTAGATTTTATAGCTGAGTCACATATGTTGTGTTTCAGGCACTCTGATGGGTGATCCAGTAGTGATGCTGAGCCTGTACCCTGAGCTCCCCCAGGCTTTGATGTCTTCAGTCGCATCATGTGGAGAGTTTGTGCTCTTATTGGATCGATCTGGCAGTATGGAGGGGGAATGTATGAAGAGTGCCAAGGTATTCATCATTTGCTATTTCTATCATCAAATCATTCAGTGTCTCTCTCACACAGCAGCCTTTATTATCTTTTCTCTCTTCCCTGGAGGATACTCTGCTGCTCCTGTTGAAGAGCTTACCAATGGGCTGCTATTTCAACATCTACAGTTTCGGGTCCCACTATGAACACATCTTCTCGTAGGTCATTCCTTAATGTCGTTCAGCCCACAAAATAAACGCCTTTGGTGTCACTGCCTGTGCATGTATATATGTGTATATACATATATATGTGTGTGTATGTTGATGTAAATCGTGTGAAAGTAGTCGTGTGTTTATTTCATGACAGTAAGAGTGTGGAGTACAGCCAGAAGACCCTGGAAGAGGCTCTGAAAAAAGTTGAAGTGATGAACGCTGATCTGGGAGGAACAGAGATCCTTCAGCCCCTCGAAGAAATTTACAGCCAGCCAACCATTCCCAATCAACCTAGACAAGTACTTAACATGCCACACACACACACACACACACACACACACACACACACACACACACAGACCCATCACAGAAAGTGAGTTAGTAAGTAGCTAACAGTGGCCCCTTGATTAAGCTAATAATGTTGCAATCACTGGGCTTCATGCGGGGCTACATTTTTTCTTAATTTTTTTTGTTAATAGAAAATATAAGAGAAGTTACTCCAGATGCATCAAATGTTCTTAACCATCCAAATCTGCTCTTACCCGGTTGTGCTGAGTGATAAATCCCGTTTGATCATAAGTAATCTATTAGCATGGGTAACTACCCCTAAACACTATAGAAGGAGAGGTGATGCTGAAAAATTGGAGAAATGCCACCAATACAGAGCGTAAGAAGAATCGTTAATTTGACGTGTTACAGGGAAATCAAAAACCCAGCAAATGCAAAACAAAACCAGTTGTTAACAGGGTCTAACACAGGTTTCAGAGAACACGTTTGGTGACTCAACACATGCTGCATGTTTCTGGGTGTGATGTAACTTAGAGTGACATGTAAACTCTCCTCCGCAGCTATTTGTCTTTACTGACGGAGAGGTGTTGAACACCAAAGAAGTCATCAATCTGGTGAAGAAGAATTCAGGCTCCCACAGGTGAAACCACAAAACATGACAACCACCCACAAAACTAGGGATGTACCGAAATGAAAATTTGTGGCTGAAGCCGAAGCCGAATAAAATGAAATGCTTGGCCGAATACTGAGTACCGAATACCGTTGTTTAGTTTTTCATTATGAACCCCCTCCAGATTAGTGTTGTCACGGTACCAAAATTGGGACCCACGGTATGATACCAGTGAAAGTATCACGGTTCTGAGTAGTATCACGATACCACAGCAAAAATGAGGCAGATGTGCCTTTTGTCATTTATAAAAAGATAAATCACTTTTCTATAATACATCAATGATATTTCAATGGAATAAATTACTTATTGACTTATTCATACTTCAAAATAGCATCAATAAGTGATTAACATAGGGGGGATCAGAATAAAATAAATAAATGAAATAAAAATCAACCAGCCACCCTCCTCCCCTGACAAGTAAAGAACAGTCCCTAAAGTGCGGTGAGGTTTGTGGACCGTTACCTGCCACAAAGAGAGAAATGTGAACGGCTCGTTTCCCCTCTGACACGTCACATATCTGTGTGCCACCACGGCTCGGCTGTTCAGGTACTTTTGGGCAGTCATGACACCAAGGAGAGGAAATTATTAGACCTGGAGCCTTCTCTGTCGCCGGTAAGGCGTTATCTTGCTCCGCAGAGCACTATGGCTATATCTATATCAAGTGCCAGGTGGCCAGCGTGCGCCGTTATTGGACGGTGCATGGACACTCACCCTCTTGCAATTAGACTTTGAACTTATCCCACAGTAGTGGTACCTGAGGTAAAGTAGTACGTTACTCCAACATTATGGTATCATATGTAAGGTGGTGTTTCAGTACCGCGGTCTGTAGTTAGTACCAGTATACCCTGCAACACTACTCTAGATAGTTCAGTATTACATTCTTTGCAAACCACTTTTCTCCTGACTCTCCAACACTTGGTAATATGTTCAATTGCGTTGAGAGACCAGCTAATCAAATCCATGGTATTAGGTTTCGGACAGAAATGCAGAGAGAGGCTCCAATAGATCAGACAGAAACAGCACAAGACAAAGAGCAGCAAGCAGGGCAGATAAGGGCAGGGAGGGAGCGAGAGAAAAAGCGTCCGCCTTCGTTGAGAGCCAGAAGAAAGTTTAGTATTAGATAGTTCAGTATTACATTCTTTGCAAACCACTTTTCTTCTATCACTCTCCAACACTTTGAAATATCGCCACACTGCTGCCATTTTACTCCGTCCGTCACCGCACGCTGTTTGATTGCGTCATCAAACACGCCGCTATTATTCGGCCTTGCTTTTCACTTATTCCACCAAATACCGAATGTGTGTTTTTTTGCAATATTTGGCTGAATTTATTCGGTTACCGAATATTTGGTGCATCCCTACACAAAACTCTTAAGTGCTATATCGCAGGCAACTGGACTTGGTCGAGTTTTATGAAGACCTTTTACCTCTGATCCAAGAGGCTTCTTCAGAGAAGATTACCATTACCTGGATGGCTGAGAATCTTCATCAACATGTTGCTAAACAGTTTGGGAAGAATCCCCTTCAACTGGTATGGGAATTTGAAAGAACATCTGGGAGTCTGGCTGATTACAGATGATCACAGAAACCACCTGCATTACAGTTTGAAACTCCAAACAGCTTACACTTGGGTTCAACTGTGAAAGAACACAGGGCTGCAACCATCCTTCAGAGGGCTCACAACCAGCTGCTCAATGAGAGAGAGGAGACAGATTCATGTCACCATTCTGAAGACGCCTTCTGGATAAGAGGTGAAACATCTTCAAGAAACCCAAGCAAGTTCAGTTGACTGTGATATAGCACTTAAGATTACCATGATATGGATGACTGAGAATCGTCAACACCCACAAAACTCTCAGAATATGTTCCATGTTTGATGCTTTGTGTACTTAAAGAAAACTCCTGTATTGTAGGTGCTTCTCTTTTGGGATTGGGGAATGGGCCAGCTCTGCTCTTATCAACGGGTTGGCCAAGGAAGGAGGAGGTCACGCTCAGTTCATCACAGGGGAAGAGAGGATGCAGCCTAAAGTAAGACATATAAAAGAAACAAATGCAACAACTTTTTATTTTAGACAGAAATCATGTTTCCATATCAATAAGTAAGTGAAAACCCAGTGCTTCTCTTGACTTATGACAACAACAACAAAAAAATCCTCAACAGGTGATGCAGTCGCTGCGATGTGCTCTCCAGCCAGCTGTGGTGGACGTCTCAGTCGAGTGGGATGTGCCAGAGGGAGTTTCTGTTGCTGCTCTCTCCCCACCGATCACAGCACTTTTCCAGGGTCAAAGGTTGCTGATTTACGCCCAGCTGACTGGACAGGTAGGAGCAGCATCATCTCATAGTGAAATATCTATTTATGCCTCCACGCCGGTGACAGCTGTGGCCGATAGCATTATGATTTCAGGTTGTCCGTTTGTCCCATTCCTGTGAACACGATATCTCAAGAGTTCCTTATAGGAATGTCTTCAAATTTGGCACAAACATTGACTTTGACTCAACAATGAACTGATCAGATTTTGGTGGTCAAAGGTCACTGTGATGTCACAAAACATGTTTTTGGCCATCACTCAAGAATTCATACACTTATTATGACAACATTTCACACAAATGTCTAATATAATAAAATGGTGAATTGTTGACATTTTATATCCAAAAGGTCAAAGGCCAACTTCACTGTGACATTATAATGATCTTTTCTGGCCACTATTCAACACCATAACCCAGGAACAAACAGACATATTTGGTCAGATACTGAATTGGTGACATTAATCTTGGGTTCCCACCTTGAAATTGTTTTAATGTAACAGAGCCCCTGTGCTGCCAGGGAGAAGATGTGTGTGAAGCATCCACGTTTTAGAATATGTCATTTCTTTGCAGCAAAATAAATCCATATTTGAAGCGTTGTCAATTGTCATGTCTACATGAGTCTTGGCAGAAACGGATGTTAATTGTGACTGCAACTTGAATGGCTTGCAGAGACATACAACCTGCCCCTCAGCAAACTAAATGATTACATTATATGTGTTTTTTTGTCCAGTATGTGATTTTAACAAACATGTTTTGACACTGTGATACTTTCTCAGAGTTCAGAGGCAGCAGAGGGCTGTGTGACGGTAAAGTACAGCCTAGCAGGTCATCCCTGTCAGAACCAGCTCCACTTCAGCCTCACACCTGCAGAGGACACTGGGTAGTGAATTTACAATTAAAATATGAAGTTAATGTTCAGTTCAATGACAAATATTAACATATTAAGTGTCTCAGTGAGAGCAGCGCAGAGAGTGCCTTTGAATGTAGTAATTTTGTTTTTAAAACAATGTGAATCACAAATGCAAAGTGTGAATTTTAAGACTGTTGGCAGAAATAAAACCACATTTTTAGGGTTTGTATGATGTGGCAGAGTGGAAAGCAAATTGCTGAGGCTGTTGTGATATTGTTGCACTTCTGTGTTTAAATCTGAATTGGTTAATTCTGGCTATGTAGACCTATAATAACATTGCTTAGACATATTTGCACTCGTAAAACAGTAAGATAAGTTTCCTCTGTGTTCACGCCTGCCTGCAGATTAACAGTTCACAGGTTGGCTGCTTGGACTCTGATCCGCTCCCTGGAAGTCGAGGAGGAAAAGGAAGGAGGAGATGAGGAAGTGAAGAAGACGGTGGTGGAGCTCAGTGTCCAATCAGGAGTGAGCAGTGCCTTCACTGCCTTTATTGCTGTCAACAAAGGCAACGGCGAGGCGATTCAGGGACCTATGGCTATTGTACATGTCCCAGTATCCAGTGAGTGTTATACCGACAGCAAAAGAATAATGAATGTGTTTTACAATGCTTTTATATTGATTTTGTTTGTTACCCAGGGTTGATTCTTCAGTGCTGAATACTTGTGTTTTTTAATGCCCAAATGTGCCTTGGATGAAATTCTCTGGATTTAATGGTCTACTCTCCTTTTCTATTTTTATCTCAAAGGTTACACAATTGTTTCTTGGAATCTGTGTGCTACCGATGACTCTGTGCCATTGTCTACAGAATTTGGTGCGTAGTACAAGTTCATTTGTTACTTAATCTTTGTTAAAATCACAATACCAAAAGCGTATTGGGTTAAATTTGAAAATCCCAACTTTCAGCATGAAAATCCATTATTTGAACCTGTCATGCATTTTTATCCTATCCATGACCCTTCAAGTGGACAGAAATGTCCACCTGTCATTTAGCCATTTGTTATTGTTGCTATCCCATCCATTTATAATGGATGGGTTAAAAATGCATTACAGGGTCAAATAATGGATTTTCATGCTGAAAGTTGGGATTTTCAAATTTAACCCCAAATAAGCCCCCCTTGACAAAAATTACCCCCCTGTGACCTTTTGTTGGACACTTTCTAGAAAATGGACATTTTTGTCCACTCGAAGGGTCATGGATAGGATAAAAATGCATTACAGGGTCAAATAATGGATTTTCGTGCTGAAAGTTGAGATTTTGAAATTTTACCCAGAATGACACCCCCATGCAAAAAAAATCACCCCCCTGTGACCTTTCATTTGTCTGTGAGGTAGTTTTGAATTTCGGAAATGGACAAAAATGTCCAGGGGTAACACCCAAGGGTTAAGCGTGGTAAGAAGCCAAAGGTCAGTGTCCAATCAGGAGTGAGCAGTGCCTTCACTGCCTTTGTTGCTGTCAACAAAGGCAACGGCGAGGCGATTCAGGGACCTATGGCTATTGTAAATGTCCCCAGTGAGTGTTATACCGACAGCAAAAGAATAATGAATGTGTTTTACAATGCTTTTATATTGATTTTGTTTGTTAACCAGGGTTGATTCTTCAGTGCTGAATACTTGTGTTTTTTAATGCCCAAATGTGCCTTGGATGAAATTCTCTGGATTTAATGGTCTCCTCTCTTTTTCTATTTTTATCTCAAAGGTTACACATTTGTTTCTTATAATCTGTGTGCTACTGATGACCCTGTGCCATTGTCTACAGAATTTGGTGCGTAGTACAAGTTCATTTGTTATTTTAACACAACTTTTCTTAATACATAAAAACATAGCAATACAATACACGTAAGGCATTTAAGACAATAAATTGCAAGAAAACAATTAATTTCTCTGGTAAAAATGGTATTAAATATTTATTTGCATTTCACAGTATTGTTACTTATGATAATATATATTCAAACCCAGGATGGGGGGTTCAAACCTATAGGGTGGGGGGGCCCTTCTGTGCAGAGTTTCAGCGTGGGTTTTCTCTGGGTGCTCCGGCTTCCTCCCACAGTCCAAAGACATTCAGGTTGATTGGTGGCTCTTAATTGTCCATAAGTGTGAATGTGAGTGTGAATGATTGTCTGTCTCTATGTGTCAGCCCTGTGATAGTCTGGCTTCATACCCAGGGTGTACCCTGCCTTTTGCCCAATGTCAGCTGGTATAGGCTCCAGCCCCCCCGTGACAGGATAAGAGGTTACAGAATATGAATGAATGAATGATAATATTCATCATGGTTTCATGGTTTCTAATTTTTCAATCTTTTTTTTTTTCAGACTCTGCAATAACGAAGGTACAATCAGGTAAAGGTCTTTCTCTTTGTTTTATATTACTTGCAGGAATCCTTAAAAGTACTTTATAGGTCAGTGTATTTTTTCAAATTGACACTGTGTAAAAAGAAGTGGAGGTTTTTTAATAAATTGGGGTGAACATAGTTTTGTTCCTGCCTCTCAAATAACCGAATAATTACATTTAAAAAAGATAGCAATGTGTCTTTCCATAAGCAATGTGTCTTTGAGGGAGCTTTGAAAGAATATGGACACAAAGGGATTCTGCCTGGGAAAATTAATCCTGCCTTAATAAACTTAATCTTTGTTAAAATCACAATGCCAAAAGCGTAACACACAAGGAGTGTCACATTCTTAAGCACACCTCTAAACCTTTTAACAGCTGACATTTACTGGGGCATTTGATGGAACTGAGCCATCACACGGCCTCATGCTCTCTTCACTGTGACGAAATTTGTTCCAACCGTGGTTTTCCTGCTACGGCAAGGCAAAATGTCTGCTGTGAAAAAGGTCTGTTATATCCATATATGTAGATGTTACAAGTCAGCTAGTCCCCACACCGCTGGTGAATGGGACAGTGGTTGTGAAGTTCAAATGGACCAGTTCAACAAAATCAGAGGACAAAGATGGACACGCTTCTGTCTCCTCAGGGAGAAGATACACTGCTGTGCTTTCTTGACCAAAATCTCTTCTCTATCAACAGTTTTCAGCAGAATTAGCAGCTCCTTCAAAAAAGTTACATCCATGACCCTTCGAGTGGACAAAAATGTCCATTTCCTAGAAACTTTTGTAGTTGTCAAAAATCACCCCCCTGTGACCTTTTGTTGGACACTTTCTAGAAAATGGACATTGTTGTCCACTCGAAGGGTCATGGATAGGATAAAAATGCATTACAGGGTCAAATAATGGATTTTCATGCTGAAAGTTGAGATTTTGAAATTTCATCCAGAATGACACCCCCATGCAAAAAATCACCCCCCTGTGACCTTTCATTTGTATGTGAGGGAGTTTTGAATTTTGGAAATGGACAAAAATGTCCAGGGGTAACACCCAAGGGTTAAGCGTGGTAAGAAGGCCTCATCTCAGACCAATGGTAAGCAAACCAGTGGCGTGCTGACTGGCTTTTCTCAAAGATCCTACGAATTCATATTTACCTTGGATCTTGCAGTATGTATCTATATAGTTTCTGTGTGTGTCTTTGAGTGTGTGAATAGAAAGCAATTACTTTCCTTACAACCCCTGTTATCCCTGCACACAAATTAGTTTGTGTTTACACTTTCTTTGCTTTTCTCCTCTAAAGCTCCATCATGTGACGTCGCAGGTACCTTCCTGCAACTGGTCTCCCTCCAGAAGGCGTCTGGCTGCTGGGAGCTGGATCCAGATCTGGCTACTGCACTGGGAAAGACCACCGATGAGGTGGAAAAGTCAAAACCTGCATTGGTGGGTTGTCGCCAAATATAAGAGTGCAACTTCATAGATTATATTTAGGTTGTAGTAAATGGTAACAGAGTTCACCAGGAGCATCACACAGGAACAGAGGAAATAATAAAACAGAATTAGACCAAATATGGATATGTAGCGGGTCATATCTTTACAGCAGCTAATCACATTTCAGTGTAAGGACATCTGGTGAGTTTAGCCCTTGAATCTGCACCCGTGCTGTCAGCCAAAACATCTGCATTTCTTTGATTTGGTGAATTAGGAGAACAAAGAAGTGTGGGCCACCATTCTGGCTCTGATCTGGCTTCATGGTTTCAAGATGGATGCTAAGGATGAGTGGGAGCTTCTGGCAATGAAGGCTGTGTCATGGCTCCGTGCTCAGAATGGTAATAACCAGAATAATAGGTGTTAATCTGTTGTTTATAACAGTGTTTGTGGTTAAAAGAAGCAATTTACTCTCCTCTTGCTGACACTTGTGTGTGTGTTTCTTTTGTATTTTTCTCAGCACCATGTGTGACAGAGTGTGTAGAAGCTGGGAATGCTCTGCTGGGTGTCAACGTGCAGAAAGATGCCCTGGGACTGTGAAGTTGTCATCAAAGCAGTTTTTCTTTAGGATTGGTATACTGAAGCAGATTTACTTGAGCCTCTGCTGTATTTTCTCAACGTTGCACCTCATTCTATGCACTATTCACATTGCACTGCCAACACGTGTTGTGGCTTGCTATCCTCACTACATTTGCACTGTACTTCATCCATTAGCCATGTAACGGCAACAAACAAATGAAGCTCTTCTGTTTTAAGCTGGTTGATGTTGCTTTTTATCTGAAACAATCTTTATTCATCTGTGATATTTTGACAAAGTGAATGCAAATGCACCATTAAAATGTAAACTGACAATACAGGAAGCACACATGCACCTGAGAGGACACTGAAACGAATGTATCTATAGGCCAGAATTACACTACTTTTCCTGTCCTGTCCTGTCCAGCCTATAATCCACATAAAAATCTATATGAAAACAAGATTGTGAGCTTTGTTCTCAATGTTGTCTCATTACTGGGGAAGTTTTTTAATAGATTAAATGCAGATACATTAAGACTGTCCCCAGTTGTATTGTGTATTTGTATGTATTCTATGCTAATATGTCTATGTTATTAGGGTCCGGGCAGCTAAGGTGCCAGGACACTATTGTAATCCTCGGTATTCTTCTTCTTCTTCTTCTTCCGAGGAAATCATGCTTCCCATGGGTGAAAACTCACCAAACTTTGCACAAAGGTCCAGTCTCATGCCAGATATCCTCAGCTGTATACTCAAGCCAATAGTCCTGATGGTGAAAATTCATAACAAATCAACCATACGTGCTACAACTTCACAACTTTCATCAAACTGTAGCCCCAATACTGAAGAAACTTTTGTACATTTAAACCTATTAAAAATTATGAAGTTCATCACTGTTTTTTTTCAAAAACTGTAAAACTTCTTAAACCTATCTCCCCCCACAATTTTTGCTCAATTGACACCAACCTTGCTACAGAGTATCTTCAGACTGTCCTACAAAAACTACGTTTCTCAGATTTTTGATTTATGTGCTTCAAAATGTTTGACTGTAAACGGTACTATAAACATATACATGCAAATTCTTGCTAAATAAATCTTCAGTGTTCATGAAAAAATGATAAAATTCTAGAGTCATGGTAGATGATGTGTGGCAAATTTCAGAATTTTATCTCAAAAACTGAATTTTTGACAGCATTTTGAATTTTGCTCTAATGTGAACAATTGGAGTCAATGTAAAAATGGCAATTTTAAACATCAGTTTTTCACTTATGGAGCAAATCAGTCATTGTTACAAACAAATTACCAACATCCCCATGCTGTCTAGATGCAATATGTGTATTTTCAGATTTTTGTCTTAATAACTGAATTTTTTTTTACAGTGGTTTCAAATCTGTCTTTCCATGTACGGATGGCTGCTTTCCTACACAACAGTGAATGGCTTACTCAATTTGTGAAGCCACTGTTGAGTTGCTACTTGCCAATTAGCTCAGAGCAGTAGATGATCATCTTAGGTTCCAGAGGTTGTGGATTTGAGCCTCAAGTGGTGCAGAATCCACATTGTAATGTAAACTCTTCTTGTGCTCCAGCTTATTGCTTAAAATTGCCTGAGCGTGACTGATCACTGTGCAGCATCTGAGGCTTCTCACTTTGCACATAGCTCAACTAGTTAAACATCAGTTTTTCACTTATGAAGCAAATCAATCATTGTTAAAATAAATTACCAACATCTCCATGCTGTTTAGATGCAATATGTGTATTTTCAGATTTTTGTTTTGATAACTGAATTTTTTACAGTGGTTTGAAATCTGCTTTTCCGTGCATGGACGGCTGCTAAACCTGCACGTCTGGCTTAGTCAGTTTGTGAAGCTACACATGAATTGTCACTGACTAATTAGCTCAGTGAGACAGAAATTGATTTTTAGTCTCAGAGGTTGTTAGTTCAAGCCTTATCTGATGCAAAAGGCAGATTGTGTTGCTTAATTCCTAAATGTCTTCCAAATCGTCTGCTTGTTGCTCAGAATTGCCTAAAAATGCCTGGACCCGACCCATCACTTGGTTGTCAAAAGCAATATGAACATACGTAAACAAACCCACAACCAGTTGAACACGAAGACATCAAGCAATTTTTTTTTAATGAATAATAACATAAATAATAAAAAAAAAGATAAAAATCAGAAATAACAAATACATAGATTGTTGCTAATGCTCCTTTTATTGGTTTCTTAAAGCAATATAAACACATGTAAACAAAATCCTGACCAGCTGAACATGAAGACCTCAAATAATGAAAAAAAAAACTTTGAATGGGCGTATCTCATGCCCCGTATGTCGTAGAGACATGAAACTTTTCACAGAGATGCCTCTCCTCATGAGGAACACATTTGTCTCAAGAACCCGTAACTTCCAGTTATATAGATTTTCCACCATTTTGAATTTTTTGAAAAACACTTCAAATCAATCTCTTCCAAGGAAGTTTGAGCGATCTGCATGAAACTAGGTGAACATAATCTAGGGACCAATATCTAAAGTTCCCTCTTGGCAAAGTTGGAAAACTTACTAAAACTGAGCTTCTATAAGGCAATGAATATTGCGGAGGGCGTGGCTCATCACATAAAGGTGTATAACATCTCAAGGGTTTCACCCATCACCACGCAACTTTGTAGGCATATGACCACACATAATCTGAGGGGACCCTCCATTATTGACCCCATCAAACAAAATGGGGGCGCTAGAGAGCTAATTTCTTATCTAGGCCTAAGCGCCATATTGATTTTTACTAAACTTGGTAGATATGTAGAACAGGACGCCTCAAGGTGACTGGAGAAATTTAACTCTAATTGGCAACTGGGTGGCGCTATAACAACAGAAAAATGCTTAAAAATGGCTAAAATGTGACCGATTGCTGTGGCTCCCCCTGTGGACCAATGTTTTTTTCTTCTTCTAATGTTTGGTATGACTAAGTCATGGTATGGTATGCTGTACATAATCACAGAAACTGTCAGTGTGTCATTCTGTCAGTCAGTCATTCTGTCTGTCCCACGTTTTTTTACTCACTGACGTGGTCAATCTATGTGAAACTGCACATAGGCATTGAGGATTGGCATAGGTAGAAGGTGACAAAGCTACCAATGAGTATGGACTAGTATAATAAATAATAATAACAACTAGTCAGAGGGGAGGGTTGCCGTCTACAAAGCCGGGAAAAGTTTTGTGGGAAGACCCACTCAAGCCAAAGCAAAACAAGGGGAGTGAGGTTACACACACACGTGCAAAAGTAGGAATAAATTGCAAAGTGAAAACACAGCAAACACTCAGTCGTTCAATGGGAGTGTATGCTTGGGAAGCGAGGCCCCTGCTTGGACAGGCCCCAACCTTTATTAGGTTCAGCCTAAAAGCAAAGACAAAGACACATTAAAATGTGCAGGTGAGAGATTGCACTGTTTCCTCCACTGTTAATATAACATTTTACAAATTGTCACAAATGTTCAATACATTGAAAAAAAAACGAAACAAAAAAAAACCCTGACCCAAAACAGCAGTCAGCACTGCAAGAAAAAGAGAAAAACACAGTTAACCTAAAAAACAACAACCTTGATGTAAATTAGAGAGTTTCTGGATTATTAAAGGAGAGTGTCATGAGTTTTATGGCAGGAACAGGCATTCACCCCTTTAAGACAGACATCAAACCCAGGGAGTGAGCTGGACCATATGAAATGATGCCTCACTGTGGGTTTTTCAGTACCTGACCAAATGTCTCCTCTTCTGTTACTGAGTTATGATGCTGAGTAATGGGCGGAAAGGTGTTTTGCAGAGCACTATGATGTCACAGTGAAGTTAACCTTTGACCTTTTGGATATAGGTATATCATTACTTCATCAATTTGTCCTATCAGACATTTGTGTGAAATTTTGTCATTATCATGTTTTTTGAGGTCATGGTGACCTTTGACTACCAAAGACTCTTATCAGTTCATCTTGGAGTCCAAGTGGATGTTTGTGTCAAATATGAGGAAATTTCCTCAAGGTGTTCTTGAGATATTGTGTTCACGAGACTGGGACAGTCGGACAACCGAAAAAATAATGCCTCTGGTCACAGCTACCACCGACACAGAGGCATAAAGGGATCACAGGTAAAGCAGGCAGTTCTTAAAATTGGTATCATGTGGCCAGACATGTATGCTGACAGCTCGAGGTGTGATGTGTAATTCAGTGTTGGTTTACAGTGTATGTGAACCTGGTGTCACACACTTTTCAATGCACAAAGAACGGAGCAGGTGTCAAGTCTAAAATGAAGCCAATAATGCTCATTTTGTTCAAAGCTCCAATTTTAATTTCAGCTGTTTCAGACACAAATTTACATTCAAGTTTAAATTTACTTTATTTACTTTAACAATGATAAAACCAAATTTGTTCTGATTCAAAAGACCAATAAACATATCAATAAGGGGAAACACCAAATGAAGTCAGAAAAGAATGGGATTTAACTGTTATTAGGTCAGAGCCGCCCAAGGCATCACCGAACTAAGCACCTGCTTAGGGCCCCGTGACCACTAGGGGGCCCCCAAGAGCAATTAACTTAAAAAAAGAACATAAGAAAAAAGTTTTTTTTTTTTTTTTTTCCATGTGTGAGTGATGATGATTCACATATTATCAAATCTACGTTCTTGTACAAAAAGAAAATATTATGTTAACAGAGTGTAGTTTCCTACTGCCTCTCTGCTCTCAATGTCAGAGCTCCATTAGTCTGAGTGGGCGGAAGTTCGCTGCATAGATCAGCCTCTCATTGGGCGGAACTAGCCACCGCTGAAGTCCCGCCCTACCACCTCCGGTTGCAGTTTTCAACACGTCCTTTACTAACTTTTGCGGTGTTTGATCTTGCGGGGATGTGTTATGTATTGTCCATTACCTTTCTGGTATTGTAGTTTTCTTACCGTTGCTGGTATGTAATTATTATATAATGTAAGTTAACGGTTAACTGTCACTCGTGGTACCATCATGAATGTACATTGTTCCTTTTTTCACACACATTCTGGTTATATAGCCTAATGTAAATACTGTGGAATAAGTTTATTAGATTCTGGTATAGGCCTTTTTGTTCATTGTCCTGGTTTGATGTTAAAAGACAGGAGGAAGTATTTAACTCAGTGTGTTAAGTTGTTGATGAGAAACGGGGGTGGGATTAAATAAGTTTTCTTCTTCCCACTCCTTTTCGAGTTGTAGCAGTAGGTCACTAGGCCAGAAACCAATCAGGGGAGACAGGAACTGGAGGAGGGGCTGATTGGCAGCAGGTGAGACTGCAGGCTTCACTCTCCTCAGAGCCTTTGTGTGCTCTCCATGTGGCTGTGACTGTTTAATTCCCTGTGGCTCCGGTAAGCTGGACTTTTTTTTTTTTTTTTTTTTTTTTTGCTGCATTGTTTTATAATCATGTTAGCATTTTAATTGTTAGGGTACTGTAGGGGTGCATGCACCCTGAGGTATTTGTATTTTAATGATTTTAATACTGGGTCTGCCATAACCTGTTTGTAGGAAAAAAGAATGAAAGGTTGACTCTGATACAAAGGTATGTAAAACATGCAACATTTAAACATTGTAATGTGCCCTACAAACTAAATTAACAGTGCTTTGTTTGTTTCTAGGCATAGTGCTGACTGCTGTTTATTTTAGTTTAGTATTCCATGTGTTAGCCTTATTGATTTTATTGTTTTTATTGTTTAGTATAGGATTGGAGTTTGTTTAGTTTGAGAGTTTTAACATTCTGTCTCCTTCTGTTTCTAGTGTTGCAGCTGGTGGGGTCCTCCATTCACCGGTGTGGTTGGGGTGCTGGGAGTTCACTCTAGACGGTGATATGGTTTGTGGTTGCACATCTTTATTAGTGTGGTGTTTTATTTGAAGTGTGTCGGGTTTATATTTCTTTTGAATACATAGCGGTTGGGAGGTGTATTGCACATTGGTAGTAAGTCTTGGTCCAAGGCGAGAGCCTCTTTCTACCAATGTGCAATACACCCCCCAACCGCTATAGAGGCGCTGTGGCGCAGTAGAAAGCCGGTGCACTCATTCATTGCAGGACGAAGAAGGGCTGAAGAAAATTTCAAGACATCCCGAGATAAAATGCATGTTTATTGAACAATAACGGATATACAAACACACGGCACCCCCCGTACACCTTCCTAACATCGGTGCCTATGAGGTGAGTACATTACATGTTTGAGTTGAACGTTTATGAAGACGTGAATCGGTCTAGACCGGGAACCCCCAAACGAAAAACGGGGTTCGTTTTCAAGACGTTCATGCAATGAACGTTCATGCAATGAACGTCTTGGTCCAAGGCTAGTCCAATATGCAAACTGTGGAAATTTGAAGACGTCATAGCTCCCACCCACCCGGCGGTACCCCTTTCAAACGAGCATACCCATTAGTCATGATGACTGAGATTTACTGTAACAGTTGTGGGTGTGTTTTACAGCAGCTGGATCAACAGTCACTGGTTTATGAACCTCCCAGTGTTTGTTCCCGTATATACAGAGGAAAAACATTTCTTTTTTAATAGACACAAGTCACAGGTAGGTGTTTGGTCTTTTCATTCGAGTATGATGAGCTGTTTCTAAATGTCTGCGAGTCTAGGAGAAAATAAGGAAGCACAGGCAGAGGGCAGGTTCTCACACTTACAGTGAATCATAGGTGATGACTTAAAGAGATGACAAACAATTCGCTTGCACTCAGCCAGCGAGGTCTTTTTAATAAAATCCGTAATGCATCGTTATACGCAACCTGTAGTCTTTTCATGCTTGCTTTCTTGTACTTAACCCACAGGTGTGCGGTGTACAGAGGAGTACAGTACGCTTTGAACAGAGATATTTTAACGTCATCTGAACATGAATAAAACCTGCGAGCAAGAGTATTTTCCTGTAGCTACATATAGTTTGCAGCACTGTCTATGAATATCATCATCATCTGTCATATCTTCTGTAAGGAAATGGCCGAGGTATTTGACCTTTTTACAGGGAGCAATATTATTATTTGACAGTTTAAATGCAGGAAAGGACATTTTTTGGTCCTCTATAGTGCGACCGATCATAACATGACTCTTGCTGGCATTATATTTTATGTCGTGTTCAGCACCATACACAGAGCAGACATTCAGCAGCTGCTGCAGACCAACACTGCTCGGGGAAAAAACAACCAAATCATCCGCGTACATCAGATGGTTAACTTTTTTGTTACCAACCATACACCCAGTATTACAGGCAGTGAGTTGTCGTGATAAATCGTCCATATACAGGTTAAAGAGAAAGGGGGACAATATACTCCCCTGTCTGACACCATTGCTCACACCAAAATGGGCAGACACACTGGGTCCCCATTTAACCTGCATAGTTTTGTTGGCGTACCAATATGCCAGCACCCTCACTATGCTTGAAAGCACACCTCTTTCAGCCATTTTAGTAAACAGTTTTTTATGGTTCACTCCATCAAAGGCCTTGGAGGCATCAATAAAACACATGAGGACTGAAGAGTTCTGATTTTTATACTTACTTACAATTTCTTTCAGAGCATACATACAGTACAGGCCAAAAGTTTGGACACACCTTCTCATTCAATGCGTTTTCTTTATTTTCATGACTATTTACATTGTAGATTCTCACTGAAGGCATCAAAACTATGAATGAACACATGTGGAGTAATGTACTTAACGAAAAAAGGTGAAATAACTGAAAACATGTTTTATATTCTAGTTTCTTCAAAATAGCCACCCTTTGCTCTGATTACTGCTTTGCACACTCTTGGCATTCTCTTGATGAGCTTCAAGAGGTAGTCACCTGAAATGGTTTTCCAACAGTCTTGAAGGAGTTCCCAGAGGTGTTTAGCACTTGTCGGCCCCTTTGCCTTCACTCTGCGGTCCAGCTCACCCCAAACCATCTCGATTGGGTTCAGGTCCGGTGACTGTGGAGGCCAGGTCATCTGCTGCAGCACTCCATCACTCTCCTTCTTGGTCAAATAGCCCTTACACAGCCTGGAGGTGTGTTTGGGGTCATTGTCCTGTTGAAAAATAAATGATCGTCCAACTAAAAGCAAACCGGATGGGATGGCATGTCGCTGCAGGATGCTGTGGTAGCCATGCTGGTTCAGTGTGCCTTCAATTTTGAATAAATCCCCAACAGTGTCACCAGCAAAACACCCCCACACCATCACACCTCCTCCTCCATGCTTCACAGTGGGAACCAGGCATGTGGAATCCATCCGTTCACCTTTTCTCTCGTCTCACAAAGACACGGCGGTTGGAACCAAAGATCTCAAATTTGGACTCATCAGAACAAAGCACAGATTTCCACTGGTCTAATGTCCATTCCTTGTGTTTCTTGACCCAAACAAATCTCTTCTGCTTGTTGCCTCTCCTTAGCAGTGGTTTCCTAGCAGCTATTTGACCATGAAGGCCTGATTCGCGCAGTCTCCTCTTAACAGTTGTTCTAGAGATGGGTCTGCTGCTAGAACTCTGTGTGGCATTCATCTGGTCTCTGATCTGAGCTGCTGTTAACTTGCGATTTCTGAGGCTGGTGACTTGGATGAACTTATCCTCAGAAGCAGAGGTGACTCTTGGTCTTCCTTTCCTGGGTCGGTCCTCATGTGTGCCAGTTTCATTGTAGCGCTTGATGGTTTTTGCGACTCCACTTGGGGACACATTTAAAGTTTTTGCAATTTTCCGGACTGACTGACCTTCATTTCTTAAAGTAATGATGGCCACTCGTTTTTCTTTAGTTAGCTGATTGGTTCTTGCCATAATATGAATTTTAACAGTTGTCCAATAGGGCTGTCGGCTGTGTATTAACCTGACTTCTGCACAACTCAACTGATGGTCCCAACCCCATTGATAAAGCAAGAAATTCCACTAATTAACCCTGATAAGGCACACCTGTGAAGTGGAAACCATTTCAGGTGACTACCTCTTGAAGCTCATGGAGAGAATGCCAAGAGTGTGCAAAGCAGTAATCAGAGCAAAGGGTGGCTATTTTGAAGAAACTAGAATATAAAACATGTTTTCAGTTATTTCACCTTTTTTTGTTAAGTACATAACTCCACATGTGTTCATTCATAGTTTTGATGCCTTCAGTGAGAATCTACAATGTAAATAGTCATGAAAATAAAGAAAACGCATTGAATGAGATGGTGTGTCCAAACTTTTGGCCTGTACTGTATACACTGCTCAAAAAAATAAAGGGAACACTAAAATAACACATCCCAGATCCGAATGAATGAAAAATTCTTATTAAATACTTTGTTCTTTACATAGTTGAATGTGCTGACAACAAAATTACACAAAAATTATCAACGGAAATCAAATTTATTAACCCATGGAGGTCTGGATTTGGAGTCACACTCAAAATTAAAGTGGAAAAACACACTACAGGCTGATCCAACTTTGATGTAATGTCCTTAAAACAAGTCAAAATGAGGCTCAGTAGTGTGTGTGGCCTCCATGTGCCTGTATGACCTCCCTACAACGCCTGGGCATGCTCCTGATGAGATGGCGGATGGTCTCCTGAGGGATCTCCTCCCAGACCTGGACTAAAGCATCCGCCAACTCCTGGACAGTCTGTGGTGCAACGTGGCGTTGGTGGATGGAGCGAGACATGATGTCCCAGATGTGCTCAATTGGATTCAGGTCTGGGGAACGGGCGGGCCAGTCCATAGCATCAATGCCTTCATCTTGCAGGAACTGCTGACACACTCCAGCCACATGAGGTCTAGCATTGTCTTGCATTAGGAGGAACCCAGGGCCAACCGCACCAGCATATGGTCTCACAGTGGGTCTGAGGATCTCATCTCGGTACCTAATGGCAGTCAGGCTACCTCTGGCGAGCACATGGAGGGCTGTGGCCCCCAAAGAAATGCCACCCCACACCATTACTGACCCACTGCCAAACCGGTCATGCTGGAGGATGTTGCAGGCAGCAGAACGTTCTCCGCAGCGTCTCCAGACTCTGTCACGTCTGTCACATGTGCTCAGTGTGAACCTGCTTTCATCTGTGAAGAGCACAGAGCACAGGGCGCCAGTGGCGAATTTGCCAATCTTGGTGTTCTCTGGCAAATGCCAAACATCCTGCACGGTGTTGGGCTGTAAGCACAACCCCCACCTGTGGACGTCGGGCCCTCATACCACCCTCATGGAGTCTGTTTCTGACCGTTTGAGCAGACACATGCACATTTGTGGCCTGCTGGAGGTCATTTTGCAGGGTTCTGGCAGTGCTCCTCCTGTTCCTCCTTGCACAAAGGCGGAGGTAGCGGTCCTGCTGCTGGGTTGTTGCCCTCCTACGGCCTCCTCCACGTCTCCTGATGTACTGGCCTGTCTCCTGGTAGCGCCTCCATGCTCTGGACACTACGCTGACAGACACAGCATTGATGTGCCATCCTGGATGAGCTGCACTACCTGAGCCACTTGTGTGGGTTTTAGACTCCGTCTCATGCTACCACTAGAGTGAAAGCACCGCCAGCATTCAAAAGTGACCAAAACATCAGCCAGAAAGCATAGGAACTGAGAAGTGGTCTGTGGTCACCACCTGCAGAACCACTCCTTTATTGGGGGTGTCTTGCTAATTGCCTATAATTTCCACCTGTTGTCTATTCCATTTGCACAACAGCATGTGAAACTGATTGTCAATCAGTGTTGCTTCTTAAGTGGACAGTTTGATTTCACAGAAGTGTGATTGACTTGGAGTTACATTGTGTTGTTTAAGTGTTCCCTTTATTTTTTTGAGCAGTGTATTTGGGACAGGCCTTTAATTCCATCCATCCATCCATCCATTTTCATCCGCTTATCCGGGGCCAGGTCACGGGGGCAGCAGGCCAAGCAAAGCACCTCAGACATCCCTCTCCCCTGCAACACTTTCCAGCTCCTCCTGGGGGACCCCAAGGCGTTCCCAGACCAGATGAGACATGTAATCCCTCCAGCGTGTTCTGGGTCTGCCCCAGGCCTCCTACCAGTGGGACGTGCCCGGAACACCTCCAAGGGGAGACGCCCAGGAGGCATCCTGATCAGATGCCCGAGCCACCTCAACTGACCCCTTTTGACACGAAGGAACAGCGGCTCTACTCCGAGCTCCCTCCGGATGTCCGAAATCCTCACCCTATCTCTAAGGCTGAGCCCAGCCACCCCACGGAGGAAACTCATTTCCACAGCTTGTATCCGCGATCTCATTCTTTCGGTCACTACCCAGAGTTCATGACCATAGGTGAGGGTTGGGACGTAGATGGACCAGACCTTTAATTCCCTTTACACAAAACTGTTGCTCAGCAAAGTTCGGAAATACGATCAAGTTCTTTACTTCAACTAGTATGACTATGACGTATTAATTTTGTGCTATGTTGTGACACTTGTTACACAGCACCTGAGGATAACGGCTCCCGGCATACTGACACAGAACCACTTTATCTGGTTAAAGCAATATTTATAACTTGGATTAATTTTTATGAAAAACACTTGATTCTTCTGAATCCTGGGTAATCGAGGGTTGGACACATGTTCTGACTTTGTGACAGCTTCAGAGAAAGGGATTCACCACTTGTTTTTTCGTCATGTCAGTAAATCTACATGAATTACAGGCTAGTGGAAGGGACTGGGCGTTTAATTGGGACTAGGCTTTTAGTTGAAGTTTTTATGGTATGACAAGCATCCCCAACTGCGCTTTTCATTCTTTTGCTAGCATCTAAGCTAACAAGAAAAACACAATCCAAACTAAAGCCTTCCCTCAATACCTCTTAATGTTAGTTACTGCTTTAACTATAAACCCATTGTGTAAAAGCCTAGAGTTGAAACACAGAAGAGCTGGATATTTTGATTTTGACATGAAAAACACTCTCACCTCAATGCCAAGTGTCTTACGTCTGACATGACCCTATAGGTGACCTCTGAAAACTCCAAAAAGAATTAGGTGCCAACATTATTAACAGCACACTTAAGGGAGTAAATGAACGTGACAACCAGCCCATGTGACAACCAACCCTGCTCTCCCTGAGGCTATACTTCAATAAGATCCACTGTTGAGCCCTGTGACCTTTCAGAAAAATGACAATATTAACACAGCAAATGTCTGCACAAGTTGTAGTGGAATAGTTAATTTTTTGAGTGACAATATGGGATGTCATTATTTGTCTTTGTGACACATAATTCACACCGAGCTCTGTCTGAGCAAACCAGAGAAAAATGGTTTTTATGTATCTTAAATAATGTGCTGCTTTAAAACAACATTGCAGTTTGAGACATCATTATTTGAGTAACAGTTGGACGGCGGATGTAATGATAATTACAGGGGGTGTGACATGCAGCAAAGGGCCACAGGCTGGAGTCGAACCCGGGCCGCTGCGGCAACAGCTTTATACACGGGGCGCCTGCTCTATCACTAAGCCACCAGCGCCCCGGATGTAATGATAGTTATTTTTTTTGTAAATAAGTGTATGAAAAAAATGTATCTGGAACAACTTAATAAAAAATAAAGCAGAGAATCTGAATGTCATTCACACAGATTTAGAGAGAAAAAGAATTGTTGCTTAATAATTTGGGGAATTGAACTCCCTGGATTAAATCAGTGGTGACAAGTCTTGGTGTGAGCCTTGATTCAGATCTAAGCTTCAAGTCCCACATTAACAAGGTGACAAAAACATCATTTTCAACCTCAGAAACACAGCTAAGGTACAACCATTTTTAAATGAAAAAGATGCCGAGAAATTGATTTATGCCTTTATTGCAAGCCGACTTGACTACTGTAATACACTTTATACTGGCCTCCCAAAAAACACCACTGAGAGACTTCACCTCTTTTAGAACTCTGCAGCTCTGCTACGAACCAGCACCAAGAGGAGAGAGCACGTCGGGCCAGTCTGAGCTGCTCTGCACTGACTTCCTCTTACATTTACAACTGATTTAAAGGTATATACATCTATACAAAGCCCTAAAAATAGGCTACATTGCTAACTCCCTTTTAAACTATTTGCCTCAAAGAACACTGTGGTCATTGCTGCTGGTTTATTGGAAATTCCCAGGAACAGCCGGAAGAAGATTGGGGATGCAGCCTTTGTCAATTCTGCCCCAGAGATATGAAACACACTACCTAGATATCAGGGGTGCCAGCTAGCTAAATATTTTTAAAAGAAAGTTGAAATCTGTTGAATTTAGCCTTTAACTTGCTCTGACTTCCTGAAACAGGTCTGAAACTCTGTTTTTTACACTTTTACTTTCTTTTTACGCTTCACGCTGCTGCAACTCTTAAAATCTTACTTGATATTATGATTTATAGTTTTACAACTCTATGATTTTATAAATCAGTTCTGCTATTATTAATGTAGAGTCGGCCTACCTTAACACATTTTAAAAATGCTCAGGTACTAACTTTACCTTTTTGTCACTTCAGCAGAAAGTCCTCAAATACTCATCCTACTTGCTGTACAAGGGGGATGGAAATCTGCTGTGGTCTACTTACTTACCAAAAGGAATCAGGTAAATGGCTGAAAACAACGAAACAGAGTCTAATTTGACCTTTTGTCTGGATAAATTATACAAGACTTCCTATTAGTGAGTGTTATGATATTAAGCATGGTTAACAGTTAACAGTATCAAATCATTTAGATATTTATATTTTTGTTTTCATATTTTCTGTGTGTTGGTGTGTGCAAAATGTCTGGGTGTATTTGTCCATGCAAATGTGTGTTTGGTTATCAGACAGGCAGCAAGCAGCTTCTCTTATCAGTTATTGATTGGTCAATAACTGCCAGCTGTTTCTGTGTCAGTTCCTCTAAAGAGCATCGAGGTGGAGGTGGAGGTGAGGGACCATGTGGCTACAGTGGTCTCCACTCTGAACTATGAGAACAAGGAGGACAAACCAATAGAGGCAGTTTTTGTCTTCCCTCTGCCTGGAGATGCTGCTGTCTGTCATTTCAGTGCTAAGATTGGACAAAAAGAGATTGTAGCTGAGGTGAAGGAGAAACAGAAGGTGAGCTGGACAATAGAGACTAACTCACTATAATGGAGCTTAAAAACACAGTAAATGTTGCTCACATGTGTCGTCTGTACTCCAGGCTCGTGAGGAGTATGATGATGCACTGAGCTCCGGTCAGCAGGCCTTCCTGTTGGAGGAGAGTGAGCAGAGTCCAGATATATTCTCTCTGAGTGTGGGCAGCCTGCCTCCAGGAGAGAGTGCCTCCATCAGGCTGGAGTACGTCACTGAGCTGGCTGTGCAGGCTGATGATGGGCTGAGGTTTTGTCTGCCTGCTGTGCTCAACCCTCGCTACCAACCTCAGGGTAGGAAAACCAGCCAACACCTTCATCATGAGCCCTGACAGTCAAAAACCCACCTTCACAACAGTGACAAAACACTTCAGCTCAAAATATTTACAACAAGCAGTTAATTCTCACACAACCTGCCAGCTGTGCCCAGGGGTGAACATAAAATCAGTCGTGTGAAAATAAAGTCAATGATAATGAGATCAAGTTTCAACTTGACTCTCCAGAATAAATACACATCACTTGCAAGAGCTGCTGACAAAATGATGCACATGTGATGTTTTTCTGAAGCCATAGAAAGATGGACATGACATTTGAAGAGCACATTTTCAGATTCTGGTTCTGGACTTCGTAAAATGTTTGGGTTGAGATGAATGTAGTGTGTTGACACTTACTGTGCCTGTTTAGTTTTTATCCAAACTTTAAAAATGTGACTGAAATGAGAATAAAGGACTGAAGAGGGAGGTTCAGTCTGTCTCAAAACCCAATATTTCCTTTCGTCAATTACCTGACTAATGGAGTGTTTTTATGTCTCCACGCCGCTGATAGTCGTAGCCAGAGGCATCTTGTTTTCAGGTCTGCCCGATGGAACGTGATATCTTAAGAATGCCTTGAGGGACTTTTTCCAAATTTGGCACAAACGTCCACTTGGAGAAAAGGATTAACTGAATAGTCTTTGGTGGTCATACGTCAGAGATCAGGGTCACTGTGATCTCATCTGTCTTATTCCCATGAATGCAATATCTCAAGAGCACCTTGAGGGTATTTTCCAAATTTTGCACAAACATTCATTTCAAGTCAAGGATGAACTGAGCAGAATTTGGTGGTCAGAGGTCAAGGTCACTATGACCTTACGTCCATCTCACTTTGTGAAAGCGATAGCTTTCCTTGAGGGAATTTCCACAAATTTGGCACAAAGATCCACCTGGACTCACAAATGAACTGATTCTAATCAAGGTCAAAGGTCAATATCACTGTGACATCATAATGTTCCACAAAAACACTTTCTGGCCATTACTCAATGTCATAACTCAGGAACAGGAGGGGAGACAATTTGGTCAGATACTGAATTGGTGTCACTAATCTTGGGGCCCACCTTGTAACTTTGATAACAAAATAGAATATCTGTGCTGCTGGGGACAGGGTGTGTGTGACGCATCCATGTTTTCACAGACATGGGTATAAACTTTACCTTGACAGGTTCATGGAGGCATACGACCGCAAGGCGGTAATTCTAGTTCCACTATATGCCAACAGCGCCGATTAAGATGGTATAAATGTAAGATTTTTAGAACCCACTGTGACACACTTAGCTAATTAATGAAATTGTCAAGTAGCTTACAGAAATTCTCAGTCACTTGAGCTCAGATGCTCTTTTTGGTTTAAGGTTATTTTAAGGCTTGAGGAGTAATATGATGAATAAAGTCATTGAAAATTCATTCACATAAAAGTATTGTCATTAAGTGGTATTGTCCATTCATTATTATATTAAGAGATGATTATATTAATTGGAGGAGAAGCTTAATTTTGCATTACTGTGTCACATCTTTTCTTGGTCTTTCAATGTCCTGTCCCATGGATATATATATACATGTATTTGTTCGCCCTGTATCCCCCAAAATATTTTTTTAAGAACGTGTTCTTGTTCACAGGTAGTGAAGGTGCCAGTGTCCAGGTGACCTCTGTTCCAGCCTCTCTGGTGCCCTACAGTCTGTCTTTCTCTGCCCGACTGTCCTCTCCTCGTCCAGTCTCTAAAGTAGAGTCTAACTGTTCCCTGGATCCTCTGCAGTACCTCAACACAGAGCAAACCCAGGCCACGGTAGCTACTGTACAGTGCTGATGTGTCTGCTGTGTGTGATTGTTCCTCAGTACTGAGAACAAGATGTATATGACTTGATTTATATTTATGAGTGTGTTTTGTGAACTGCAGGTCAAGTTGGCTGCAGGACACAAGTTTGACAGAGATGTTGAACTGTTGATTTATTACAAAGATGCCCACCAGCCCACTGCTGTGGTGGAGGCAGGACAGGCGTCTGCCAAGCCTGGTGAGTGCAAATTAGTGAAGGTGTGTTAAATATAAGAGGTAATCATTTTTATTTTTGTATAGCTGAGTCACATATGTTGTGTTTCAGGCACTCTGATGGGTGATCCAGTAGTGATGCTGAGCCTGTACCCTGAGTTCCCCCAGGCTTTGATGTCTTCAGTCGCCCCATGTGGAGAGTTTGTGCTCTTATTGGATCGATCTGGCAGTATGCAGGGAGAACGTATGAAGAGTGCCAAGGTATTCATCGTGTCATTTGCTATTTCTATCATCAAATCATTCAGTGTCTCTCTCACACAGCAGCCTTTATTATTTTTTCTCTCTTCCCTGGAGGATACTCTGCTGCTCCTGTTGAAGAGCTTACCAATGGGCTGCTATTTCAACATCTACAGTTTCGGGTCCCACTATGAACACATCTTCTCGTAGGTCATTCCTTAATGTCGTTCAGCCCACAAAATAAACGCCTTTGGTATCACTGCCTGTGCATGTATATATGTGTATATACATATATATGTGTGTGTATGTTGATGTAAATCGTGTGAAAGCAGTCGTGTGTTTATTTCATGACAGTAAGAGTGTGGAGTACAGCCAGAAGACCCTGGAAAAGGCTCTGAAAAACGTTGAAGTGATGGACGCTGATCTGGGAGGAACAGAGATCCTTCAGCCCCTCGAACATATTTACAGCCAGCCAACCATTCCCAATCAACCTAGACAAGTACTAAACATGCCACACACACACACACACACACACACACACACACACACACACACTCACCCATTACAGAAAGTGAGTTAGTAAGTAGCTAACAGTGGCCCCTTGATTGAGCTGATAATGTTGCAATCATTGGGCTTCATGCAGGGCTACATTTTTTCTTAATTTTTTTGTTAAGAGAAAATATAAAAGAAGTTATTCCAGATGCATCAAATGTTCTCAACCATCCAAATCTGCTCTTTGTGCTGATTGATAACTCCCATTTGATCATAAGTAACCTATTAGCATGGGTAACGACCCCTAAACACTATAGAAGGAGAGGTGATGCTGAAGAATTGCAGAAATGCCACCAATACAGAGCGTAAGAAGAATCGTGAATTTGACGAGTCACAGGGAAATCAAAAACCCAGCAAATGCAAAACAAAATGCATTTTAAAAACCAATTGTTAACAGGGTCTAACACAGGTTTCAGAGAACACGTTTGGTGACTCAACACATGCTGCATGTTTCTGGGTGTGATGTAACGTCGAGTGACATGTAAACTCTCCTCCGCAGCTGTTTGTCTTTACTGACGGAGAGGTGGAGAACACCAAACAAGTCATCAATCTGGTGAAGAAGAATTCAGGTTCCCACAGGTGAAACCACAAAACATGACAACCACCCACAAAACTCTTAAGTGCTATATCGCAGGCAACTGGATGTGGTCGAGTTTCTTGAAGACCTTTTACCTCTGATCCAAGAGGCTTCTTCAGAGAAGATTACCATTAACTGGATGGCTGAGAATCTTCATCAACATGTTGCTAAACAGTTTGGGAAGAATCCCCTTCGACTGGTATTGGAATTTGAAAGAACATCTAGGAAGCTGGCTGATTACAGATGATCACAGAAACCACCTGCATTACAGTTTGAAACTCCAAACAGCTTACACTTGGGTTCAACTGTGAAAGAACACAGGGCTGCAACCATCCTTCAGAGGGCTCACAACCAGCTGCTCAGTGAGAGAGAGGAGACAGATTCATGTCACCATTCTGAAGACGCCTCTTGGATAAGAGGTGAAACATCTTCAAGAAACCCAAGCAAGTTCAGTTGACTGCGATATAGCACTTAAGATTACCATGATATGGATGACTGAGAATCATCAACACTGACAAAACTCTCAGAATATGTTCCATGTTTGATGCTTTGTGTACTTAAAGAAAACTCCTGTATTGTAGGTGCTTCTCTTTTGGGATTGGGGAAGGGGCCAGCTCTGCTCTTATCAACGGGTTGGCCAAGGAAGGAAGAGGCCACGCTCAGTTCATCACAGGGGAAGAGAGGATGCAGCCTAAAGTAAGACATATAAAAGAAACAAATGCAACAACTTTATATTTTAGACAGAAATCATGTTTCCATATCAATAAGTAAGTGAAAACCCAGTGCTTCTCCTGACTTATGGCCAAAAAAAAAAAAAATCCTTAACAGGTGATGCAGTCGCTGCGATTTGCTCTCCAGCCAGCTGTGGTGGACGTCTCAGTCGAGTGGGATGTGCCAGAGGGAGTTTCTGTTGCTGCTCTCTCCCCACCAATCACAACACTTTTCCAGGGTCAAAGGTCGCTTATTTACGCCCAGCTGACTGGACAGGTAGGAGCAGCATCATCTCATAGTGAAATATCTATTTATGCCTCCACGCCGGTGACAGCTGTGGCCGATAGCATTATGATTTCAGGTTGTCTGTTTGTCCCATTCCTGTGAACACGATATCTCAAGAGTTCCTTATAGGAATGTCTTCAAATTTGGCACAAACATTGACTTTGACTCAACAATGAACTGATCAGATTTTGGTGGTCAAAGGTCACTGTGATGTCACAAAACATGTTTTTGGCCATCACTCAAGAATTCATACACTTATTATGACAACATTTCACACAAATGTCTAATATAATAAAATGGTGAATTGTTGACATTTTATATCCAAAAGGTCAAAGGCCAACTTCACTGTGACATTATAATGATCTTTTCTGGCCACTATTCAACACCATAACCCAGGAACAAACAGACATATTTGGTCAGATACTGAATTGGTGACACTAATCTTGGGTTCCCACCTTGAAATTGTTTTAATGTAACAGAGCCCCTGTGCTGCCAGGGAGAAGATGTGTGTGAAGCATCCACGTTTTAGAATATGTCATTTCCTTGCAGCAAAATAAATCCATATTTGAAGCGTTGTCAATTGTCATGTCTACATGAGTCTTGGCAGACATGGATGTAAATTGTAACTGCAACTTGACTGCTTTGCAGAGACATACAACCTGCCCCTCAGCAAACTATATGACCACATTATATGTGTCTTTTTATCCAGTATGTGATTTTAACAAACATGTTTTGACACTGTGATACTTTCTCAGAGTTCAGAGGCAGCAGGGGGCTGTGTGACGGTAAAGTACAGCCTAGCAGGTCATCCCTGTCAGAACCAGCTCCACTTCAGTCTCACACCTGCAGACGACACTGGGTAGTGAATTTACAAATAAAATATGAAGTTAATGTTCAGTTCAATGACAAATATTAACATATTAAGTGTCTCAGTGAGAGCAGCACAGAGAGTGCCTTTGAATGTAGTAATTTTGTTTTTAAAACAATGTGAATCACAAATGCAAAGTGTGAATTTTAAGACTGTTGGCAGAAATAAAACCACATTTTTAGGGTCTGTATGATGTGGCAGAGTGGAAAGCAAATTGCTGAGGCTGTTGTGATATTGTTGCACTTCTGTGTTTAAATCTGAATTGGTTAATTCTGGCTATGTGGACCTATAATAACATTGCTTAGACATATTTGCACTCGTAAAACAGTAAGATAAGTTTCCTCTGTGTTCACGCCTGCCTGCAGATTAACAGTTCACAGGTTGGCTGCTTGGACTCTGATCCGCTCCCTGGAAGTCGAGGAGGAAAAGGAAGGAGGAGATGAGGAAGTGAAGAAGACGGTGGTGGAGCTCAGTGTCCAATCAGGAGTGAGCAGTGCCTTCACTGCCTTTGTTGCTGTCAACAAAGGCAACGGCGAGGCGATTCAGGGACCTATGGCTATTGTAAACGTCCCAGTATCCAGTGAGTGTTATACCGACAGCAAAAGAATAATGAATGTGTTTTACAGTGCTTTTATATTGATTTTGTTTGTTAACCAGGGTTGATTCTTCAGTGCTGAATACTTGTGTTTTTTAATGCCCAAATGTGCCTTGGATGAAATTCTCTGGATTTAATGGTCTACTCTCTTTTTCTATTTTTATCTCAAAGGTTACAGATTTCTTCCTGGTTACGTGTTTGCTCCCGATGACACTGTGCTATTGTCTGCAGAATTTGGTGCGTAGTACAATTTCATTTGTTATTTTAACATAGCTTTTCTTAATACATAAAAACATAGCAATACAATACACATAAGGCATTTAAGACAATAAATTGCAACAAAACAATTCATTTCTCTGGTAAAAATGGTATTAAATATTTATTTGCATTTCACAGTATCGTTACTTATGATAATATACACATCGCTTATGGAAAGACACTTCCCATAAGCAATGTGTCTTGGAGGGAGCTTTCAAAGAATATGGACACAAAGGGATTCTGCCAGGGAAAATGAATCCTGCCTTAATAAACTTAATCTTTGTTAAAATCACAATACCAAAAGCGTAGCACACAAGGAGTGTCACATTCTTAAGTACACCTCTAAGCCTTTTAACAGCTGACATTTACTGTGGCACTTGATGGAACTGAGCCATCATACGGCCTCATGCTCTCTTCACTGTAACGAAATTTGTTCCACCCATGCTGTTCTGTCCAAAAACCAAAATGAGAGCGCAAGCTTTAAGTTGACACGTGTTTCTTCTCCGTCAAAAAAAACTCACACTGAATCCTCTTCTTAGGGAAAACAAAAATGTTTGTTTATTGATCCACGTTGTCTTTACAGTATAAACATGCTCAAAAATACAAAATCCACCAAAATATCTACATTCCACAACACGGTCGGAAAACTGTGTGGCTCCACTCTCCACACATGAGCAACTAACTAACTTTTCTCCTCTGTCTATGCATGGCAAAGCTGCCGGTCTCTTCTTAACGAGACAGTAATATATTTCTCCTAGTGACTTTACTTCTAACTCACATGCATAAATGTAAATAGTTAACACTACTAAGTATTATAATTGCACAGATTAACATGCATTGTACAAAATAAACAAATAACATGTACATATGTAAATATTGTAAATATGTGAATACTGCGTGACTCTTAAATATGAGTTTGGCTCCTACATCACCGGCCCCTAATTGTTCTCAAGAGGCTTGAAACAATTACTTACCTTAAATAAAAAGAGCCATATAATAAATAACAGAAGCTGTGTACTAACACTAGCAAACAAAAAGTTCAATGTACATTCTCAACAGTCCTTGTAATACAAAAGGATATTAGAGTCAGAGGTTGCTAGCACGACTCATCAGGGAGTTCAGTCTTTACCATTGGCTAGCTCATCCTTTAGAAGCAGACAGAGTTTAGTAATGGGTCTGTCCAAAATGCTGGTCTTCGTCCTGAGACGGACTCGACGAACAAGACCCTTCTTGTCTGGAATTGACTCGATGACCCTTCCCATCACCCAAGAGTTCCTAGGTGCAGAGTCATCTACCAGAAGCACAACATCTCCTGGAGTGAAGTTCCTTGACTTTCTTCACCATCTTTGCCGCTCCTGGAGCTGGGGAAGGTATTCTCGAGTCCAACGTTTCCAAAATAGATCGGAAATGTATTGGACTTGTCTCCACCTCCGCCAAGCGTAGAGATCTTCCTTGTCAATAGGCCAGGTGGCAATGACGGTTTGGTCTTCAGCAATATAAGGTGGTTGGGCGTCAAGGCTTCCAAGTCGTTCGGGTCGTTAGACGCTCTTGTGATTGGTCGGCCATTAATCATAGCCTCCACTTCACAAAGCACAGTCTGAAGGCTTTCCTCATCCAGAACTTGTTCTTTCACTGTAGAGTTCAAGGCTTTCCTCACCGATCTAATCAGTCTCTCCCAGACTCCCCCATGATGAGAGCCGGTGGGAGGATTAAATGTCCACTTGATCCCGTGCTGATGAAGGTAACCTTGAATCTTTGTGTGATCCAATTCACTGATGGCCATTCTCAGCTCGCGTTCTGCCCCAATGAAGTTTGTCCCATTGTCGGAACAAATCTCCTCCACTTGCCCTCTCCTGGCCACAAAATGACGTACGGCGTTGATACATGAATCTGTATCCAAGGACGAGGCGACTTCTATATGTATCGCTCGTATGGCCAAACCAGTAAAGATAACTCTGTATCTCTATACTAAGCTCCGCCCCCGCTTGACCTCGAATGGTCCAAAATAGTCAGCGCCTACAGTGGAAAAGGGAGGATCGTCTGGAAACACTCTGTCTTGAGGAAGATCCGCCATTTGTTGTCTTCCTGCAACTCCATGCAGTCGATGACAGGTGACGCATTTTGAGAGGATTTTCCTAATTGCAGCATTGGCGCTTGGAATCCAATATCGTTGTCGCAATTTGGAGAGCACATGATTCCTTCCAGCGTGCCCGGTCTCCTCATGAATCTTTCGTAGGAGTAAATCAGTAATATGGTGGTCTTTCTTCACCATTACTCTCTTCAGGATCATCTGATGTAATCTCTTCACAGCCTACCATGTTCTTTGGCCATTCCTCCATTGGGCTGTGGAGAAAATCTGGACCAGAGATCCATGTGTCATTTTTCATGAAGGCCTCCACCCTTTGTCCTCTTGATGCACAGTCTGCTATGTTCTTGGTGGTGGTCACATGTCTCCATTGTTCGACTGTGGCGTCTTTCAAGATAGTAGAAACATGATTAGCCACAAATGTGCGGAATCTTGTGGTTTCATTTTGGAGGTACTTGAGTACAGCTGTACTATCAGTTCAAAATACTGAGTCATCCAGCTCCAGCTGCAGCTCTCTCCTCAGAACCTTATCCATTTTCACAGCGACTGTTGACACAGTCAGCTCCATTCGTGGAATGGTCGGTTGCTTAAGAGGTGCCACTCTGGCCTTCCCCATCATCAGGACGCAATGCACTTGATCGCTTTCATTTTTCAAGAGAAGGTAGCTAGCAGTGCCATAAGCATCTTCACTCGCGCCCACGAAGTGATGCAACTGAGCATGTGAGTAACCTCCAAACCCAGCCGGTTTTATGCATCCGTCGACCTTGAAATCTGTCAGTTTAGGAAGTTGTGTCAGCCAGTCTGCCCATCGTTGTTTGACCTGTTCTGGTAAGTCATCGTCCCAGCCAATTTTCATCCTGCTCAGGTCTTACAAGATCATCTTTGCTGTTAACACCACAGGTGCTAGAACTCCTAGCGGGTCGTAGATTGAGCCAACGACTGACAGCAGACCTCTTCTGCTGAAAGGACAATCCTTGATGGTGATCTTAAACTGGAAAGTGTCTGACTCTACGCACCAATGGACACCCAAGGCTCTCTCCATTGGAAGTTTGTCGTGTTCGAGATCCAGATTCTTTATCTCCTTTGCCAGTTCACTATCCGGTATAGAGTCAAGGACTTTGCTGCTGTTGCTGACCCATTTTGTGAGGCGGAAACCGCCTTTGGCACAGATTGCTCTTAGATCCTGGCACATTGAGATGGCGTTCTCCTCTGTGGTCACAAACTTAAGGCAGTCATCCACGTAAAAATTTTGGAGCACTGTCTCAGTCACAGCAGTCTCAAACTCTTTCCTGTGGTCCTCAGCACACTTCCGCAGTGCAAAACTGGCACAACTAGGTGAGGAGGTAGCACCAAACAAGTGGACCACCATTTTGTGCTCGACCGACCTTTGCTCACAGTCACCACCAGGCCACCAGAGGAACCTGAGAAGGTCTGAATCTCCCTCAGGCACCCTGACCTGGTGGAACATGGCCTCAATGTCCGCCATAAATGCCACAGGCTCTTGTCTGAATCGGAGTATGACACCCACAAGACCGCTCGTCAGGTCAGGTCCCTGCAGAAGTTGTTCGTTCAAAGACGTGCCCTGGTAGGATGCACCACAGTTGAACACGACCCTTAACGTCTGCTTTACAGTGTGATATACCCCGTGGTGGGGTATGTACCACACCTTGCCATCCCTACGTCCAAGCTCTTCATCTGACACCTGCACTGCATACCCTTTGTCAGTGAGGTCTGCCATGAAAGCAGTGTACTCTTTGTGAACGCTGGGGTTCCTGTTTGAACTTCCTTCGTAAGTTAAGTGCTCATTGTTCAGCTATCTTACGGTTATTTGGCATGTTGACCATCTGGTTCTTCAGAGGTAGACATACAATATAATGCCTGTCCACAAGTTTAGCTGATTCCAAGACCATGTCCATGAATCGATGATCTTCTCTGGACATCTCAACTTGTTTGTCTTTTCCTCTCTCAGGAAAATCCAGCTTAAATTGCTGCTGCCACAAGTCATCAAGCCGTGCGATGGATATGCGGTTTGCTGTAACCTTGTAAGTTTTCCCCTTTTGTTGGTTAACAACATGTTCCTTGAGTGGTCCATTTACAGTCCATCCTAGCCTTGTTCTCACAGCATAGGGTCCATCATTAACACTGTTCATGACCTCCCATGGCTCCATGGCCTTGTACGCATTGCATCCGATGAGCAAACCAACTTCTGCATCGATTTCAGGAATGTGTACATCTTTAAGGTAAGACCATTGTCTCAAGTCCTTTTGTCGTGGTATGTTCTCTCGACTTATAGGAATTGTCCTTCTAGTGAAGACATCAGGAAGCTCAAGGAAGTTGTCCTCTGCTAAGCTGCTGACCTCCAAGCCTGACGCCTCAGAAGCAGCACCCATGGTTCTCAATAAAATACTCGTCCTCCTACCAGTGACCGTTAGTTGATTCATCAATGTCTCTGTGCAGAAGCAGTCTGTGCTCCCTGGGTCGAGGAACGCGTATCCACCGTTTTACTTCCTTTAGTTGTTTTGACCTGGACAGGTACTATAGAGAGTCCATCTGCAGAGCACTAGTGGTGAACGTTATGTTACTTCCACTGTTCTTCTGTGCCTTGGAATCTGCATGCATTTTCATAGATGGTTTGGCTGGTGCACTATCTTTTATGTCACCAAAAATTGGATGCGTGGCGATTTTGGCCTGTTTGTGGATGAAGTCAGCAAGGTCTTTGAAGTTGACTCTCCTGTCCTGTTGTTCTTGGATATCACATGCCAAAGATCTCCATCTTTCTCGCAATTTGTATGGAAGCCTTGTGACTCTGGCTTTCATGTTGCCGTATGAACATATGGTAGTTAAGAGGATCTCCTTTGAAAGTAGGAATGTCCAACGATGGTAATGTAGACCCTCTATGTTGTTTCATCATTAACTCTGTAATGTTGGTTTGTTGCTGCATAACACTGCATAATGTCTCCACAACGTCATCATTCCTAGTAGTATTTCTACTTGGTTGCCTTGCATGATCAGGGTTACTTGGTTGTAGTTGGGAGGCCAAAATGGATCATCTCCCACGTGGCTGAGTTGTTCATGCCTTGCTCCTGATGCTAAACCTCCTATTTCCACACCCGACTCGTGAATTGGATTCCCTGGTGACATGCATCCAGTCGCAAAGTCATCCAAAACTTTGAGTTTGGCATCTGAAGCACCAATAGCAGTTTCTATTTCCAACTCCTCTCTTTTTGCCTTTAATCCAGCTTCCTGTCGTTCCAAATCCTGTTTCCACTTCAGCCTTAAGGCGGGCAGATGAAGCAGTGGACAAGACAGATCACCCAGATTCAGATCCACGTTTACTACTCCTTCTACTCGTATAGGATACACTATCCTTAGGTTTCACACCTCTTCGTCACATGTCTTTGCTTGTTTTACATATTCTTCGACCATCTCAATCCATTTTTCAGCTTTCGCGATGAACATGTTAAACTCACTTGCTTTGGGTTCATACCAACTACACTGATCCTCTTTAAATTCCTCTTCAGACATGAACTGTTGTAGGGCATAGTTACGCTCTCCAAATTCTCTGACCAACACTTGGTATTCAACTCTCAGCTGCAGTCTTACAGAGCTTACGTTAGCATCATCATCCATGAGGTGCTCAATCTCCCTAGTCTTGCCCGTTAGCTGAGCAAGCTTATTACTCCTTAACTGTACAAGCTTATTCCTTTTTTTCTTTAAGGCTTTATCCGTCATTTTTACTTGCCTCCTTTCAGTGGATGGCTCATCCACCTGTTCTTGCATTGTAGTGTGTCAATCAAGCTATTAATTGCTTTACAGTATTGCATGTAGCACTGTTAATGCACTTAATCCACGTAAACTTGACAGTCCAAGAGTTGCACTATCAGTGCAGCTATCCAAAGAATTTTCCAGAATCACGGAGATTTTGCAGTTAACGTTAGCTTAACGTTAGCTTAAGTGCACTCAGCAGCTTAACAGACTCCTTTACGGATGTAGGCGACTCCTCATTTCAGTATTTTCCTTTCACAGAAATCCATCCACTTGATGATTCTTATTCCATGAGCTTCTTTTTCCGCGAGAAGCGAGTTTTCCGGCTATTGTTCTGTCCAAAAACCAAAATGAGAGTGCAAGCCTTAAGTTGACACGTGTTTCTTCTCCGTCAAAAATAACTCACACTGAATCCTCTTCTTAGGGAAAACAAAAATGTTTGTTTATTGATCCACGTTGTCTTTACAGTATAAACTTGCTCAAAAATACAAAATCCACCAAAATATCTACATTCCACAACATGGTCGGAAAACTGT